>NC_058093.1:41437500-42062500 GCF_020171115.1 Neogale vison | reverse complement strand
TTCTCAGAATCTGGAATGTACCAATATACATTTTTATTTTTCTAGAGGGATTACAGGATGCTGTTTTTCTCAAATTTATTTCATTCTGCATGTGTGTAAAGTACTTATTAATAACCATCTCACGGAATGGTTTTGGGCTGAGAAACACATTCTAGAAGTGCAGGCCCAGAGGCTTCCTATAAAGCTCCACAATAACACAGCTGGGCGATTTGAAGGGCCTTATCTGGATCAAGACATTGCTGCTTCTCTGTTCTATTTACACAGACTAGTAGAGGCCTTGTTTTCTACAGAGCTCTGCAGTTTCCGGAATAATTTATGTACATGTTGATTTCTACATTTGCAAGTGGATTCAGCTTGATTAGCAATTTAAATGGAGATTGTCTAAATGCTACCAATTGGCGCCTAATTTGCATTTCTTGTCAATTATCTATGGCCCTAACTCATGGCCCTGAAAATATTCTGGTTGTCACATGTGAGGTCACATGCTAGGAGGCCTGACACTATTTGAGGGATAGACATGATCGATGGACATCTGAGTTAGTCTAACGTGAAGGTCACGAGGCTTTTTGGGTATAAAAGAAAAATTGGTAAGACATCCTGCGCAGTTGGCTTTCATCCAAGCCGAGACAGTCCTTCTGGGCAGCTCTCTGTGCAGTAAGCAATGTCCCAGGCATCTGCCACACCGTGTTACGGGACTGGCAGCCTCCGTCACCTCTTATTTTCTCATCTGTTCTGTTGACCGCTCAGAGCTCCTCTGAAATCCTCCCTGTCTCCCAGTGCAGCAGAACCCACATAATCTGAGTATCTGTTTCTTCTACTGATAGTGGACTCAGGAGGGTCCTGGAGAGACCAGCACCAAGACATCTAGCAAACCAGGGTCCTGCTGCGCTGCTGTGCTCAGGGGCTCAAAATGCTGAGAGTGTGGCCGACACACATGCCCCAACTGTAGAGGGAGGCCAGGATCCAGACTGACCCTACCTGGTTAGCACCTATGTTGTCTGGATGAGGGGAAGTGACAGAGAGTGGTGGAGGGCTGTGGATATTTCTTCCCAGGGGGAGGGATCTTACATAGACACCCTCAGAATGTCGACTTTCAGAGCAAGGTCGCCCCAGCATACGTGCACCCCAGCCACTGTTGGCCAGCCAGGCACCATCAGCAGTAAACCTGACCGTAAGCCATTATGGGATCCTCCCTCGGAGTTACTCCAGGCCCACCTGGGGCCAGGGCTTCATGTTTTTATCCACAGTTTCTCAGCTCACATTTGCAAAGCCAAGGAGAGGGGCTTGTTCTTGGATGAATGTTTATGATGGGGAAACAAGTTAGGAAGGGGGTTCTGTAAGAATTGCTCAGAGAAAGATAGCCGCAGGAAGAGGCAGGGGTGAGTCGGAAGAGGGGGCAGGATGAAACCTTCCTGTGGGCACCGCTGGGTGAAAGCTGCCAGCTCAGTTTCCAGGACCCACATCCTGTCTTGGCCACAGCAAGCCATCGGGCAACAGACCCAGAACCCAGAGGCTAAACAGCCTTCACTCTATAGTCTCTGCTTAGAGTCATTCACTGAGTCCTGTGGACACGAGAGACTTCCCTCGAACCACCACTACCTTCTCCCAGTTTTCCTCAGCTGAGTTTCTGCTTCTGCCCTTACCCAGTTTTCTGCTTCCTGCTCCTGGAACGGAGGCCCTCACCCCTCACCAGCCTTTTTGTCTTTCTGCTCAGTCTCCCCAGGCTGTCAGTCCACCTAAGGCACTACACACCAGAGACCCCACTGTACATGAATGTCCCTCTCTCCAGCACATCACCTGGGAGTCTGCTTCTGGCCCTGTTTCTACTCAGTTCCAACCAGCAGTAGACCTCCCTACCTCACTTTTGGCCTTCCTCCTCCTACGGATCCTGTGGCTGGTTCACCTCTTCGCCTCTGCTCCCAGCTGGTCTCCCGTTGAACTTCCACCTCCTTGATCTTTCCAGACCTGAAGGCCAACCCAGATCCTTGCCCTCCAGCAGAGTCCGACTGGGTTGGTCTCCAGAGACTCCAGGACACCATGCCCTGGGTCAGAGAAGACTGCTACAGATTGGTCCAGCTCACACTGAGAAACTGGTTCAGTCCTCCTGTGGCCGGCGTGCACAAGTCCTTGTGAGAGTCAGACGGACACTCTACGCGGGAATCTCGGGGCAGCAGGAAGATTGCGTCAAAGGGTCCTATAAGGCAGGACTGAGACAGGGAGACTAGGCAGGAGGCTACTGCAGTAGTCCCAGGAAGAAACTATGACATGAGCTAGAGGGTGACAATGGGATTAGAGGCAAATGGACCAATTCCAGAAATATGTAAAGGCACACACACAGCAGAGCTTAGGGGTTGATTGGTTGGGGAGGATCAGGCGAAGGAACACCCCAAGAATGCTTTCATGGTTTCTGGCTTGGGCCTCAAACTGGTGAAGCGTGCACATGAATGGTGGTCAGCGGAGGACAGGAGATTTAGGGGAAGGGGGCGAGTTACATCTCGCACGGGCTGAGTGAGGGATACTTTCGGACATCCTGGCTGAAATGTGGAATAAGCAGTTACACACACCGGGAAGAAGTCTGAGTTCACGACACATATGGTGGTCGTCAGCCTACACGTCAGTCATCCTTAGAGCCAAGGACGTGGACGGGATCTCCTGAGGAAGCACATGGCTTGAATAAAGCACAAGTCAGAAGGGGAATACTTTACCTCTATTTTTTTTTTTTTTTTTTTACTGAAAGTAGGAAAAAATTTCCCAACCATTTCAAAATATTCTGTATTTAGAAATGTCCCTTGTATTTTCAAGGGCCTGAACTATATAAACCGAGATGTGTTTGGTTCCAGTTTTGTTCAAGTTTTTATTTTCCTGGCACCCTAATCCGATCACTTCTTGTGGCCGTCTGAGCCCTCCTGGAAGGACTGGGAGTATTTATAGTCTAATACCTTTTCCATCCCCCTCCCACCTCTAAGCACGTTTGCTGGTCCACCAGTCTTTGCAGGCTTGGCCTCTCAGGGAATTTTGCCCCCGTATTACTTGCCCAGGGCAGCCATCACAAAGGATCATGAAGTAGGTGACTTAAAACAATAGAAATCTATTCTCTCATAATTCTGGAGGCTAGAAGTCTGAAAACAAGGTGTTTGCTGGACCATGCTCCCTCTGGGAAAAATCTTCCCTTGCCTCTTCCCAGCTTCTGGTGGTTCCTACAATCCTCAGGGCTCCTCGGCTTGTAGACAGATCCCAATCTCTGCTTTCATTGTCCCATGGCCAACTTCCCCGGTGTGTCTCTATGTTCACTGTCCCTCTCCTTACCGGTCCTGGGATAGAGGCCCACCCACCCCAATCCTGTATGACTAATGACCTGGCAAAATCGATGACCTAAATAGATGACCCTGGCAAAAACCCTATTTCCAAGTAGCATCTCATCTACAAGGTTTCAGGGGACATTGTCCAACCCAGTGCAGACTCCAGGGTATCTCTCTTGATACTTTCAGAACTTTGACTCCAGACTCTTCCCCGGAATGCCTCTAAGAGGGACAGGCAGAGAAGAAATATGAGAGAGAGAGAGAGAGAGAAAGAAAGAAAGTCCCAAATAGAGACAAATTTAAAGGGAACAGAGGCAGTGCTTCCTGATTTCTTACTCTGTAATCAACTTTTGGAAGTCAAAAAAGAACCAAAGAGGTTCACAGGTTTGTTCACCAATATTCTCTATGTGCCCCAAGGTCCTCCAGCATCTCTGGCCCCTCTGACCGCCACCCCCCCACACCCCATTCCAGGCATCAGCTAATACCTGCTGTGGTCAAGCATTGGTCTGGGTCCTGAAGACACAGAAGTGATAAAATGGCCACAGCCCAGAAGGGAGGAAAGCCATTCATTCAACAAATAATGTCAAGTAAAATCAAGTGAACAATGATGAGTACACAAGCAATTCCTCGGAGAGGAAGTCAACACCTACGCTAAGAGCTGAGGGGTGGAGGGATCGGTGGTGAGAGAGGAGACAGGGGTGTGGTTGGGCCATTCTCTAGAATCAGCATGCCCTGAAGCTCCAGGTCCAGCAAAGCACAAGCTGTGTGGGGGAGAGAGAGCCAGTGGGAGAGACGTCCCTCTGGGCTTGGACGCTAAGGACAGCACTGTTCCTGCAGATCCTCGCGTGGAGAGGGAATGGAGAGGATGAAGCCGTCTCCTCCCTGCAGGCAGCTATCCCCCAGGGTCGTCTGTCTGTGATTCCTTCACAGCCTTGGGGATTAGGCAGAGCTGGTCCCACCCCCCACACCACCACTCAGGGGCTGTATGCTTTCGGCAAGTGAATTAATCACTAAATATGAGTTTCTTCTTCAGGAAAGGGGCCATAAATTGTGGTCAGGACTAATGAGTAAATACATCGACAGCTCTTGGCCTATACCCAGCATGAAGTAAGTTCTCAGACAGGAGCTAGCTGGACCTGTGTTATACTCGAAATTATACTGAAATTAAAAAATTCAGAACTCAATCTAAAATCGCCAACAAAATTTCATAGACTATATTTAAGGGACAAAATGTAGATTGGGAGGGGCCTCTGTGTGTTTTTCTACTGCACATGCTTACCCATTTACTGCTTTTCTGTGTTTTCAAGTCTCAAGGTAAAGGGACGCCTGGGTGGTTCAGTCAGTTAAGCATCTGCCTCCAGGTCATGATCCCAGGGTCCTGAAATCGAGTCCCGTGTCGGGCACCCCTTCTCTGCAGGGAGCCTGTCTCTTCCCCCTGCTGCCACACCCCCCACTCATTCTCTCCCTCTCTTAAATAAATAAATAAAATCTTTAAAGTCCCAAAGTAAAGATAATACAGATTTGTTCACATGTGTTTATTTAAGTGATAGAATCAATAGAAGTTAATCTGAATTTTCCCCTTGGGCTTAAAGAAAAAAAAAAGCTATAGCTCTTCTTTACCTGAGGCAAATTTCAACTACATTTACAAAGGCATTTAGAATGTGAGTTTATTCCCAAGCAGAAAACAGAAAGCCAGCTGAATCGTTCATAATTTAAGTATGGTGTAGCATTCATAGTAATAACAGAGATTTGCATGGATTTAATAAATTTTTAATTTTCATCTTCGTAAGCGTAAACAGAGGCAAGAGCATGTTAAAATAGTAAAATGTTGTAGGAAATCAAGTTCATTACCCCTTGTTGGCAATAAAAATTTTGTGTACAGAACAATAGTTTTTTAAAGATTTATTTACTTTTAGAGAGAGAGCACGAACATGCGCAGACATGGAGGGGAGGGGCAGAGGGAGATGGAGAGTGCAGACTGCCCAGAGCTTGGATCCCGACACAGGGCTGGATCCTGCAACCCTGAGATCATGACCTGAGCCAACATCAAGAGTCAGATGCTTAACCAACAGCACCACCCAGACACCCCCAGAGCAATAGTTTTAAGCAGTAATTGGTTGTGGAGACATTTGAGTCGGCTAGGGGACAGAGATGTGACTGTCACTAGTGGCTCGGATGACATGCTGATGAAGCAGGTGGGGGCGTCCTCTCCAAGTAATGGGAAGACAGGTCAAAGAAAAGACGAAGGAGTTCAGAGCAGCCTCCTACAGAAATACATATGCATGGAAATGACCATCTTGCCCAGCGCTGCTCAAGGCAGTATTGTTTGTAGTGAAAACCTGGGGCATCCCAAATGCCCATCAACGGAGGGGGTTTATGCCTCCACATCTGGAAGAGCGAGCAGACATAAAAACACATGAGGAAGAGTTACAGGTACTAATATGGGACAATGTCCTTTAAACGGTCAGGGGTTCACACTCATGCAATAGCACACATCATCAGGAAAACAAAAGCTGCACTGTGCCTGGACAGAGAGAATTGAATACAGGAAATTAGCCAAAGAGGTACTGGGGCACCAAGCAGGCAAAGGGGGAAACAGGTGGCAGAGCAGGCAGTTACCAGCCCTCAGGCTGGGAGAGCAAAGGAAACAAGGTAAGGTTATCAGATCAGAAGTTCGGAGGAACAGCTCCCTCTCCAGGCTGCACTCGGGCCTCAGGTGCTCCGAGGAGGCTTCCAGGAATGCGACACTGTCCCAGTGTCCCTGGACCTGCTTGTCCTGGAGCTTCCACCGGGTTGAGGACCCATCTCAGGGAGAGGCAACACCATCAGCCATAGAAAGTAGAGGGGGCAGTGCGAGCCTTGTCCCTCTTCCCCCTTGCCAGGCTTCTGCTGGTACCCGGATGGACAGAGACTCCGAGGGAGCGGCTGGCAGGGCAGAAATGGGGTCTGCAGAGCAGAGTACAGAAGGCAGGTGCAGGGAGACAGACCTGGGACCCCAAGCCCCGTGTGATTTATTGGCCCATGTGAGCATGGGAGAGGGACAGCAGAGTCACCAGCTTCAGGGTAGCGGGGGCAGTGGCAAAGGGCAGCCAGGGAAGCTTGTGTGTCCACATTCGACATATCATGGTCCTTTAAATTCTTCTCTATAGCTAGTAAGTGAGAGTGCATCACTTTGTATCGACAAAAGTTCCCTTTAAAATCATCCTGTCCCCGGGATGGGGTGACTAGGTGACGGACATTAAGGAGGCGCTTGTTGTAATGAACACTGTTACACACAAGTGCTGAATCACTAAATTCCACCCCAGAAACTAACACCACACTCTATGTTAACTGACTCGAATTTAAATGAAATCCTGAAAGAAGAATAAATAAATAAAAATAAATAAAAACAGGTGTTGCATGAAAGGAACACAGGACATCCTAGCTGGCTGAGAAAGCAGACTCACAGGAAAGCCGCCTCCTTAGACAGAGGGTATCTGGAGCACGCTTCCCTTCCACAGACTTCTTTTGCAAACCTTCCCTGAGCGCACACACCTGACAGAAGGAATGAAGGAACCAGCTGACTAGCCTTGCTGCCCTCGCGGAGGTGGGGGGAGCCCTCACGGGCTGCACACTGGTTCCCTCCCGCTCCCCGCCAGCCTGCTCTGGCCCTCTTGTGGACCTCACAAGCAGCCAGTGGGTTCAGTGGCCATCTTTCCCTCCTCACCCTCCAAATGTGCCTGCTCGGTTGCCTTGGCAACGTGGGGCTGGGAATCAGGGTGAGCGTCTCCATGAAGACACAGGGGAGGTTAGGTGGTTGGGCCGCTGAGAGGCTTACATCCTTCTCTCCTAAACGTCCAGGCACAAATGTCCCCTGGGGGTGGATCCAGTCTTATCATCTGATAGAGGCTGTGTCCTGCTTTACTGACAGCGTTCTGCTGCTGTGGATGGAGTCCCAGCCTGCCTTTGTCTTCTGCTTTTGTGGTTTCCTCCCTCCCTCCCTCCCTCCCTCCCTCCTTCCCTTCCTCCCTCCTCTCTTCCTTCCTTCCCCCCTTCCTTTCTCCCTCCTTCCTTCTTCCCCCCACTTCCTTCTCTTCTTTTCCTCTTTCTCTCTCTCTCTTTTCTTTCAAAAGGAAAAGACTAGCTTACCATCCCCCTCAGCTCACAAAATCAACAGCATCTATATTCAACATTCATTGGTGTGTCTGTACATTTCTGGCCTCCGTAATCACACAGGCATCTTCCGGATGGTTTATTTTCTGGAACAATCCTGAAACCATAGTTCCTAGCACATGACAGCTGGAAGCTAGGGTGAACCCTGGGTGCCTACTTCTCAGCAGCTTCTCTGAGCCCCAGCCCCTGGGTGTCCTGGGATCCCAAATGACACAGCCTGGGGAGTGTGAGTCATCCCCAGTGGGGCTGAAAATTCTGCCGCTCCACAGGTGTCAGCCTGGGAGCCGTGAGGGTCAAGCTGAACCCATTTCCCCCTAGGAAAGCACAGGAACCCACCACCAGGGAAAGAACGCAATGGGTGCCCTAGCAGGACAGAGGGGGCTGTATTCTAAGTGGGAAGCCCTGGGGTCTCTCCAGCAAGACCGCAGGTTTTTCAAAATACCCTTCTTTCCCCCAATCCAGCTCCTCCGGTCTGCAAACCTCAAAAAGCCCAGTCAGTTGAAGAAATGCCTTATTCACTTTACTCCTTAAAGATCTCTCAAATACACCCAACACCTAAAGAGGCTCACTCCCTCCCCAGGATGGCCACAGACGTCCCCAACCCACCTACCTCGCTCTCCGAGTTCCAGGGAAGCTCCGGAGGCCAGTCGTGTTGTTGAGTGTCAGGGACGGGGTGGTCTGGCAGGCCGTGGGAAAGCTAAGTGTCTCCCGCCGGAGCCGGGACCCCTCAGAGTCTGGACGGGCTCCAGCACCTAGTGTGTGAGCCCCCAGGTAGTGAAGAACGATGGGAAATGCCTCCACACACAATGTGCTTAAAGTTCACATTGAACAAATGAATGCTTTGAACACACAAAAATACAAGGAAATTCTTCACCTAGTAAATACAGAATTGATCTTAAGATTTGAGACATGCCACTCAGCCAGCAATGTGACCGAGGGACAGGCTGAGAGTGTGGGGGGCCACGATGCTGGACGTCACCCTCGGGCCTCACCCTGTACCTCCCAGGGGCTGGACGTGTGGTCGCCAGCAGTAAGGACGAGCATCGAGGGGGAAGTCTGCCCTTGTTGCCCCCGAGGTGGGACCAGAGGCCCAGCTGCCTGCCTGTGCCCCCGTTAGGGTCCCTCCCAGCCCAGCCTGGAGGGCTCCGGATGGAATGGGCCAGCCCTTTGGAGAGGTCTATTTTTCTAGAGCATGCTGGCTGCGGCCGGACTGTGGCCTGCCCTCTCTTGGTACAGCAACACACACAGTCCAGACCTGCAGGCCCCACAGGCATCTGCCAGCACCAGGTCCTGGGCTCCTCTTGGGGCTGGGGAGGCGGCGGGTCAGTTCTCAAGCAGATAGGCCCTGAGGAACCACAACAATGAGTGTGCTGGAGGAGTCTGACAGTACAGCCCCTGTGGCCTAGACACCTGTCGTTCCTGCCACCCCGAGGGAGGGGAATCCCCCTCAGGCAATCCCTCGGTCCAACTGGAAATCACCATCCCCCGTGGTGATCCAGGGGTCTGCTGCTTTGCTCATTAAGAGGAGGGAACAACCTGCTCTTTGATACAGCTCTGTCTCCTGCTGCACCCTGTCCTGCTGTCCCCCATATTTGTCAGTTTTCAGATGCCCACTGCAGTACTCTTTCCCTCTGTTTGGGGAGTCCCACAGCATGAGGTTGGGTGGGAGCTGGTCCCCACCAGTCACTGCAGGACAACACAGGTCTGGACACTTGGTCCCCCCAGTCCCTGGCAATTTGGGCACAAGTATGTGACCTGGGCTCGGTCAACCAGATGTCCCACCCCAAGCTCTCTCCAGTTTGCACATTAGCAAAATGCCCCTTCCTCTAGACGGAGCAGTCCTGTGCCTGGTGTGGGGCTTGATAAATGGGGTGCTGGCCCAGAACCTGATACTGGTACAAATAGCATTGACATCCAGGATGTAGTTAACAGGATCCCTCCAGAGTCCAGAGAGGGAAGTCCCAGCGACAGCGTCTGCCATCCCAGCATGACGATAGCATCTCTCTGTCAAGGCTACTCCCACGGTGTGAATGTGGCTGTGGTCTGAGCCCCAGGCCCCTTGGATCTTACCCAAACCTCATTCAGCCTGAGTGTCCAGCCATCTTCCATTCTCTGAGACCCTCTAGTAACTTCCAGGTAAGCTCCTTTTTAGACTAAGGCCGACAGAGTCACTTTCTATGGTCTGTGCCCCAGAACCCTGGTGGGGACCCACCAGGCAAAACCCAGACCTCCTAGTTACCTCTCCCCTGAGGCCTCTACATGCACTGCTCCTTCTGCAGGCGGCACTGTTCCTCTCTTGTCCCCCGAGCATGGCTACTGCCTCCTTCAGGTCTCAGCTTTGTCTCTCATGTGCTGGGAGGGGTGAGGGGGTGCTCTCCCAGGATCTCCCCCCGGGTGCAGCACATACCTTGCTCAGTTGGGGCACCTGGATGGCTCTGGTGAGGCCATAAGCTCTCAGGTGGGGTAGGAGGTGGGGATGGATTCTCTCTCTCTCTTTCTCTCTCTCTCTTTCTTGTCCTTGGGGCCCAGCACCCTCCCGGTCCAGGACACATACCGGCCCCTGGGTGCATGCGAAGCCTGGATCACATCAGTCTCGCAGTTCCTCTGGTAGATTTGCCTGAAGACTTCTTACCCCCTTGCTTCGCATGTCACAGGAATTTCTCACTACTTAAGTGAGGACCTGACCTGACTGGATGGTCTGTAGCCAGAGCCATGCTGGTGTTTTCCTGAGGAGGGACCTCTAGATGGGGCGGAACAGGCCGAAGTCTGCCAGAAGCCTGGTTTGTCTACAGCCCTTCAAACACCGTGACTTCCCTCTGTGGTCAGATGTTGCCTGCGTTCGGCCAGCTTCCTCACAGCTGGAGCCAACTCGGGGCACCCCCACCCCCACCCAGGCACCGGAAGCAAACACGGAAAAGTGAAGGAGGAAAAAGAAAGAGAAAAATCGGTAGAAAACAGGAAAGGCCATAACAAGAAGTTATGTACTGACATTAGTGATGCATTGGGTTAGTGTTTGATTCCACATGGCGGGTGGAATCCCAGAAAGGAGGCTGGCCTTTGGACTAGTAGGGACTGTTAACGTCCACAGACATCATTTAATTGCAAAAGAAGATAAAAAACACCAAACAAAATCTTCTTAAAAGGGCAAAAAAAAAAAAAAAATGATGCCATGGGTAGATCAGAGTTATTTCGTATTACGTAAATGTGTGTGGATTAACTTCTCCTCAAAAGGGCAAACTTGGATTAATTTTTTAAAATCCGAAGATATTCTGCTTATAAAATGCACCTAAAAATAAAATGACCCAAGAAAGTTAAAAATAAAAAAAAAAGGCAAAGCGATATATTTGGCAAATGTGAAAGAAACGGAAGCAGGAATAAAAATGTTCAAAGACGGGCAAGAGAGGACTCAAGAAAAAGCATTAAGTAGGTCAAAAGATATAATTTTACATTACTGAAAGAGCGGAAATAAGGTTCATAGTCATGGATCTTTTCCCTCCTCTTGTGATCTTACAAATAATTTATTATTTGTCTCTCAAATATATGTTGCAATTCTACCCTCAGTGGGTCATTGAACTTTTGACTTTGAAATAGTTTGCCAGATTAAAAAAAAAAAAATAGCGTTAAGGGGCACTGGGGTGGCTGAGTCGGTTAAGCGTTGGACTCTCAGGTTCAGCTCAGGTCATATCTCAGGGTTGTGAAATCAAGCCCCGCATCCGGCTCTGCACTCAGCAGGAAGCCTGTTGGAGATTCTCTCCTCCTTCTGCCCCTTTCCCTCCTCACTTGTGCTCTCTCTAAAATGAATAAATAAAACCTTTTTTTTATTTTAAGATTTTATTTATTTGACACAGAGAGAGAGATCACAAGCAGGCAGAGAGGCAGGCAGAGAGAGAGGGAGAGGGAAGTAGGCTCCCTGCCAAGCAGAGAGCCTGATGCGGGGCTTGATCCCAGGACCCTGAGATCATGAGCTGAGCCAAAGGCAGAGGCTTTAACCCACTGAACCACCCAGGTGCCCCTAAATAAAACCTTGTAAAAAAGAACAAGCCTTGGGGTGCACTGGGCGTCTGGGTGACTCAGTCGGTTAAGTCGCTGCCTTCGGCTCAGGTCATGATCCCAGGGTCCCGGGATCGAGTCCCACATTCACTTGCTCAGCGGGGAGCCTGCTTCTCTCTCTGCTTCTGTTGGCTTGTGCGCTCTCTCTCTCTCTCTCTCTGGTAAATAAATAAATAATGAAGGAGACTATCTTTACCTACAAAGATTATACAGAGGACTGTGTGTAAGAGATGACCACATTCTAGCTAAAAAGAAAACATGACAGAATTCCCGAGACCAGAAATCCCAGAATCCCGTTCCCTGACCACACTGGGAATGTCCTTGTACAAGGTGAGATCAGTAACAATGGTTAAACAAAAAAGACCACCCGCTGAGAAAAATTAAATCTGTTTACTACATTATCTAGAAAATACACTGAGAACCTTAATAACAAAATTACTCTTTTCTGCTTTTTTCCCTTTCCAGACAAACTTTATGTTTATTTTATCAAATTCTGAAAGATGATGGTGAAGTCTATAATAACCTAAACATTTATGGCAAGAAGTAAACATTTTTTAATGTTCACTTTGCATCCAGTAGGGGATATCTCCATCTGGTTTTTCTCCCTTCAACCATTTTTTATAGCTCTTGGTAAAGCCTTATAGTTTGTTTTTTTTTTTTCATGTAGGTCAGTATATTTTATAAAGTTAGCATAACTCCAGTACCAAATGCTTACTCAGACAATGCAAAAAAAGAAAATTCTATATTCATCATATTCACAAATATAGAAACAAAAGTCCTAAATAAAATCCTAGCAAAAAGAATGGAATGGTATATATCCAAACCAACTAGAGCTTATCCGGGGAATTTTATCAGAGGAGATTTCTATGAATAAAGTTAATAGTATCCCTTTCTTTTTCCCCCCAAATTTGGGGATGTATTGGAATATCTGGTCCTGGGGCATATGGATGGTTTACTCTAGTGTACCTGTGGACGACTCAGGGAAATAGTTATTTTCTCCAGAGGAACACACACCGAGGTAAAAACAAGGCATCCAGGTGACTGACGGTCAGAGGAAATCTGACATATCATGAAGACACCGTTACAATGAACACTGCTTCAAATATAAGCTGCAAATCAGAAGGCCTAAGAGAAGAGGTTCCAAATTCCAAGCACTAAATTGCTATCAGGCTGGTTCTTTCTGGGCACCTGAGTGCTCTTGTCCATCCTGATGGCCACCTCTGGACCCAGATCGGGATCTGCGGATAGACAAATCTCGAACCTGTCTCTGCCCACCACCCCAGTGAGCATAGCTAGACCCAGACAGCCAAGACCTTGTCAGACCAGATGATGTCCTGGGAGAGCTCCTCTGCTTCCCCCTGGTGGTCACACTCCCCATGGGGCCACCTAGGCTGAGGCTGGTGTAGACATCATATGAGTCAAAGCCGCCACCTCCCTCACCTGATAAACTCCCTGTCTGTGTCCACTTTAGCTGCTCTACACCCATCACAGGATGTCTGGACCCTTCCTGCTCCAAAGGTCTCTTTCACTGATGATTTCTACCTATTTTAGGGGAATCCCCATGCAAAGTCATGGAAAAATCTCCCTTTTCTTTGCCAAGCCCCAAATCATCCACTGTTCCCCTTTTAAGGAGTGACAAAAAGATTCAGAACTCCAGGAGAATCAGGCAGAGGGTGTGTCAACAAAGGCCCTTCATTTTCTACTGTTTGCTGTTAGATAACAATGTCCTGCCCCAATTCTGGATTTCTCTACAGGGGAGTTTCCATCTGTGTTAGCTTTCTCAGGCTGTCAACACAGAACACCGCAGGCTAGGTGACTTACACTAGGTGACTCTGATTTCTTTCTCACAGCCCTGGAGGCAGCAACCCTGAGATCAAGGGGCCAGTGGGGTTGGTATATGGCGGGGCCTCCCTCCCTGGCTTACAAACGTCTCCCTCCTCACTGCGTCCTCACCTGGTCCTCCCTCTACGTGCCCATAAATAGACAGAGAGCGCTCAGATGGTTTATTCCTTGTCTTCTACAAGGCTAATCCAGTTTGAGTCCCACCCTTCCAACTTCATTTAACCTTAATTACCTCCCTAAAGACCCTGTCTCCAAATGCTGTCATATGGGGGTTAGGGCTTCAATATAGGAATTGAGGGAGGCACAATTCGGTCCATAACACCATCCTATGACTTGTTTCATTAAACTTAACAAGCGTGGGGAGCCTCCCACCCACCCATTCTTGTATTGGGAGCTTCAGACAGAAAGAGATTCATTCACGGTCAACCTCTGTGGCCACAACCAGGTCACAAGCCTCTCATCTACATCCTTTTTCTATATCTGGACTGGTTTTCATCCACTGCAACCTCTCACACGCACATGACTCATCCGCCCTTCTCTACCCAGCTCTGTGCCCAGAAGGCTGACTTCTAGAGGCTCCCTTACTGGAGCTTCCTGGCCCTCTGGCCTCTGACTGGATCCAGCCAAGGGGTGCCACTGGCTACAATCCTGGGAGGGCAGAAGGGAGAGGCTGGAGCGTTTGTTGATGCCCCTCTGCTCTCCCTCCCTGGCGTGGGTCGGCAGGAGCTGGTCATCCCATGGCTGCAGCTCCAGCCGGAACCTTTATAATTCCATGTCATAATGGGCTCCCCATCCTTCTGCTTACTTCCAGCCTGCTTCTGTAAATAGTCCCTTCATCCATGCCTCTTCAGCTGGCTGAAGCCATTGCCAGGTGTGTTGGAACTCAGTAGACTCACCTATTGCCTTTACCTTCCTCTTAGGGCCCCTGGTACGCTACAAACCACAGCTGGTTAGCAAGTGGCAGCCTGACCTTGGGGAGGAGAGTATCAGCATTCTTAAACTCCAGCTTCATGTCCCCACCCCTGGAATCCAGGCTCGAACAGAGACCTCCACCCCCTCAACGTAGGCTCAGGGGCTGAGGCAGCCACATCAAGGGGAGGTTAAAGCCTCTCATCAGATCATCTCAAGGCAGGGAGGGTACACGGCGCTCCTTCAGGGGCTGGGGCTGGGGGTGGGAGAGAGAACATGGTGGTCCCTTTCTGAGAGCGAGGAACCTAGAAAACAGAAGTTCACCCCTCAAACCAGGCAGACTCGCTGTCAGCTCTTATTTATGAGGTGTCTTCTCTTGAAAAAAAGAAGACACCATTTGGACAGCTTTCCTTGGAGCTTTTATATTCCAGCTATAACAGTAAAAAATGACGATTACCTTCTCATGTGGGGTTGTGGAGTGACCAGTCACCACAGGGTGAAAGCATAGAGTAAACAAAAGGTGCCAAATGAAGGGCTTGGGTATGGAGAATGGCCCTCTCCTGCAACACAACACTACCCTGGTAGGGGTGGGAGCCCATCTCTCTACTGCTCGCCCAGCGGTCCTTCCCCGGATCCCTCTCTATAAAGCCACAGGCCCTGCAGAGTGCACCGTAGCCTCGTAGAAACATCGATAGGACGCTCGATGCAGTGTCTGATCACGGAGATGAAACCATTTCTTTTTATGAGAAATCCATTTTTCAGGGATAGAAACGCATTCCCCTTCCCTTCCTTCTCTTTTTATTTCTTGATTCTTTTCTTTTTTTGTTCTGATTAAGCGCTGTCACCTTCTACCCTTCCACCTTTCTTTGACAACTGTTTGGAGAGCACTTGGGGGAGCCAGTGGGTGGGAGAAAAACCCAGAAACCTGGATCTCTTTCCCGTACTTACGATCAGTCCAGCATTCCTGGCCTCTTGGTCAGTCTTCCGGGGAGGTTAAAAGTAATCCGTCCGTCTGGGAACACGTGATGCTTGCCTATGACAGTTCCAGCTGCCACCGCACGTTTCCTCCCCGCGCTGTCGTAAGAACAATGTGTCTGTTGACAGGGAGATAGATGGAAGGTCTTGAGACATGAATTGCTCCCATCCTGAGACATCTATAAAGTATCTTCTCTCCTTTGTTTTTCTTTAAAATAATTTTAAAAGATTTTTATTTATTTACTTGACAGAGAGATCCCAAGTAGGCAGACAGGCAGGCAGAGAGAGAGAGGGAGAGGGAAGCAGGCTCCTTGCTGAGCAGAGAGCCCGATGCGGGCCTCGATCCCAGGAACCTGAGATCATGACCTGAGCTGAAGGCAGAAGCTTTAACCCACTGAGTCACCCAGGCACCCTCTCCTTTGTTTGTTTGTTTTTAAAGATTTTATTTATTCATTTGACAGACAAAGATCACAAGTAGGCAGAGAGGCAGACAGAGAGAGAGGAGGAAGCAGACTCACCGCCAAGCAGAGAGCCTGATGTGGGGCTCAATTCCAGGACCCTGGGATCATGACCCAAGCAGAAGGCAGAGGCCCTAACCCACTGAGCCACCCAGGCACCCCTCTCCTTTGTTTTAATCCAATATTTTAATTTATTTTAAGGTCCAAATTGGTTCTTTATAGCCATGCACTAAATGGCCATGCCAGTCCATATAGCTCTGCTCTTCTATCTCCTTCCTTTATCTTGCAGACTGCAGGGTCCCACTTTAGGGTCTCCTTCCTAGCCTCACGTGCTCTTGTGTAAGGACCCCATTGAGAATCGGAAGAAAGATATGGCTCCTCTGTCCAGGAATATAAACACACAAAACTAATTGCCATTCCATCTCAACGACGATGAAGTCTGTCCATGGGCCACCCAGTGCCAAATTTTCTCAAGCTACAGTCAAATCACAACTTGTATCAGAACCCCCTGAGGTGCTGGTGAGGACACGCATGATCCCCAAACCAACCGGAGACCTATTGAATTGGAATCTTTGGGATGGATGCCGAGAATCCACAGACTTAACAAGCAACTAGACCGTCCCTATTCACAAAGAGCTTCGAGAAGCCTTGCTAGGGACCCAAGTGACCCTAATCCATGAATTGATCAGATTATTTCTCAAACTATCAAAATTCTTTCACTCCCAGCCGACCTCTGCAGGCCAGTGCCATGTCTTATGAATCAATACATCCGTGACCTCCTCTGAGCTTGACCTTCGCTGTCGGTGGAGAACTTAGGTCATCCAATACTTTGTCCTCATTGTTCCCCAAATCAATTACTTTAGTTTATTTTAATGTCAGCTCTTATTTATGAGGTGTCTTCTCTTGAAAAAAAAGAAGACACCATTTGGACAGCTTTCCTTGGAGCTTTTATATTCCAGCTATATCAGTAAAAAATGACGATTACCTTCTCATGTGGGGTTGTGGAGCGACCAGACTGGTTTCCATTAAAAGTTAAGCCTTGTTTTCACAAACACCCAGTACTACCGTCCTCTAAACCACTCTCATTCTATTGCAAGGAGTGGTAGTTGTCGATTATGTCAAATGAGAAATTTAACCAGAACATGTGGGAATAGAAAAAACACCCTGAAACAAGACTCCAGATTTTTTTTTTGCATCGGACGACCCTAGTAGCAGAACAGAACAAACACATCCTCTAAAAGACCTAGATTTGAAGGTACTGCTAGAAGAGAGGAAATTCCCTCAAGCTCCGTGTTTCACTATTAAAAAAAAAACATAGGAGGGCACCTGGGTGGCTCAGTGGGTTAAGCTGCTGCCTTTGGCTCGGGTCATGATCTCAGGGTTCTGGGATCGAGCCCTGCATCAGGCATTTTGCTCAGCGGGGAGCCTGCTTCTCTTTCTCTCTCTGCCTGCCTCTCTGCCTGCTTGTGATCTTTTTCTGTCAAATAAATAAATAAAATCTTTAAAAAGAAATAGAAAATTCTGCATTCCCCAATATAACTTATCTATATTCAAAAATCACAGGTTTCCCTCACATTTTCAAGTAAAATAAGTAGGGAGAGCTCCCTGAAGTCGCTCTGTGTTTATTCAGATTCGACACACCTCAAGGCACATTGTTCATGGGCCAGTTTAAGAAATTTGACCTTAGATCCATTATACTGATGCACACTTAAAATACAGTTTCTCTCTGCTCTTCCTTCCCCATTCACCATCATATTAACTCCCAGCCAGGTTGCAGTCTGGACAATAAACCACGATGAGCAGCCATCATCACGGTCGGAGTGATGACATGACCCCCGCTCTCTGTCGCCCCACCCGCGCTCTGAGAATAGAGCCAGGCACGTTGCTGGCCCTCAGCAAACACTTTCTCATGAGTAACAAAACAAATCAATGAATTGCCAATTCACTTTCGGGCCATCTGGGTGCAGGCTGACAGTCATCCTCAAACCCAACGTGACTCAGAGGCTTTGTTTTAAGCACATCTAGAATATATCATTAACAAAGGCATTGCTCACCGAAGCTTTGGTTCTTCAAGCTCCACGTCGGCTTTATTTCAGCTGCAGCACGGACAGCCGCCACCTTCTGTCCTCTCACATTATAATTGCTTGAGCGACTCAGTTATGGATTCTATTAACATGGCTGTCGCTGATAAGCTATGTTCTTCATGGACGTGATGAATTTCTACTAATGTTGACCTCCTTTGCACACCAGGGCACTGCTGATGCTAAATGCAGAAAGGCTCCTGAAGATCCGTTCGCAGGTGATGTTTCTATCAAAACTGGAATTTGCTGGGTGGATCCCTGCAAGGCTTTCTGTCCTGGGTACTGCTTGTGGATATAAAGGAAAGCCACTGAGACCATTCACCTCTCGGCTCTTTGAATACGGAATAAACAATTTTCAGTCATCCATTCAATATGCAGGCTTTACCTGGGAGGAGGGGTTCTAGGTGAAGGTGATGTGTGATCCTTACCCTCTAGGCAACTAGTCTGGTAGGTGAGCGACTTGAACAATGAACGTGAGATGCTTCTACAGCACCAACAGTGTACTGACGATAACAGAAGAACTTCCTCTCCTTCTTGCAGTGGGCATTCTTGGAATGATCCTCCTCCCCACTGTCCACACATCTTTGCTCTCAGCGCTTCTACCCTCCTCACTTCCAGTCTCAAGATCTCCTGCACGCACCCGCTCACCTCCCTAGACCTTCCGGAGAGCAGCGGGAGCTCTTTTCTCTTCCTGCTGCTCCAGACTACTATATTCTCTGAATTCATTTCTATTTTTCAAAAGATCTGCAATCTGTTTGGTATGAAGGAAACAGATTGGATGCAAGGAACCGTAGAAAGCAAGATGTCAGAGACGTGAGCTCTGAGATATTTTGGGTACCAGTAATGGCAGGGGAGCGTTTACTGAGGACTAGGGCTGGGCTACGCCTCTCTAGCACGCCACGTGGGTGACTCTGCGTGCTTCTTAGAAGGGGTGCGTGAGGCCGACATCGTGTTTATGCTGCTGCTGCATGGAGGTACCACTCAGGGCAGAGTGAGCCCCCCCACGGCAGGTGTGAATCTGCCGTCCCCTCGCAGCCGCTCTCCTCCCGTGTCCCGTGTTCACCCTCCTTTTTGGATACCTTACTCACTGAGTCCTCAAAACACCTACGGATGTAGCAGTGATTGTGCACTTTTTACAGATGACAAAAATGAGAGGTAGTGGAGTTAGGAAAATTCCCCACGATCACAGAGCCAACAAGTAGAAAGAAAATCCAGGATTCCAGCTCCAGTGTATCTCCTCTGGAGTCCTCTGGCCTGGGACTGGGTGCACCTGCGCGTTTGTCATTACAGAACCGTGCTGCAAGCTAATGCACTTTCCAGCCGTCGATAATCGGTGACCTGCACAGTATGCACCGGGGGATACGTCAGGGTGCCCTTTTCCCCCATTTGTTGATCACAGCATTCATGTTCCCTGGGAGTCCATCATTGATCTGGAATGCTGATCTGCAGACATTTAATCTGCCAAGACAGGGGGAAAAGCCAACCCATGTGTCCCCTAAAATGTTCAGGTGGATTTTGTGATGGGATTATAGTTCTTGGGCAAGTAGACAGAGATTTTATACTATTTCACGATAGTATAAATTCTAACGGTAAGGCTTAAAGATGTGCCTTTCTCCTAGATTGATCTTATGATTTATACACTTCTGTGTTTACTTAGAAAGTAATAAATTATCATTTCATGAACTTTTCAGATTTTGAAAATTTTAAAAACGGATAAAACACTGTGATATAGTCAAGTGTTAGAAAACTGAACCATGGGGTTCTAACGGCCCTGGGCAGGTCTGAAGCTCATCTCTCATCTTCTAGACTCTCCCTCTGCCCTTGCCATGTTCTTGCTTAGAGAAAAAGGTTTTCTATGTACAAAGCAACCCAATTTTCCCGAGACAGCTATGACTGAAACTAGTTATAAGACTAATTAGAACAGGGAGGGGGTTCTTTTCTTCCGACTATCTGCTCAAACCCCAAGATGGCCTAGATCTCTCCTCATTAAGAGATCTCTTAATGGAGGGATTTTCAAAGGCCTTTGTGTTCCTCAAAATCTCCAAGGCTTATCCCTTGATGACCCCAAAAGTGAAAGGTTGTGTTGGGGGTCCCCAAGACCACCCTCAGGGCCAATGGCTTGCTAGGAGGACTGCCAGGACTGTGACTGTGGTTTATTACAGGGCAAAGACAAAGAGCAGTCAGCAAAAGGAGGAGCATAGGACAGTGTCTACAGGGAGCCAGGCATAAGCTTCTCGGGGTCCTCTCCTGACGCAGTCACAAGGGGCACCCCAAATTCCTCCAGCAACGGGTTGTGACAACACATGGGAAATGTTATCAGGGACGCTCTTCAGACACTCAGCACCAGGGACCTTGCTGGGGGCTGGTCCTGTAGGCACCCTCTGCCTGGCACGTACCCAAATTCCAGCCTCCCAGGAGAAGAGCAGGTGTTCAGCCTCCAACATACTGTGTGCACACAGTGTGGGCACAGTGAGCCAGTCTCGTCAGTCCTGGGGATGCTGGGAAGCCACCAAAGCACACAGTCCCCAGCCAAGGGCCACATCCCGAGAAGGCTTTCCTAGGGACAGCAGTCCGCCTTGCAGTGTTTACTCTCTCCTGCACAGTGGTCATGGCTCCCTCGACCCCCAGTCAAGAGTCTGGGCTTGGGAGGGTCCCAGCGAAGGTAACACAGCCCACACTTGACGCTCCCATTGTGGCAGAGCCATTGTTGAGGGAGATGGAAACAGCCCTGCACCCTTTCAAACAGGGGCTTTAGTGAAGCCCACACTTCTGGCCACACCTCAGTCACCAGCACACCGCCTTCACGTACGCCACATGCACACCACATCACATCACAGACAACACATCTACACACCATGCACATCTCGCACACACACACATGCTACACACACACACACCGCATCACGTCACAGATGAAAAACACATCTGCACACCATACACATCTCACACACACATACACACTACATACACCACAAATACAGTCGACCACACACACTCATGCACACTGTGAACATCGCACATACACACACCCCACATCACATCACAGACAGAAAACATCTGCACACCACGCACATCTCACACACACACACCCCACACATCACACATACCATGCATCTCATGCACACACATGCACACCACACACCATACACACGCCCCACTTCATATGTTGGCATGAAAATTAAGAGCAGTAATTTTAACATTGTGAATTACCAGCTTTTCACTGTTCGGGAAGGTAAGTGCTATACAAAAATCATAATTTTATAGTCATGTAACCATACCTCAGGACTTGATGGTTTTAAGGCAGATTTCGGTAGACAAAATCAGGAGTCTGACAAAGAAGGAATTTGAATATGCAAATTCCCTGATGTGGTTATTTCACACCTGTCTGGAGTGTGAGGTAGATAGAGCACAGACAAGGCGCTTATTCTGCCCTCGAAAAGTGGAGTATATATCCTTTTATTCTCACAAACTAGGGGAACGCATGCTTAGACAAAATATGCTGTAACCATTTACTGAACTAATCACAAACCAGAAAACCGACCCAGTGCATGTAAAGTGGTATTCTAGTGACTTCCAGGCAAAGCACAAAACGATCACGCAGAGCAATGGGATGACTGACATAAGATGATGTGGTAGAAGGTAAGCCCACAAGAGCGGACACTGAGAGCCTCTCCTGTCCTCCAGGCACAGCGCTGGGTCCTTTAATGCCCAGTTCAGCCTCCCATAACCGTCCCTGTGGCTTAGGAGACAGGTGTTATTATCGTGTCCATTTCACAGGTAGGAAAGTAGAGGCCGGCCCTCATCCTGAATGGTCTCACGGGCAGACCTGGAGCCCGGAGCTCACCAACTCCTGGACCAATGCTATTAAAACAAAGTCAAGCATCCCTTTCAGAAAAGCATGGGACGCGATCACATATACTTGAAAGATTTCCCTGCTCCTATGTCTTCCCAGTGAATGAAGAGAGTGTTTGGTGGTGACAAATATTTGGATTTTTCAGGAACAGGGTTTTGTTTTGTTGTGTTGATGAACTATCCCTCAAAAATAGCACAGATATTGTCTGTTTGAGGGTCTCTGCATACGAACAGGACCTTCTCTTGAGCAAGAGAAGCTTTAGAGAAGCTTTGCTAAATAAAGACTCGGTGCCATAATGACAGGTCGCCATAGCTATCTGCACGGCTTCCCCTTCATGGTTGTGTAGTTCTCACAAGCTCAGGGACCCCGACGTCGGACCATCCTGAACTTTCCAGCTGTGCCATTGCCCACGAAGCCCATCTGCTTGTCTGTGTGTGGACTGTGCTTCTGGCCGAATGCTCTGTATGGGGCTTCAGGAAGACCCGTCTGTCCTGGAAAGTGGCAGGCCCAGGAACACGATAACCACCTGTCAATCCCTTCCTTCCTGGCTTCTAGCTTCCAACAGAGCTTTTTAGTTGTCTCAAGACCCTCATTAAGATTTGCCCAATTGTACCAGACACTTTTGTCCCAAGGTTGTTCATAGACAGTCCAAGATTCAAGGAAAGGCTCCAGATCTCTTCCCAATGGAGTTTGTGGTTCCTCCTCATCCTGGCTCTGCCCCTGCTTCCTGGGAAACCAGAGCAGCAGAAAGTGGATGAGAAAGCAACACAATCCTGGCTCTGGCTTCCTCGGTGCTGTGGGAGACAAAGGGAGGATAGCCCTGCAAGTGGCCACACCACCCCAAGCCTCCATGGCGATCTTGGGCAGGTGAGATGTACACCATCAGGACCCCCAAGGAAGGGGCCTGGGAAGTCACTCTTCATGGGACCTCATGCTCCTCCTTCTCATCTACTGAGCTGTCTGCAATTTTGTAAGTGAAGATGATGGTCCCCAGGCTACTCTGTCATTTCCTGTTGTCAGAAGGCCAGGCTGGAGGGTCATGTCCTTCCTATGACTCAGTTTGGCTGCCCCACCCAGGTCCTCTTTGCGTTGGGCCTCCCCAGACAACTCTCTCTCC
Source organism: Neogale vison (assembly GCF_020171115.1). Lineage (NCBI taxonomy): Eukaryota > Metazoa > Chordata > Mammalia > Carnivora > Mustelidae > Neogale > Neogale vison. The sequence continues at coordinate 42,039,764 of NC_058093.1, read as the reverse complement.
CTTTCTTTTTTTTTTCTCCAGATTTATTTATTTACTGGAGAGAGAGAGAGTGAATGCCTAGTGGGAGAGAGGAGGAAGGAGCTGAGAGAGAGGGAGAGAGAGAGAACCAACCTTAAGGCTCCATACCCAGTACTGAGCTCAATGTGGGGCTCAATGTGGGGCTCTTACAACCTTGAGATCAAGACCTGAGCTGAAATTAAGAGTCAGTGGCTTAACCGACTAAGCCACACAGGCACCCCGCCAGATAATTGTTAAGGAGCATTTCAGATCGTTTTCCATGAGTTCTGTCTTCCATAACCTAAGCCTTATATTTTGGCAAAGCTCTTCTTTGCCACTGTGTTAAGCAATTTAGAATTGCTTTTATGAAATGAATATTATGAACTGTGATATTCTAGTTAACAATTTCTAATATTATAATTTTCATACCCACCTAGTAATATTCAAAACAAGCATTCAGTCGCACTCCTAAATTGGAGATGTCATTACAGGGCATTGTGAGTTATAAGTGGGTTGAAAGCGGGTCTCTGCGGGGCCCCTCCACACCACAGCCAGCTTGACATGCAGGTTCTGATGGTGACCAGCACACCTGGGTCCCCACCTGCACCCCAGCCGGTGCCCTCAGTGCTGCTGCACACACAGGACGGAGGGTATTACCCAGTGGTGTCCTTGGCTCAAGAGGCAGCAGGGCGCCCACCTCCTGCAGCTCAGATGACACCATCAAGGTCACTCTCAACCAGACAAGAGAGAAAACAGGTATATTCCTTCTGGATGTAGAAGGGCTTGTCCCCGAATGGCTCATCCAAAAATGTGACACCTTCACTAGCGTCCGACTTTGCCAGGTTCTGGCTGGGAGACAAGTGGGCAGGTGAAAGAATAAAAAGAGAAAGATAGGAGGATGAAGATGAGGTCGGCTGGGACTGCAGGGGGGCGGGGAACACCCCAGGGGACGGTGTGGTAGGAAAGAGAACCGAGAGGAGGACCCAGAAAATATGCACAGTTCAGGGGCAAGTGAAAGACCAGGACCCCATCGGGGGACACTGAAGGTCTGACAAGCTGGGAGCCAGGGATATAATGAGATACAAGAAAGATAAAGTGGAGAGGGTTTTGGGAAAACAAAACATCCAGAGTGCTAGATGCCACAGGGACAAGGAAGTAAGGACTGGAAGGGAGCCAGCGTGTGCCCCATTTAGGAAGAGACCTTTGCCAGGTTCAGAGAGGGGGCAGGGCCAGCAGAGGTAGCAGAAAGAGGGCTGCCTGGTGGGGAGACGCAGAGACCACCCACCTCCAAGAGGGGAAAGAGCAAGACTGCAGGGCAAGAGATGGAGACACAGAGAGACAGAGACGGAGAAACAGAGAAATGAGACAGAGAGAGAGAGAGAGAGAGGAAGGAGTTATTTGGAGGCCGATGAGACTTGAACAGGGGCTCTACTGAAGAGGATTTGTGAATCTTTGTGTTCGCGCGGCCAGGGGAAACTCTGTATCGCAGAACGGAAGGTAAAGAACAGGTGTTGCTCTGCGCAGGCGCACAGGGCTGTTTGGGGGTTTGGGCCCTGGAGGGGACAGGGGTGTGTGGGTTCTCACGGCCTCCTCTACCAGGCAGCCCCTCTGTGAGCAGCTAGGCTAGAGAGAACTTCCTTCTTCTCATAATTCTCCTGACTTGCCTCTTACTGTAAATCTACTTAACATTAAAATCATATTACTAAAATAAAACTTTGAAGTATAAAGTGCTAAATCCTTGTGGTTAGAACACACTGTAACTGTGAGGTGTTATCAGTTAACTGGCACGTACTATTGGCTGAATTAAAGGAAGCTATATTTCTTGTGCTACGATCACTGATACCCTCCAATACAGTAAGTCTCCAGGGCGTACCCTTTGAATGGTTGCTATGATGGCAAGATTATAAGAGTAATTTTGTATTCCCTACCCGAAGTCTGGGAACAGGGGCTCTTGTGGCTTCTTGAAGAAATTCCTCAAATAACTCAGGGGCTTTGTCCACAGCTCTTTACAGATCACCGGTGCCGTTACCCCGTAACCCATCCCCAAGTTGCTGTGCTGAGCCCTTCTTAAGTGGGCTCCTTTGTCTTCTTCCAGTGACTTATGACTATGCTGCCGCAAACCACTGGGGGACCCCCGTGCATTCAGAAGGCTATGGGGACAGACTCACAGACACCAGAGAGCTAACAACATATTGTGTCCACCTGAGTGTCAGTGAATTATGTCCCCTGTTTGGGTATCACCTGGCCAGAAGCTGTCCCTGAAGGTATTTGCCTCACTAGCCACCTCTCCCTCTTTGTCCCATCTGCCCCCCCCACCTGCCCTGTGCTCTGGGCTCACCTCCCACTGTTATTCCTACAGTATAATTTGTCTGCATTTATCGCTAGTCTATAGACCCCTGAGAATCAGGACTAGGTTTCCTGATGCCATCACCTGAAGCAAAATTTATGTTTACACATGATATCCTAAATGAATATATACTGAATTATTTCCCCAAAGGGTGTACTTGTATTTGAAGTGATGAGCTGTTCCTTTCCTGCATTTCACTTAAACGCTCTCCTATAAGACAGACATGGGCTCTTACATGGTGACCGGAGCACACAGGTCCACTGATGCTGTCCCAGCCTCACCGGGTGGCAGGGCTGTGTGAGGACTGTGAACCTGGGATGTCCATCAGGTGGTGGTCTCACTCATTTACCTGCCTGAAAGCCTGCCTTCCCTTTGTTGAGTTGGACATGGAGTGAGATGTTTAGCTGTGTCTCATGACTCAGAAAAAGCTCACTGTGGGAAGGAGGGGAGGTGGCCTCATAAGGCTAGGACCATTGCAGACCTTCTTTGACATGTGAGAGAAGGCACATGTGTGGCCAACAGTGGGAGGAAGACAAGGATTCCAGAAAAGTCGGGGTTGCCCAGCTTCAAATAGCAAGTGAGCCATTCTTTGGCCCTCGATAACAACAGAGGCACCAGATTAATTCCTGGTTAACTTAGGATACTAGCGGAGGAGAGGAAAAGAAAGGAAAGAGGATAGGAAATGGGAAATCTGAAAGACGGAAAAGGTGAGCATAAGTGATTAATGCGTAGGTAGGAAAACAAGAGGTGAAGTGAGAAGATACGTTTTCTAAAAACACGTCAACACTTCATTCCCCAGCTGGAAAGTAAATGTTCTGTGTAAAGGGATCGTGTCTTGGGCATACTGTAAATATCTTTCCCCCCATTATCTCCCCTGGGCATACTCACATCATAAGAGGGATTTGTGGATCCATGAATGATGGCCCACCTGTTGTGGTCAGCATGGGCAGCCGCCTCAACGCACACCCAATATAAAGAAAGTGTTTTATGCTCAGGGCGTGCTTACGTGTGACAAGTGAGACAGTGTTCTTTTTTTTTTTTTTTTTTTTTCCAATTTATTTATTTTCAGAAAAACAGTATTCATTATTTTTTCACCACACCCAGTGCTCCATGCAAGCTGTGCCCTCTATAATACCCACCACCTGGTACCCCAACCTCCCACCCCCCCGCCACTTCAAACCCCTCAGATTGTTTTTCAGAGTCCATAGTCTCTCATGGTTCATCTCCCCTTCCAATTTACCCAAAAGCACATACCCTCCCCAATGTCCATAACCCTACCTCCCTTCTCCCAACCCCCCTGCCCCCAGCAACCCACAGTTTGTTTCGTGAGATTAAGAGTCACTTATGGTTTGTCTCCCTCCCTATCCCATCTTGTTTCATGGATTCTTCTCCTACCCACTTAAGCCCCCATGTTGCATTACCACTCCCTCATATCAGGGAGATCATATGATAGTTGTCTTTCTCCGCTTGACTTATTTCGCTAAGCATGATACGCTCTAGTTCCATCCATGTTGTCGCAAATGGCAAGATTTCGTTTCTTTTGATGGCTGCATAGTATTCCATTGTATATATATACCACATCTTCTTGATCCATTCATCTTTTGATGGACATCTAGGTTCTTTCCATAGTTTGGCTATTGTGGACATTGCTGCTATAAACATTCGGGTGCACGTCCCCCTTTGGATCACTACGTTTGTATCTTTAGGGTAAATTCCCAGTAGTGCAATTGCTGGGTCATAGGGCAGTTCTATTTTCAACATTTTGAGGAACCTCCATGCTGTTTTCCAGAGTGGTTGCACCAGCTTGCATTCCCACCAACAGTGTAGGAGGGTTCCCCTTTCTCCGCATCCTCGCCAGCATCTGTCATTTCCTGACTTGTTGATTTTAGCCATTCTGACTGGTGTGAGGTGATATCTCATTGTGGTTTTGATTTGTATTTCCCTGATGCCAAGTGATATGGAGCACTTTTTCATGTGAGACAGTGTTCTTCATGAGAAGTAATGTGACAAGCAGAAATAGAAAGGTGTGGTGCATTTAAAAGGGAGCCATTATGGAAATGATACGCTTTGGCTACTTGTACCAATACCTCCAACAGGCATTCACTTCAATGCGGACTTTTCAGAGATCATTAGTACAGCCCAGATCCATTGCAGGCTAACCACGGGATTTAAAAAGTTGAAATTTTTAAAGCTTTTATTTGTAAGTAATCTCTACACCCAACATGGGACTTGAACTCACAACCCTAAGGTCAAGAGTTGCATGCTCTACCGACTGATCCCACCAGGCACCCCCAAAGTTAATTTTTTTATTGCAGAAGGTGTTTATCAGAAGAATGGCTTCAACAAACAAGAAAAAGAAAAAAACTCCAAAAATCGGAAGTGATGATGTTTCCAACTTAAGTATAAGAACACATGAGGCACAGGTGGCTTGAGAACCCTCTGACTGCATTACATCATTTCAGTTCTATGTATTGTTGACTATGACAATGAGGAAAGTAGACAAAGAACTCTATATTCAGACCTGGGGTAAATCAAACTTGCTGACTAGATTCTTTTTTGGGTCTTTATAGTGCCCTGAGGCAGGGGAAGGTCGGGGGTGGGGGTGGGTGGGTAATGAGTCTACTGAAATGATTGTGGAGAGGGCAAAGGTCAATTTGACATGAGCAGACGCGATCAATACCAGTTATAACGACACAGTGGACGGCCCTGGCCAGACGCCCTGGTTCCCTGAATGACAATGTTTTTTTTCTATACATTTCGGTTCCATCCTAATGATTTCATTAGGGAGTCAAAATTTAAAATGGCCTGAAAGAATGATTTCTCCAGGAAAACATTACTTCCACAAGAGGCATTGGGGCATGAAGGAGAGAAGAGTGTCTACTGCTGTTGCCCACAGTTAGCAAAACAGAGGACACCCATGTCTCAGGTGATAAGGACTGGCATCTTTCAAAAATGTCAGGTAGCCTTTTTCACACAGGAAACTCTGTCTGGATATTCGTGACCCACACACAGAGCATGAAGGACCTGACTCATCTTCCCTGCTTGCTCTCCATCTCCCATTGCTGGGCTTCGTTCTGCCCAGCCGGATCCAGAAGTGCAAAAAACCCCGGTGCACAGTCCATTCTGCAACACCCACAGAAACTCGGCTGGGGAGCTACTTCTCTGCCACTTGCATGGAATAAGGTGTTAATGACATGTAGATTAAATGTCACTATGAAAGATAATTTGCATGCACACACAGGAGAAAGGAGAGTTTTTGATTTTTAAGTCATAGCACAAAATGTCTCCAGTCTCCTAGGCATCTTGTATCTGTTTTATACTCGCTGTTTTATCTTCGGAGTGTGCTTCAGAAGAAAGTCATTTGAAAACCTGCAAAGAGGGGTGCCTGGATGGCTCAGTGGGTTAAGTGTCTGACTTTTGGTTTTGGTCAGGTTAGGATCTCTTGGGTCATGGGATCAAGCCCGGAATCAGGCTCTGTGCTCTGCAGGGAGTCTGCATGAAGATTCTCTCCCTCAGCCCCTCCCCCTACTCATGCACGCACATGCACATGTGCGCTCTCTCTCTCTCTAAGTTAAATAAAATAAATCTTAAAAAAAAAAAAAAGAAAGAAAGAAAGAGAGGAAGAGAAAAACTGCAAAGAATCTGGGGTGTTGGCAGTATGGCCCCTTTCTGGAAAGATTAAAGATTTGGGGAAACCTGGATTCCTTCTGCACTTGCACTTCTGTGGGATAGGGTTTCTAAATGTTAATGTTACATTTAACCTTGCCTGTCTGACCTTGAGGTAGCAGGCTAGCAGCTCTAGAGGAAAATGATGCCCTCCATAAATTTTTCCCTGGAAGGGCTCCTTCCCAAGACCTATAGCTCAGTCAAGCTTGGAGACTACTTTTATGGATCTCATGCAACTGAACATGAATCACTTATTTATGGATATCTGACATTTGCTGATGTGGTAATTCACTCTCTGGACATGTGTTCTATTTATTTTAATTCTTTCTAGAATGCAGTTCAGAATTTAAGGCTTTTAAAATCTGCATATATATGCAGGCATTTTCCTCTTTTTGTGCATGCATTCATTAGCTAAATGGGTTTTTTGGACCTTCTTTGTTATGATGAAAATAATATTTTTATGCACATGGAAAGCAAATTCAAACGGTAATAGGTATGCAATGAAACAGAAGTTTCTTTTCCAAATCACGTTCTTGGTTCCATTGTCCAGAGATAACCATAACCAGTAGTTCCTTGTGTTTTTGTCTATCTTTTTGGAAAATCCCCATGCATATCATATATCATATATCTGTATCTGTCTATCTAACACACACACATTCATACACTTGTTATATAGATTTCATATATATATATATATATTCACACACAAGCCTTTTTATGGAGGTGGGAGCATTTTTGTGTTATGCTCTTTTTTACTTAATAATGTCTGGGTGATCTGAACCATATCAATGCACACAGATTCATCTCATGCTTTTTATTTTTTTAAGATTTATTTATTTTTACTGAGGGGGGCAATGATGCACAAGGAGAGGGAAAAAGAGAATCTCAAGCAGACTCCTCGCTGAGCATGGAACCCAAACACAGAGCTCGATCTCACAACCCTGAGATCATGACCTGAGCCGAAATCAAGAGTCAGATGCTCAACTGACTGAGTCATGCAGGTGCCCCTCATTCTTTTTAATAGGTCAGAAGTTTATAATTACATGGAAGTATCTTAGATTATTTCATAATTTTGCTGCAGATGGGCATCCCAGTTTATGGCTAGGACAAGTTTTCAGCAAAGGCTCCTGTCTTCAAGCCAACAACACCTTGTCTTTGTGGCTAGAGGTGATTTCGACCCTGTTTTTTGTTGTTGTTTTTTGGTTTTTTAAGATTTTATTTATTTATTTATTTGACAGACAGAGATCTCAAGTAGGCAGAGAGGCAGAGGGAGAGGGGGAAGCAGGCTCCCTGCTGAGCAGAGAGCCCGATGTGAGGCTCCATCCCAGGACCCTGAGATCATGACCTGAGCCGAAGACAGCGGCTTAACCCACTGAGCCACCCAGGTGCCCCTCAGCCCTGGTTTCTTGAATCATCACTCTGTCCTGAAGTCTAGACCTAATTTTTGTATTTGAATGTATGACCTTTTTGGCCAGGAAAAGCCTAAGATTGTTTTTATTTTGTTGCTTTGCCCACTTAGCACTAGATAAAATTATGACAAAGACGTAGTCTGTGAGCAGTAGGCTGGAAATGAAGTTAAGAGATACCAGATAAATAAGCTACAATTCAGTCCGCTTCTTCCGTCACAGAAATCAAATTTGTTCTCATTTCTTTGCTTTTGTTCATCTTTTTTTTTTTTTCTCCCAAGTCATCACAGACTGAGAAACTGCTGGAGTTACTGTTTAGATCAGCCTGTCTTCTCCGGTCTGCGCCAGCCCATCGTAAATCATTTAATCGACACAGGGTTACATCCAGGTCAAACAGGACTCCACCAGCAGCTGGGGGTCCAGTCGCAGGAGTCAGGGAGAGGGCTTCTGACTGGTTGGCCTGTTGCCAAGGTGGGTGGAGCAGAGGTCTGATCTCCTACCAGGCAGGTGTCCAGCGGCTCCCGGGCAGGAGACAGCTCCAAGGCACTGCGGTGCCCTAGGAGTGCCTCTAAGTGATCCCAGCGGCTCTTGGGAGCAGAAGTCCTCGGGGTTCAAGGGCTGGGTGAGGCTGGGCTGTAGGCCTTTAGTAACTGCAGTAGGAAAGATCTCGTAGCTTATTCCTTCCTCAAAAAACTCACTTTCCTTCTAGAGTATATTGCCTTGATATTTCATGGCCATATTTTAGATCTCTGGACTCCTTGCGATCAGATTAATTTATGCTCTTCCTTTTGGCTCCTTTGCTTAGGATTTTTGAGAAGTATAATACACTTTCCTTAAGGAATAGCTCTGAGAAGGTATCTACAAGGAGATACAAGCTGTTGTTAACTGCTGTCACCTCCCAGGACAGAGGCTGTGGGGGCAGGAGGGAATGAGGGAGGGTGGGACAGGTACTTCCTTCTCACCAAATGCCCTTTTGTACTTTCTGAATGTTACACAGTGTGTTCACCTCATTCAAAAATACTGAAAAATGGCGGGGGGGGGGGGCGGGCAAAACTGGGTGGCTCAGTCCGTCGAACGTCCAGCTCTAGATTTTGGCTCAAGTCATGATCTCAGGGTCCTGCGATCGAGCCCCATGTCAGACTCTGCCCTCAGCAGGGCATCTGCTTGAGATTCTCTCTCCCTCCCTTTTCCTCTGTCCCCTCACCCCCGCTCATGCTCTCTCTAAAATAAATAAATCTTTAAAAATACTGAAAAATGATCTGTTCAGTCATCTCTGTCTTAATTCTCTTGAACATCGGTTTGTCAAGAGAATCGAACTGGCTCTACCAGGAGCAAATAAAGGGCTGGATCTTCCATAAGACGGCAATGTCCTTGAGTAGAATGAAAATACCCAACTTTTTCTGAATGGAAAAAGAAGAGGAGGAAGCAGAGGAACTAAGCTCAGCCTCCTATCCCTTCATTCTTTGGCCCCTTGTCTGGGTGCCTTTCACTGGGTCTCTTCTCTCCTTAGATTTTTCTCCGTTGCTGTGTAGAGGTTGTGTCTCCTCACATTGCCAGAGTGCACTGGAATGGCCTTCTGCATCACGGTAGGGGTTGAGAGTTGGATTTTGAGGTCTAAATCCCTTCACTTATTATGACCCTATATGGACCAAACAGTATTGCTTTATCACTCTAGGCAAACACTGATGACTGACCTCCCTATTTCTGGAATTCCAGACCGAAGAAAGCATCTCAGGTTAAGGATATAAGTAGGACTTGCCCTTCACTACCCTTGAGTGCAAGAAGATCAATCCTACAGATCTTACCTTCCCTGTGACATGTGGAGAAGGGGACAGACCGTGGATCTACTCCTGGATGCACATCCCTTCATCATCGCTAATGAACTGGGTCTCGGCAAAGTATCAGGTTTGGGCATATGAGATGAGCTACCCTCCTCTCCAAGGTGCATGCAGAGTGGACAGAAGCACATGCCTGGGTGAAGTCTCTTCTCACATGCAAAAATAAAGGTAGATACAGCACTCATCAAAGACAAGAATGAAGGCAATTATCCTGAACAGAGGAAAATCCAACCAATGTGATTTAAAAGTGCTCCGAGTTTTAATTCCAAGGACTGTTTCTGAAATAGAGGTTGGCTGAATGAAGGAACAAGCAGATGGAAGGGAAGGAGGAGTTCACCTGTTGTCCTGGTGCTGGTTTCCTGTACTTGCTCTGTCATGCTGATAGAGATATACACAGAGAGAGAGCTCTGAGTTGGATGGTGTATGCTGAGCTTCTCTGGCTGTGGGAATAACTACAGAACTGTGAAAGGGCAAGAACATTTAAGACCAAACACGGGGAGCCACCAACATTCCTTGGATTAATGACCAATGGACAAAGTCTCATGGCCATGATCAGAGAGGAGGAGGGATTGGGGTTTTTCAGCCATAGATGTGGATGGTGGGCAGTGGACCTCTGACCCTGTGAGCCTCTCCATGCCAGATGGCCACCAGCACGAATCAGTCCTGCTGGGGGACAGCAATGTGGGGCCACATAGGGTATGGGAGGTACTGCTGGTTGGCCAGGCCAGTTGGTTTTCTTAAGGAAAAAAAATTAAGAAATGTGGAAGGGTCAAGAAGTTCCGTTGAAAGTCCAGGTAAGAAGGAACAGAGGTCTTGTGGGTTTTTACTTTCATCCAGATTGCCCTTGGAAAGTAGACTTAGGAGATTGGAGGGGGCAGAATCAAGAAAGTAAAATGGATAGTCTATGACTAATGGGACAAAGTATTAGATTATGTAAAGTACAGCATAACTCATAAGGAGAAAATGATATTCGTAAGTGGCCATGCCTCTAACAAAAGCAGCAACGAGTTAAAGAACTCTATTCAGATGCTCATGCCATATTCACATAGAAGATAGTTCCAGAAGAAGCCAACTGTTGTATTAAAGAGAAGAGTCATCCTAAGTGACCACACAGCAGACAAAGGGAGAGCTGGCAATGCACCCCGTCCTCCTTCACCACAACTGGGAGAAGCCGACAGGGCTTGATCGAGGCACAAAAGCATGATTGTTTCCATCTCTCTTGGGTCCAGCCAGCTCGCTTTTAATTAAACGAAAATAATAGGCATCCCAGTTCACCTGGGGAGAATAGAGAAGGGGGACGAAAGTAATCCAAGTTTCCATCAAATACTTCTCGGTTCATGGTGCGGTGCTCTGATCACCTGGTATTTATTGTTACCTGTTTTTTTTCCTTCTTCTTCACTATAGCTATTAAAGTAGAAATTTAATTATGATGACTGAATAATTAAATGAATCACAAATAACTTTTGCATACTAAGCTTTTTCTTCCCCTTCAACTGAAAGGATGTTGGCACTGGTATGAGGACTCTCTGTCATTGTTGGTAGCCCTGAGCCTTAACTTCCAGACTGTAGGGTCTTAATGTCCTTGATAAAAGTTCATTTAAAGTATGAAATTTAGGGGGTTCCTTGTTGGCTCAGTTGGTGGAGTGTGTGACTCTTGATTTGGGGTTTGGGTTTGAGCCCCACGTTGGGGGTAGAGGTTACTTAAAAATAAAAATCTCTACTGAAACAAAAAGGATATGAAATTTAGGGATGCCTGGCTGGCTCAGTTGGTAAAGCATGCAACTGTTGATCTTTGAGTCATGAGTTCAAGTCCCATGTTGTATGTGAAGCCTACTTTAAAAAAATATATGAAAGACATGAAATTTAAGTACTAAGGAGAGACTTAAAACAATCTTTTTACTTTTAAAGATTTAATTTATTTATTTGAGAGAGAGAGTGTGCATGTGCCATGCTCAAGCAGAAGGAGGGGCAGAGGGGAAGGGAGAGAGAATCTCAGATTCCATGCTGAGCACAGAGTCCTACACTGGGCTCGATCTCACAGCCCTGAGGTCATGACCTGAGTCAGAATCAAGTGTCAGACACTTAACTCACTGGACCACCCAGGCATTCCTAAAACAATCTTATATAAGACTCTTATCTGAAAATAATATTGATTGAAAAGATTAGAAGTTCTAAATTTTCATACTTATCTCAGGCATATGATAGAGATAGACAATTGGTAATAAAGGCTTAAATGTGGGGTGAGGGGGAATAAACTCTTTTAGCAATTTTATGCCAAAACAGAGAGAATCATAAAATGCTCATAGTAGGGGCCCCTGGGTGGCTCAGTCGGTTAAGCATCTGCCTTCAGCTCAGGTCAAGATCCCAGGGTCCTGGGATCGAGCCCCCACTTCAGGATCCCTGCTCAGCGGGTTGCCTACTTCTCCCTCTTCCTCTGCCCCTCCCCTTGCTTGTGTACACACACTCTCTCTCTCTCAAATAAATAAATATATTTTTTTAAATGCTCATAGTAGTGGTTGTTAGAAAAATGAGAACCGGAATTGTTTCAGTCTAGTTGCTTTGCAGCAATTAAAAAAAAAAATAAGGCATTCTGAACTATTTTTTGTTTGTTTTCATAAAATGATGAATTTGAATGGACAATGGAGTAGTGGGTCTTTTGTATTTCGAAGCTTTGAATCACCTGAATGAGGCAATAAAGTCTAGGGCATCCCAAATCCACACTTGTCTCCACCCAAATCTATTGCCCAGTCCACAAAACTCTCCTTGGAATCAATGTCTTAGAGTTTCTTCCAAGTCTAACCTGAGACCAGCATCTGCAGGGATAAGACCTTCCTGGGCTGCCACTCTCCAGGACTTCTGGAAATGTTGGTGGGGAGGTCTTTGTGAAGGAGACCCTCCCGCCAGACAAAGAACTTCAGTCCTGGACCACCTGGCTTTGTCAGACAACCGACTCCTTCATGCCTGACTCCTGGCTCCCTCTCCATTTACTGCTGCCCGTACCTGCCCACTGAATTAGATGTAAAAATTGATTTTTCCACTCTCTAGTCTCAGCTGGATTTCCTGGCTGCCGATTTCCTCTCTGTTCCATCAATTTTATGATTCTTTGAACAGTTTTCCTGGCCTTACCCCTTCCTGCTCTGCTCTGTCTAGTCTCCTGGCCGACCACCCATCCTTGTCCTGCACTGGTCTCAGCAAACGAGACCCAAGCCCACACCTGAGAATCACTGTCCTCAAGCTCTGAGCCCCACCCAGAAGCACTTTCTCAGTTTAAAAAGTGGGGCCATAAGAGATCTGGTCCCACAGCTCCAGACTGAGAACCAGGTTAGGGAGGCAGTTATGTATTCATTGGTTCAATAAATATGGATTGGACATTTACTAAGCACTAGGCAAATTTGCCTCTGGAGAGGGCTTTGGCTATTACACAAGAAGCTCGGTAGAGGGCACTCCTGCACTATAGCAGCTAAGCATGGGGGTGGGGGCAGTGTTCCTGAACCCAGGGATCCAATCAGAAAATGCAAATAATCACACATATTGCATGCAGGCGTGCGGGCACACATGCCCACGATCTGGTATTTATCCTTAAACATATTCAACTACAGATAAGAGGCTCACACCTTTACACATCATGCCAGTACGCTACTAATGCAAACATAATAATGATGCAATCTATTCATCGCTCCATTCCCCAGATCCACTTAATAGTTATTTTAATCTGTGGCACACTTTATTTCTAAACCCTTAAGGGGAAAAAAAAGTGCTTTAGGATACAATTTTAAAATGACTGCTAAGGGGCACTTGGGTGGCTCAGTAGGTTAAGCCTCTGCCTTCAGCTCAGGTTGTGATCTCAGATCCTGGAATCAAGCAACACATCAGGCCCTCTGTTCAGTGGGGAGCCTGCTTTCCCCCACCTTTCTCTGCCTGCCTCTCTGCTTACTTGTGATCTCTCTCTGTCAAATAAATAAATAAAATCTTTTTAAAAAAATTTTAAAAATGACTGCTAAGTTACTGAATTTTGTTTACTTGAAATAACTGAGTCCTTTTCTGGGTGTAAAGTCATCTTGATGTAGAAGGGAAGGGAGAGAAGCTGAAATGTCAGGGCTGCTGGAGGTGAAACCCTTCTGAAGCATGACCTAAGTGCACGCTGCTTTTTGAGAAATGTCTTATTCTGATTCATGAGGGTGAAGAAAATGGCACACTGTAGCCAGTGTTTTCTACCCTGGTGGAATCCTTGCCCCTTGAGCGGCTGTCACTATTCAAATGACTTTATACACTATAAAACCAGTGGCTTTACAGTTAGCAAAGCTGACATTTACTGAGCACATACTATGTGCCGGGCACTGTGCCAAAACCTTTAAGTGTATTATTTTTTGTTTCTTGTTTAAGTATTTATTGCCTATGTTATTTACTGCATATGTTATTATGTTAGACACAGCGTAGAAATGGGGAGCTTGAGAAGATCGAGCTTGGGGCTGACCAGTGGCTAGAATATGAGCAGGTAAATGCAGAGTGCCCAGCCAGTCCCTCCACGCTGCTAGCTTGATGCTACCTAGAAAGAGACTCAGTGTGGGTCCTGCACGGCAGTACATATTACTTCCCTTTGCATAATTCCATTGTTTCCAACTTAAGTCCATATTTAAAAGAAAGTTACTAGTTGATCCAGCTGAATGACATTTTTATGTGTTAGAAGTTAAATTATCAACTGCAAAATCAACTTATCACCTGGTGAGTGAAATTAGAATGTAGAGTGGCTGCTCCGTGACTGTGGGTTGCTGTTTAATGGCTCTGTTCTGGAAGGCTCTGATCATGTCTACTAATCTGCTTTTTCTACTGGACAACAGACAGACCTTTATGGCTAAACCACATCATGGGGTGCGAGTGGTGGTTGCCGCAGTCAAATCCATTATGGGCGGTCATTAGTACAGCATCATGAAGACGCATCAAATGTTCTACTAAAGTATTTCCTTCCACCTGCCCTTAAAAATCAAAGCAACACCTGCCTGGGGGTAGATGCAACTGACAGAAAGGGGTCCCACATTAAGAGCATTTGTGGGAGCTGGATCCAGAGGGTTTCCAAATGCCCAGGTCCAAGGCAATTAATCAAAATCCTGTCTCAGACTGGCCCCCAGCCTGTGCCTGTGGCACAGAGCAAGGAGAGAGAAGAAACAATCCCCTGAGAAGGTGACTACCTATGGGGCAGACCTTAAAGAGAGTCAAGAAAATCACTTCCCAAAACACAAAATCCTGCCTTCCCAGGGTTCCCAGTAACCAAACGACATCATTATTAACTACTCTGATGTCTGTTACTTTTGCTTACTCACCACCCATTTGCCCTTTTGGGAACAGATGCCTGATTATTCTTTGGGAACCACCCCTTTCCACTTGGAGCCCCTGGGCCGTGTCTATCAGTGTGCCCCAACCTCCTGGACAGCAGTCTTGCTGTGAGCAGAAGTAAGCAGAGTGAGCAGAACAGGCCAAAAGGATGTGTTCTCCATGCTTTTGTTGCAGTTACTGGGAAAGAGGTACACTTTTTTTCTTCTGGGATCTAAACCAAGGTTGTGAGCCCAGTGGGGCCAGTAGGCAAAAGAATCAATACAGAGAAAAACAGAAGAGAGATGGAGGATGGCTTGATCTAAGACTTCTTTTGAGCTCCTGGATCTGGATCTCCTGGATCTATCCACACCTGAAGACAAGCCTAATTATCAACTTTTCAATTATGTCAGTGAATGTTTTCTATTTTGTCCAACCCAATGTGAGTTGAATTCTGTCTTTTGCAACTGGATTCAGGTTGCGTACAACTTTATTCCCCATTAAAATTGCATGTTAATGGAGTGTGGAGTGAGGGAGAAAGGCAGGCCCTTAGCCCTGGGCATGAATATCATTGGGCTTGGAGCACGTATCCATATCTACACTCCACCTTGACAAAGTGCCAGGTGCAGAGGACTTGCTTTCCTCATCTGGACCCGTGAGGCCATTTCCAGCCTGACATTCCATGTCCAATCCCAGGACCCACTCTGGGCGTCCCATGACTGTGAAGGCTGCCACCACTATGGGAATCCCAAAAATGGGATGGCTTGATGCCTTGTCCTGCCTTTCTTCCGATGTGGTCTTCTCACACGTTTTCGGTACCAACAAACTCATGTATTTTTATCCCAGTCTGTGAAAGGAAGGTGGTAAAGGAAAGCAGTTCTAGAAAATTTGGTTTTGGGGGGCCTGGCTGGTTCAGTCAGTGGAGCATGTGACTCTTGGTGTCTGGGTTGTAAGTTCAAGCCCCATGTTGGGTGTAGAGATTACTTAAAAATAAAATCTTGAGAAATAAAATAAAGTGTTTGTTTTTCATAATTGTGTTCATTTTCACTCTGTTCCTCTTGGCCCCATTCCTGTCTTTTCTGCCCAATAGTCTGGAGTTGGAAAGATGCTGTGGACCATTCAGTTGCTGGTGGCCTCTGCACAGCCCCTCTGCCCCTGGTATTTGTGTCTCCATCATGCATTCTGCTGCGTTTCCTTTGCGCCCAGAGGATTCGCATTTGTTAATGTGTTTCCAAACCAAAATTAAACCACTGAATTGGAGTGAGGGGAAACAGAAACCAGGGAAGGGGCACTGGTGTTTGTAACCCACCGTGCCACCTACTGCTGGCTGCCGATATTTTGTTTCGGTCCCCAAGTGTGTCTGGAGCCCCAGATGCGAGCAGGTGGTTTTCAGGTCTCAGAGCAGAGCGGCAGACAGCGCCTGCCCATGATAAGGCTTGCTGGGGATGTCAGAAATGCTGGTGGAAACAAAATTAGGCAGCGGGACGTTGCGGAGGAGGGGGAGGGGAGTCTCGGAAAGGTGAGTTGTCTAAATTATTGGGGATAAAAAGGCTTGTGGCCTAGGATGCAAATGCCCGACCCCTTCTTCACCGTGGCCACCACTAGGCTAGAAAAAGCTGGGCCTCCTCTGGCGCTTCCTGGGCACAGGCCTGAACTCCAGGCGCGGCAGTGGCCCTGGAGCTCGGGCAGGAAAGCCTGTCAGGGCATCAAGGAGGGCCCGGGTCCTGAGCACCGCAAAGGGCGCCAGAGTGGAAAGCTCCAGTGCTGGGTCAGTCGTGAACTGCAGATTGGCTGCTCACCGCGGCGTGCGCCTTTCATTACCCTCTTCTGGGGACACGACCCCACAACCCCTTCCCACGCGGGGCACTTTCACGCCCACTTTGGGCGACTCCCGCACCCCCGGGCGGAAGAGGCCCTTGCCCGCCCCTCTCTGGACTCCGGATTCCGGGCCGAGCCAGCGCCTGCTCAACGATACCAAGCCCTTACCCCGACCCCGCTCCCCGGGCAGGCTGTGAGGCCCGGGCTCGGAGGCTGGGGGTTCCGGGAGCCTGGAGCTATTTTTATAAGATGCGTCAGCCGGCCGGGGAGGAAGAGCCGGCCCCGGCCCATTGTCTGGGCGCGGCGCGGGAGGGAGACCCGGAGGGTGATTTCGAACGCTCAGAAGGCGCGAAAGCGGCGCGCAGGGGCGGGCGGGGAAGTGCTCGCCCGGCCGGGGGCGAGGGGGGGCGGGGCCCGAGGGGCGGGGCCGGGGGCGGGGCCGGGCGCCCTCCCGCCGCGGCAGGCTGGCGGCGGCGGCGGCGGCGACAGAGCGGGGACTGCGGGGACAGCCAGGCGGCCGCGCCGGCAGCGACGCCCGGGGAAGCCCGCGTCCCGCCTGCGCCTCCGAGGCGCGCCCGGGAGCGGGAGCTGCCCCGCCGCCCGGGGAGGCAGAGGCGAGCGCTGGGCGCCGGGAGCCGCCGGCGGGCGGGCGGCAGAGAGCCGGGCAGCGGCCGGAACGCGGGGGCGCGGTCGGAGGCAGCAGCAGAGAGAGCCGGGGCCGGTGGAGGGCGCCGGGCGCGGGCATCCTGCGCCGCGGTAGCAGAGGCGGCTTCGCGGGAGACAAAAGCCCACCGGAGAGACGCGATGCCCGGCCTGCGCGGCCGCGGGGGCCGCGGCGTCTGAGCGCCTCGAGCGGTGCGCCCCGGGGACGGCGAGGCCGGGCGGGTGCCCGAGGCCGAGCGCGACAGGGGCGGCCCAGGTGCGCCCGGCCGCGTCGGGCCCGTCACTGCTCGGGGGGCGGCGCCCTCCCGTCGCAGCCGCAGTGGCCGGCGCCGCAGCGAGGAGCCATGGGCAACATCTCCTCCAACATCTCGGCCTTCCAGTCCCTGCACATCGTCATGCTGGGCTTGGACTCGGCCGGCAAGACCACGGTGCTCTACCGGCTCAAGTTCAACGAGTTCGTGAACACGGTGCCCACCATTGGCTTCAACACCGAGAAGATCAAGCTGAGCAACGGCACGGCCAAGGGCATCAGCTGCCACTTCTGGGACGTAGGCGGCCAGGAGAAGCTGCGGCCGCTGTGGAAGTCCTACAGCCGCTGCACGGACGGCATCATCTACGTGGTGGACTCAGTGGACGTGGACCGGCTGGAGGAGGCCAAGACGGAGCTGCACAAGGTGACCAAGTTCGCCGAGAACCAAGGCACGCCGCTGCTGGTCATCGCCAACAAGCAGGACCTCCCCAAATCGCTGCCGGTGGCCGAGATCGAGAAGCAGCTGGCGCTGCACGAGCTCATCCCGGCCACCACCTACCACGTCCAGCCGGCGTGCGCCATCATCGGCGAGGGCCTCACCGAGGGCATGGACAAGCTCTATGAGATGATCCTGAAACGCAGGAAGTCCCTCAAGCAGAAGAAGAAGCGGTAATGCGGCTGGCCGCGGTGGGGAGCGAGCGGGGAGCGAGCCGGGAGCGAGCGAGCGAGTCAGGGATGGATGAATGGATGGGTGGTTGGATGAAGGAGAATCTGCGCCCACGAACAAAGACATAGAACCAAAGCAATGCTTCGAATTTTTAAAACGGAATCTGTGCACCCAGACGCAGGACTAGTGACTTAACCTGGGTGTGTACGCTGACTTGCCCCCCTGCCCTCGATCCACCCCAACCCCCAGCTCAGGGGACCTTTTGTCTGGATGCCAGAGCTACTAATGGGTGTGGGGGGGGGCGCTGGGGAGTGGACGTGCCTGGCCTGCAGTCCGCCCTCCTGGCCCAGGTGGATGGCTCAGATGTCAGAGACAAAAGAGATTTCTTCCTCCAGGAGGGCCAGAAGTTCAGGCTGCCCCGCCCTCCCTGGGGGCTCCCACCTGTGAGTTACCGGAGGTATGTGGTTCCCAGAACCCTGGGAGTACACGTTTGGAGACATGCTGGCAGTGGGAGGTCCTGGTTGGGGGGGGCGGACCGCTGCCCCTTGCATTCATGGGCTCTGGAAGGGGGATGATTTTATGTCACAGGGCAGGCCCCTGTTGAAATTCCATTTGTCCTGCTCTGGGCCCAAACGAGGTGATGGTTTGGGCCATGAGAGGACTGCCTGGAACAATACAGCAGCCCAGAGCACAGGCATTACATGCGCTGGCCTTGGCTGGGGAATGGCCGCGAAGATGCCCCTTTTCTGGTGCTTTTTGGTGGCTACGGAAGACCAGTTCTGGTGAGAACTGCTTTTCAGCCTGGAATCAGACATCTTCCAGATGGTTTGGACCCTGTCCATGTGTAGGTCATTATCACACAAAGAGACCAATAAAAATTAAAAAAAAAAAAAAAAAACTGTTGGAGGTGGTGGCCAATGATGTATTTACTGTTTGCAGGATAGTTAAAGGTGTTTAAAGGGTAAGGCTCCTGGCGTAAATGCTGGATGGGGTGTGTGTGTAGATACAGGGACCTCCCTCTGTACTGTGTAATCGGCATAAATACCTGGACCCAAATGTGTGGAATCTTAAAATCTCTTAGCCTACTGATTGGTTTGTGTAAGCACACCAGCTACAGATGTGTGCTGAAATGCAAGATGGTTTTCGCAAAGGATGCCTCTTGTAATACTAACCGCCTGATGATGGGTTTTTGGTTTTCAGACATGTTTTTAAAAAAAATTCTACAAATGAATACTCACCTTGGAAATATTCACCTTAGGGAGAAAAAAAAAAAGACTTTGCCCTTTTAGATCCCTTTACGCTGCAAGTGGCGACATGTTCAAATTTCTAATTTGGTTCATTGTGGCCTATCTGGTTTAGTATTTCATTAAAAATGTCTCGTCAGAGTATTTGATGTCATGCACCAAAAAATAAAACCCCACCTTGTTGCAAAAGCCGACCTCGTTGCATGGATTTAAGAGCGAAGGAAAAGCACAAGGATGAGGTCCTTCCTAATCCATTCTTGTGGGAACTGGCCTGCGTAGCAAATGCAAACAATGAGTGCTTGAGATAAAAGAAAGCGTGTGATGTAATGATCACCTGTACTCAGGCACTTCACAGTTTACTTGAAAGAGGCTTTGGAAAAGAGATAAAGCAAAAGAAGAATAAATACATATTTTTAATAATGTAATTTAAAAATCTTTTATAATCAGGACTGAGTCTTGGTTTGCAGAAGATGTCATTTACCCTGAAACACAGTATCAAAAGGGAAACTTAACGCTTAACTGTTCGGTTTTTTATTTCCTCTTAAAATTCATGTTTACAGGTAGAATTAGGTGTATTGCCCCCTCCCCCTACTGTGAGAAATTTCTTTACGAAGGAGGCTGATAGAAATTGGGCATGATCATGCTTGAGCATGTGAGTTAATCAAATTCTAAATCCATGCCTATTGTCCATTGCACTCAGAAAGTTAATTTAAGAACCAGAGGTTGAAGTCCTGGCTTCCTGCTTGAAACCCAATTCTCATATGAAATATTTAAAAAGAGGAAACCCAGCCCATCTTCTTTTTTTATCTTTTGTCGGTGAATTTGGTACCTCTCCAATGCTGGTCTTTTTGTGGGAACTCAGTAGAGAAAAGAGAGCGAAAGACGTGTGAAAGCCTGCAGGATTTCGGTTTACATATCAACAGCATAGTCCCTGATTTCTAAATGGGCTGGTCCCATCATCTGAAGATTCTGTATAGAGTTATTAAAAAAAAATCCATCTTCCTTTATTTTCTTCACATGTAACAATTTCTTATGCACTTTGACATTTTGGTAGTTCCACACTATTGAGAGAATAATATATTTATTTTGTGACATTACAGATGCCAAATACTGTCACCATCTTGTGCTAACCATACTTGGGTTCAAGATCACTGTTCCAATCCTGTCATGCTTAACCAACGAAGCTCCATGATTTTGGGTTTTGCATTTTCAAGACTTAAGGGTGCAGTCAGCTGTTCGTAATTGTGCAGTAAAGTAAAGCCCTGTGGTGTGTCCACTAATAGTTAAGAGTCTCAGTTGATTTCTGTCCTGTTTGACCTAATAATAGCCCATTTTTGTCTCTGACCAAACAGAGGAAGCACACATCAACTCACCTTGGAGTGGTCTTGGGGGACCCCCACCCCCGACACAGCACCCATGATTTATTATACCTCCTGGCCTTTGGAGAATGAATGGGTTTCACACAGAGGAAGCTGGCCTCCCCACGTGAGCATTTGAAATTGTTTCTCATAGACCCAGGGAGGCCGGTTTTGTTTCAAATGGATTCTCTTCACAGATTCTCTGTCACGGTGATGGGACAATGTCTCCCAGTTTCCGTTTCCGTTTCTACCGCTGTAATTCTCTGTCCTGAACATTCTTCTGTTCCTGTTCCCTTTTATATGCATATATGATGCTGTGAACAGAAATAAATTATTTATACAATCAAACCCGTGGGGAAGTTGTCTGGGTGGCTTTTTTCGAGTTGCCCCTCTTTCTAGGCTCACGAGATGGGCTCTGGGGCCCTGATGAGGCCGGACCAATCGGCTTCTCTGGCTGAAGCATCTGGCTCTGCCCTGAGCAGAGGAGTGAGAGGGCTGGATGCCTGTCCCCCTGATGGGGTGCCTCTCCATGGTCCTCAGAGATCCTTTGGGAAGACGGCCTCAATGCCTTCCTTGGCCTCAGCCTCTCGGTTATTAAAAAGGTCATGATTGAAAATACTGGGGCACCTGGGTGGCTCAGTGGGTTAACCCTCTGCCTTCAGCTCGGGTCATGGTCCCAGGGTCCTGGGATCGAGCCCCGCATCGGGCTCTCTGCTCAGCGGGGAGCCTGCTTCCTCCTCTCTGCCTGCCTCTCTGCCTCCTTGTGATCTCTGTCAAATAAATAAATAATATCTTTAGAAGAAAAAAAAAATAAGGTCATGATTGGGCCACCTGGCTGACTCCATCCATAGAGCACATGACTCTTGCTCTGAGGGTCATGAGTTCAAGTCCCACCCTGGGTGTAGAAACTACTTTAAAAAAAAATCATAATTCTTAAGCACTTCAGAAATATTATAAGACTGTGTACAGTTGGAAGTAACTGTGTGCTCATCTAACACCAGGAGTAGTCACAAAGCTGCTCATAGTCTTGGCTTCCTCTGCTCCCGTCTGGACCAAACCATCAAGATATACATCAGGAGCACAAGGCGTGAGTCCTTTGACATCAGACGCCATAAAACCATCCTGCTTGGTAGGCGCTGTTGGGAAAAGGCCCACTGTCTGGAGAAAAGGTGATGGGGGCGAATCAGGAGCATGAGGGCAGGTTCTCTACACTCGTGCTCCTGGAGACACTAGGCAGATAACAAGCAACGAAACCAAGTGCCATGTGTGTCTCAGCTTTGGACACAGAAGGATCCAGTTTCACATTCCAGCTCAAATGTTTAGGGCCCCGTAATTTTACTCAACAGCCCTTGGCCTCTTGGGCCTCGATTTCCCCATATGTAAAACAGGGTCACCATGGTTCCTGGGGAGAACATAACACAAAATAATACATTGAGGGGCTCAGGAAGGGCCTGACAGGGAGCTTGTGCTCTACAGGGCTAGCTTTGATTACAAGCCGCCAGCAAACTGGAAGAGGTAATTCAACCTCCATGCAGGCCTTTACATCAGGCCCCTGCAATTTCCCTTTTAACCAGGCCTCTCCGTGTCCTTACCTTCCGAACGCAGGCTGCAGACCCCAGGCCCAGGCCAGACCGGGGTCAAGCCAGCAGTCGCGCACTCTCCCACCATGCCGGGCGTGTGCTCTTCCTTTCCAGAGCCACGTGGGGCTGAGCAAAGCAGCAGGACACCCCATCCCTCCAGGCTCCGAGTGCCCCCCAGAGCCAGGCATAGATCGTTGATGGCCGGTGCCCCCGGATCCCATCGAGCATAAACGAGATGCTCGATAACCATGGGCTGGATGATTGAATTCTCATCAGTTAGATTCAGTCGTAAACTTTAAAATGGGCGTGACACCAAATTAACAATGATTTCTCATGAAATTTTTAATCAAGTTGAAAACGGACAACATATTAATATCTTCTTCAAGATCCTGTCATGGGATGAATCAGGGCTGTGGCTTGGGAGAGGGACATGGACACTCTTATGCCTAATAAAACTTCTGTGAAGCTAGTGGTTTTTATTTAAAAATGAGCAAGGCTTGATTTTTATCAAAAAGCAGATGGTTAGGAGTCTGATGGCATCAGAACGGGCAGAGGTGCTATTTCTAAGTCCTGAAGCCCGAAAAATTATTGAAAAACCATTTGGGGATCCATGCCCTCCAGAGGATGGAAAACAATAGCAGTCAGAAGAAGCCGAGACCGAAACCTGTATTTTATGGTACTAACATCACAGACCATTCCAGGGCCCGTCTTTGGGCTGGCAAGGAGAGACAACTTATGCGCAAAGAGCAGAAATATAAGGTGTGATGGTGTGAGAGAGGGAGGTGAGAACACACCCAGAGCTTGGCCCGTGCTCCCCATGCCCACCCCTGCCCTCGAGGGCTCAGCCAATGCCCAGGGCCGGCCTTTGCCCGCCAGGAAGCACACTGTGCTGTGTCAGCTGACGGGGCTTTTCTGTTCTGTCCTCAAACTTGGACCCCTCATCCATGTTCATGTCTCCTTAAACAGCCTTTCCTGCTTAGTTGAGGCCCTTTGAGAATGGCATTCGCACAAGACGCTCGAGCAACTTACACATTGGCTCTGCCCGACTTCGGATGGAGAATGGGGCCGCTTCCATTTAGAGATGGCAGACTGAGGGCTTCTGAGAAAGAGTGCGTGTGGCCTCTTGGCCAACAGTAGAAGAAGTGAGAATAAAAGAACGATGTGGTTTAACCCCAGCTCGGGTTTCAGAACATGAAATGGTTTTCTTCGAATGGTCAGACCTCCCAGGCCACTGGGAGGTTAACTTCTCCTAATAAGAGTATCACAGCAGTTGTAATCTCCTTGGAGCGTGACAACAAGTCATGGAAGAGAGAACCAAACCAGATTATTTTTCAGGTTGCATTTATACATAGGTTGGAGGGGACGGGCATCTTTTCGATATTAAAATTAAATTAAAATTACGATAACATAGTCACGTGAAGTATTTCTATCCGGCTCTGTTCTATTCCCCGTGAGTCCTGCACCCTCATCGTCACAAGAGCCATCGCCAGCCTTCACGGAGGGCTGACTGTGTGTTGGCCTCCATCGCCGCGCTTAAGGCTTGATCTGCTTGATCTTTTATTTTTTTTCTCCAAAGTGCACCAACAGATCAATTCATTAATCAAATAAGTGAATCCCTTGATTGTATCTGCACTTAGAGATGAGAAGACAGAAGTGAAGAGATTCAAAAATGCCCTCGGAGCCCCAGGTGGAGCCCCAGGTCCCTGAGACCCAGAGACTGAGTTCCTGGAGGTCCCCAGTCTGCTGTTCCTAGAGGGGGAAACCCAACCGTTGAAGGAAACTGGGAATCTGATTCCAGGGAACTTAGGACAGAGGCTGGTGTTCTGCCTGCAGCACCGCCCTCCTGCCCTCTCTTGCCAGGGAGGGCCCTGTCTCCACCCAGGCCCCAGAACTCAGGCCGAACACCGCTGACATACCTGACCCCAAGCCCAGAGTCTCGCCTTCCCTCCCTCAAGAGCGCAATCTAGGCTCTAGGAAAGCACAAGCCCTCTGCTACCACGTTCCGTCCATGAAGAATTTTATTCCCAGTATTTCTTTCCAAGAGACTGTTGGGTGGGGCAATGCCTCGCCACTTAACACAGGGACATTTACAGACCCCAAGGGGTGAGGGGACATGGGTATCAGTGTTCCTGCTTTGGAATGTGGTCTTGACATATAACTCTTTACTGGAATCCTTCAATGAGGCTGAGGGCACTGGCCCTGCCCGTCCCTCAGGGTGTTTTCAAAGACAAAATGAGATACTAGGTGGGAAAGCATCATGCACGTGGCGGGGCCAGACATGTGCAAGCTCGGCACAGCAGGCCTGGACTGTGGCCCCTTCTGTCCTGTGCCAGCTCTGGCTTCCAGGGGCTTTCTGCTCCTCCTGTTGGTTCATTTTCACTGATGAGAAAACTTCCACCTCCAGAGTAAATCAAAGCAGTCTTCCCGGAGGAAAACACCTCTCCTTGTGAATTTCTGGAGATACAACTTCAGCGTGAGTGTCTAGTAAGTGACTCTTAAGGAAAATGAACCTCCTTATCATTGTCCTTTGCAGGCTTCTCCTTCTAATGGCCACACATGATTGTTATCACTCCTTAGACACTAACTCCCTATGCAATTAATTTCAACTGCCCATGTCTCATAAAAGCTAGAATGATTTCAATATATAATTTAAAAGTCATCATGGTAAGTAATGACAACTGCAACAGCTTGTTTCATAAATGTATGTTTGAGTCCATTATTACACAGATGAACTTTTGCACTGTTATGTAATTAGCAGTGTTCTGGGATGTCATATTCATCATGCAAAAAAGGCTGTTAAAAACACGTGCAAAGAGGGGTCCCTGCCTGGCTCAGCCGGTAGAGCATGAGACTCTTAATCTCGGGTTGTGAGTTCAAGCCCCATACTGGGTGTGGATCCTACTCAGAAAGAAAGAAAAAAAAAGAAAGAAAGAAAGAGAGAGAGAGGAAGAAGAAAAAAGAGAGAGAGAGAGAGAGAAAAAAAAAGAAAGAAAGGAAGGAGGGGAGAAAGAAAGGAAGGAAGGAAGGAAGAAGGAAGGAGATATATATCTGTAAATAATTGTGATGCCTGTTATGTTAGGGACACTCCACTAAGCAGATGTGCCAGACAGACTTGGAACATGATTCTTGTCTTCAGATGGCTGACATTCTAGATGGTAAATTAAGGTTAAAGTATCAAGTGAAGCGGGGGACTTCAGTGCGAAATATCCTTCGGTTTCACCAAAAAAAAAAGTCCTTAGTTCAACCAAGCTAACATTTTCCATGCCACACTCGCCCTGGAGTAAAACATGTCCCTCTGTCTTGGTGCAACTTAAAGACGTCCCAGTCTTCCCTGGATCTCCTTCTCCAGCTCTTTCTGAGATTCCCTTGGGGGAGGATCTGCTAACATCACTGTGCTAACAGTCTGCTCCTCTGCTTTCTCCCTTCCTGCCCTGACAGCTTGTGGAAGTGTCCTTCTGGAAGCTGGGCTCAGCACAGTGGCCACAGCTGCTGGTCCCAGTCTTGCTGCCCTCACGTGTGGTGCCCATTCTCCATACCCACCAGATATTTCATGACATGCCTGGCAAGGCTCCTTAGTGTCTACTCCTACTCCGACATTCAGGGCTGGGGATCATCTGAGCGGCTGATCCTACGAGTCTCAGATCCCCTTCTTACCTCACACTGCTTCTCTCTGTTAGTGTGGACCCCAGGAACCCAAAAGCGTTGTGTAATCTGTTTTGGAATCAGTTTGCACCATAGAGCTAGGAATTTCTTGCAAAAGTTTTGAAGATGACCACCTCCCCGGGATATTCACTTGGTGCCTTAATCCTGTTCTTCTTGCCTGTCTTTGAGTAAGGCTTTGGGGTGATGGAATCAGGGGTTGGAGAGTCTATTGGGGGTAAAATCTTCTGAAGCAGGCACTTGGGTAACCCATACAATTCTATACCTTTGTCACCTTTCTTGCTGGCAGAACCCCAGTTTTGCTTGGAAATATCCTTTGCCTCATGGCTATGTGCTCAGGGAAAGTGGCTATACACCACTTATGGGGAAGATGGCTCTGAGCCATAAAATTAATCCATTCTTCTTGCCCATGATTTGTTTAGGAGGGGTCATGAGACTGAAGGGAAAGGCTTCTTGAAGAAAAGTGGATGGGCTTTGGAAAATCTCCCTTATTTTTTAAAATTGGACACAGGCATCATATAGCTCTCCTTTGCCGCCTCTGAATTTCAGTGAATAAAGATGTGATGCGTGGAGTGGCAGCAGCCATCCTGACACCATGACGACTGCCAACTCACACACTGAAGATGGCAGGGGAGGAACAGGACAGGAACCTGGGTCTCAGATGACATCACTGAACTGCTAACACAACCAGCCCTGGGACAGCCTCACCTCAGGACTTGGCGGTTATGTGAGAAAATAAAATGTCTTTTATTTGGGATTTCAGGTACTTGCAGCTAAAAGTCCTCAATCAACAAGTCCCCTCAGACACCACCACCAACCCTTCATTGTACAGAACTTTTAAGTCTCCCCACGAGACTTGCTGTGTGAGAGAAACCGCTCCATGACCTCTGTGCCATCAGATCACAGGCAGATTGGGACCTGCCTCAATTGGTCCCAGCTGGCAGAATGGAAGGACTGACCACTTGGCTTCTGGTTGAGCAATTACCACCAGGGAGCTCATGTCCTTCTGGCCAGGAGGGGAGGCACACCTCGAGTGTAAGTTTAAGTAAACAGGTGACAACACCATTAACTGTGAAGCCCTTCACCAGCACTCATTTTCTGAGAATAAATGATTAAGATAATATTAATTACAACCACTCACAGAGTGTTTGTTTTGTTCTAGACTACAAATCACGCATTTTACAGACTCACTTCATGTAATCCTCTCTGAAAGGCCAAGAGGTAGTTCTGTTCATCCCGCCTACATTGACCGCCTGCCCTCAATACACAGACAGACAAACAGATGGGTAGATAGACAGATAAACACAGTAACAATTACTGAACATTTATGGAGTGCCAAGCAGTGAGCCGAGTCTGCTGGGTAGATATCCTATTTGTGCCTCTTAATAAAGGTTATAGGATAGGGACTATGGCATCATTACCCTCATTTCACAAATTTGGAAACATTCGGGTGATCTGACTTCAGAACCATGTGGCAGCCATTCACAGCCCAGAACCAGGACCTGGCACATGGAGAGTGTTCCAGAATATTTGTGAAATCAATGAGATTGCAATGGGGGAAGCATCCCCACCACTGCAGCTCAGGGAGGTCACAGGAGAGTGCTCCAGACCAGTGCCTCACCACCCTTTTGGGGTTCCTGTTACACCATAGGGTCTTGATTTGCTGGGGCTAGGGGTGTCCTGAGAGTCTGCTTTTCTAGTGAGTTCCTGATGAGGTCAGGCTCCTGCTCCCTGAACACAGGCCTCAGAGCCATGTGCTCCTTAGAGCCTCCCAAACTAGCCTTGGTCTCACACTAAGACCCCAACCAGCTTGTGCCTGAGCCACATCACTCAGTTCCTTCTAGAGCAATGGCTTTCCACTGGGGGCAATTTTGCCTTCCAAGAAACAGTGGAAATGTCCTGAGACATCTTCAGTTGTCACCCCTGACGTAATATATATTATACATTTTCTTTAATTACTTCTTGACCATCAATTTCCCCCTAAGTATGAGTCTCCTGTTGCTGCTATAACAAATGAACACAAACTTAGTGGCTTAAAACAAAACAGATGTTCTAAAATTAGAACTCCTAAAATCAAGGTGTCAGCAAAGGCTGCGTTCCTTCCAGAGGGTCTGGGGAGTATCTATTCCTTGCCTTGTCCAGCTTCTGGAGGCCACCTGCACTCCTGGGCTCATGGTCACTTCCATTGTCAAAGCTTTTAGCACAGCGTCTTCAAATCTGCCTCTGACCCTGACCCTCCTGCTTCACTTGTAAGGACCTCGCAGTGACCTCGGGTCCACCCAGATGAGCCAGCATAACCTCCGATCCCAAGATCCTTCACTTTCTCACACCCAGAAAGTCCCATTTGCCACATGGGTTAACGTGTTCACAGGTCTCACTTCTAAGTCCTGGAGCTGAGAATTGTCCCTGGTTTTAGGAATAATAATTTGTTGAAGGATGAATGACTCTTGGTTTTCAGAAAAAAGTAATAAGAAAATTAGAAGCAACAGAAGACATCCCCTCCCCCATAAAAAATGTAAATAAAGGAAATAGTTTCACCTGTAAGAGTCAGAGTGTAAAGTCAATTTACTATGGCTGAGAACCAGGACATGAGAGGGAAACTTAAGGAGACAGAGTTAGTGTCTGGGCCAGGGCTGGAGTCAGGCAATCAATGAAGGGGAAGAACGGTGCCCACCCGAAGTGACCAGATCAGCCATGAAAGCCTGTAAACCAGAGCCCTTCCAGAGGACTGTGGCTGCTCATAACTGGCACCTTCCTTAGGCCGTGTGGCTGCCAGTGACTATCACAGACAAGAGACACAAATAAATGTCTCCTGAGCAGGTGTAACTTTAATTGCAAACTAATCTGTTGCCATTTTGGTTTGTCCACTGATGTGTTGGTTTTGGAGGTTGCCATAACAAATGACCACAAAGAGAGCAGCTTAAATAATAGAAATTTACTGTTGCAGTTTTGAAGACTGTAAGCCCAAGATCAAGGTAGGGGCAGAGTTAGTTCCTTCCGTGATTGTGAGGCTAGATCTGTTCCAGGCCCCTGGGCTAGCCGCTGGTGGTTTGTGGCCATCTTTAGCATTCCTCAGTGTGTAGCAAGGTGACACTAATCTACATGTGGCTTTCTCCCTGTGTCTATCTCACTGTGTCCAAATTTCTCCTTTTTATAAAAACACAGTCAGAGTAGATCTAGGTCCACTCTAATAAACCCATCTTAACTTGATCATCTGCAAAGACTCTATTTGCAAATAAGGTCACGTTCATAGGGGGGATGCAAATCAACCCTTAACAGGGGTGCCAGGCTGGCTCAGTTGGTAGAGTACATGACTCTTGATATCAGGGTTGTGGTTTTGAGCCCTGTGCTGGGTGTAGAGATCACTTAAAAATAAAATCTTAGGGGCACCTGGGTGGCTCAGTGTGTTAAGCTTCTGCCTTCAGCTCAGGTCATGATCCCAGGGGTCCTGGGATCAAGCCCCGGGATCGGGCTCGCTGCTCAGCTGGGAGCCTGCTTCCTCCTCTCTCTCTGCCTGCCTCTCTGCCTACTGGTGAGAGACAGATCTCTGTCTGTCAAATAAATAAATAAATAATCTTTTAAAATAAATATCATGAACCTGAATTTCTGAATTCAAATGGGTTTGAGACCCTGAGGAAGTCACAAACTACGAGAAATCCTCCAAGAAACAGTGCTGTTGGTGGCAGCTGGTTCTGCCCGCGTTCTCCGTCCGGCCTTGCCCCCACACTCCACTCCATCCTCTATTCCACGGGGAGCTCCCATCTTGTCAATATTACACAGCGTTTTTACAGCTGAGTGTCAGGTAAACGTCAGTGCTGAAATGCTATCCTGACACTCGGTCCGTGCCATTCTGATATGGGTATACGTGTCTGGATGCAGGAAGATAAGCCTGCTAACCTGGGAGTGAAGCAAGTCACATCTCATGGCTAGGACAAACTCGGAGATCTACATGTCACCATCGTAGCTGGTTTTTCCTTAAAATGGTGTGAGTTAGGGAAAATACCAGAATATGGGGCACCTGGGTGGCTCTGTCAGTGAAGCATCTGACTCTTGATTTCGGCTCAGGTCATGATCTCAGAGTTGAGCGATAGAGCCCCATGTCGGGCTCTGTGTTTGGCACAGACGCTGCTTGTCCCTTTCGCTCTGCTACCCCCCCTGCCTGTGTGCACACACATGCTCTCATGCTTTCTTTCTCTCTCTCTCTAAAATAAACTTTTAAAAAACGAAAAAAAAAAAAAAAAAAAAAAAGGAAAATGCCAGAAGAGACAGCATGGTGTAACTCTAGACCAGGGAGCAATTTGGGAATCAGACATGTAGATTCAAACTATAGTTAAGACATACCATTGTTGTGTGACCTGGAGGCAGTTTCTTAACTTCTCTGAGCCTCTATCCTGTGGAGATGCTCAGTAAGTAAATCCCGGTGTCATTCCATTTCAGTAGCTTATTAGTTTCCCGATGGTAGATTAACAGTTAGCAGGGGGTAGAGAGGGAGGGAAGGCCAGTGGAAATGCTTTTTGGATGATGGAAATATTCTGGACCTGTGCACTGGTGATGATTATGCAGCACTGTGAATGTACTGAAAAATCATTGGATTGCCCACTTTAAAATCATGAATTGTATCTTATATGTCTTAATTCTCAATTTTTTAATGGAAAAAAATATATAAACTTAATCTAACACGTAGCTGGTTTCATCCTCAAGGATCCTCTTTGATTTCTATTCAGCTCGATGAAATGATAAATTGTATCAGTTTGTATTTTTGTACCCAGCAGAGTGCTATTCTTTGACCACAAAGTGTGAACAGTCAAGGAAATTGATGTCCCCAGCATATTTAATTAAGTTATTAATGAGGACACGTGTGAGCTTCTGTTATCTGCCTTAAGTGTCGTGGCTGGGCTCTCCGGCGCTACAATCACATTTGAGGTTTCCTTTGGTAAAACTCAAGGATAGAGCATGTCTGGAAGAAAATAACCAGCCAGATCTACTGACCAAGGATTTCTAACATCTCTTCCTTCCTTTTTTAGGTCTTAGGTTTGCACACCACCAGGAACACAAACTGATTCCACGTCAACATCTCAATGTGTTGCTCTTAACTACCTTGTAACAAGTGAGTTTCCCAGTAAGTCAGAGCTCTTGTCCTAATTTCAGGCTCTTGGCCAAATGAAGGTGTTTGAATACCTGCCTCATGCATGAATATGTGACACCCTCCCACCCCTGGAAGGGACTCATGTTATAATTCCATCAAGGATTCAATATCTGTAAAAGGGATGCTGACCCTTGGCTTTTGAATCATTCTCCGCTCTGCACACAGGCCTTTGTATCTCCATCTTCTTAAAGAACTTAACCTGAAGATTTTAATTTAACCCTTGTCTTCCTGGTATCCCTGTAAGATTCGATCCACACCGTGCAAGTTAGATACGAATCTACCACTCTTGTCCATTGGCTCTGGAATGGATGAATTCTATAGACCATGCTTCTCGCACGGCAGTGTGCACAGGACTGGCCCGGGGCTTGCTGAAATGCAATCTCACTTGTCGGGTCTCAGTGGGACCCAAACTTGTGCATCTCAGCAAGCGGCCTGGTGATGCCACTGCTGCTGGTATGTGGACACACTTGGAGCAGCAGGAAATACAGCCACATGGAAGGAGGTAGAATGTCACACATGAGAGACTGCTCTCCCACTTGTGGCTGCTGGATCTGGCAGAGAGCGTGAGCCACAGAGGAAAGTACATGTTCTTGCCAGGAGGGAACCTGAAAGATGCACATGTCTGCAGGAAGTGAATTTTGCCGTGTCCTCTGCCAGCACGTGGTGCCAGAAGGGGTACAGTGAGCCAGCTGGTTGCTCGTATGGCCCAGGTGTTCATGAGACATGATGGGTGACCTAAGGCTCAATCTGTCACATTTCTAGGACACCTATCAGTGCCATGACCTTCCTGGAGTCCAAAGGGTCCTGGATAGTTTATAGAGACTTAAGCTAATGGTTCAGCCTTTGCATGGCTGCTGGCCATGTGGCCCTGGGCCATACAACATCTCAAGGGCAGCTGACAGCTCGTGCCTACTCCCTACTGCATACCCGCTCCTGGCTCCTTCCAGTCCCACCAAGGCAGAGTCTCCATGCCCCCTGCACACCTGAATTGGTGTGAGGCCATGACACTGATGCTGCCGATGTAAGCTGAGTGAGAACGGGGCAATTCTGAGAGGGTGTCCCTTCTCTGTGTCTCCATGTTCCTCTATAGGACGGAAGACAAAGAGTCCAAGATAATGGAGATGCTGCTGGGACCCGCTGGGAAAGCTGAGTCACCCTTTCCAGAAGAGTCCAGCTGCCCCACTAGTAGCACCTGCAACATGAGCTGGACATGAACTTGTCTTACACCACTAAGATTTCAGAGTTCATTTACAGAATAGCCGAACTTGGCATTAATACCCCCGCCCCCACTACCACAAGAACCCACAGGAGGCAGCTGGTTATCAGGGGAGTTAGTGACAATGAACTTGCACCACATGAAAAATGCCTTCTGGTTTTTAGGAGTTCGTTCTCAGGGGTCTTGTTCAGTCACTTGGAGTTCGTACTCTGTAACAGAGTTCATCTGCCTGCTGGCACCCAGGAGCCTCCCGTGTACTCTTAATCTTCTGGCATCGAGGGCTGTCAAGGTCAGCATTAGGTAAACATCATGTTTCCCTGGCAGGTCCATATAATTATACCCCAGCTGCAAAATGACCATAAGATTAAAGAGAGTGTTGGATGTTAGTGGACCGTCAATGTGTGTCTTGGGAGGTGTATTAACTTTCTTTAGCTGCTGTAACAAATTACCACAAACTGGGGGGAGGGGGGGCTTAAAACCACAGCAGCAGAGGTTGGAACTCTGAAATCAAGGTGTTGTCGAGGTTGATTCCTTCTGGAAGGTCCAAAGGAGAATCTGTCCCATGCCTCTCTGAGCTTCTGGTGGCCCCCAGCAACCCTGACACCCCGAGTTCCTGGGCTTGTAGATCCATCACTCCAGTTTCTGGTTCTGTTGTGGTCTGGCCTCATCTGAAGGGACACAGATCAATCCTTCTCTTCCTTTATAAGGACACTTGTCATTGCATTTAGGGTCTACCCCAATCAGGATGATCTCATCTCAAAATGACTGATCTCCTGTTTGTTTGAACTTGGTTTCTGAAATGGCAGCTTTTCCCGAGTTCTCTTGAGAAAATCGCCATGACCCATGGCCTCTGTTACTGCAAAATCAGCATCCCTACCTCTCGCCATCTCAGTCACCTGTAGTCACTGAGGTGAAGCTGCACTGCTCTTCAGAGAGGTCAAGTTTCCTTAAGGGAAAGAACTTTATGGCTTCTGGTCCTGCCCATGTAAAGAGGACAAAAATACTGTAAGTACCTGCCTGAGGCACAAGCTCCCAATTACCTAAGAGGCCACACGTACCTGGTACCTGGCCAAACTTGGGGCAATCTTCTTTGGTCTGCATAATTCCCTGTGTATGTCAGTGCATCTACACCGAGATTCCTCCCAACCTATGAGTCTGGCAGCTTGGTAAAGCTCAGAAAATTATAGTACTGTGTAGACTCTGCACCAGGTTTCCTCCTCAAAACTACATTCCTATGAAATCCACACAGATATTGTCATCATGCCCCACAATGTAATTGTTACTCATGGAGTCTCCTGGACTGATATCCCAGGCAGGGCCAGCAGAACGATTTCCATAGGCTATGTCATGATGGTGCCCCCAGCGATGAATGCCCTTGTGGGATGGTCATGGGAAGGGAGAGAGAGACGTGCCAAGACCCCTAGACTGAACCATACAATCCTGACACGTGCGTGCTCGGAGTTTGCTCTCTGCTGCTCCGAACAGAAATGAACACCCCATGAGTGGCAGCGTTCACAAATGTATGGTCGTAAGTTGGGTATTAGAGAGTTATGCATCTATTAGGGTGAAACTAGAGTGGATTAGCCCAGGCATCCTTCCCACTCCACAATTCCCTGCCCCTGTATGGTTCCATTATGTCAAGCTCTCTAACTGGTGCAAACTGGCCAGCACACCATGTTCGATTTTAACTTACGCCGTAACCTGGCTTATACTCAGGTTTTGAAATAAAATGAGTGTACCCTCTAATGTTGTTACCTGAGTAATTTCTGTCTTCCTGTGTAGCATGAGATTCCTCAAATCTTTAAACCATCAATTATGTGTCCTGATTCCAGGCTAGAATGTAATCAATACTTACTTATTAGGGCAAGTATCTACCCGCAGCTTGCTGAGCCTAGCAAGTAAAATATTTATGACCTGACAAACCTGTTATAACTATTCTCTATCATTACTTTACTACAGCCTACCATCAATGGCTCAAATCTAAAGCTGATTTGCTTTGAGTACAACTTGCAGAATCTATATTCCAAGAAGTCTGAAGGTACTTAGAATCTAGGAACCAAAATTCACATGAAAAGATACCTATTCTTTACCAATTGCTCATTTTTAACTGTCTCAGGTAAGTGCTATCTTTAATAGGAATTTCTTCAACATCTACCTCGGGCCCAGCAATCGGCTGCAGTGCTGATGGATGGTCAGCTTTCTTCCCTGAAAGAACCCTTCCCTGGGGAGGGTGTAGACAGACCCACGGTGCATGCTGTCAGGGTGCCCCGAGCACTGTTCACTACCCACACCTCACAGAGGTTCCTCCTGTTTGTGTCTTCCTCCCTCTCCAGCCTGTGGCCCCTCATGGACAGAATCTCTCTTATCCTTGTGACCTCCATACTTACCTCATGGCTGGGCAAAGAGTAGGCACTCACTCCATTTCGTTGCCCTCAGAGGAAGTTCAGAATCACTGAAGGGCATTGGTGGGTCAGTATCAGTCCCTGGGTCTCCCCAGTCTTGGACCTTCCCGGCAGCATCAGTAGCTCCAGGGTACACTCGGTCCTACTGCATTACGTAAAACACAGATCATAGATCATCATGGAGACATAGTTGCTTCTGTGTCCATGTCCCCTGGAGCTGCTAGGGGTCAGGGATTGGCACTCATTCCTCTGGTGTGCTCATTGCCCAGAACATGCCTTTATCTTTTGTGGTGGGGCAAATTGACCAGGAGGAGGCATGGGGGTGGGGAGCGGCGGGGAGCAGAAGCAATCAGGAGGGCCAGGTGGAGGGACCAGCAAGGATGCAGGCAGAGTTAGGGTTCCCTAAGTTCCTGGGATGCAGATAACAAGGGTGATGGGATCCTACAGGCGGATGCCCCGCTGGTCCTCCAGCCAGGGCCCTTCTCTCCCTGGCAAGGCTTGGGAAATGCATGCACACTGTTGCTGCTGCCCAGACAGATCTCCTTCCTTCTTTAGTCCCCATCACTCCCTCCCTCGTCCTCCTGACTCTCCTGACCCATGGTCAGGTGTCACGTGCCCTCATGCCGTGGAGTGCTCAGCGCTCGCCTCAGCCATAGTTCCTGTCCCTTATGGGATCAGGCTTTCTCTGGGCAGGCTTGGAAAGGCCATATGCACAGGGACAGTGCCTGCTTTATTCCTTTAGCCTCTCAACCCCGTAATGGTCGGTGGTGCCCTTGGTATGGGTGAGAAAACACCCCCAGGTCATGGGTGATGAAACTGAGTCAGAGCAAAAGATAAAGAGACTTCTCTTGGGCCACACAGCCAGGAAGAAGAATAAACACGACTTACATTCTTGGGTACTGTACTGGGCACTATACTGATTTCCACATATTGTCTGACTTGCCCCTCACACCAGCCCAGGTGTAAGTATAATCATGATTATCCTCCATTTACAGCTGAAGACACTGAGGGTCAGGGACTGACAATTGGTAGCAGTAGCCCTCTTCCCCCGGTCTTCCTGGCCCATCAGGAGCCAGCTGCTGATAGGGGACAGCTCTCAGTGTCTCCCACCTTAGGATGTCCTCTGGCCATGAGAGCAGGCTCAGCCCACAAGCCCACAGGACAGAGTGCTGGGGTCCCGTCTTGGAGGGTCAACCGCTAAGGAATGACAGACTCCCTTGCCCATCAGTGAGCTGGTCTGAGGAATGTTTCCCGCCCGGTCTTTCTTCTCAGAGTAAAACCTGCTCATAGCACACCCAATTCCAGCTTTTTGCCCTGAGCATTGCCCCCACTACCTGACAGTACTTTCTAGGATCACTTCTGAATCAACCTACTTGCACCTACACCCCCTGGGAATCCAAACCAATACAGAGAGAGGGGAGCCGTCACTTATCCAAGGTCATATAATGTGCAAATGGGGAAGCCAGAATGTGGATCCTAGCACTCTCCTCACCATCGTGCTCCACCAGAACCTGCCACATGGCTCCAGGTCGCTGCTGGCCAGCAGAATGGTAGCCCCCAAAGATGTGCCCACCCTAGTCCCCAGAGCCTGTGACTATGTTATGCTACATGGAAAGGGGTAGAATTAAAATGACTGATCAACAGTTCTAAGATAGAAGTGGTCTTGGATCATCCAGGCAACCCAGAGAACTCCCACAGGACAGTGAAACAGGGAGGCAGAGCAGGGGCATCAGAATGATATGAGCCAAGGAGACAGACTGGAGAGAGGCAGCATCGCTGACCCTGAAGAAGGAGGGAGGGGTCATAAACCAAAGAATGCAGGTGGCCCCTAAGAGCTGGAAAAGGCAAGAAAAGGCTCCAGGAAGGAGCAAGGCCCTGCCAGCTCTGTGATTCCAGCCCAGTGAAGCTGTCTGACCCACAGACCTTAAGGTAATAGACTTGGGTTGTTTAAGCCACTATAGTAATTTGTTACAGTAGCGCTGGGATTCGGATACAACCACTTAGAGAACTTAGCATCCTGTGCCCAATGGGGTTTATGGACAAGGTTTGGATTTATTTTTATTATCATGACATTGTATCAATTCTACTGTGAAATATCTTTAAAAAGTCTGCAGCCCTGGGTAACCTACTGTTGTTACTCTGAGAGCATACAGCTGGCCCCTTTAAGGATTTTTGAGCCAAACTCTTGGCATAATTTGCAGATGGCAGCCAAGGAGAGCTGCACGTGATTACCTGAGGGCTGAATCCACCTGAATCTGGTTTGATGAGTTCTGTGTCTCCCTTCCACCCGCTCTGCGCACTCTCATAGAAACCACAGAGATATCGCTGCCCTGATACCATCAGCTCTCAAGTGCACAGGGAAGATGCCCGTGAATAACACGCGTCCCATGGGCAGAATGGCTCCCACCTGTGCCTTTGCCAAACGACTGGAGAGTAGTCAACAGTTATGAGAAGGGGAAGACAAAGCAAGGCACTATGCATCAAGGAACAGATTTTTAATAATACGTTAGAAGGGTTTTTCCTAGAGGACAGTGGCTAATGTGAATGTGTGCTTTGCTAATCATCTGGGGATCCCAGGAGCATCTTTCTGGGGAAACAACTGGGTGCCATATCCAGGCCCATAGGTTTTATGATGCTGAGAAGAATGATAAGGAATTGAATGCCTCTCTCTGAGCTCCTCCCAGGAGGAGGGGAAGTTGGAGCCTGTTGGAGGAAAGTGTCATGTGGGGACCGGAGTGGGAGAGAATCTAAAGGAAGGAAGGGGAGATTCTCATCGGGCTGGGAGGTCTAGAAATGGATTCCATTCTATTAAATAGAATTGTGATGAGCATTCACTGTAGACCAGACATTGTACCTGGTATTTTAGATAGAAGGACCAGGCACAGACACCCATGCCCTGATAGCCCGAAGGAGGTTACAGACAGAAAAACA
Organism: Neogale vison; assembly: GCF_020171115.1. Lineage (NCBI taxonomy): Eukaryota > Metazoa > Chordata > Mammalia > Carnivora > Mustelidae > Neogale > Neogale vison. The sequence goes on along the minus strand of NC_058093.1, from coordinate 42,002,268 downwards.
AATATATTACAAGACAATGTCCTATGTGAAGCTTCTGGAAATGGACAGAGAGATGGGTGGATTTCAGAGGATGGCACTGTTAGATTTGGGTATCCAGGAAGGCTCCCTGCAGGTGGTGCTGGCCTGAGGAAACCGCCCACCCACTGCTGTGCTTGGCAGGCCTCCCCATCTCTTCTTGTACTTCAGTCCTCTCCATGGTGATACACACTCTGTCCCTTCCTTACAGCCTGTTTGTCATTTCAGTGTGGGCAGTCTGCCTCCCTTTCATTCCACATGGGTTGCTGGGCAAGGGTAGGGTTTTCAGGTGATCGGTCAATAAGGGTTCTATGCCCATCTTGGGCATCCAGGGTGATGGTGCCTACCCGGGGTCTCGGGTTGGGTAGAACCAGGCAGTGGTCTCAAGAAGCAACAGAGAGGCATAAACCAGGCCAGAGTGGTGTGGTGGAGGGAAGCCTGGCCATGGGGAAAGGAGCCAACTAAAGTAAGCGCTACGGTCTGTGTCAAGGACACAGACATAAGGAAGGACTCAGCCACGGAGCTGTGGACAAGGTCTTACTGTGAGGTCTTACCCATCTGACTAAAGATCCTGTGTACTGTGGTGCTAATGACATCACAGTCTGGGTCAGCTGGGCTGCCAGAACAGAACACCACAGACTGGGGGATTGGTGGGCGGGCGGTGAAGCAACAGAAATGCATTCCTCACTGTTCTGGAAGCCAGAAGTCCTACATCAGGGTACCAGCAACCTTGGGAAGAGAGGGGAGGGGAGGACCCTCTTCAGGCCTCCCAGATGATCTCCTCATTGTGCCCTCACGTGGTGGAGAAAATGACATTGCAAGCTTTCTGCTGTTTCTACTTACAAGGGCACTAATCCCATCATGGAGGCACCACTCTCATGACCCCATCTGAACCTAATTACCTCCCATCGCCAAATACCATCACATGGGGGTTAGGGCTTCGGCAGATGATCACAGAGGCAGGGGGTCACAATTCAACCCACACTACAGAACAAAGCGGTTGAGGCAAGTGGCTGAAATCACACGTGTTCTGATCACTACTTCTGGAGGAGAGGTAGGATCATAGGCTTGTCTGCCAATGGCCCACCTACAAAGATGACTCATGGGAGCTCCAGGCTTGTCTGCAAGCCTTCCGTGCTCCACAATGCACACGTGTTTCCAGGCTTGTCTGCAAGCCTTCCGTGCTCCACAATGCACACGTGTTACCTGGAGAAGCTGGCTGGCACCTGGAGAAGCTTAGCTGGCACTGGGCCCCTGCAGTAAGTTAATGGGACCCAAGGGTCTGATACTTAGCCCTACAGGCTCTGGAACTCCATCTCTTCAGACACCCAGAATTGATCGAAACCTGTATGCCAATGGACTTGTTTGTAAGAACCATAGCTGTCAAGTGAATTGGAAACTCCCCTCGGCCTGACCCATGAATTCCCTCGTATGCTGTTTAGGGAGTGAGCAATCGAAGCAAGGTGCTTTCCTGGACACATTCCTGGGATATATTAGTCCCCTTTTGAAGGCAGTAACTTCTTCCTGGCTGGACCCTCAAGGTGGTTCTGTGTCTGCTCTGATCCATCAGTATGGATTTTGAAACTTAACTCTAAAATAAGAACATTTAATTTCCAGTTTCTAGAGGAGCCCAGTAGGGGAATCCCACCCTGGACTCAGCTCTACCACGCACACCCCCCATACTACGAAGTAGAGGGGCTTACATTTCTGCTGTTTCTCTTATAAATCAGAAATCGCCATTAAAGATTATGCCCCATAACTAAGAGCTTTGAATCTGTTTATTTTTAAAGAAATAAAATGCTCAAATATTAAGTTTTCTAAAAAGTGCATTTTCCCTTAGAAACTGATAAGAATTTGTGATTTTTTTTTAAGGTTTTATTTATTTATTTGACAGAGAGAGACACACAGCAAGAGAGGGAACAGAAGCAGGGGGAGTGGGAGAGCAAGAAGCAGGGCTCTTGCTGAGCAGGGAGGCCGATGCAGGGGCTCGATTGCAGGACCCTGGGACCATGACCTGAGCCAAAGGCAGACACTTAACAACTGAGTCACCTAGGCACCCCAAGAATTTGGGATTTCTAAACAAGCTGCAAGCCTAATGAAAAACAGTGAAAAAGAAAGCTTGTGTATGTGTTTCTGTGTGTGTTGGGGTGGGGATGGTTCACATATATAGTGGTTCTTGGCAATATTTCTAAGTGGCAGGTTCATAACAGTCCGAGCTGGCACTTCCGTGTGCTTTTAACGACTCACTTAAACTCTGCAACAATGTAGTCTCATCTCGTAAGAGTGACCTTTCTTGAAACTGAGATTACGAAGGTTTTTTTTTTTTCTTCCTTCCTATTTTATAAGTAGAGTGTTCCTGGACCATCCGTCCCTTCTGTGAGCTTTTTGCTGGTAGTTCCAGCGAATTCTGCGTATTGAGAAGACTTGAGTAAGAACGAGATAGGATCTGGACTTTGAGCAAGCGGTCCTAACTCAGTATCCACACTCTGAGACACGCCCACCCTCACCTAGTTCCTTCTAGAAAGGTCAGCCTCGCTGTAGAAAGGGTTCTACAGCACCATCAGGCACTGGCCGACGGGGCTTATCCATGCAGTCCTGAAGGCAGGACCAATTTCTTTCTCATAAAACCCAGAGTGTCCGTACAGAGAGGCAGGCTACTCAGGGCTGTGTGCAGGAGCTGCTGAACTGGCCGGTCAGGTTGAATTCCCAGAGGAACTTAGCCAGTTAAAGGAAAGAAGAACATCTAGGGGAATTTAGTATGTACTGAGGCTCACACTTGTGGATAAACAAGCTAATCAAGTTTCCCAAGTCTTTGATGATCTTTTGCAGGACCTGGAACACAGACGTGGTGGGAGGAGCAGGGGTTTGGGAAGGAGACAGTCCCCCTGCACCTCACCTAGGCTCCTCAGTGGCCCACGGGTTCAGCATTGAAGGGATCTACGTGTGCCCTGATTGGGGCTTTGGCATACTGACCTCCTCATCCTGCCATGTGGACTCAGCAGCATGTTCTATGGGTGGATTAGTAAATAATAAATGAATGAATGACCCAGCACTAGCAACCTAGAGTTTTGTGCTGCAAATTCCTGGGGATCTGCAATGCAAAGAAAGGAAAGTGGTATGTAAATAAAAACTGGTTCTAAGGTGTCCTTGGGGAACCTGGGTGGCTCAGTCAGTTGGGGGTCTGGCTCCTGATCTTGGCTCAGGACATGAGCTCGGGGTCATGGGATAGAGCCCCAAGTAGGGCTCTGCATGCAGCAGAGAGTCCGCTTGAGATTCTCTTTCCCTCTTCCCCTGCTCCTCGTCTCTCTCCCTAAAAACAAAACAAAAACAAAACTGATTCTAAGGTGCCCCAATAGGGCCAAGATTTTTTTTTAAATACTTTATATATTTATTTAACAGAGAGTGAAAGACAGACAGACAGAGAGAGAGACATCACAAGTAGGCAGAGAGGCAGGCAGAGAGAGGAGGAAGCAGGCTCCCTGCTGAGCAGAGATCCCTATGCGAGCCTCGATCCCAGGACCCTGAGATCATGACCTGAGCTGAAGGCAGAGGCTTAACCCACTAAGACACCCAGGCACCCCAGGATGGTTTTCAAGGCTGGGTAAAAGCAAAACTTTTATCAAGATATCAAGAATCACTTGTTGCTTTCTAGCAACGAACAGCTAGATTGTAGTTTAAAACCTTATACCTTGGGTTTTTGTGCAGAACTTGATTATGGTTTTCCCATGTTAGTCCTTTTATGGGGGTCATAGTGTCAAATGATGAGGTAAAGGGAAGAATTCCGCTCAGTTTTACAAATGAAAAACTCAGGTGCTTGCCCATGGTTACAAAGCCAGAAAAGGCTGGAGGGAGTGCCTCACGTCACGTACAGTTCATCGTACAGTTCATTGTCCGTGACTCTGAGCTTCAGAGTGGCCGTAGTAAACTCAACTGTGTCAGATCTGATTCTGGCCAGGGCGCTCCCTCTTCAAAACAGTATAGTTCCCAGCAGATTGTATTTTATGAGTTCCTCTGAATGATAGAGCAAACGGCCTGATCTGAGCTAATATGACTCGTAATGATTGAGGTAGCTTTGTTCACGCTATGATTACTGATTATTTGTATTAATTTCTTTTCTTTTCTTTCCTTTGTTTTCTTTTCTTTTTTCTTTTAAATTAGGCTCTGCCCCCACTGTGGGACTTGAATTCACGACCCCAAGATCAGGAGTCACACGCTCTACTGACTGAGCCAGCCAGGCTCCCTGTGAAAAATTTTTTAGATGAGTTCTAAGGTAAGTAGAAGACAAAAGGAACAGTTAACTACAGATTAGAAACAGGAGGTTAACTGAATCATTGCTTGTTCTATCCTCCATTCGGAATACCTTTCACATTTCTCACATTTCTTCCAGTTACCTTGCTCTGTTGTCCCCATGCATTGTCCTTCCTAATATTCCATCCCTTCTGTAAAAGTGATTTCATAACTTTGGACCTATTGATTTTTTGTGTTTTTTTTTTCCCCAGATAATTCCATTATCTCAAAATCTTGAATCACTTCCGGGTGTATTACCAATGCAGGATCAATTTATATGTTGCAAGCTCAACCTTGGAGTTGCTGAAACATAGATAATATCAACTCAGACTTCCTTTGTTCTTTTTCAGAGCCCTGGACAGAGGTACATTGGTGGGTAGAGATTTTTTGTGTCCTCTTCTTTAAAGGGGCTGAGTTTCAAGAATCTCAGCTTTCTGCAGAGGTCTGAGTTCTAATTTCTACCCCAAATCTCATCTCCTATCTTCACCAGGGATGAATAAAGGTTTAGGCAGCAAGGTGTGTTTCTGGGTGGATTAACTCCCTACTTCCACCACTCTTGACTACGGCTGCAAATCACACTGTATTGATCTTTCCCTCTTTGCTTCCATCATCTGAGGGTCTCTCTTTCTTGTTTAATTCAATTACATATTTTAAATAAACTTTGTCATATTTTATCTAACATTTTTATATATTTGTGGTTGGAGGCATTTCATATTAGTTGACTCTGTCAAGTAACCAATACCAGAAGCCCAGTCTCTGGGGTTTATTAAAATCAGGATAACTAGCTCTCCTGGATGTTAGCTCATTGTCAAAGTTGGATTCAGTGTCAATCATGCAGAAAAAGTCTTGTTTAACCATAGTTTCTGGACCAGCTTGGGCTCTTCATTTAGCTTACTTGATTCCTCAAAACATGATTCCAATATTGAAATAATTACATGTCACTCTGTGTCCACTGTTTTCTCCCCCCAGGGATTGACAGAAAACCTGAGACAAATGAATCTTACAGACATTAGAAGGATGCTTGGGATATTCAGAATATGGTTGTTTTAATTCAAAGTCTAAGAAATATGGAGAAATGAAGAGGAGACTGTATTGAGAAGTTGGGGAGTCAGGTAGCAGACCCTCTGCCTCCAAACCCAGAAGCTCTTCCCATAGGGTTTCAGATTATATACCTGCCTCTCACACTAACTGGGTCAACATTTTTCTCTATATATCTCTCAAAGTTTCTCATCTGCAAAATGAGGACATTGGACAGAATGCCTTATAAGCTCCTGCTAGTTCTTAAGTAATTTGTAAAGGTTCAGAGCAGGTAATTTGGAGGTAGAGGTCTATACAGCTTGGAAGTTATGCAGAGGATCTGATGGGCTTAAGCTGCCAGGGAGGAGGAGTGCCAGGCTTATTCCTGTTCCTCACACCTCAGTGGGCGTACTACCTCTCCACTCTGTCCTTGGCCTTAGCCATCTTCCATTACAGCTCTCTTGGGGTCCACTTACCCTCTGGGTGGTTTCTATTTTTTTCTGTCATGTGGAATATACCTTCTCTCCCTTTTTTTCCATCTTGACTGTCTTTTCTGTATCCTTGTCCTCTGTCTCCTACTGGGCTCTTTCCGGTGACCATCCACTACATGAGCAAAGATGCTCTGTGTCTACCAAGAGTTCCCCTACATTGCTGCAGCAGCCCCCTCCAGTCCCCTACTAGTCTGTCTTTGATGAGAGCACCATGCTCACTGAGAACTTTAATTGAGCCAGCCTCTTCATTGTCTAAGACCTCGCTACTTTTCTTGTGCAATGTCTCACGTGCAAGTTGCATGCATTCAGCAAATAGTTTTTGAGTTAAGCCAGGCACTGTACTAGACACAAGGATTAAACAAAGAATAAGGAAGACAGAACCCTGAGGCTTGGGGTAGAAAAGAAGCAGGAAAGTGCAATCATCACAACTTCTGCTAAATGGTAAGAGCTCTGGAAGAACGTGAGTAGGGAGATGAGGTAGTAAATGGCAGGGTGGATTCTTTGAGGAGTGGGGAGGAGTGCTGAGTGCGTGCCAGGGCTCCAGTAGCAAGTGAGGACATGAGGAAGGGGAGGTAGATGCATCTTCAGGCCTGTGAGCAACCCCCATGTGTGTGGGAAGCGAGGAAGAGCCTGGGGGAGAGTGGCTACAGCAAGCCTGAGTCAGACAGCCCCTCCCCATTCATCTCCTCAGTCCCTCATCAGAATCTGTTGTGGAATCATCAAACTGATGTCTCTGACTCAAACTTTCTCCACTGCACTCCATGGCCCATTGCTCTGCCAGTCTCTCTCTTAAACAGTAATTTTTAATGTTACTTTTCTCTTTGAGGCTTTTTTTTTTTTAGCAAGGTATAACTGACATAATATATTAAATAAGTTTCAGGTGTACAATTTGATATTTGTATATATTGTGATTTGAAATTTGTATGTATTGTGAAACGACCACCAGGAATGTAGTTAACATTGTCACCCCTCATAGCGACAAATTTTGTTTTATTGCTCCATATGTCTTCATTTTGCCTCTCCAATGCAATGTTAAGGACCTTCAGAGCAGGTGACGTGTCTCAGATTTTCTCTGGACTCCCAATCTATCGATCCAGGTGTTAGTTTCTATTCAAAAATAAGCTTTTTGCAATCAAACAGAGTACAACCACACAGTAGAATCCCTTCAGCAATAAAAAAGAATGACACATGCTACAACTTGACCAACCTCGAGAACATGATGTTAATGAAATAGAAAGACAGAAAACAACTCTACGATTATATTTTCCCCTTACAGGAAATGTCTGCAAAAGACAAATCTCCAGGGACAGAGGCAGACCAGTGGTTGCCCAGGGGAGGGGTGAACGTGTGAATTAACTGGGAGGGGTTAAGAGAAAGCTTTGTGAGGGCTGGAAATGTTCTAAAACAGAATTGTGCTGGTAGCTCCATGATTCCATAAATCTAAGTGCTATTAAATTTGTACTCAGGTATATGCAAAATATCAAATTTTTATGATATGTAAATTATAGAATAAAGCTATGCAAACATACACACATACACGCACACACATATTTACTTATTTAGCTATTGAATAAGCAGCAGTTGACATTGAATCTGAGGGGAAGAAATAGTAAGCCCTTGCAACCAGCTTTGCCAAAGGGCGGAAACGGTCTGATTCCAGGTGATGGAACAGACCAGTTTATAGGTGTAAAAACTCCCTGAAGGAAAATTAAGGCAATTAATCCATTATAGAGAATTAAAATGCCCCTTAGGAAGGGTGAGGACCATAATGCTTCGATTCTGTAATCATCCAACAAGCTTCAATCTGCCGTTCAGTGTTGGACTGACATCTAGCAGGAAGGCTGGTTCTTTCCTCAGGCAAATTCCATCAAGCACAATAGGTAAATTCATCCTCATCCTGATACAATAATTTCCTTGTGAATTTGGATTCGAAGAGCTAGTTTTCTTAAGGCTCACATATCTTTGTATTTGGGGTTTGAATTTTAAATACATTAATTAAATTTCCCATTCTGTCCCTTTGGAACAGATACCGTTGTCCCCAAGCAGATGAAAAATGGTACAAAAGTGACACCAATGAGCAGTCTGCTTAGTTTTTCTTGCTTCCCCTCCCCACCCTCATGCCTGCGTACCAGGGAAGAGAAACAGAATTCAACATGAAGCATCCAAAGACCTTTCTTCTGAGCTCCTGGGACTTCAAGCCAAGACCCAGTAATGAACTCAACACTGAAGATACTCAAATCCATGCAAGGGGCTCAATGGGAAGGAAAACGAGCAACAGGCAGAGACCCTGCTCTCCAGAAATACACTCAGTGTATTTCAGGAAAAGAGCATGAATTAATTCAAGGATTTCAAATCCATCTTCCCTGCAAGCTCTTAGGAGGTTTACCCAACACAGGGACAACCAGGATTCCACCATCTTGCTGTTGACTGTACAACTGTTCCTCATAAAAGCTGATAAGATGTGGCTACCCCATGGTTGGCATCATCTGTGGGAAGTGAGCAAGACACTGCAGCTGGTGCAGTTCAGCCCATCACAAGATCCCTGGTTTAGCTGTGAATATGAGTCCTGAAATGACACAAAGGGGAAGGAAGCTAGAGCCATGGGGCTCAGGTCCCGTGAGATGGCTGGGTCACCCACGGAACTGCCATGTGGAGACACTTGTTGAGGAAGGGAAGGCTGTGAGCTGGAAGGCCATAGGGTGCCCGGGGATTAGACAATGTGATGCACCAGCACATTCTGGCTGATGGCAGTGCCAGGAAGTAAACCAGCCAGCCTGCAGTATTATGGTAAAGCTGGACATCACATGGGAGATTTCAACCCATATGGGGAGAAAATACACTTGTTGTTTTGTTCACAACCCAAAAACAGCCTATGTAATTAAGAGATGAGTTTGTGGGGTTTTGTCCCAGAGGCAAAGGGCATAATAAATCAGATGGGAAGGAACCATGAGCCCAAATGTCTCCATGCTTGTCAGAGAGAGGCGTGCATGGTGATGAGACAGCACTGTGGTCTTTCATCTTTCAATTCTGTTCAGATCTTCAGGAAGTAAGTCAACTAGAAAAAAACTTTTAAAAATATCTGTATATGCATTAGAAAGGCAAGTGTAAATCCTCCCAAGTACGATTTTTGTTCTTCCTATTTTAACAATTACACTTATTAAATATAAAACCAAATATAAAACTGGATTTTTTTGCTTGTTTTTTTTTTTTAAATAAAAGTTAACATCAGGATATGAAGAAAGAATTCCAACACATTGCTTTTCCATTTCTCCACCCAACAGTGCACACCTCCTTCTTAGCCCAGCACTGGGGGAAAAAAAAAAAGGATATGAGGCCACCAGGTCCTCTTGGGGTATTTGAAGGGTCTGCAGAGGACCCTCCCCAAGGCTTATAAATCACCCCCTCCTAACCTGGGCTTCAATTTCCACCTGTTCTCCTTAGCAGAGACCCTGTCCCCCCCACACACACCCCCATCAATGCTCTGTTTTTAAGAGTCAAACATCCCCATAACATGCAAGCCTACAGAGGTTCAGGCTAAAGCCTCATTCTGTGACACAGAAATGGTCATCTCTACTTACCCGACCTCCTGGTTGTGGTTGAGATAGATGTCAAGCCAACAAAATGATTTTGAATGTGAAACTCCTCTTCATTATTTATTGGTACAGTGCTCCTTTGATTGATTTTAAGGTGCTGAAAGGGAGGTGCAGGAGCTCCTACTGGGATGCACAGACCAGGGAATGGGACTGTCACTGCAGCTGGACCATGTTCACAAGATGCAAAGACAAGTGGGGTCTTCAGACATGAGGCCCCAACATGCTCTTACTACAACCCATTTATTAAATGGAGTCCTTACTTTTGGACTGAGGGTCCCAGGCTTTGCCCCACATTTCCATGGGGTGTTCCTTTGTCCTGTGCATCTGTTCAAGTCCTTACACACTAACCCGGCTGGGGCTGCTGAATAATACTTGCTTGACATGATCACTGCTGTGAAGCCAACGTTCAAAAAGGAAGAGCTAGGAATCCTGCGGGCACACATTTCTGAAATGCCATAGTGACAAAATTAGACATGTTTCTTCATTGCAAAACTTTACTCAGGAACCTTGTATTTGCTCACCTTTTTTCAAATTCCCAGTGGAACTCTGCCAGGGCTCTTCCCAACTGTGCTTGGTGCCTACCCCTTCTGCTTTGTGTGGGGTGTCAGGAGATCTGCACCTTTGCTGTACTTTGGGAAGCCTGCTTTCCAGGAGTCTGCAAGTCAGATAATCAACAAAAAGCAGAGTCAAGGGGTGCCTGGGTGGCTCGGTGGGTTAAGCCTCTGCCTTTGGCTCAGGTTGTGATCTCAGGGTCCTGGGATTGAGTCCCGAGTTGAGCCCTGCATTGGGCTCTCTGCTCACAGGGAGCCTGCTTCCTCCTCTCTCTCTGCCTGCCTCTCTGCCCACTTGAGATCTCTCTGTCAAATAAATAAATAAAATCTTAAAAAAAAAAAAAGGCAATGTCAAATGCTTTGTGTGTCAGGTGGCAATCCACTCAAAAATTGTATTTTTTAAAAGATTTTATTTATTTATTTGACTCAGAGAGAGAGAGAGCGCACAAGCAGGGGGAGCAGCAGGCAGAGAGAGAGGGAGAAGAAGACTCCCCGAGGAGTAGAGACCCCGATGCGGGGCTCCATCCCAGGACCCTGGGCTGGGATCATGTCCTAAGCTGAAGGCAGACGCTTAACCAACTGAGCCACCCAAACACCTCTCAAAAATATTATTAATGCCATATGCTTTGTATCGTCTCTGAAACCTGGTATAGACTCCCTACTTCAAGAACACTTGGATTCACAACAGCCACATTTCAGATGCTCACAAGTCACTTGGGGCCAGTGCACTGGGCGGGGCCAGGTAACTGAGATAAGAAGGTCTGGTCTGGATCCTCAGGAGTGAGAGAACACAGAGGGCTTTGTGACCTTTTATTGAGGCATAGACGGGATTCTGGAGGCTCTTGTCCCCCCCCACCCCACCCCCCTTCCTCACGAATCCTGTTCTACTACATTTCCTCTAGTGGTTGAGGGTGAAAATGTTTACCACTACTTGCCTCAAAGGAATTTCAGAAAAAAAAAAAAAAAAAAGCTTCTGTTGAGCATTCTCAGCCCTTCCGTCCATCAGAGGCTGCCACAGTAAAACCAGACCCAAGTGCTGTTTTTTGCTTGAGCTGGGACAGGAATACGTAATCTGCTTCGGCAACAGGTGCAAAGTTGGCTTCACAGATGCAGGCTGAGAAGGAAAACAAACACGGGAGAGAAGAGAAAGAGTGTGGAACTCTGAGTCAGACTTATCTTCAGGACACACTCTGTTGTCTGAGGGGAGAAGCTGCCCCCCTTTATTTTTAACAAAGAAAGTTCAATTGTTAATCATCTTGTGAAACATGAAAACCAATCTGGTAAACTATGACACTTTTTTTTTTAATTAAATTTTTTTATTTTTTATAAACATATATTTTTATCCCCAGGGGTACAGGTCTGTGAATCGCCAGGTTTACACACTTCACAGCACTCACCAAAGCACATACCCTCCCCAAAACTATGACACTTTTTAAAGGGCAAGAAAATAACTTGTGTAGACACTACAGGCCAGGGGAAAAAAAAAAAAAAAGCAGAAATGCTCCTTTTCTCTAAAAGGAAAATATCTAAAGACAAATAAACAAACAAAACAAAAACAAACAAAAAAACAAAAAACAAAAACCCAGCCTCATTATCAGCTCTCAACAGAGGATTAATAGGCACTGAGCAGAGAAGCTTCGGGAAGGCTGGCATTCCAGAGAAGCTCATCAGGTTTTTGAAAGGAAGAATTTCAACCCCACTGAATTCCCACCCTCTTTCCTATTTTCCTATAAAATAGGAAAGATTACACACACAGATCTGATGGCTTGGGTCTGGATTTTCAAAGAGATAGTTAAAAGGGCTGGAGTTTGGGGTGCCCGGAACGGGGAGTTGGGGGGAGAAGAGGGTGGGGGCAGAGGTGGGGGTGGTTTCTGTTCGTTGTAGGTGAAGTCACCTTGTCCTACACCATTCTTTCCCTTGCAGCAGCCTGAAGACTGGGGTCCATGACTCTTTCCTGTAGGGTTTTCTGTCACCCTCAACTCAGCAGGTGGGGGGGGGGAACTAGGATATCCTAGCCTTAGCAAAATCAAACATCCAAGCTATCACTTAAATTTTCTGCTGCAGAAGACTTTTCAGCCACCAAATGACTAGAATTAAGGAAAAAGGATCCCCACGGCCCTATAATACCCATCATGAAAATGCTGTTTCTTAAAGACTGGAAAAGTCCTTAGACCATCCAGTTGGGAGGGGGTGGGGGTGACGTTGCCTTCAGCATTGCTCAGGGATGAAAGTCATTGCCGGTTGTCCCTTTCTCTGGTTGTGGGCTTTGTTGAGATAATGGGTTAAAAAAAAAAAAAAAAGAAATTCACCGTGCTGTGGATCAGTCTACACATCTGATGACCCTGGGTATGAGTTTCCCAGGGCTGCCATGATAAATCACCACAAATTGGGTGTCTTAAAACAACAGAAATTATTCTCTCACAGTTCTGGAGGCCAGAAATCCAAAATCAAGGTGTGGGCAGGCATGGTTCCTTCCAGATTCTCCAAGGAAGCATCTAATCCAGGTGGTTCCCAGCTTCTGGGGGATGCCAGCAATCCTTGGTGCACCATGGCTTATAGACCCATCACTGCAATCTCGTCTGCATGCCCGGTGTCCTCACAGGGCCTTCTTATAAGGACACAAGGCACTGGGTTTTGGGCCCGTCCTAAATCCAGGACAACCTTCCCTAAGGAATTATATCCACAAAGACCCCCCTCCCCCAAATAAGGTCACATTCTGAGGTTCCCAGGTAGACAGGCTTTTTGGAGGGAGCACGATTCAGCCCCATCCGTCATAATTCTCCTACAAGATGGAACTTTCCTAAGCTTCTAATTGCTGCTTTTTTTTTTTTAAATCACTGCAGATATTGTCACTTTGACAAGAAAAAGGCTTTGCTAAACTCGCTGCATTTAATACATACTGCCCATGGCTCTCAGATGAACTTGGGAATGAATGGGAGGCTAACTGTTCTGTGCTGTGTCTGTCGTACAAGCATTGAGCGAGGGCCTGGGAGATGGGGAGCGAAGAGAGAGCCAACCTCTGCTCATTCTCTGAGGGAGGAAGAGGAGGAGGAGAGCAACCTGGGCCAGGCAGGCCTGTGCTCAGAGGTCCTGGCAGGCAGGAGAGGACATGGACACCAGAAGGCTTCTCAGAGACAGGACCCTGATCACACCACCCGGGAACCCCACCCCCACCCCCAGGGGCATGAGACTGACAATTGGGACATGGCCTTCTAACGAGGATAGGTTCTGCTGCACAGGGCTTCTGTTTTGGTGAGGGCACACAACCTGGAACACGGAGAGGAATCTGCTAAAACAGAGTACAGACTCAAAGCCACTAAGTGTGTCCCTCCACCTCCCCCCAGGGGAAGGCCAGGCTGCTCCCTCATCCCTTAACTTCAGTCTGAAGACTGTCAGACGTTCTCTGGTTCGGGCCACTCGTGTCCTTTGCCTAGCTTTGCAGCTTCTTGGAGCCTGCTGGAAGCTTCAGGACCTGGTAACTGAATACAAAAAGGAAGGGGTAAAAGGCATAAGAACATGGGGGAGCCTCCTCCCCCAGCTCCACCCCCTTCGAGGGGGCATTATGGAACTAGAACTCAGAGCTCAGAGCAACGGCCTTGCTGGCAGTCAATTTCTGTCATTGGCCACATTCGGGCAAGCTCTGCACCTCTGCCCCCACAGTCTGGCCTGGACCCCCAGCTTTCTGTGGAAAACCCCTCCTTGGAGGCTGCCACATCAGCAGTCACAAAGCAAGGAAGTCAGTCGGAGCCCTCTGCACGTGGTTGACTGAGGTCTTATTTCCTTTTTATTCTCTTCTAGGGCTCGCCTCAAATTTATATCTCCTGTAGAGCACACTTCTTTTTTTAACCCTCCGGCTAACATGGAAAGAATTTGTTTAGTTTGGTTTGCTGTGGTGCGGCAGCATAAGCCATTGGTGGGGTGATTCATAAACCCCGGGCTGCTGACAGTCTCGGGGAGGGAACTCGCTGTCAAGTTCTAACTAGAAGAAATAGGTCTGGGGCTGATAGAGCAGAAAATACACACTCAGTATCAGCCCTTCATGGTGAGTCTTGCTTTTCTGAAATGGTGCATGTTCTGTTTGCTAACAGGAGGCAGAGATAGAAAAACCAGGAGGCAGGCGCAAGGAAAGAGCTGGATTACAAGTCAGGCTGGATCTAGAGGCACCTCCCCGACCATCTTTGAGCGCGTGCATGGAAGCCCTGAGTCCCTGAGTGGGCAGAAAGGCGTCAGGCCTGTGGTAAGGTCCCGAACGCATGACTCAGGCGATGCTCAGAGGTCCTGAAGCATGAGGTTTTCTTCCACGGTTTGAGGACATCTTAATATGGAGAACTGGGCTTTAGAAATTCCATTAAATCTTGGCTCTCTGTTCCCCTTGACTCAGAGGTCAGTGTTAAACATGTCTTATTTGCACTTCTAAAAAGGAGCCAGGTTGAGACAATGGAAAAAAGGTCGGATGTGGTAGGAATCCTGGGATTTCTTCAGCCAGTCACTATGTCACCTTAGATGAGGGGCTTAGCCAGGCCATCCCCGGCTTTCAGAGGGACTGAGGGGCACATAAAGGTCTTCACGTAGTGCTTGATATGCAAAACACGCCTGGTTTGGGGAGCTTTATCCATCCTGTGTTACCTGCTGACAGCTCATCAGCGGAAGCTTCTGCCCAGAGGCTAGCCTTGCCCTTCTAAGCACCATCGATTCTTAGCGCTCCACACAGCGTGGAACCCGAGTTGCTTTCCTCCCGATGTTAGTAGCCAGAGGGAATTCGCCTCCCTGGGGACCCAAGAACCCTGCCTGAGACAATCACTTTTTCTATTTCTTTGCTGTGGAACAAATCATCACAGAAATCGTCGTGGCTCCAAAACGGAGATTTATTTATTCTCTCACCCTTCTGAAGGCCAGAAGTCCAAAGCCAGTCTCACTGGGTCAACATCGATGTGTCGGCAGGACCACGCACCCTCCCAAAGCTCAAGGGGAGAATGGGTTCCTTGCATCCTTCAGCTTCTGGTGGTTGCTGGCCTTTCTGAGCCCGTGGCTACATCACTCCCGTCTCTTTCTCTGTGGTCATGTGGCTTTCTCCACGCCGGTGATTCAAATCTCCCTCCACCTCTTTCTCGTAAGGCCCCCTGCCATTGCCCTTAAGGTCCATCTAGGATAATCCACGATAATCTCCCCATATGAAAATCATTAACTCAATCACATTGGGAAAGATCCCTTTTCCAAATAAAGCTGCATTCATAAGGGCTGGGGATTAGGAACTGATGTCTCTAGGGGTCATTCTTCAGACATTATCAGCTGCCATCAGGGACGTCTACTTTTTCATTCTTTTTTTAGAGTTTTGTTTGATGATGGAGCTGAGGATGCACATTGTATCACGCTGGTGGGACCTGCATGTATCAACGGCCGCTACTGGACCAGGAGACAGGTCACAAGAGATTACCAGGTCCCTGGAGTTACCTGCATCTGCTTGGCTTTTCTCCACATTTTGCTGTTGAGAGGTTTCTTCCTGACTAAAGCAGTAGCTGGAGATACAGAGCAGCTTTTTGTTGTTGTTGTTTAAAGATTTGGTTTATTTATTTGAGAGAGAGAGCATGAGAAGAGAGGGGAGAGAGAGAGGGAGAAGCAGAACTTCTCACATAGCAGGAAGACTGATGTGGGACTCAGTCCCAGGATCCCGGGATAATGACCTGAGCCCAAGGCAGACCCTTAACAACTGAGTCACCCAGGCACCCGGATACAGAACAACTTTCATGCTTTTGGTTTTCACGAGGGGAAACACTTTTGGTTTTCACGAGGGGAAACACCCAGTGAATGTGTGGTTTTTCTCCATAGCTAAATTGAGCGCAGTATGTGAAGAAATATTGCCCCAAACCTTTCCTCTCAAAAGCATTTAAGTTATTCTTAGACAGTTTTGACAACAGCCTATCTTACCTTAAAGGGATAGCCATTCATTATTTAGGTGCACATTTCTGGTAAATTCCGTCCCCACCCGCAACCTGAATGCTGTGAATGTGTTTGGTATTTGAGAGCACATGCATGGACATGAACCAAAGAGCATGTGTTCTACCTACTATATAAAATGCGGCTAATATTCAAATGTGTGCTTCGGAGTTGTAAAATAGTTTTTATTTCTTTAAGACGTTATGCAGATTTCTGGTAATAATACCTTTTACTGTTATCCTATGTTAAGTAATAGCTGCGTGTGTTTCCATCTGCTACAACGCGACTATTTCTGTGAAACATTTATTAAATAAAGACGGAACAATGTTGGCAATTTGCAGGTCCTTCTCTGCCTCTTGCTAGCTCTCCCCTTAGATAACTGGAAGAGCAATACATTGTTTCAGTGGAATCTAGAATTTGTTTTTAGAAGAATAAAAACAGAAAATGTGAATTGCTTCTTGTTTTGTTTGCAATTGAATAAAACCCACCCCCAAACTGGAACTAACAGGAAATTCGAGGGGGAAAGAGGAAGATACCACACAAATAGCAAAACTGGTATTGGTACCCCGGGGGAAACCAAAACATTGTAGGTGTAGGGCAGTACTTATCATCACTGGAAGCCAGACTGGGGTTACGTAGGTAATGGGACTTTTTAGTTACAAAGCAATTAAACAGTCTTTTCCATTAGAGCAGGTTCTGTGGACCCAAGAAATCTGATGGATTCCTTTTTTCCTTCATTTACTTGATATTTTAGTAGCTGTTACAGCTAAAATGGTGAGCAGTTGGGGTTCCTGTCTTTGCTGGAAGGCATCCTTGTGGAGGAAACACACTGAGAACCTTCGGGGGTGCCTGGGTGGCTCAGCTGGTGAAGCATGTGCCTTCAGCTCAGGTTGTGATCTCCGGGTCCTGGGATCCAGCCCTGCTCTGCAGGGAGTCTACCTCTCCATCTGCCTCTCCACTCCCCCAAATCCCCTACTCCGGCTCACGCTTTCAAATAAATAAATATAATCTTTAAAAAAAAAAAAAAAAGAAGAACTTTTAGATTTTTCTAATTTTACCCCACCAGCAAATTGGCATCTCAAAACAATCTTAAAAGGAGAGAAGTAGGAACTATCATGATTCGATTTGCATTTGAAATAATCCCTTGCCTGGAAACAAGTATGAGAGTGGGTAGACCTCAGCCTGGGGAAGAGAAGACTAATGGCGGCCAGGGTGCTAGCGGTGGAGGAAAGGGATGGGTTTGCAAGGAATTTATGAGGTAGAGTCCACAAAATCAGGGAGATGGTTGGCTCTAGTTGGGTGGCCATAAATCTCGATCTGTTGGAACACTCTTGGTTTACGCCTATTGGTTCAACATAATCTTGAATGGTCCCTATTTTTCCTTCCCGAAGTGGCGTTGTTTGAACGACAAACTATGTGGTTATCTTACCTACGAGGCATGAGGGAAAAAGTGGTATCAGGAATAAATTCTGAGTCTAAGACTTATACAGCTGGAAGGATGGCATGCCATTGGCTGAGACAGTGAATGGGAGAAAATCATAATTGTAGAGATCATAATGTCATAACCAACTCCAGTGGGAATGAAGTCATATGCTTCCTCAGGCTTAATGGCATTGGCATTTTCCTGGTCATTCAACTGAGTAATTGTTGCCCATCAGTACTGACAAAAACAGGTACCTTTCATTTGCTCTTCTGGTCCCATCGTGTGATATGGTCCCCGAGGCTTCCTGGGGACTATGGCCACAGTTCCCTGACCAACTAACCATGTAGGAAACACACACTAGTCTCGTGGGTATCACACATGCCCCAATACCATTTACTCTTGGCTCAGGGGGACCACCACACACGTTCCTCCAGCGTCTGCTGATGGGGACCACGTCTGAAAGAGACCATGAGAACTTGAGGTGGGCACCGAGCCACAGTAGCTGAGATTTCAAAAAGAAGGCAAACAGGGGAAAGACATAGTTACTACTTTAGGCAAGGGAACAAGACCATGGGTTTCAGTTTCCCTGTATTATACTCCAGAATATACAATTGCTTTCTGCTTAATCATGTTCTGTCACCACAGACACCTGATCACTGGGTGACTTGATGGTGATGATGAATCTTGGTCTCACAACATACCTCCTGGCAGAGCAGGGAACTGCTTGCCCTTCTCCCATTCTCTGACTCCGTCCAAGAGCTTTCTCATCATTCAGGGATCCCTGTGCCCCCTGGAATCTCCCCAAGGCAGCAAGCCAGGCCAGCCTCCCTATTTCAACAAGTGTCTGAAGTGTGTCCATGCAGTCGACCTCTTCATGTGGATGGGACACTTTTTTGTCAAACAACTAACTATTCTCCCCTTGACCAAGTGTTCTATTGGATTATATCTTTTTCTTATCAGTTTGTGGGATCTCTCTGTATAGTAGCCATATTGACTTTTAGTCTAAAGGGAATAAAAATATTTCCCAGTCTATCATCTGTCTTTTGATTGTGTGTATGGCATCTTTATACATATGAAAGACCTATATGTGGTATTTATACATATATACACATTTGCACATACACACGCACACACACACATAGCTGCACCTTGCACACATAGTTGCACTGGAGACCTTGGGGTCTCCTGTGATTTCCAGAAATAAGGTCTCCCCATAGTCTCCTTTTTTCTCTGGTTTGATTAAATTTCCTTCGTATTTAGATCTTGAATTATGCAAACATAGCACCATTTTTACAAGTGCTTCTAAAGACAATTAAAAGCCTAACAGAGCTTGAGATATTTTTTCACAGATCACTCCAAACCAGGATTTTCTGTGAAAATATTGTGTTATAAGAAAACAAGACTCCTAGCAGAGTCGGCATTTTCTGTCGTCTAAGAACGCTGTGCTCGGTGGTGTGCGGCACTCTGTGCAGGAGACAAAGCTCAGATTTCCCACATCCGCGCTGCACGTGGGCCTTCTCCCCAGTGCCCATGTCAGTGCCAGCCGGCAGCTGCCTGAGCTCTGTCCACGCGGACTCTGCTTCTGAGCGGGTGCCCCCATTCTAGGACAAACCCCCTTGCCACCCGCATTTTCTCCCCATCAGAGCAGCCAGTTCTTCTGTCCCTAAACCAGCCCTAGTTGGAAAAACTTGGTCTGACCTCAGTTTAGAACTTCTTTCCTTGTGAGGATACTGATGAGGACTATTTTAAAGGCATTACCTTTACATGGTTAAAAGAAAGAAAGAATGAAAGAAAGAAAGAAAGAAAGAAAAGGAAAAAAAAAAAAACCCAAAACCCAAAACCAACCAAACAAAATGGGTTGGGATAAGTAGAATCCTTTCCCAAGCGGACCACGTCTTGCTCCCGCTGCTCCTGTCCAGGGAGGGGTTGCAGCCGGCTATGAGCCATGGGAACTGGGAGATGGTGGCCTTGGCTGCTGGGGATCCAGGGCTGGGGGAGGTTCTGCAGGGACAAGTGAGAGATCTGGACCCAGCCGTAGCCACTGAGCTACCAGGAGAAGAGCCAGCCCCGGACACATCAAGGAGAAGGCAGTGGGAATACCTCACAGGACATTTGTTCTGTGCCTGCCCGGGCATCTGACCCGCTGATCCATAGGTCATTGCCCTCATCCTGGTGGTCAGGTGACCAGCTGAGCAAGAGCGGGCAGCGTCATCGGGTCTGCTGGGCAGCTGGAGGATGTGGGAGAGGATGCCTGCTTCTGATCCAATTCTCCTCTCCTTTGTCCAGAAATAGGCACACAACGAGGAAGTTGCCTGATTCCAGATGGCAGTTGTCCCAGAAAAGCAGGTGCCCTGCATGTTGTGGACTTGCACGTGCGTTAATGGAGCAATTTTCATGCAGAGTGCAGACGTCTGGCTTCAGAAGGACCCTCGGTTCTCCAAGGGTGGAGGGAATGCAGAATGGGAGTAACTTTCTTTGTTTCAAAGAAAACCCTGAAGGGAGCAGCCATGTGGGCACCTGGTTTTGAAAGGACAGAGCATCAAACTTGGCCTGACTGGGCTTGGTAAGGAAGGTAAGCACTGAGCAGAGAAAGGCTATTGTCAGAAAGTAAGTAAAGGGTTTCTCAGTGGGAATGGGGTTTTCTGTCCTAGCTATGTCCACATATGGAATGTCGCTGCATCGTCCCTGAAAATCCACCCATCCTGTGCAGGGAGCAAAGGCCTGGCCAGCAGAGACTGCAGCCCAGGAGAATGTCCTAAGGGGCCAGGCAATGGGCCAGAGAGCCACTGTCCTCTTGGTGGGAGACAGTGGGCGGAGATTCTTATGGCCCTGGAAGAGAAGGGTCTGAAGAAGAATATGGAGAAGAGCCTGGAACCATGGGTGGCTCAGTGGCATGTCTTGGGGCCTTTCCCTAGCCTGTTCACAAGGACACATGAGGAGGGTTCACAGCTCCCCTCTCCCTTCTCTCCTCCTGAAATATCCCTAAGGTTCCTGTGGTCACTCATGGCTTCTGCTTCTTGCATCCACTGGGGTCTTGCTCCCTCAGCTGGAACATTCTTGGTCCTGCTGACCAAGGGAGACCTTGATCAGGGCACCATCCACGGGAGCAGAGAGCCAGACTGAGGCTCACAGCAGCAGGTGATGTCTGTGGAACAACTAAAGGTCGACAGCCACACATTGGTGGTTGCTGTGACCACGGAAAGACATGGTAGAGGTCTTTCAGCTTCTCTGGAAAGGGTGGTGTTACTCAAGGAGAAACCAACTACTCTCCCTCCCTTCTCCAGGCCACAAACATTTATTGAGCATCTACTATATGCCAAGGGTGGTTGTAGGAACTGGGAATATAGAAATGAATAAAAATAAGCTTTTGTTCTCATGGAGCTTATGTTCTGTTGGGGAGATACGACCAACCTCAAAGAAACAAACACACCAGTGTTTGAACATCAGAGAATGATAAGAACTGTGAAGAAAAATGAAGCCAGCCAAGGGAGGAGTGGGAGGACGGGACCTATCATGGGGCAGCTTCCCTGCAGAGGGACACTGGGACAACTGGTCCATCTCTGGGTCCTGGTCCAGAACAGCTAACTCTCCCAGGACACTCAGAGGGACTCCAGGGCTCCCTCCCTCAACTGGACATGCTCGAATGGTCCTTGGGGGCAGCCTGAAGTGGGTGCCGCAGCTCGGACTGACATTCAGACCCCCCTCAGCAGACGGAGGAGGAGGACAGATTGGTTAGGAGAGGCAGGGGTGTTTTGGAGTGATGTTCCAGGGAAATCTGCTCTCTCCAAGCCTCCCTGACTTGGGGGAGCCACTCCTAGAACCTTGATATGATACCCGTTGGTATTCTTGTAACCCTAGACACACCTCCCAGTGGCTCAGCACCAAGCTGGGTCCCACCCCGCAGCTGTCCTTGCTCACCAGCCTCTTTTCTGGGCAAGCCCCCTGGGACTTCTCGGCAGCAGCTCCACAGACCCCAAATCTGGGCACACAAACGTCCTCCAGCCCCAGCATTTAGCAGGAAATCACAGGAGACAGGCAGCTCACCAAATGACCAGAACACAGAGTATAAAAATAGCTTTCAGCACTGCTTGATTTCTACAGAGGCAATTCCATTGGATCACGTCACATTCTTGTATTCTGGAAGCACTAGCTATGGGTTTTCACGATGCACATTAAAGCCATCCATATGATGTGTCACCAAAGACAGGCATACTTACTGTAACAGAAAAGGATTTTTTTTTTTTATGAATAAGGAATGAAGCCTGGGAACCCCAGGAAATAGTAGTTGAGCAGACGTGGATTTTTGCGCCCTGGGTGTGAATCGGATGGGCGGGGAGCCCCAGAACCGGTCAGGAAGTGGGAGGGGGCTGGCTGGGAATAGAAATGGGAGCAAATCAGAAATCTGGAGAGGGATCCTCCCAGCTGCTTTGGCCATTGACATGCAGAGACAAGCAGCACAGGAGCCCACAGCCCGCTCCTGCGGCTCTTCCCCCTCCCCCCCCAGGAAGCAGCCACAGACGCCCCTTAAAATTAGCATAGGAAATCCCTAGGTCTTAGCCTCCTGCCTGGCCAGCAGGACCATAACCCTGCTGCCAGCCATCTCTCCTGGTCACTGCTGGCAATCACCTTGTTTAAATCCAACAGGTGAGAGAGGAGAGGAGAGGGAGAAAGAAAATTAGCTGATTTTTATTCAATAAATATTTATTGAGCGCCTCTCACATTCAGTGCTATTGTAGACCTCACAGCCAGTGAAATGACAAGAACAATGTCCTCCTGGCCTTTACACTCTGGGCTGGGGACATGGGAAACAGAGCAATAAACCTGTAATCAGTCAGGCGGTACAAGGGGCTATGAGGAAAAATAGGGTCGGGGAGAGGGAGACCCCCACTGGAGATGGAAATCAGGCAGGAAGGCCAATGAGAGCAGATGGGAGTCAGAACAGGGAGGTTCCTGCTCATCAGACATCTCATCCCATTAGACAACTTGGGATCTTCTACCAAATGCCTAACCTTGATGCTTAAAAGAACACACATAGGATCTGACCCTCACTTGCCATCATATGGAAGAATATCTGGGGGGAAATTACACATGATACCTGTGAGCTCCCGAGTGCTGTGAAGAACCACCACCACACACACCCCTTCTGACATAAGGCTGACACAAAATTGAGTCCCAGGATTTTTTTTTTTTTAAACCCTAATATTTCTTTGGTTATTTGGATGACATTTTAAGGCAGTGGGTGGAGTTGAACATACAGGCCCTAATGCATCACCTTTAACCAGAACGGTGCCTTCACTTCTGGCCACTCCACTTCTAGAGAATGCTGCCTTTCCTCTGCTGGCTCAGGGCCTGGGAGAAGGTGGACGAGAAGGTGGACGAGACAATCTCAACCTGCTAGAACTTGTGTCCACAACACAACGGCAGGGCAGGGACATGTGGACGCCAGAGAAGTTAAGCAACAGAGCCATGGTATGCTCCGTGCACCCCCAATGCCACCTGGGGTCCCCTGGAAACACCCCACCCTGCTAATGGTTTCCAGGAGGAGTGATGGTCCCTACACTCATCCACAGAAACTTCTGGCCACCTCCAACCTGTGTCCACGAGCTCCTTTCCTATCACAAAGTACTCTGGTCCATATTTCAACCTCAAGTCTTCCAGCCTTCCCATACCTCCACTCCCATCTTTGCAGTGAACCCAGAATCTTGAAGAGAGAAAACAGGCTCATGCCCCAACATGAGCGGTCACCCACATACCTTTCCTCTCTTTGTCTTCAGTCTCTGGGGAAGAAACATACTTCCTCCTGCATGTTGCCTGGCTCCTGCCTCCATGGGGACCTTTGATCCCGTTTCCCCTGTCCTACAGGACCAGCCTCCACCACTGCTTCCCATCCTACTGATTTTTCAACCTCTTTCTGCCCAGCAGAGTCTCGATCATCCCCAAAACCACGTTCCTATCATCCTAAAAGCATCCTAAAAGCATATACTTAATTTTGAAACATTTGAAAGTAGAGAGAAAAAGAATGGAGAAGGAAAAGAGGTGCACACCTCCAGCACTGTTTCGAGGCCAGGCACACATGGGCATGAGATGCTCAAGCATATCCCAGCATTTCCACACCGTTTCATGCATTTGTTCAGACTTGAAATCCCATCATACACAGTCTTGTATTCTATTGTGCTTTAAATTATATCCTAAGTGTTTTTCCCATTTTACAAAAATTATCCTTATAAATATTTAAATGGCCAAAAAAAAAAAAAAGTCCTCTTGTGCAGATGTGTCACACATAAACCTTCCCTTTGAAGGTCCTTCGGTTTGGTAGACTTGTGTCTTCATTGTGAACAACCCAGAGATCAACAGCTTGGGTGCGTGACTCTCTGTCCTCACTTTAGTGGAGAGGCTGTGTCTCCAGAGTGAGATCGTTGGGTCATAAGGTATGAACCTGTCTAATGGTCGGGAGACTGATGGTTAGATTCCTTTCCAGAAAAATCCACCAGCTCACATCCACATCAGCCACTTTCGATTCTGAGACTTCTTGCCAACATGCTGCCGATGCCCTTTGCCCACTGACTTAGTAGTATTGTTGTTCATCTCCAGTCTGTGGATTCTTTATTAATTCAGGATATCAACTTCTCGTCTTTCACATTTGTTACCAGTTTTTCCTTATTATCGTTTCCTAAGACAGAGAAGTGTTTTAATGTAGCTATAATCAAACTGTTGATTTTTGAACTTGAGCTAGAAATTTTTTTTTCTAGTTTTCCAAGTTAAAATGCATGTAGGATTTTTTTCCCCCCTGTGGAATGAGGCAAAGATCGTATTTTTCTTTTTTTTTAAAGATTTTATTTATTTATTTGACAGAGAGAAATCACAAGTAGATGGAGAGGCAGGCAGAGAGAGAGAAGCAGGCTCCCCCTAAGTAGTCCATTTTCCCAGCCTGTTTATGGGATACTCTATTCTTTCCCCATTGGTTTGTGATGATTTTTTAAAAATGGTGTAATAAATTCTTACATATAGTCTGCCTTTGTCTGGATTCTCTCTTTAATTCTGTAGCTCTGACTTTACTTGTGTGAGAAACATTATGGTTTTCTTTCTTTATTATTAAGTTTTAGAATTAGTATCATTTTTTACACTGTTCTAAAAAAAGATATTTTTACTCATTTTTTTTCAAGATAAACTTATTTTTTGGTTTGCTTTTGTTTTAATTTAAATTTTAGTTAACATACAGTACAATATTGGTTTTTGGAATAGAATTCATTGATTCATCACTTACATACAGCGTCACATTACAAACGCCCTCCTTAATGCCCATCACCCATCTAGCCTACTACCCCTTTCCTACCTCCCTCCATCAACCCTTAGTTTGTTCTCTATCTGTAAGAGTCTCTTACCTTTGTTTCCCTCTCTCCTTTTTTGTAATGGTTTTGCTAAGATGAAAGTATTGCCTTGAGATTTTATTTGGATTGTGTTAAACTCATACATTCACTTGAGAAGAATTTATTTTTTTTATTTCTTTTCAGCATAACAGTATTCATTGTTTTTGAGAAGAATTTATTTCATTATAATATTTTGACATTCCATCAGGAATATGTTATGTTGGTCCACCAAATTAAGTTCTATTCTTTGTGTTTCATTACAATTTCTAATTTTTAATTTTTTCCCTGTGTGTATCTTATTAATTTTATCTAAGCATACATATGTTAGTCCTATTGAGAATGGTATTCCTGGGGCATCTGGGTGGCTCAGTTTGTGTGGGATTGAGTCCTATATCAGGCTTGATGCTCTCTGCTTCCACTCTCTCAAGAAAGAAAGAGAGGAAGGAAGGAAGGAAGGGAGAAAAGGAGGGAGGGAGGGGAAGGAAGAAATGGAGGGAGAGAGGGAGGGAGAAAGGAAAGAAGGGAGGAAGGAAGGAAAGGGAAGAGAGGAGAGGAGAGGAGAGGAAAGAAAGGAAAGGAAAGGAAAGGAAAAAAAGAGAAGAAGAACAGAAAAGGAAAAAGAAAAGAGAATGGAATTCCTCCTCCACACTCACTCTATCTTCTGGTTGGTATTTCTAGCATGCTTTCCATGTTTATTTCATATTGCTGACCTCTTTATTAATTAAGTCTAAAATATTTTCAGTTGATTCTCTGAGGTTTTCTGGGCACCGTATTATATATACATAAGCAATGGTTATTTTGCATTTTTAAAAAATTATTTTAAGATTTATTTATTTATTGAGAGAGAGAAAGAGAGAGAGTATGTGTGTATGCACAGAGGGGTACGAGCAAAAAGAGAGGGAGAGAGGAAATCTCAGATTCTTTCTCCACACTGAGTGGCTCAGTCACAGGACCCTGAGATCACAACCGGAGCTGAAATCAGGAGTCAGACACTCAACTGACGGAGCCACCCAGGTGCCCTATTTTGCATTTTTAATTCTAAGAGTTATTATTTATTATTTTTTATGTGCTTAGAGAGCTTCCAGAATGATTTTTTTTAAAGATTTTATTCATTTATTTGACAGACAGAGATCACAAGTAGACAGACAGGCTGGCAGAGAGAGAGGAGGAAGCAGGCTCCCCGCTGAGCAGAGAGCCCGATGTGGGGCTCGATCCCAGGACCCTAGGATCACGACCCGAGCTGAAGGCAGAGGCTTAACCCACTGAGCCAAGGGATGCTGAGTTTTACTCAGTTCCTTTTCCAGCATTCATTCGTTCATGCATGTGATTTTGGTTTTCCTGTTAAAGTTCCTAGGCTACATATTTACATTTTCCGATAGTAAATTATTCTTGTTCCTTTGACATAAATTTGATGTGAATGGTACCTTTTAAAATGTTAATTTAAAAATGTTATTTAATACATTTGCCAATGTTTTTTAAGCCATAAATGAACAAGTCTGTAATTTCCTTGTTTCATTCTAGATTTATCAAGTTCAAAGTTTCTATTAAGCAAGTGTCATCCAATAAATTGAAACAAACTTTTAGTCCATTTCCATCTTCTGGGTGAGTTTACGTAGCTGGAGAATGAATGTCTTTGAAAGCTTAAGACAGTCACTGAGAGAGCTTTTTATGGGTCTGAAGCTTTTGGGAGAGAGAAATCTTTTTTAAACTTTCTACATTTCTTCCATGATTATGGTCTTCTGCAGTTTTCTACTTTTTCTTGAGCAATTTTGTTAACACTGAATTTTTTTTTGTTAACAATGAAATCTTTCATTTCATTACACAAGTCAGAAAGTCTCGATACCACAACCTACACATAAGTTTTCATCTCTTGCTTGTTTTTATACATGTTTCCCATTTCTAGTCTTCTTTGCTTTTCCTTCTTTTTCTGATTAGATTTGCCAAAGATTGACTCATTAATTATATGTTTATTTAGAAAATCAAGTTAAACATTTCTAATGCTTGCAATTACAGAGTCCTCTGTCAAAAGAAAGGCAGGCGGTAACTATAAATTAGGAGCAAAGGCAGCCATAAAGAAGAGCTTTTTGGTGGTAAACTGAGTGTCTGGTGCTTGGGTGTGGGTCACGGCTTGATATCCATCGCTGTCTTGGGGGTTTTGTTCATTTATGGTTTCCTTCATGTCAATAGTAACTAATGTGAAACTAAGATTTGAGCAGAACCTTTGTGACAGCAGAAGAGAGAAATGCTGCCTGATGAAGCCATTAATTTTCATCTCAAGAAAGACTATTTCTTGGTATGGAGAGAGCCAGGAGTGCTGTAATTAGGTACCAAACTGTAAATTTCAGATTCTCTTTTACTCAGGATCTTTACAGTGAGGGAGGCCAGTGTTCTAGTTATTATGTCCGCAACACAAATCACCCCCAAAACTCAGTGATAGAAAGCAGCAATTCAATACACGATTGAAATCTGTGGGTCTGCAGTTGGGACAGGTCACAGCAGGAGGTCTGTCTCTATTCTGTGATATTAGGTCTTGGCTGGAAATCCAGATTCCAAGGGCTGAGATCTCCCAGCACTGATTTCCTTGAGGCGGTCTGTGCCGACTGTGGGCTGAGAGCCGCCTTCCCTCTCTGTGGCCCTCCCGTGGGCCAGTGTGAGCCTAGGGAGGACCACCCTAGGAAGCTGAACTTGGACCCAGAAGTCACACAGCTTCACCCCTGCCATACTCTTGCCTGAAGCAGTCACAGACCTGCTAAGATCCCAGGTAGGGGAGATAAATTCTACCTCTTGATGGGAGGGCCAGGGTCTGGAAGAGTATATATGGGATCAGAAATGGCACGAGTATTGTATTGTATTGTAAAATACCATGTGACACAACCAGGAATTTTCTGGAAAAAATGACAAAAGATGTAGTCCCTCTTTTTCTTTGGGTGGGTATATACAGGTAAAGCAAAATAAAACAAAATTAAAGACCACTTGAAAAGTCAAGTTGAGGTAGGGAATAATCAGTATAATAAGGATGATGATTTCTTTCTTTTTTTTAAAAGACATATTTTATTTGAGAGAGGGAGGGAGGGAGTGGGTGGAGGAGCAGAGGGAGAGAATCTTCAAACAGACTCCTGGCTGAGTACAGAGCCTGGCAAGGCTTGATCTCACCACCCATGACACCCCAACCTGAGCTGAAACCAAGAGTTGGCCACTGAACAAGCTGCACCACCCAGGAGCTCCTCTTTAAAAAAAAAAAAATGATTGATTGATTGATTTGAAAGAGTGAGAAGAAGAGAGCATGAGCAGGGGTAGGGGCAGAGGGAGAAGCAGGCTCCCCGCTGAGCAGAGAGCCAGATGCGGGACTTGATCACAGGACCCTGGGATCATCACCTGAGCCAAGGGCAGACACTTAACTGACTGAGCCACCCAGGCATCCTGGGAGAGAGTCTTAAGAAGACTCTGTTGAGTGTGGAGCCGGACATGGGATTCGATCTCCCAACTCTGAGATCATGACCCTGAGATCACAACCTGAGCCAAATCCAAGAGTCAGACGCTCAACCACTGTGCCACCCAGACACCCAGAATGATAGATTTCTTAATATCCATCACTATAATTGAAATTTTACCCTCTTTCCCTCATTCATTTTTAGAAGAGTTGTCCTATGACCGTCACTACACAGGCCTCCACGACAGACGGTTCAGGGAGAGTCACAGTGTGTGGAAAACAGGACAGTGTGATCAAGAGTGACACGGGTGTCTGTGCGTGTAAAGGTGTGCCGGAAGCCCATGAGCACAACCCATGCTCTCCTGAGTAACGGGTTCAGGTGGCACAATCCTACTGTCCCAGTTCGTGGGTCAGTCTAAAAACACATGGCAACTCTAACTGGCTATGCAGTGAGGAAGGGGAACTTCACTGGGGAGGTAGGAAATCATGTTGGTTAAGGCCTCGAGTGTTGCCACATTGTACAATGTAGATATGCCCTAAAGACAGTGGGGGAGGGGTTGCTAAGGACTTTTCAGTGTGAGAAAAAGGACCCAACTGTGCTTTAGAAAAATCCCCCTCCGGAGGAGCATGGAAGGTGAGTTGGCGGAGCCATAAGAGGCTCTTCCTATAACACCTCTGGGGGCATTCAGAAGACCACATGAGCCAGAGGGACACCAAGACACAGTGCACTGTCTACCCCTTAGTGGATTGAGGAGTGAAAGGCAGGTCACTTCTCTCTTGCAGCTGGTGGGATAAAACAGAGAAGACAGAGAGGAAACAAGGTTGGACCCAGGGCAGGGGGTCTTGGGAGCCTATGGAGGGATAAGAATAATTATGCTAATAACATGAATATTACATACCAAGTTCTTCCTGGACATCATGCTAAGCTTTTACCAACCTTACCACTTAACCACCTCAAGAGGTGGGCCTCCTTACCTCTAGTCTAGAGAGGAGGTTCCTTAGGATCAAAGAGGCTGAATCAGGTCCCCAAGGTCACACAGGTGTAAGTGACAGACCCAGGACTGTAAAAGGACCTGCCTAGACCCGGAGACCACGGCAGTCAGCATATGCAAAGGCCCGCCAAAGGAGAACCCATAGTTTGCATTTATACCCAGACCAGCACAACTCTCCAGGGTCTACCAGCAGAGGTCCCTGGGAAACAGAGTGAAGGAGCAGGAAGCAGCCAGGTCTGGTGGGCTTTGGGAATGGAACCTCTGTTCTTTACAGTTCAAGACCAGTGTGAACCTATAGCCTGTTGATGTGAGGAGAAAGGGAGGGGAGGAAGCAAGGATAATTTAGAGGCTGTAGCAACTTACTTGTTCAGTGGTAACTCTGTACAAGGGG
This sequence comes from Neogale vison, assembly GCF_020171115.1. Classification (NCBI taxonomy): domain Eukaryota; kingdom Metazoa; phylum Chordata; class Mammalia; order Carnivora; family Mustelidae; genus Neogale; species Neogale vison. Next base: position 41,972,777 of record NC_058093.1, on the reverse strand, counting down.
CTACAGATCGGAGGTCCCACAATGTAGGGGAGGAGAGGGTTGCATTTTTGTTCTGTTGCACTTAAGGCAGGTCAAACAGTTAAACTTGTCTAGGGGGCATGTGGGCAGATCAGGAGTCAAGATGCAGGGAGTTCAAAAGGAGGAATGGAGGCACCTGGGTGGCTCAATCGGTTAAACGTTTGACTTCAGCTCAGGTCATGGTTCTTGGGGTCCTGGGATCGAGCCCCATATCAGGCTTTGCACTCAGCAGAGAGTCTGCTTGTCCCTCTCCTGTTCTCTCTCTCTCTCTTTCAAATGAATAAATAAAGTATTTTTTAAAAATTAAAAAAACTTTGGGGCATCTGGGTGGCTTGGTGGGCTAAAACCTCTGCCTTTGGCTCAGGTCATGATCCCAGGGTCTTGGGATTGAGCCCCACATCTGCTCTGCGGGGATCCTGCTTCCTCCCCTCTCTCTCTGCCTGCCTTTCTGCCTACTTGTGATCTCTATCAAATAAGTAAATAAAATCTTTAAAAAAATTAAATTTTTTTAAAAATAAAAAATATAAAAGAAAAGGAAAAATGACATTTTTGCTGGCCCCCCTTTCTGTCCTCTCATCCTCCAACAGCTTGGCCTCTGAAGGCATAGCTTCCTGAGAGTAATTTCTGAAGAGACCTTGGCCCACGCTTTCTTGGTCCTTACCCTCAAGAGTGGGGCGAGGGGCGTCTGGGTGGCTCAGTGGGTTAAAGCCTCTGCCTTCAGCTCGGGTCATGATCTTGGGGTCCTGGGGTCGAGCCCCGCATCGGGCTCTCTGCTCAGCGGGGAGCCTGCTTCCTCCTCTCTCTCTCTCTGCCTGCCTCTCTGCCTACTTGTGATCTCTGTCTGTCAAATAAATAAATAAATAATCTAAAAAAAAAAAAAAAGAATGGGGCGAACTTCTGCCTCAGGGAGCAAGAGGTAAACAAGGAACAAGGGCAGAGCCATCATCGGTGCCTCCAGACCCCAGCTGCATAGTGGGAGGCTCTTGTTCCCGGACTGGGCAGTTTATAACAAAGCGGGCGCTCCCCTCCCATGCTTCTGAGGTATGTGACACAGCTCGAAGTGCACTGATTAATATTTCATCTCGGGACGGTCTCCGCTAGAGAGAGCATGCCATTACAAACTTCAGAGACTCGTTGGGGAATAATTCTCTTGCTGGTTCAGTTGGCAGGCTTTTCCAAACATGTGGGACATGAGGTGTGAGCTGTGAAATTTCCTGCGTGGGTGAGAGAGTGGGCAAATGAACCACGTGAGCTGGTGAGAGGGTCTTTGTGGCCATTCTCAGGGCAACTACTGGCATTCCTTTTCCCATATTTCCTTTTCCAGTATTTGTTTATACAGCATCCAATATTCCTTTTCCAATATTTGTTTATACGGCATCTCCTTAGCTGTTGCAAAAGAGATTGCTGTGAAATCCGTGAGCATTTTCTAAGACATGGAGAACAGGATGCTGTGTTTAGCCATGCAAAGTGGTTAAAAAGTGAGTTCTAAGAGCTGGACCATTCAGGGTGACTCTGAGCTTGCCTCTGGACAACTCTGGGACCATGAATGACTCTCTTCACCTTTTTTGTACCTCAGTTTCCCTTTCAGCAGTGGGGAGAGTCAGAACATTTACTCCACTTACAAAGCGGTAGGACAATCTCTATAAAATACCAACTCTCTATGAAACATGGTTCCTGGCTCTAAATGCTCCAAAAATTTAACTAATATTATGGTTGCAAATTATGCCTCCTCCTGAATTCCTTGCTATGGTTTCAGGTATTAAAAACAAAACAACATGGATGCCTGGGTGGCCCAATCAGTTAAATGTCTGCCTTGGGCTCAGGTCATGATCCCAGGATCCTAGAATCAAGCACATGTAGGGCTCCCTGCTCAGCAAGAAGTCTGCTTCTCCCTCTCCCTTCCTCTGCCCCTGCTCATGAACTCTTTCTCTCTCTATCTCAAATTAATAAATAAAATATTTTAAAACACACACACACACACACACACACACACACACAATAATACAACAGGTCCCAAATGGAGTCCCTTATGCTAAGCCCCACATCACCAAATCGAGACTTGACTTAATTACAGTTTTGGCTCTCCCCGAAATGGAACTTTTAACCAGTCAGTCTGGTCTCGCCTGACCAGCACTAGTTAGGTCATCTCCCCGACAGACCCTTGCCATCTCCTAAGAGAAAGTGGCCTTGGATAACCAACCGTGGTTTAGCCAGTATAAAGTCTCTCATCTGTACAGCAACTCGGACGGAGCTCCTTTCTATCTGCTAGATTGGATGCTGCCTGATTTGAATTGATTTTTTCTCAAATAAACACTTAAAAATTTTAACACATCTCAGTTCATCTTTTAACACAGTTGCCCACGGGTATCTGTCATGTCTTTATTATCTAGTAACAGTCTACTCTCCTTCTGCTTCCCTGTCCGAAGGATGTTTAAAAGGAAGAAATGTAATTTGGGGTGTTCTGTGTATGTGTGTGGATCTCTGTTTTCTAAAGCCCCCCATGGAACCACAGCTAGGTTGAGTCCTATATGTCCAACAATAAGGAATTTATTATATAAATGTTAATAAATGCATACAATGGAAACCGCTATTATAAATAACTTTTTTCAGGAATTTTCAGTGAGTTAAAAACTTATTAAGGAAAAACATCCAAAAATAGCATTTGAACTGCAGTATGACCTCAAGTCTGTGAAATACATAGGTCAAGAAAAAAGGCTGGAAGGTAAAGTGTGGGTGCTCCGGCAAAGGGGTGAGCCCTGATGGGGGAGCTGGTGCTGTGTTCTTTGGGAACATCACAGCATGGGGGGAGACAAGATGGCGGGGAAGTAGGAGGAGGCGCTGTTTCAACCTGTACCCTAAAATAAGCTGATTACCTACCAAAGAACTCCGATCACCCATGAAATCAGCCTGGGAAAATCACGGCGTGACATTGCCCAGTGACATGGTAGAAACTGCCAGTTCTTTCAGATGTGGATGAAGCTTCCTGCCGCCAGGAAGGTTCTGGAATAACTATCAATTAGATGTTGACTCTACATTTCTCAGGTTCCTCTGAGCAGCATATTTTCTTTCTCCCTGTCAAAGTGTTGATTCAATGATGTTGAGCTGGTATACTTGCAGCCATTGGTCATCTTAATTAAGGCTTGGGAGGGAAGCAAAGAGGGGACGTGAGTGAAGGTGGACTCCTAAGGGTATTGGACAAGCAACTGGAACTGGAAAGTAGAGAGACAGAGGAGGAGGAGGAGGCAGGCTTCCCCTCCAGCAAGTATTTAAGAGGCATTCAGAAATGGGGGGGCGGGGGGACCTGCAGCCCGGTCTGAGATAAAGGAGCTGGCCTTGAGCACGACCCAACCAGAATGACCCTCAGTGGGCTTGGGCTCTGAAACCCTGCCCCAGCATCAGCGGGCTGGTCCCACCCACAGCACCCCCGGAGGTGTTAGAAACACAAGCCCCATCCTCTAAGGTGACAGAAACTGCATCTTAACAGGGTTGTGGGGTGCTTTGTGTTCATCACTAAGGGTCACTGAGGGAGGGGAGCTCCAGAGACTGGCCGCCCCTGGATGGGAGGAAACGACAGCCCAGGGGCAGCCTGCAAGGGCAGGGAGGGTTGGTCAGACAGCCTCACCCATGCTGGCAGCTGCTCCCGGCCCAGGCCAGACAGCCACAGAGACAGTGGGGTCGATTGTTGGCATCTGTTCCAAGGTGAACCAACTCAGCCACATTTTAAACCATTAAGCCTTAAATGATTGAAAGGTACTTCATAACAACGTCGGCTCTTGCAGGACCTGCTGAATGCCGATGCTTGGCGTAATCAGGAATCATTCCCATTTGGCTCCAGCGGGCAGAGCGTTCACTTCAGGATGTATTACAGCTGTCCGGGGAGAGGCATTCGCTGAACTTGATTTCCAGAGTGGGAGGGTTGCTAGCCTCTGAAGCTTTTTCTCTGCCTTCTCTTTTGAAATCTGCCTCAGGCAACCGCATGGCCCCTGCTTCCTAGAGAAATGGCAGGAAAAACCTTGCCAAGTTTGGAGGGTGAGAGAGACCGGCCCTCCCCATCTCTTAACACTTCCGGAAACGCCTGGGGACTTCCAGGGAAGTCTGCTTTCTGCAGGGATAGATGTTTACTCTCCACTGGCCCCAGGTCCCTAAATGGCAGGTGATTTCCTGGGTCCAGAGTCCTTTCTTGGATTCTGTCTCCCCATCTCTTAGGGAGTCGAAGAGAATCTTCCGTCTCTACAGTGACACGCTGCCATGAACGCTGTCATAGCCGCGGGAACACATAACTCAGTGGTCAGACCACGTAACTGCTCAGAACAGGTAACTCAGTGGTCCCAAGTAGCCCAAGCCTCGTCTTTCAATGAAGTGGAAACACTAAAAGCCAGGAGAAAGCCTGGGAAGATTCCAGGAGAGCAGCATTCTGGAAACTCAACCCCACGGAGTCACGGCCCAAGGGTGGAGGGTTTTCAGCCCTAACCAGGACCCCCTGGCTTACAGGGAGGTGGTAAGTCAGCCCTCCACCACACTTCCCCTGGGCTGCACCCCAGGCGGGGAGCCAAGGTCCCAGTGCCCCAAATTCCCTCCCCCCCGCTCCTCCTGTCACAGTCCTTGAAGCTCCTGTTCCTACAACACCCAGCTGCCCAGGGAACCCTCCATGGTCTGCACTCCTCAGGCTATTCTCACCAGAATCCTTGTGCCCTCACCTGGTATCTCCTTCAGGCTGACCTGCCCTCCTCCCGCCATCACTGTGAACCTGGGCCAAGAGGGACCTAGAGGACCTGCCACCAGCCATTCTCCTGCTGGACGGATTTCCATCTTCCTTTCACAGTAGGGCCTGTGGCCGACATGCCAGGACCCATGTGCACTGACCGGGGCACTGTGGGAGTCGGCTCTCAGCACTGTGGCACCCTGAACCCGGAATTCTCCTGAACTTCATTTCTTAGAGCGCGGGTTACTCACACCCACGTTAAGAGTGGGTTCTGCTTCCTCATTTTGAAGCGTCCCCTGCTCGAATCGAAGCTTCCAGTCCTCCTGTTCAATGCCCACGTCCCTCCTCTCCCCAGTCCCATAGCTCTTTGCTCTCATTGGGAACCACTGCCGACTTCACCAATAAAAATTCATTTTTACCTCTGCAATCTACTTGCTTTCTCCCCTAATGGTGTGTTAGCTTTTGGCCGCGACATCTAAATGCCTCTGCAGCTTCTGAAACTCTTGCCACTGTTCAGCCATTTTTATACTTCTTGGAACATTTGAATTTTGAATAAGCAGATAAGTATTCACATTTGCATAAAATCCTTTAAGTGGGCAAATGAGACAATTACAAGTCTTAGATATATTTTTAGGCACTATGGTAAGTTCAAAATCAGTGACAGTGACATGCTTAGAGTTACATGTTACAGAATAAGGAAGTGCTGGAGGAGTTGTTTTTATGAACTCACATACCACTTACACAATAGTCCCAGGATGTCTCAGGCCTCCCTCTCTCCAGTGGATTCTAGCTAAAGGGGATGTTCTGAAGTTACATTTCCATCATTGCAAACCGTGACCTTTTCCCAGGAAGGGGGAAAAAAGAAAAAGACTTCTCTCTAGAAATCACATCCCAGTACCTTCTCTATTGCAGGCAGACTAAAGTTATGCTCGGTTTGCAGTTAATAAACAGCAGTTAACAGGGGGCCCTAGCCATGGAGGTCAGAGCTTAACAACAAGGTAGGTGCTGCTACTGCTGGACCTTCCTTCTAACCCACACCTCCTGCTTTTTGGTTTGAGAGCCCATCTCCTGGGCACCCACCCCATCAGAAGTGATCAAGCATTTCTATCTGTGCTGGTTCATTCTATGTGTCAACATGGCTTGTCTACGGTGTCCAGATGTTCAGTCAAACATTAGTCTAGATATGGCTATGAAAGTATTTATTTAGGTGAGGTTAACATTTAAATCAGCAGACTTTGAGTAAAGCAGATTACTCTCCATACTGTGCGTGGGCCTCATCCAATCAGTTGAAGGCATTAAGAGAACAAGAAGGAGGTCCTCCAAGGAAGAACGGATTCTGCCTCCAGACTCCAACTGCAGCATCAACTCTTTCCTGAGTGTCCAGCCTGCCAGCCCACCCTGCAGATTTCAGACTTGCCAGCTCTCACAATCACGTGGGTCAATTTTTAAAAAAGATTTTATTTATTTATTTCACAGACAGAGAGATCACAATGAGGCAGAGAGGCAGGCAGAGAGAGAGGGGGGAAGCAGGTTCCCTGCTGAGCAGAGAGTCTGATGTGGGGCTTGATCCTAGGACCCTGAGATCATGACCTGAGCCAAAGGCAAAGGCTTAACCCACTGAGCCATCCAGGTGCCCCACGTGGGTCAATTCTTTAAAATAAATCTACACACACACACACACACACAAACACACACACACACACCACCAATTGTTCCTCTGCAGAATTCTAATACACTATCCAATGACATTTTCCTTCCTGAAATTATATTTAACTCTCTTTTATTTATATTTAACCCTCGTGAATAACATCAGACAAGCCCCAGTTGAAGGACAGTCTACACAGCCGCTGAATAATACTCAAAATTGTCAAGGTTATCACATCAAGGAAAGTCTGAGAAATTGTCAGGCCCAGAGGAGCCTAAAGAGATGCGACAACTGAATGCAGGGTAGGGTCCTAGATGGGATCCTGGGACAGAGAAAGCCTGTTATGTAAGAACTAAGGAAATATGAGTTAAAGTATGATCTATAGTTAATAATAGTGTATCAGTATTAGTTAATTTGTTGTGATAAATCATAGTAACACAAATTGTTCATGGTAAGAAAAGGGGTGTGGATTATATAGGAATTCTCTGTGCTTTTCTGCAACTATTCTGTAAATCTAAAACAATTTTAAAATAAAAAGCGTATCTTAAAAACATATTTATTACTGGACTGCCTGGGTGGCTCAATCAGTTGAGTGGCTGATTCTTTTTTATTTTTTTTTTAAAGATTTTATTTATTTATTTGACAGACAGATATCACAGTAGGCAGAGAGGCAGTCAGAGAGAGGAGGAAGCAGGCTCCCTCCTGAGCAGAGAGCCCGATGTGGGGCTCGATCCCAGGACCCTGGGATCATGACCTGAGCTGAAGGCAGAGGTTTTAACCCACTGAGCCACCCAGGCGCCCCTGAGTGGCTGATTCTTGATTTCCATCCAGGTCATGATCTCAAAGTCCTGGGGTCAAGACCTATGTTGGGCTTCGTGCTGAGCATGGAGCCTGCTTGGGATTCTCTCTCTCCCTCTGCCTCTCCCTCCTGTTCTTTTCTCTCTCTCTCTCCCCCCTCACTCTCTCAAAAAAAAAAAAAATATATATATATATAATATATATATATATACACACACATATATATCTATATATCACTTTACTTCTCATACATGAATTCATTTAAAAATATGCATTGAATCATAAAAAATATATTTTAAAATATATGTTTTATTTTACCTTTTTTGTACATATAATTTGTTCAGAAAATGTATCTTGAACATTGGGCATCTACCAGACATAATGTCACGTGTTGCCTATAGTGATGAACATGATGAGCAAGGGATCCAGGACGCTTGGGTGGCTCAGTGGGTTGAGCCTCTGCCTTCAGCTCAGGTCATGATCTCAGGGTCCTGGGATTCAGCCCCACATTGGGCTCTCTGCTCAGCAGGGAGCCTGCTTTCCCCCCTCTCTCTGCCTATCTCTCTGCCTACTTGTGTTCTCTGTCTGTCAAATAAATAAATAAATAAATAAATAAATAAATAAATAAATAAATCTTTTTAAAAAATGAGGATCCTATTTAAAAACAAAACAAAACAAGGGATCTCCCCCTGGGGGGAGGATGTGGGGGAGGGGAATGACAATCAGCCAGAGACAATAAATTGGGAGCACATGGGTAAATGTGTGAGGGGGATTAGAGGCAAAGAACAGGTGGTCTTCTACAGTAGGTAGTCCAGAAGTTTCCTGGAAGAAATTTAAGGATAAGAGGAAACTGGCCTGCCAGAAGTGTTGGAGGGAAGCATGGGGGGAGGAGCAGGGATGGCGGTCCAGGCAGAGGGAACAGCATGTGCATGGCCTCTTTGCTGGACAGAGCTGGCCTCTTGGAGAAATTGAACAAAAACCTGTATGCTGGTGGGGAAGAGCAGGTGGTCAGAGATGAAGAGAAAGCAGGCAGGCACGGGGCTTGTACCTGACCTTTCTGAGTTTGGAATGTTTTTTCCCCTGCACCAGGAAGCCACATTCTGATTTACCTTATAAAATACAAAAAAGGATAAAGAATAAATATCTCTAGGGTGCCTAGGAGGCTCAGTGGAGGAGGCTCTGCCTCCGGCTCAGGTCATGATCTCAGGGTCCTGGGATCGACCCCACATCGGGCTCTCTGCTCAGTAGGGAACCTGTTTCCCCCAGCCCCGACCCTCTCTGCCTGCCTCTCTGCCTACTTGTGATCTCTCTCTCTCTCTGTGTCAAATAAAATAAATAAATAAATAAATCTTTAAAAAAAAAAAGAATAAACATCTGTAGTCTCTCTCTTTTGAAATAACATTTGTTAACCTATTGGTATATTTCCTGCCATTTTTTATTCTGTTGTTTTCTTGGTCTTTTTTTTTTTTTTTTTTTCCCTTAAGTATATATAGGGCGTCTGGGTGGCTCAATCAGCTAAGAATCTTACTCTTGAGTTTGGCTCAGGTCCTGATCTCAGGGGTTGTGAGATCGAGCCCCAGGTTAAGCCCCATGTGGGGCTCTGTGCTGAGCATGGAGCCTGCTTGGAATTCTCTCTCTCCCTCTCCCCTCACCCGCACTTAAACTTTCTCTCTAAGATAATTAATTAATTAGTTAATTAATTAATTAAAAGGTTGGAAAAGTGTTTATTATTATACAATGAGAGTTTCACCCAAACCTAAAATAGTCTACAAAACCATCTGTCTGCTCAATCTTCTGATACATACATATGCCCTAATTTACCTAGCCATTCTCTTGTTTGTTTTCTTTTGTTTTTTTTTTTTGGTAGGTTTTTGTTTTGTTTTGTTTTGTTTTCCATTACCAAAGACATTATGATGGACCTGCTTGTGGGCAAAGCTGTCCTGTCTATGGTAGCTGTGTTGTGCTCCCCGTTCGCTCTTCCTGACAAAATTCCGGACACGTGTTTTTCAGTGTGTCATGAAATGTGCCATTAACAAGCTCCCACCAACCAGCATGGTTTCTGGTTTCTGGTTTTCTGGTTTAGGCCGCAGATCTCGCCTCACAAGGCTATGTACCCACAGCCATGGCAAAGCCCCTGTCAGCCTTCTGTGCATGACCAGGAGCATGAGGACTTTGTGCAGAGCGGTAACCAAAGCAAATAGAGTTTCTAGTGCTTGCCAAAGACATCACTGTTCTCCACAGAAGAAAGAAACCCCAAGTTGACTTATACTTGTCTTCCCTTCAAATTATCCTTCCTCTCTGTGACGCCATGTCTTTTCTCCGTGTATTACTCCATTTATAAGGAAGCAATTAAGTTACTTAGGTACCTCCAACATCAATAAATGAACTCAAATATCCAACCAACCTGATTCTTTTTTGTGTGGACACTGTGGGGCGGATGGCGGGGGATGGGGATGAGACAACGCAAGTGGAGACAAAGGTTAATGGCTTTGTCAACCCATGAGGGATGTCAACAACGGTGCTGTGATTCCCCATTAGACATGAATATCATGAACGGTGCTGTGCTTGCTGAGGAAACCCCAGAAGTCCCCCCCAGTGAGCTTGCCAGCTGTGGAAATGCTGAAGCAGGTCAGACTGGTAAGGAAAAACCTCCAGACAGGACCGTCAGTGGTACGGGCATGGTGGGCCCCCCTCGAGGCTTTGTTCAGCTCCTGGCACTGTGTGGCCGGTGGAGGTCTGGTGGTCTGTTGGGGGTAGTCCTGTGGCTACCCTAGCTGCCCACTCTCCATTTTACTCAAGGGGTGATGTTCCCACAGGGGACCCCCGAAACATGTTCTCGTATCTGCTCAGTATTTTTGTAACGGCCTTTCCCAATCCGCATGTCTGTAAATCCTGCAGTATAGATTGTATCAAGACATGAAGTACTTTATAAACATTAGAGTAATTATGGCGTCTATTTTAAGGATGCGTATGTGTTAATAATGCGGAAAGTACGATTTGGCTTTTCCAACTTTTTAAAGATTTTACTTATCCATTTGCGACAGAGAGAGAGAGAGAGAGAGAGAAAGAGAGCATGAGAGGAGGGAGGGACAGAGGGAGAGGGAGAAGCAGGCTCCGTGCTGAGCAGGGAGCCCTATGCGGGACTCAGTCCCAGGAACCTGGGGTCATGACTTGAGCCAAAGGCGAATGCTCAACCTACTGAGCCACCCACGTGCCCCACTTCTCCAATTTTCCAAAGTGAACTTTTTAAAGGAATTTTTTCCCCTAATATTTCCTGTTTTACCAAATCTGATCAGGGCATGTGACATGAATAAAGTCAACAGGTCGATGCTCTTTTGCAGATGAAGAGGACTGGGTTTTATCAAGCCAGCAGTGATACCATACCTGTCCCTGCATCACGGGCTGGGCTTCTCGGTCACACATGACAGACGTTACTGCATTACTGCCTTGTCTTGGCTTTTTCCTCATCATGCTGCCCTGGTCCCCAGCATCTCTTACTGGCCATTCCCTCTGAATGGTCCCAATCCAGAGTTCTGTCCTGGATCTCCTCCTCTCCTCTCTCTACACGCTTGTCCGTGGCCACCCCGTCTCAGTGGAGGACTCTGAAATCAGTCACTGTCCCCACTGGCAGGGACATTTGTGGCTCTCACCACCGCCCCCAAACACACACACACAACTCCAGACCCATGTCCTGGACTAGTGCCCGGTTGTGATCGCAAACTCAGGCTTCACTGCACCAAAGCTCTCCTTCTCTCTTTTCTCATTCTGTGTCTAGTTCATCAGCAGGTTCTACTAGCTTTGCCCTCAAAACACACCCAAATCTACCCACTTCTGCCTTCATGTCTTCCATCCTGGTCCGAGGCACAGCCCATTCACATGTGGCCTCCTTGATCCTGTTACTGCCTCTGACGCTCCACTAAAATGTGGTCTCCCCATGAAAACATGAGAATTAGAGCTTGATGGCCCTGTGCTTACATCCTTCTGACAGGCCCACACAACACATGCCTGTCCAAGCTCCCACCCAGCTTACAAAGCCCTGACCTGGCCTGGCCACTCTGGCCTCTCTGAGCCTGCCTCATTTCCCCTACCATGCACACTCTATGGTCTGGTCTCTCTGGCCTTCCCTGGCTCTTCCTCCTTGGCACACATCCTCCCTCCAAGGGACCTTTGTGTTAGCTTTTCCCTCTACCTGGAATGTTCCTCCCTGCACCTATCCTCAGTTGCCATTGTTCTCAGGGTTTGGCTACGTGCTGTCTGTGCAGACCTCCTTCACCACAGTTACATCTCTCCATTCTAGTTCCCTTTCAACCCTCCTCACTCCCTGGCGTTTATAGTGTTTGGTTGGGTGCTCATTTACTGGCAGCCTCATGCCCAGCAGTTCAGCTGGAGCTGGGTCTTTCTAGAACCCAAAGTCCATGCTCAAAGGGTCACGGGGCAAATAAAGAAAGAAATGAAGGATTTGGTTTCACTGCTACAGAAACGTTCATGACCTTGTTGCACTCGTCAGTCCTTGCCTCCCTGTGCATTAGGAGACGTATCCAGGGTGAGACCAAGAAGACAAGCTATAGTCCTTGCTCCTTGTGGCTGGAACATGGAGGAGATGGATGCTGGGGGACAGGTGGGAAATCTCAGCCCTAGGGTGCTAGCCGGGGTTCTGCAGGTCAGAGGGTAAGGGTAAGTGTAGCTGTCCTCTGACCTAGAAATGTTCTTAGTTATAGCACTTCTCACCTAACTTGGCATTATTGGTTGCTTCCCATATACCACCATTTGGTCCGTTCCTCTAGGTTTCAAGAGCCCCTTCACCACTGTTACTGTATATACTGGGTTTTCTTTGCCATTATGCTCTAGAGGGACACAGAACCTTCACAGGACTTACTGAATTCAGTCAGAATGGAACAAGACCTTTCAACATTCTTGAACTGATACATTTCCACTTAGCTAAATCATGAATAAAATTATAATGTTCTTTATGGAACATAAGAAATTTAAGTGACACGTCCACCCTATTATTGTGATCTGGGACTCTAGACTGCTTTTTTAAAAATGCTTTTGTCCTGTCTGCTTGGGTTGAATTTTACTTTTTTAATAGTACAGGAAACCTATGCCAAAGCCCTTTTCTATCACATTTTGTAATCAAAGTAAAACTATTATAGGTGTTGGGATGCCTGGGTGGCTCAGTTGGTTGAGCCGCTGCCTTCAGCTTGGGTCATGGTCCCAGGGTCCTGGGACAAAGTCCCTCATCGGGCTCCTTGCTCAGTGGGGAGCCTATTTCTCTCTCTGCCTTTGCCTACTTGTGCTCTCTCTCTCTCTCTCTGATAAATAAATAAAATCTTTTTAAAAGAAAACTATTATAGGTGTTAATTTGCTACCAATGTACACTGTCATTTTTTTCCATCTTTTATTTTGTATTTTTAAATATTTTTTAAAATATTTTCAATATTTTCCATTGTTGACTCATCTTTGATCACTCACTCAGAAGCTTCTTCAGAGGCTCATTACTTAAATCCTTGCATATCTGAGGCTCTCTGATCAGCAGAGGACAGTTTGGCTGCGTGTACAATTTTTCAGTCGGTTTGCAAAAACCGCTTCTCTCGTGACTTTGAGTTTCTCATTGCTGTAAAGCCCAGAGCTTTGTGATTCCTTGACTGGGTTTTCTTTTTTCTTTTATTCTGACTCTAAATTAAATTATTCCAGAGATAAGTGGACGGGGACAGAACAAGCTGGCCGTTCATGGCCACGTTACCGTGCTTGGTGTGCCATTTAAATCATTTATCACATTAGCTGCAAAACATGTTTGTGACATTTCGGCAGCCTTCCATTTGACTGGGGTCCAATATGCGGCCCTAATTAATCCAGAGATGATGCCGATCATTTCCCATCTGTCTCTTTTGCTGGCATTGCTTCTTTGAGACCGAAGACCCTGCCAGAGGGTTAGGGTATATCTTCCTCCATCTAATTTCATTCTTAGACTCTTTGACCTTTGGCTTTGGATATACGTCTGATAGCTTGGGGACAAATTGGGGTAGCCCTCTCCGGTTCACTGTTACCCACTGTGGCTCTACCACATGTGTCTCTCTACAGACTGCTCATATCTGCCCACGATGAGACACTGTGTAGGTCATCCTCAGACTTGGCATAAGATCCAGATACATGACAAGAAGCCAGTAATTTAGACAGAATCCATTCGCAGTGACTTCTGAGGCCAGTACCTAGAGCTTGGAGTGCACCCGCGCTCCAAAGTAAAAGCCTCTCCCAAGAGGTTCTCATACATTGGTTTTCTTCCTACAGTTTCCTGAAACATGCCCCATCTCCACCCACCCCCTTCATTAGAAAATAGAAGCTTTCAGAATTATTATTTTTATATAGTATACCTCTCTTCTCTGCTGTCCGTTCTTATTGTGAAAATATTAAGCATTGAATCCATTTTCCTCCCTTCCTCCCTGCAAAATGCGGTGACAATTCAAAAATCTCTCATCAGCTTTGTTCGGGGATCATGACAATGAAAGGAATCAACAGAGGGCTGCAGGCACCTCCTACAGGCAGAGCCCATTCCATCCGTGTAGAGAAAGAATGGCAGATTGTCTCAGTTTAACAAATCTATCCTGGCTTTGTTCATGTCCATCCAACCATTTAGAGTCAAAATGGGTTCAGGATTTTTGTGGTCAGGGGGTCTGCTGCAGAATGAACGGTATCCCAAAACCTTGCCTCCCAAAGTCCCAGCATACCAATAGTACCTGGGACCAACGGCATGCAAACCCAGAGACCAAATCCAGTAGGTTTTCTTCGGGTCCAGCAATCTGTTGTTTTCTGAAAGCTTCCAGGGTGTGTCCATCATCAGTCATGTGATGAGAGACAGGAGAACTTCTGCATCGTAGAACTGTAAATGCCTTATGGGTTAAATCATTCAAGTCTCTGAAGGGAAACTGAGGCCCATGACCACAAAGCGAAGAGCCTCGCCGAAACAGGCAGACAGTTGTTCAGTATGCCCAGCACGCTCATTTAAGAAAGACAGGAACATTAACGCCATGTGGTCGGAAAATTTGCATCCACGTGGCTTAAATTTTCTAAAAGCCGCTCTTGAAAGGGCAAACCCTCTCACACAACAAAAATGTCATCACACCCTCCCGAGATGACTTCCTGGGGTTCCAATGAGCCTGGGTTTCCCTGAGAAGTAAGAGAGTTGTTTAAATCAGTTGTTCGGCTGCCCCCAAGAAATCACAACAATTATTTGCATTTTTACTTTGGTCCTTGAGCTTCAGTTTGAAAACCTGATGTGAGGGCGGACAGTGGGTAGTGCACAATGAAGTCTATTCGAAACATGACACAACATCTTTTCTTTTTTTTTTTTAAAGATTTTATTTATTTGTTTGACAGAGACACACAGAGAGAGGGAACATAAGCAGGGGGAGTGGGAGAGGGAGAAGCAGGCTTCCCGCTGAGCAGGCAGCCCAATGCGGGGCTCAATCCCAGGACCCCAGGATCATGACCTGAACTGAAGGCAGCAGCGTAACAACCGAGCCACCCAGATGCCTCACGACGCAACGTCTTAAGAAAAGATTTACTCTACATAATCCTACCTGGAGCATCAGCACACTGGACACTTTCTGAATGTTTCTAGGCCACCTGGAAATTCATTTTAATTGGAGGGGAAAGTATGATTTCTCCTTTGTTTCTACTCTGTTGGCTACCATACCCATTCACTGTGGTGACAATCATTTCTAGAAGGCATTCGGGTGTTTTGAGAAAGCAGTTTTAACTGTGATTTGCGATGCGTGGATTTCTTCTGTTGTTTCCATTAGATTCTTCACTCTTATATTGGGGGGTCAGCATGAGCTTCAAGATCTAGATACAAAAATTAAACCCACTAGGAAAAAGATGGCAAGCAAACAGTTAATGTCTAGAACACATCTGAGAGTGTGTGGGTTGAATTCTGGCATTTCTCCATCAGCCAAAGTGATACTGGGTCAAATTTTTAAAACTCCAGCTTTGCTGGGCACTCTCATGAGACCAAGCCTCTGGTGGTGGTGATTATAGTCCTTTCCCCAACTAGGGCTTCAGAGCTGGAATGCCAGCTATGCAGGGAAGCTGGAGAGGAATGTGTTCACCTCTTAGCCTCGACCTGTGGGTCAGAAGGAGACATCCCTGGAAGCCAAGCTTTGAAAGCAGAAGATAAACGTGATGGATATCAGGGGACTTAAAAGGGAACAAAGGCAGCTGGCCGCCTGGGGATGCAGGGGCTCCCATTACTTAGCACCTCTCCCAGCCCCCACGTTGTGGGCCCTTGGTACGGCATTCACTCAGACTTCCACAGCAGTAGAAGAGCGAGGAAGCTTAGAGGGGGAACTATCCGTCCAGGGCTGGTGACTTTCCCACTCTACCACTCTAGAAGAGTCAAATGTTTAATCTTGAAATCTGAAGGCCACTGAAATGTGCCTTGATTTGCCCCAAAGATCTCCTTGCTTTCTTGGGGGCTAGGGGGATTCACTGCTGTCCCTACTCACCCTGTTGGGGACCCGCTAGGAAAAGCCGCAGCTGCTGCCTGTCTCTGTCACCCCGAGCCACCAGCAGAAGGGACCTTTGAGGACTCCTCACACTGTCATTCCAGGCTCTTTATACTCGGGGGCTTCTGCTGCTTCTCTTAAAATTGCCTGCAAGTCTAGCACATCCCAGAGAACCAGACCCTGCGTCGGGCTCCCCACAGGTTCCCTCTGCATGCTTTCCTGCCTCTGACATTCGTCCGGGGCCCCTGCCTCCCTCCCAACCTTCCTGAGGAATTCTACCCCATCTCTTAGAGCCCAACTCCTTCACCTCTCTCAGACCCTGTTCTCACAGCCCCAAGGGCATGCTGTTCCCATCTCTTTGCATGTTCTGCGTTTTGTGGTTCATCCACCCAATTAATTCCAGTGAAAATATTTGTTTACTCAACAATCATTATGTAATAATACATCCTCTGGTGAGCAATTAGCTTTTGGGGCAGCATTAAAAAATCCCCTGGATTGAAGTAACTTTGATGAGAGTTAATCTGTGAGTGTCCTCGTTGTCATCAGTGCGGGAGGGGCCGCCTCTCAGACAGGTGGGGGCCTCCCCCGTCCTCCTCTGGAGACTCGCCTCTGGACTTTGATAACCTCTTTGCTCTCTGGGATGATGTCACAGACTCGCTCGCCCGCCCTGTTCCCGGGTCAGCCATTTCTGCAAGCATCTCTGCCAAATGGTACCTCGTGTGGGCCATAGTCTGCATTTCCCTGACACTCTGTAATACTGTAATGTATTGTACTGTATTGTACTGTACTGAAATGTTTTCCTACACTCATTATTAGTTATGCTTTCTCCTTCGTGATGTCTGGCCATGATTTTTTCCAGTTTACACGTACATGTATATGCCTGCCTGTACACACATGTGTGTATACATGCATGTATATATTCTCACACATGCATACCTGTGACACATATGTACCCACACAGATCGCTCACGGATTCACGGCTCATTGTTTATTCTGCACAACAATCGCTTCACAGTTGTAGGTTTCACAAATATCTTCCTCTCCTTTACAGTTTTTCTTATCACTTTATTACGATTTCTCTCATGGGACAGAATATTTTCATTTTACGTAGGCAAATTAAAAACATTTTTTGTCAAATCAAACACATGGAAAGGAAAATACGCGGTGGGGGGGGGTGGGGCACTCTTGCAGCCACCACGATGTTGGGAAAAAGGCCACCAGACGCTCCTCGAAGGGAATTGCTCTTCTGACTTTGAAGGTCACACATGCCCACCTTCTGAGCCGTTTCTCTAGACACTTGCCTCTGAGCTCTGTGGCTTCATGCTGCCTGTCTTGGGGACCGCCATATAAACGGAGCTATACAATTTTTTTCTGGGTTCTTTCACTTAAATTTTAGGAAACCAACAAATTCTAAAATTTGTATGGAAATGGAAGGATCAAGAATCACTGCAACCCTACTGGATAGTGAGACTGTGTTGTTTCCAGGTGACGGCCATCATGACCAAAGCTGATGGGACACATTGTGTCTGTGTCCATCTTTCAAATGCATGTGCATGCGTTTCTTTGGGGTACATGCCGAAGAGTGAAATTGCAGGCAGGTAGTTATATATAGAATAACTGTAAACTCCCTTTTGATCCAGGTAATTCATGTTTATGTCTAGGATTATGTCCCGGCTTCATGTTGCCTTATACGAATATCCGATTGTTCTGGAGTAGTTTATTACAAAGATTACCTCTTTCTCACCATCCTAGACAATTTACAAGTCTTTCTCATAAATTGTGTTCACGTATGCTATTTCTCCAGCTGTCTCCCCCAGAAACCTGCTCATTCATCATCTTCCAACGTCAATAACCACCTCCCCCACCCCCCCACCCCCCACCCTTCTGGAAACGATCATTCTCTCCCTCCTAGGTGCCCTCGTGCAAGTGGCCCACCCCTCTCTCGGAGCGTCGGACGGAGGTTTTGCTGGTGATCAGGCCTGTGAACGGTGCCTAGTTCATCCCCCACCTGCTCAACCCCTCTCCAAATTACTGAGTGACAGGGTTTGTAACCAGCAGCCTTCACCCTAGCTGTGGGGACGCTCACCCAGCCTGACAAATCCTTCCAAGTGGAAATAGGTCCTTCTGGTGACCTGTCCTGAGAATGAAGAAGGAAGTGCCGTGTCTAGAAAGGAGCTGGGAGGTGTCAAGCCAGGACTGAAGGTGGTCCATCTGGCTCCAACGCCAGCGGCTGCTATGATGAAAAGTCTCACATTCGCTTCTTTAAGCTGGTGTTGGTGGAGTCCACATCTGGAAGCTCTCCCTTCCTACTGCTGCTGCTCCTCCTTGTCTAGTCCTCCTTGTTCAGTCCTCCTCGTCCAGCCCTCCTCTGCACAACAGCAGAGCACACAAGCCGTTTGGACTGACTATGCCTTCAGGCAGTTCCACTGCCTGACCTGCTTCAAGGCGTGCAGGTGCCGCGTCCCCCGGTCCCCCTCAGCCAGCTGCAGGCTGTGCAGACTTCCCCTGCGGTGGCGCGCGGATCCAGGGAACTTATTTTCTTGGCTCTGTGTCAATACAGCACAGCTCCCTGCTTCCTCTCCTTGGAACTCCATTTCATTTCTTATTGTGTTCAAACTTCCTGCTTTTGTGTAGGGATTCCCCTATTTCCGAGCAAGCCCTTACTTTTTCCTTAGCTATCTTGTTGCTTAGCCACCCTGTGAGGGTATCAGAAGCTCCCTGCCCCCAGGGCTGCTAAGCCTGAAACCTCAGAATTGACCTAAAGGGCGGTGAAGTGCAGGGGAGGGCCCTCCCCAGGCTGGCAGCTGCATTGCCATTCTGATGGCACCTTCTGGACTCTACCCTAGCATTCCGGGAGTATCGCCTCAACCGGGCCTCAGTCTTGTTGAAATAGATGGAGGAGACTTCAGAGAATACATTTAATTTGAATTCCTTACACAGGCAGCCTTTCAGAAGGTTCATTTGTTAATTGGTTTATCTGGGAATCAGAAGGCTGTTTTTCAGCTGAAACTGTAGTGTACGGGTTGGTTAGGTCCACAGACGTCTATCTAATACACCCTTAAATAAAGGATCATTTCAGTGAAAAATGCAATAAACAAAAGTCTAATCACTAGTAATTATGCAATTTTAAAAGCGCACCCCAGTAAAATTCAGTACGGAGCCAAGTCGTCTCTGGAAGGCAGTGAACACGAACCCAGACATTTACTGGGGTATTAAGTGGGACTATGCAACATTTTAATGAGCTTTACAGAAATATAATATTATACCCAGTTTCACGTAAGGTAGGCTTTACTTCATCTTGAGCACGTGAACTGGTAGAACCCCTTCACTGTATCCACCAAAGACTGATCATGATATCGTTAGGTTTTAGCTTTGAAGTTTAGTAAATATTCCATTACTCATCAGCGAATTGGAAAAACTAGATCCAAGTGCTTCTCAAATCTTAATTCCATTTAGTCCTCATAATAACCCCATAAATTAGATACTTCTGTTACCACCTCCCTTTTGCATAGAGCAATTACGCTCTTTGTCCAAAGCCACATGGCAAGCCAGCAGGGAGGCTGGGCTGTGCACTGAACCAGTAGGCCCATCATTCCTTGAGCTGCACACCCCCACATGGATGGCTTCAGACAGTAAATGGTGGTGAGAGACAAAGGACAGGACAAGACAGGGTCCTCGAGTGACTGAGGAGCAGGACCACTTTCGCTGCAAGGTTTCTTGTGAGGCTGGAATGAAGAGAAGGCACAGCAATGGCCCAGGGGATGGGCTTCTTGAGGATGAACAGTTAGGGCCAACTGTGCCCCCCAGGGAGCCAAGCCCACCACCTCCACTGAAACTCAGATTTTCCCTTCTTCCTTGGTCTCTCACATGTGGAAGCCATGCAGAAGGCATGCAGAAGGCTATGACAGCATTTGTACATTTGAGGACTTGCCAAGATCTCCGGCAACACCCCAGACAAGAGTTCATGAGATGGGAAAAGCAGAGAGAGGTTTGGGTAGAAGAGAGGCAAAGTTTCCACATAGTTAGAGTCCCTCAAAGAGACACAAAGATGATAGAAAGACATCTAGGAGGAAGATGATAGACAGACAGACAGACAGACAGCTAGAAGAGAGCAGGAAAGCAGGTGGTACTACTCAGGCCAAGATCAAAAGCTCGAAAACATGGAGTGCCAGCGCCCGAGGGCAGGAGAAGATGGGGTGCATGGGCTTGGGCCAAGAACTCATCCTCCCTTCTTCCACCTCTTCGTGCCAGTCGGCCCTCCTGTGAGTGGATGACGTGGCCCATTGAGTGAGGGGCACCTTCTTCCCTCGGTCTGCACCTTCAAGTTCCAGTCTCTTCCAGGAACACCCACACAGATGCACCCACCTTTCCAGGCAGCCCTTGGACCAATGAAATCTACAAACAAAATCAGCCATCACAGGTTCTTAAGTCTGGGAGAAGCTCGGCAAAGTCTGGGGACCGGAAAGACAAGGGGAGCTATGGACAGAGACAGAGAGAGAGACACAGAGATACAGAGAAGAGAGTGAGAGAGAGAGAGAGAGAGGGGGGACAGAGACACACAGAGATCAAGAGACAGAGACAAAGAGACAGGACGGAGAGAAAGAGACAGGGGCCGGTCATATAATTATTTCTCATTTCTATGGAGTGTCACTGGCTGATTGACAGGGGAGTAACAGGACCTGACCCTGAGTAACAGTTTAGAAAGACCCTTCTGGGAGGAGAAGAAAGCCCCTCGGGCTGCCTGGGTTGTCCCCATGTCCCTGCCATTTGGGTAGGTGCTGTCCCTGCCAAGCCTTCAGCTCAGGGAGTCAGAGGTGACGTCTGCGCAGCGGATCCTCTCGCTATGTGTAAATTTAACTCGAGCAGTATCCACGTGGAAACTCTGGGATGTTTACAAAATGCACTCTCTATCACTTATTGAAAAGAGCATATTTGATTCTGTGCCGCATTGGTAACATCTGTGCCATATCGGAAAAACATCTATATTGGTTTCCCAACACATCCCGGTGCTTTTGATGGGACTTGGTTTCCGCAGGTGGAAGCTCAATGGTGATTTCCGTGGGTTCTTTCCAATCTTAGGAGGAAACAATGAGCATTAGGTACAAAATGAGAAGACAGTTAACCCTGGCAGGAAATGGAGGCCATTCTTGATGTAGTCTCCACATGCTGTCCCGATTTTAACTCTATAAATGTTCAATTCTGTCATTATGAAACCAACCAATAAGGTGGCTCCCACATGTGTGTCTTCTGCTTAGAATTATTCTGCAAGCACAGCCTGCCAGGACGTTAATATACTTTCCAAATGGACATTCACTAAACATCATGATGGAGAGAAATTCGCAAGTCACAGAGAACCCAGTCTTCTCATGACAGACCCAATGATGGCTCCTTCTCTAATGCACTCCTTGACTCAAAGCATCCGTGGCTGTAATCACGTTTGAGCAGTGGCGATCTCTACTCGGCTATCAGACTGCCCACATTGGTCTTAAATTCTAAGAGCGCAGAGAGCCTGTGGAGGCGTGTGAGAGTGTGCTGTGGATATTTGTAGCTTGCATTGAGAAGATGGTCTTCATGAACTCCAAAGAAATTACGTCACACAGTCTCCTGTGCCTGGCTCCCGCTAACTCTGCCTCCAGAAATAAAGGCAGGATTCAAGAGTGTTTTCTAACCTGCTGGGCACTGGGCTGTGATCATTTAACTATCACTGATGATGTAGCTATTTTTTATTTTTTGAGATTTTATTTATCTATCTTTTAGAAAGAGCAAGCAGGGAGAGGGGCAGAGGGAGAAGGACAAGCAGACTCCCCACTGAGTGCAGAGCTTGATCCCATGACCCTAAGATCATGACCTGAGCCCCAACCAAGGCACCCAGGAGCCCTACTGATGGTATTATAACCAACCCTCTGGTAATTGTATAGATGAAGATGGGGAAGAGGGTCAGAGTCAGCGTTGGTCCACCTGGCCATTCCATAGAAGACCTGGGATTTAAACCCAGCCAAGCCGACTTCAGAGCCTGGATTCCCAGCCCCTACTTTACCCTGTGTCTTGTAATTCCCTTCTAACAGAAGAATGTCTTCTCCAAGACAGCCATCCGGACACAGCTCTGAGCCAGCTCTGATGAGGTCCTTGTCTTGGGCAGAGCTGCCTTCTGGGGGACCAGAGGCCCTAATTTACTCCCCCATGTGGCATCTGCAAGGCCCACCTATCTGCTTTGAACATGATTTCACTACTTGCTGCTCCCTGAAGCCATGTGAACACGGAAGGAAGATGGAGACAAGCCATAGTTCACCCAGGGTCCAGCTTTCAGGCCCAAGACAGAGTTTGAGAGGACCTGCACTTTTCCCAGCAGGTTCTAGATTTTGGGGGTGCTCAGACCCACATGTGGCCAGAAGAGCAAAGGAAGCTGTCATAGGGATTTTTATTGGTTTGATTTGTGTTTATTTAGGGCCAATTAGAGTAAACGAGGACTGTGAATGTCTCTGTGTCCTAAGGGAAGCCCACCAACTTTGTGACCAAGTCCTCATAAGGGGCAGTGTGATTCCCTCCCATGGCCCACACCCAGAAAGCCAGGGAGACAGCAAGACAGGTTGAGACTGTCTCAGGAGGAGACCCACAGCGTTCCTAGCCCGGCCCACTCCTCAGGAGGAATGTGAGACCCTGGGCTAGGGCACTCCTGAGCTAAGAACATTGCTGACCCTGGGTCTCAGCCTCCTCATCTGTAAAATGGGCATGATGGCAGAAGCAGCTGCAGCCGCAGGACCCAGCTCGCAGACAACTCCACGCTCATCAGGAAGTCCCGTGTTTCTGCACAAGTGATAACAGAGGAAAGAAATGGTGAAACGTGCTTGCTCGCTGGCATTTTTACGAGACTGTGCTTAGCTGTCCCGAGTTGTGTCTGCTGGTTCGGGAGCTGCTACAGAACTGCAGGGCTTTGAAGAGACTGACAGCAGAACACTGGGTAGTTGTCCCTGACCCCCTTATACTGATTGAAGGCTATTTAGTGAGACCTGGAACCACTGAGGGCATCTGAGTCTTCATCTGCACACCCAGGAGAAGGATAAGAAAGCTGGGGGTACCAAACAGGAGAAAGTAGACAGCAATCCTGGGCCAACTCCTAGCAAACATTCAACAACTCAAGTTGATTACTTTAATTTTTATGACTATCACTTGCAGGTAGATTTGGGGAGACATCTCAGAGGGCATTTTGCTTTAACTGTGAGAAAGGGAAGGGCCAGCTACAGTTGCTTATGTGGGACCACCAACGCCTGGCAGGCTCCCAGAGGGGAAACGTCTGGCCTCCCTCTCAGACCGCAGCCCCTCCCTGCTGCTCCCCTCCCCAACTCCCTCACAGGCACCACCCCCCAACCAGACCCCAGGACACTGGGACCAGCATCTCTGCACCCTTTCTGTGCCAGGCAAAGGTGAAGAATGAGTTTTCATTTTTCCATCTTTGGTTTGTTAGGAATGTGGATCAGAACGGTGGTTCTCCCACTTGCTAGTGCTAATCAGGGCCCCTTCAGAAGATTTTTAGGAATACAAATCACTGGGTCTTCCTGCTGGTGCGTCTGGGGTGGAGCCCAGAACCTGCATTTAAGCCAGCACCCCAGTAATTCCGAGACCGCGTGCAAAACATGGGTCTGAGGATGGAAACCACGTGACATCCGTGGCCTGGCCACAGGCAAACAGAAATCAGGAGTCACCTCTGCAGGCATTCTTGAGAACTTCCAGGGTGCCAGCTCTGTGCCAAGTGGGGCTTTCTACATAGCCTGTCATTTAATCCCCAGGACAAACCACAACAGGACTTCCCATGCTGGGTGACAAGACAACACAGGCCTCACATGCAGAGCTGGTGCCACCAGCCCTGCACCCATGCCCGCTCCCTGTCCAGTACCACCCAGCCCTGCACCCGTGCCCCTCCCTGCCCAGTACCACCCAGCCCTGCACCCATGCCCCTCAGCCCCACATTCATGCCTCCTCCCCCACCAGTGCCACCCAGCCCTGCACCTGCTCTCCGTCCAGCCTGCTTGCCTCTTACCCATCTGCATGGTTTTTAGGTTCACCCCCTTGCCCGCATCCATCCCCGCGCTGTCCCAGTGGATGTGCTCCCAGAATAACTTGGCCAATGCACCTTTCCTATCAAGGCTCAGGTATTTTGTGACAAGCTCCTGGAGCACCACAACAGCATGTTGCTTTTGGGGGGGTGTCCCTGGACTCATCCCCAAGTTTGCTGCAGCACCAGTGAGATTTTAGGGGATACAGATGTTTTGCAGGGGAAATGGTGCTAGACACACATGCTGGTGCTGGGCTGGAGGGTTCTGGTTGGTGGTTTCGGTGGAACCCTTGTGTCTGAAGCGCATGCCAAAGTCCTCGTGGCTCTGACGCAGAGGACATGATACCCCGGGCTGCTTACGGCAGTGGGAGCACAGACCAGAATTTCTGTCCCTTTTTCACAGTGAAAGCTCCTGCTAATTATACCCAAGGTTGTGACTCGCCCGGGATGTGGGGTGGGTCCCTCCAGACCTTCCCTGGAGTGACCAAGCTGTGATTAGAGAGCTGGCTGGTCTCATGGCCCCGGGGGAGGGCAGGGCGGCCACCGACGGCCAGGGGCTGACCCAGAGAGTCAGCCAGGCAGTCAGTCCTCGCCTGGAACCCCCCTGCATCTCAAGGGGGATCAATAAGGCCCTGAGTGAAAGAACAGAGAGAAAACTACAAGCAAGTAACACATTAGGGAGGAGTTGAGACCAATTTGGCTGGCTAGGGATTCCAAAAAGCAGCAGCCAAAGGGATTGAAGAAAAATCCCAAAATGAGTGGTAAGCCAATGTGCCTCATATTTCTTGCAAATGGTTCAATTCCAAATATTATGATTCTTGTCCCTTAAACCACGAAAATTCTCAGACGCCGTGATTCTTTGGACTGCAAACTCCCTTTGCCAGAGCCACCTCTAACATGGGAAATGGCCACAAAGGCCTTTGTCATTTATGTAGAGAAAAAAAAAAATTATGTTCCCTTGGGAAATCTAGTTTGAGAACTGTGGTTAATGTTGTCACTCTCCTGAAGGGGTCAAGGTCTGTCTTAGGATAGCAGGCAGAGCTGTCAAGCTTGAGGGGTGGTGGAATGCATGGAGAAAAGCACCCTGAGGGAAGCCGGCCTTGGATTTCCAATAATTTTTCAGGCAAAGGGGCCTCAGGTCTGCGCAGCTATGGCAGTGAGGGTTTCTGGAATGTCCTGCTCAGCTCTGTCCAAGAGCTGTTCTCATGGTAATCAGTGCAGAGAGCATAGGCAGGCTATGCTACCTCTGACCTGCAAAGTTCAGCGTGGTGCAGCTGCCAGGATGCAGCTGGGGGTTTGCCTGGACACCGTGCAGCCTTCTTGTACTGGTCATGTCCCATGGGCGCTCAGGCCCCATGGTGTGTCTTGGCCCTTAAGAACCTCTAACGAAAGCAGATGCTCCATCCCCACTGCCAGGCCTGGTGGTCCCTGGTTCTCGCTAGCGCATCTCTCCACCACGGGGCTGCTCCGGGGACCCCGGCTGGGGGCCAGCTGGAAATCCCAAACACTCCCACGTGCCTGCCATTACCTTGGCCACTTCCTGAACCTCCTGCCAACTGATTAGATCTTCTATGATGGGGTGTATATTGGGCGGGGGGCCTCCCCAGTGTGGCCATAGAGGCAGCTTCTTTACCCCCCTGGGCTAAGAGAGCCTCCCTCTCCATCCTAGGAGCCAGGCTTACTTTTCTCTAAATCCCGAACCCAAGAAAAATGTATTGTGTTTCACAGAGGGAGTGTCCCACCTTGATTCCAGAAATCAGCCCTCAGAAGGCCAGAACTAGTCTATTTACGGATGGCTCGGTCTACGAAAAGTCAGCGTCGTTTTAAAATAAATCAAGGGATGGATGCCAACCCAAGTAAAGGTCAAATGGGCCCAACCGGAGGAGGATCTGGGAAGGCTTAGAGGCTGGCCTTCCCCAAAGCAAGCGCAGTGGGTCCGGCTCTTCCTAGTTCAAGAATCTGTCCGGGCACCTGGGTGGCTTAGTTGGTTAGGCATCTGCCTGCAGCTCGGGTCATGATCCCAAGGTCCTGGGATGGAGTCCCACATTGGGCTCTCAGCTCAGCAGGGTGTCTGCTTCTCTCTCTCCCTCCTCCATAAATAAAATAAAATCTTTTTTTTAAAAAAGAGAGAGAGCTATTATGGAGGAAGGGGAGTACACACTGTGATTCCAGCTAGAGGTAACCAGACGTCTTTCTGTGACCGATGATTCCCACACTGGAGAGGTTAAACCTTCCAGAGACTGTTGGGAGGGGCAGCAGAAGGAGAAACAAGGAAGCATAAATGAATGGCTCAGTGGGAACCCAGACCTGCTTCCTCCTGCCCAACAACCTCCCCCAACCCCCCCGTCTCCTCTGCCATCGTTAAAGCTGTGTGAGAAGGCAAGGAGGGTGCTACGAATTTACTTCTGGTTCTAATAATACGCTGAATATGCTGGACATATTTATTCCATGACAGAAACCGTGCCCCACGGTCAAGGTATCCACATGGGACCCCAAATTTCAACCCTATTGCTCACTGGGTGCTATGTCGTTATTACCTGCACTCGCCCTCCCCACAGTCTGGAAAAGCACAAAGTTTGAGATGAATTTATTCATATATAGATGCTGAGTCACCCAAGGACCCAGCAGGGGATTGTGTAGGTTCCAGCAGGGAACACCACGGAGATGTGACTTTCCTGCTCCGTGGTTTGTGAACTGCCTACTGCTGAGACGGGATTTAAGAGCCCACTAGCACCATGCGAGGCCAGAAACAAATGTCTTCCCATCTCCCATCTCCTTTCTCCAGATGCCTCCAAAATTAAAGGGAAGCAAAAAGGAAACTTCAATGATACCACATTGTGATGGTTAAACACACCAGAAATGCAATAAAGTAATCTAGAGGGGTACCTGGGTGGGACAGTCAGTTAAATATCCAACTCCTAATTTCAGCTTAGGTTGTGATCTCCAGGTCCTGAGATCGAGCCCCACGTCAGAGTCTCCACTGAGTGGGGAGTCTTCTTGAACATTCTCTCTCCTTCTCCCCGCTGCTGTGTTCTCTATCTCAAATAAATAAGGAAATAATTTTTTAAAAATAATAATCATTTGAGATTTTAAATGTGCAAATGTTACTGTTCATTTTATTAGATAACAGAAGTTAAATGTTTACATCTTTTTAAGGTAAGACATTTGGTTGAAAAATACCCATGTCATTTGATTTTAAAATACTGAAGCAAAAATAGAAGATATTTTTATGGCAAAATGTGAGCAATAGTTATACCAGGATTTATAAGTGATAATTTCATTATTACCCCTACTTTTCTCCATATAAGAAAAATGCACAAAGAGAAGTGTTATTTTTTTAAATAGTCCTTATTTCTTTTAAGAACAAATTTTTTGGAGCCCCTGGGTGGCTCAGTGGGTTAAAGCCTCTGCCTTCGGCTGAGGTCATGATCCCAGAGTCCTGGGATCGAACCCCACATCGGGCTCTCTGATCAGCAGGGAGCCTGCTTCCCTCTCTCTTTGCCTCCTTCTCTGACTACTTGTGATCTCTGTCTGTCAAATAAATAAATAAATGACCTTTAAAAAAAAAAAGAACAATTTTTTTGTGTGTGGGGGCCAGTATTGGTCTTTCTTTTCTCCTTCTACTAATTATGAAATTATACAGTTTATTATAGAATTTTTAGCTTATACTGAAAATCAGCAAGAAAGAGGATCAAACTCACTCATAATAACAGCAGTCAGGGACGCCTCGGAGATGGCCATTGTCAGTACTTGGGTGCATTTCCTTCTTTCTATAATATTACAAACCATTAAGCATCATACTACGTAAGGATGAATCCATGTGAACTTGCCAATATTTGACCACGCTAACTGACAAACTAGAAATTCATATTGCCCAATTGAACACATACAAGATAAGGGAAACTGGACAGCCATAGGCAAAAGAGTGAAACTGGACTCCTGCCTTTACCACACACAGAAATCAGCCGGAAATGGATCAAAGACTTCCACAGAAGGCCTGAAACCGTTAAACTCTTAGAGGAAAACAGTGCGTAAGCCCCTTGACATCCATCCTGGGAATTTTTTAGGGCTTTTTTCTTGTTTTGTTTTTTGGGCTTTTTTTTTTGACTCCGAAAGCAAAGACAACAAAAGCAAAAATAAACACGTGGGACAACGTCAGACTGTGTGAAGGAAACCAACCACAAAATCAAAAGGCAAACCATGGAATGGGAGAACATATTTGCAAGTCATATTTCTGGTAAGGGGTTAATACCCAAAATATATAAAGAACTCAATAGCACAAAAAAAAAAAAATTCCTTTGCATTAAAAATGGGCAGAAGGACTGAATAAACATTTTTTCCAAAGAAGACTTTATAAATGGCCAACAAGTACATGAAAAAGTGCTGAACATCAATAATGACCAGGGAAATCCAAACCATAACCACAATGAGACACCACCTGACACCTGTTAGTACAGCTTTTATCAAAAAGACTAGAGATAGCCAGTGTTGGCAAGGGTGTGGAACAAAGGCAACTCTGTTAATGAGAATGTCACTATGGAAAACCATGTAGACGTTCTTCAAAAAAATTAAATAGAACTGCCCTGTGATCCAGCAATCCCGCTCTATATCCAAAGGAAATGGAATCGTGGTCTCAGAGAGATATCGGCACTCCCATGATCATTGCAGCATTATTCACAATAGCTGAGCTATGGCAACAACCGAAAGGCCTGTCAATGGATGAATGGATAAAGAAAATGTAGCATAGTGGAATATTGTTCAGCCATGAGAAGGACATCCTGCTCTTTGTGACAACGTGGATGGAACTGGGGAATATTATGCTAAGTCAAATAAGCCAGTTAGAGAAAGAAAGACAAATACTATATGATCTTACTTAGATATGGAATCTAAAAAAAAAAATGTCCAACTCCTAGAAATAGAGAGCAGGAGAGTGCAGGGGCCAGAGGGGTGGGGAAGAGAGAGGTTGCTCAAAGGGTAGGAGCTTTCAGCTATATAAGCCAAGTTCTGGGGGTCTGATGTACAGCGTGGTGACTATAGTTAATAATACTGCATTGAAGTGTGCGAATACACCGTAGGGCATCTTCAGGGCTCTTGCCACAGTCGAAGAAAAAAACGGTAACCATGTGAGTGGGAGGATGTGTTAATTAATCTAATTGTGATAACCATTTCACAATACGTACCTATGCCAACTCACCACACTGTACACTTTAAATAGATGCTATTTTATTTGTAAGCTAGACCTCAGGGCATCTGGGCACAGGGATGTATAGTACAGGGAACAAGGGTCTGCCTCTTCAGGCTCTTCCATTGACTCTCCCTGATGAATTTTATATCCTAATAAAGTTAAAAAAGAACCCCATGGAGAGTGTGAATACGGTCATAGTAA
The DNA here is from genome assembly GCF_020171115.1 of Neogale vison. NCBI lineage: Eukaryota > Metazoa > Chordata > Mammalia > Carnivora > Mustelidae > Neogale > Neogale vison. Next base: position 41,943,677 of record NC_058093.1, on the reverse strand, counting down.
AATGATAACATTCTCGGGGCACCTGGCTGGCCCGGTGAGTGGAGTGGGTGACTCTTGATCTTGGGACTGTGAGTTCGAACCCCACGCTAGGTGTCGAGCCTACTTGAAAATAAAATCTTAAAACGGGGGCTTGTGGGTAACTCAGTCGGCTAAGCAAGCGTCCAACTCTTGGTTTGGGCTCAGGTCATGAGATTGAGGCCTGTGTTGGACTCTGTTGCTGGGTGTGGAGCCTGCTTAAGATTCTCTTTCTCTTTCTCCCTCTGCCTCTCCCCAACCCTGTACACGTCCATGTGTGTTCTCTCAAAATAAAATCAAGTAAAATAAAATAAAATGATAGCATTCCTTATATCATTATTCAAATCTTTTTGTGTCCCTTAGTTAACGAAGTTTGATGTCCTTCTTATATGACCTAATAATATCTGACTTCAGCTATACTATAGGCAGTTATAATTTTTTTAAGATGGTATTCTTTACGTTTTGTTTTTGGTGGTCATTTTCTCACACATAGGAGAACTGTATGCACACACACAGATATAAATATAAAGGCACGCATACACACATATACATATATCTTTTATTTTTAATTTTTGCATACCATATTCCCGTTACCCTTATTAGTTCTAACAGCTTTTCCATTGCATCACAACTAGGATTAATGATAAACTTGGCTTCTTTTCAGTGATTACATCTTACTTATGAAATTGGCTAGAACTTTCAGAAGTGTTGAATAATACCAATGCTTTTTACATAGCAAAAAGAAAAAAAGGGAAAGAATGAAAGAGAAAATGGTTAATTCATCTCTAGATTTCCATGTGTCACGATCATAGGCAATCATTCAAGTGACATGGAAATATTATATTTAGTGCAATGGGAATTTAACCATCACAGACTCTTAAATGAAAAAATTTAGTTCCAAAGTTTATAAAATGATTTCATGATCATTTAAAAGGAAAAAGTAGAGAAATATAGATATAACGGGGTCCCAGCTGAGCTCCAATATGGATTTTCTCATGAGGAGATCTCACTCAAAGAACAGAACTTGGTTCTCTCATCAAAAGAGGAGCCAACAAAGTATATCTTTTCAGTAAAATGAAATATTCTAGAACTGTGAATCCTTCACAACTCTGTGTTTCATCATCAACTACTGTCATGAGTGTATCAGATAAGAGGACATCTCTCTTTGACTTTTTTAATAAGAAACTGGTCTGCCCTTGACTGCTATGAAAAATACACCCTCCTCCACCAAGACAAGCTCATCAGTAGGCTCCAGGTGGATGGTGGCAGATGGGGCTCTGCTGGGTAAGATGGGAGGGGGCACATGCAGCAGAAAAGGCAGATGTTCCAGAATATCCACTGGTCAGAAGCTACTTAGCTTTTGGTCTCAGAAATTCCTCTCAAGAAAATAAGGGTGATATCTCGGGTTCACGCATCCTGGGCAACTGTTATTAGGGAATGCTGGCCTCAAGGGTGGAATTAGAATTAGAATTAGAAGTAGTAGAAGTAGAATTAGAATTCTAGTGGAATTAGAATTCGAATTCTAATTTTAGATGGAATTAGAATTCAAATTTGAATTCTAGGTGGAATTCGAATTCTAATTCTAATTCTAGGTGTGTGTGGGGAGATCAGGATATGCAATGCTAGGAAAGCCACTGAAAAGGGGCACTGAAAAGACTCACCTATCAGGAACTTGCCCTATCACACCCTGGGCCAGAAGTTTCTCTTCTGCCCTTAGGAGAGATTTTTTAAAAAGCCGGTCATATTTGTCACCCTGAATGATGGCCTGGTAGGGCTGATTTTCCAGGTAGCACCACACTGGAGTCCCTCCAGAGAGGCTGAACAGCCTGCACTTAGTAATCATTCCTGATGATGTTGTTCAAATATTTGTGCTGTTGAGCACTGCTTGGATTAAAAGCCTCATCACGGTTTGGGTTTCTGCAGTCATGGAGCTGATAGTGTAAGCATCTACAAAACACATGAATTAAAAAACCAGTGTGACACACAATTTCCTGACACACCTTCCCACCCTCTCACCTATGTATCTGTTGTCAGAGTGGAAAACCCATCAGCACCCCAGCACTGGGAACCTCCATCCCCTCCAGGGTCCCAGTGTTGTTCAAGAGTTCACTGATCAAAGAGGGAAAAAAGCTCTTGATAATCCTAGTAGGCTTCTCAGTTCCCACTAGAAGTTTGGAAAAATTTTAACAATTACAGAGCAAGCTGGATCCTTCAAACAAATGTGAGTTGCAAAATTTGCCCATGAAAAGTTTTTTTTTTTTTATATATAAAAACTAAATCATACTTAATTATGCATTTTGCTCAGCAAATTTCCTGAATATAAAAGTGACATGAGGAGCACGTGGGTAGCTCAGTGGGTTAAGCCTCTGCCTTTAATTCAGCTCTTGATTCCAGGGTCCTGGGATCGAGCCCAACATCGGGCTCCTTGACCAGTGGGGAGCCTGCTTCTCCCTCTCCCTCTGCTTGCACTCCCCCTGTTTGTGCTTTCTCTCTCTCTCTGTCAAATAAATAAGTAAAATCTTTAACAAAAAGTGGCATGAAATATAAAATTTAGCAATAATAAATGGGCACAAATTTGATACTTATTTGTACTGTTACTTTTTTCGTTCAAGTGTCATTGAGGTTAAGACACCAGCCAGTACTGGATGTCTACACTGACTACAACCTTGGGTCTCCTTGGAGAGAGTCATCAGGGTGCTTTTCAAGTATTAATTTTTGTAATATAAATACTTCAGGGCTGATGAATATTTCAACTTTCATCCATCACTAGGATATTAGGATAAATCTGGCAATCAGATCTGCAGCAGAGGGGTACACGTGCAATGCAGAAAAGCAGGAGCAGAGAGAGAAGAAGGGTATCTTTGCCTCCAGTAACTTCTCACTTGGGAGCCTTCAGACCAAAATCTCCTTCCTTCCCTTCCTTCTTTCCTGTTTGCTTACTTTCTTTCTACTTCCTGCCTTGTATTTGCTTTTATTAACATCCCTTCCATTTTCCTTGGTTGCCCTCCAGTGTATTGTTCTGAGGGCAGAGGGCTTGAATCCCCTTGCTATTCCTCACAGGGGACACACCCTGTCCTCTCTGGGCAGGAACTGCCTGGGCTCTTGGTGCTTCACCACTGGAAATTAACTGATACGACAAGGTCCTCAGAAAATCTGGGCAAAATAGAAAATCAAGCTAGACATAAAAGCAGAATAAAGGGAAGAATGGGGATGTTTGGGCAGAGAGCCAGAGTTTCACCATTTGAGCAATTTCAGAAGGGAAGTATGAGCGGATGAGCCAACTCCACCCCCCCACCCCCAACTCCCTGCACTGCCCTCTGCCTTCTGTCCCATCTTCCCTCTGCTGGTGTCTTCATAGGAAGGACCTTATCCAGCAATATGGGATATCCACCCCAGTGTCTCATGGAGCCCTCAGAGAACATTGGTAGGGCCTAAGGAAACTTCCAGAAATTCAGGGAATGTTGCCTTGTGTGGGTGGTATTTCTCTCCTTCTCCCTTTCCTTCCCTTCCAGGGACCTTCTCCTTCCTTCTCCTTCCCCCCTCCAGGGACTTTCCTGATTATGTAGACTCAGAGGAAATGGATCCTCTATGAGTCTATACTTTCGCCTCAAATCTCCATATCTGAAAGCTAGAAAATAGCTTCGGGGTCACCTTGACCAAGCTCCCTCTTTATATCCTGCACCCCACACTCTTTGCATAAAGAAAAAAAAATAGAATGACAGACTATTTAGGGCTGAATTTAAGTCCTCCTCTTGCCAGCCACTCTCGCAATCCCGTACTGTAGGCACAAGTGGCTGAACCAGTACTTGGCTAATTGTGGAGACAATTAGCATTCGTTACTTGTTTTAATGAGCCAAGCGTTTAATTGTTTCTGGCCAGAGCCACTGGGGACACGAACAATTGTCTGCATTCCTAATTTCTGGGTTAAATCTATGCTAGTGGAGTGCTCCTATCGGAAGCAAGCCTGGCATTGATAAGACATCCTATCCACCATCCAAACCTTCCAGACCTGAGATCCACTATCACCCCTACCCTCCCCCCTTCCCTTGCATGGTGACTAGGTGCTCCTGTAGCTCCCAGTTCCCAGGAGGAGGGGACAGGGCACCTGTGCTGCAGGTATCTGGAGTGTGCAGTTCATCCTGGTCCCGCCCAGCTCCCCTCAAGCTGTCTTTGCCCCAGTCTTGCTCCCACACAACACCTAACCAGGGCAAAAACTCCAAGTCACTGTGGTTCCTCAGCATTCAGATTAAAATTTTTCAATCCCATTTTCTTTTCAGTCTCTTGAGCTGCCGGACACCCCCAGGATAGACTGAATTCTGTTCTTAAGGCTCTGGGGGGTTTGCCCCCACATGGATTTGAGGAGTCAGTGATCCCCACTAGCAGCCCTAAGGAAGTCCTTATTGTAAACACACTGATATTTCTGAGTAAAGTTTGGTAAAGGTTATACATTTTGTGTTCTTTCATGTTGAAAAAATGTAAAGGGTTCAGAACATGCTGTCCCAAAATATGACACTTTGGCATATGGATTATTTGAGGCAAAGGGGAGAGAAAATCAGCAGGCACAGGTAAAGCTCTTTACAGCCCCCTAAGACCCCTAAGAAAAGTATGTACTTCCCCTCTTACAGAGGAAATTTACATTTATAAAGGAAATTTCCCTTAGCAAATACACCAGGAAGAGAGCTACCAGATGTGGTCTTTCACCTGAGAGGCCCTTATCTGCACAACAAGGCTCTTGGGATTTACTGGTTGTGCCTGTTTTCACTTCCTTCTCTCACCCAGGCCAGAATTTGTCTCCTTCTGCCTCAAAGCCATGACCATCCTCACCCTTTCCTTTACCTCAAGATGCTGTGTAAATCTCAGTCATCTGAGACTCACCTTGGTCTCATATTTTTGTGAGACCTCATGAGTACGTACATAATCAAAGTTGGAGTTTTTCCTCCTGATTAATCTGTCTTATGTCAACTTAATTCTTAAACTAGCTGCAGAATCTGGAAGGGTAGAAGAAGTGTTTTCCTCCCCTACAGTTTCTAGGAAGCCAAAAATATCAAGTCCTTCTTTATTCAGTAGTTGGATTACTCAATTATGCCAAAAATTGAGAGAAGATTTGCCATGAATATTTTAAACTATTGAACTCTTTTTAGAAAGTTGGCTGGAGGACGGATGAATCAGGTACATGCATGTGTGCATGTGTGTGTGTGTGTGTGCACACGGAAATGAGGGCAGGTGTATATCAGCTGCATCGTTTTTCCCTGTATCCAAACCCGCTCTTCTGACTTCATCTTGTTCTCCTTTCCTTTTCATCTGCAGCCTGAAAGTAGTGGGGAAACAAGGCTTTGCTCACTGCAATGTTTGTATGTGATTAGTTGCCAACCCAATGAACTTTTCTAACACATCTATCTCCTGGAAATAGAAAACCTGAGAGAAATGGAGGTAAAGCTTTTGGAAACACTTACTGTGCACTGGGGGCATCACCACGATGTCTTACTTAACTCTCAAGGACACCTTGGATACAGGTGTTAACATTTTATTTTCAAAGATGTGGGATCTGGGGGCGCCTGGGTGGCTCAGTGGGTTAAAGCCTCTACCTTTGGCTCAGGTCATGGTCCGGGGTCCTGGGATCGCGCCCCACATTGGGCTCTCTGCTTGGTGGGGAGCCTGCTTCCTCCTCTCTCCCCACCTGCATCTCTACCTATTTGTGATCTCTGTCTGTCAAATAAATAAATAAAATATTAAAAAAAAAAAAGATGTGGGATCTGTGGATCAGAGAGGTTAAGTGATAGATCTAAGATCACATAGCTAATAGGTACAGGATTTGAATCCATGCAACTGTATACCATTATATGCAGAGCTCTGTCTACTCTAAAACCGGGACCCTGGGGCGCCTGGGTGGCTCAGTCAGTTAGGCATCTGCCTTTGGTTCAGGTCATGATCAATCTCAGGGTCCTGGGATCGAGTCTTGCATCGGGCTCCCTGCTCAGTGGGGAGTCTGCTTCTCCCTCTCTCTCTGCTGCTCCCCCTGCTTGTGATTTCTCTTGCTCTCTTACCTGCTCTCTGCCAAATAAATAAACGCAATCTTAAAAAAATACAATAAATAAAAGTAAAACAAGTAAAACCGGGACCCAGATGTCAGGGGGATCTTCTGGTCTTCCACCATTCCTGTAGTTTCCCAGGGGCTCCCCTCCCAAAATCTCTGCTGTTTGTGAGTCTGTGTGAGCTGCTTCTGCTCCTTCCCTCAGACACACTGACGCAGTGCAGCTGCTTCAGTGGGGTAAGAGATCCACTTACACCAAGCACTTTGTGGGTTTAGCAACTTGACTAATAGTCAGGTTTGGGGGTCGGATCACAAGCCCACAGGCTGCTGCTCTTTCCTCCTCCCCCATCCTTCCCAATCCTGCCCCTTGCTGTTCATCTGTTCATCTCATCCAGGCTCTGGATCCAGGAACCTTGTCCACGTTAGAGATGAGAATGTGCCAAGGATTACAGGGTAGCCTTCCCTTGGCGGGTTCCCAGACATACTCAAAAGAAGGAAAACGATCCTGTCCTTGAGAAAAGCAACTAATGAGCCATTTGTCCAAACTGCCTAGTGTGCTCTCATCTATACCCTACAGCATAAGGTCCTGACCAAACTTTCCCTTTCCAGAGACTAGCTGTTCTAACTGGAGGTCAGGGATTGCTTTGCTTGGTGGAGAAAGTAGGATACAATGTTTGAGACATTTATATTAAAAATTCTTTGTTGTTTATCTGAAAATCAAATTCAGCTGGATATCCTATATTTTATACAGCAGTCCTAAAACAGAGGCATAAGAAGGGTAGTTTAATTTCATGGAGGTATTTTTCATGGAGGGTGGACTCAGAAACTCAGAATTTGGTTGTGCTGCATTGCATGACCATTGGGAGGGAAACAGTTTTTTAAATCTTTTGAGTTTATTTTCTGTGGATTCACTGTTTAAAAAGTCTTAAAAATATGGTTGAACATGTCTCACTAATTGGAACTATGTCTATCACGATATCTGAGTACATTTTTAAGTGCTTGGATATTGTGCTATACACATCAATCAAAATAAGAAAAGAACTCCATACCCAGGAAGTGCCCTGCAACGACAAGGAGGAGAAAAAGGTAAAGAAAAAACCAAAAACAAACACAAAAAAACAAATAGGGCGATTCTTAAGCTTGGAGCTCACCTCAGCTTCCCAACACCCCACAAAGCAGAATTCTCACCTCCTGTGCCAGCCTACCCCACCCACAGAGCAGCCCATCAGCTCCTGAAGTGAAAAATTGGAAACATACCTGTCCTGGGAATATACTCAGTATTTAAATGTTGCATGTGACTACACTAACTACATTAAGAAGGCTGATGCTTTGTAGACAAAATAGCCAACATCTAATGCATGGTAGTGATCAGCAAGCTAGTAAATGGTACAAGCACTTGTGCTTCTGTTTCCAATTTCCTGATGCCAATGAATGGTGCTGACCACACGCAGCTTGACCTTCACTTGCATTGCCTTTTCAGTTTCCAAAGCTAATGGTTTTCCTATTAGGTTTATAAAAGTAATGCGTGCTCATTATTGAAAATATAGAATGTTCAAAAAACATGGGGCGCCTGGCTGACTCACTCCGGGGAGTGCATGACTCTTGATCTCGGGGTTGTGAATTTGAACCCTATGTTGGCTATAAAGATTACTTAAAATAAAATCTTTTTTCCTGAAAAAGATGTCTTAAAAAACCCCAAGAATCTAGCTTGGTAAATAATATTTATATTCCTACTACTCAAGACACTTTTAACCTCAGATGCCTTTCTTTCCAGTCTTTTTTAAGTGCTATTTTGTGTAGTGTGTACAATATTGTGTTCTTTTTTTTTTTTCCACATTGCTTAGAACTCTTTTTAAACATGATCTTAAATAGCAACAGCATACTGGAAATAAAGTTAGCGGTGAGATTAGCAAAGAAATATATAACAACTTGTTAAAACAAGATAACGTGCTCAAAATGGAGTCGCTTATGCTAAGCCCCACAACATGAAGCTGAAACTTAAGCCTCACGTCACCAAAATGAGACTTTTAATTATAGTTTTTTACTTTCCCAGAAATAGAATCTTAAGCCAGTCCATCAGGAATCGCCTGATCCGCGCCAGCCAGATAGATAATCCACCATCCTTTAAAATGAAAGTGACCTTGGGATACCCAACCTGATTTTAGTGTCCAGCATAATTTCTTTGCTCTGAGTTGCTTCTGCGCAGTTCCTCAGAGCTCATTTCTGTCTGCTAGGTTGGATGTTGTCTGATTCATGGAACCTTGAATAAAGCCAGTAAGATCTTTAAAATTTCCTCAGTTGAGTTTTGTTTTTTAACAGTTCTTTTAGGGAGGATCCACTTTTCCCACGAATAAGGGTGCATACATATGAAAGACACTTCATCCAACTTTTAGTCTGATAACATCTCCTGTTGTAGGTTGCAGATACTGTCATAAGCTCTTGAAGGTGTTGTCTTTTCCTATAAATTCCAAAACACTGAAGAAAATGAACACTTTTCCTTAGGTTTCTGGAAATAGGCAATATGATTTTTATGTCCCTACTCTTGGGATGAGAATCTAGTTTCATTGCCTAAAAAAATAAGATAACCACAAGTTCCTACTTATGCATAAATATCAATGTATAAATATGTTCAGAATAGTGTTCTTTATAATTTCAAAAGTATAAAATAAAAATCACCTAAATGTTCAGCATTAAGGGGGTTGGGCTAAGTAAATTACAAAACATGTAAACAATCCTCTCTTTAAGAGAATTATTCAGCCGTCAGAAACAAAGATTATGAAGAACCCTTATCAATGTTAACTTTTGGTGTTTAGGTAAGGTCTATGCCCCGCATGGGACATGAACCTGCCACTGAGATCAAGAGCTGCAAGGTAGCTCTAGTGAGCCAGCCAGGGGCCCCTACTCCTGTTAATTTTTTTAAAACCTGAATACCCAAATTTATGTAAGCAAGCATTTAGATTTTATATGCATATGAAAAGGGACTGGAGCCAAATTTAAGGATAATAATAGCCAAGCGATGAATTGGTAAGTGCTTTTCCTCATTGACTCTTTTAGATTCTGGGTAGTCAGACTTGCCTCTCTTATTTGTAGTAATCCTGCTTTTGTTTGTTTTCTCTGCTTGCCTTCTGCTTGTCAGGTGTAAGCATTAAATGGCCAGACCCCTGGATTAGCACCCCAGACATCTCATTGTCATCCACATCAAGTACCCTACAAGCCTCAACCCCCCTGGAGAAGGCATTTTGCCAATTACAAAGCACTGTTTTTTTCTTGGGCAAACTATTTAGTCCGGTTATCATTAGAAAATTTGTTTGCACAGACCTGGCTGTTGCAGCTCCTAAAATTGACTCTTGCTAATAGGACATGGAAAAAGAAGGAGCACAAACACTGGAGAATTGGAGATGAGCCCTCGCTTCTGCAGGTTCATCGCAGATGGAGGAGGGTGGCCCCTCCTCCAGCACATGCCCTTGGATGGAAAGCTCTGGGAAGACCCCTTTCATAAGGGAGATCAGCCCTCTTTTCTTTCCTATGCTTGCCGTGTGGCTGTGAAGTATGTTAGTACCTCACACTGGGGTGATGGAAACTAGCAAGCAGCCCGGAAGAGTGAGGATCCTCATGGAGAGACCAAATGTATTGGAGATCCAGGGAGGGTGAGTCAACAAGCCAAATTAATATATCCAGAATTGATATGAGCTAATATGATAATCAAGCTGATAATGCGCTTGAGCGGGACATGAGTCAGTGTTTTAACATCACTGGGTTATTCTGGTCTTTGAGGCCCAGCCCAGAGGTCATGTTTTGCAGGTGGGAAGCCCGGGGCTCCCAAGTGGCCCTTTACAACATGGAACAGAAATGCAGACAAAGACTAGGAAGACAAGGCAAAGTCCTGGAATCAGAGGTCCATCAGAGGGGTCAAAATCCTGTGTAGGGCTTAGAGAGGGAATGCAATTAGTAGAAAGAACCAGAGGGTGGGAACCTGAGAGGTGAGCCTTTGAATTCCAGTCCCCCATCCCCCACTGGCCCCATGGCAGCCGGCATAATCGCTCCCCTGCCCTGTCCGAAGCTTACTCAGTGGCACCAGCAGCCGTGGCTGCAGGCCCTTGGCTGGGTCCTCCAGTTCCCATGCCCTTGACGGAGTGCAGAGGGTGGCACTTGCTTTGCTCGGTGAAAAGTGAGCACAAGTGATACTCTAAGAGAAAGCTTTCTTGCTCTTTCCTCTTGGCCATGAGAACACCTCCACCCCCAAATTAGCTCCCCCCTCCACTCCTGATTGTAGGCAACATGGAACCACACCCAGCTCTCTGCCAAGGCGTAGCTTGTGTATGAAACGGAACTTTGTGGTTATAAGGGGACCGATCTGGGTGTTATGCTGTTGCCAGAGACCTATCTTAAAAATGCTATCCCCTTAAGCCTGTTTCTTCATCGCCAACAAAGCACTTAACAGGCCTATTTCATGTGGCTCTTTTGAGAATTGAATGGACTGACGGTGGGAACACATTTGGCCGAAAAATGTGGAGACATAAAGGGTGACACTGTCCCCTGGACGCTATGTTCTGGCAATTGAAAGAGAGGGCCAGTGGCCAGAGTTTTAACTGTTTCTGTTTTGTTTTCCCCTGAATTGTAATTTCTCTCTCTCCTTGGAAAATATTGATCTAGAAATGAAACACTTAAAACCCATGCAATTTTTTGATGTGTTGGAGAAATGCAATCTTCCTGAGGGAAAAGGCGGTCACTGTGGTTGAAATGGCCCTCTCTTTGCTAGCCTGAAACTGACCTCTCTCCAGCCAGAAATTGCACAAGACTTCCAGACCTTCCACCCAGATTTGTTTTTCGCAAACAGCCAAGCTAGGAAAATCTGCATTGCATAGCCCTCTGGTTCTGCAAAGGACAGCTGAGGCTCCCTGGCTTATGAGAGCACAAGGTTGTGCCCTCAAGACCTAACATGTGTGCCTGCACAGTGTTCACAGCTGGTGTCTCCCTGTCTGGCTCTTTGCTTTAGCATAGTTTAATCTTTCTTACCTGGTGCCTGCATGGGGGACCTTGCTTTAGGGCTGGGCTCTCCCCAGAGAGACATTGCTCCTACATCCTTCTTCCTAAACCCCAACCCAATCAGAGTCTGGGGACCAAAGTCTTTGCTCACGCCCCATTGCTCATCAATATCACCTCCTTCCCTGGGTCTTGGGGATTCTCTTCAATCATAATTTCTGCCCAGGCAGAAATTCTGCCCATCCATTAGGAGGTGCACACTCTCCTGCATAACAATCTTTTCTAATCTCCAATAATATGCAATTTCTCTCAACCATGAAAACTATTTAGCCCTCAAACTTCCTTTTAATAAATTTTATAATTATGGTCAAAAATTTGGAAATTGAAGAAAATTATAGAGGAAACAGTCAAACAGAAACATAACTGCACCTCAAGAGAGAATCTCTGTTAAGGTATAATGCATTCTTTCCCAGCAGTGGATAAGGGCTGAACAGAATGACCATCCTCAGGGTTGGCAGAGAAGCAAGAAGGAAAAACTATCAAGGAAAGTGGTACCTTGCAAGACAACAGGGAAATAACAAATTTGAAGCCACCACAATTGAAAATTGTCCATATTCCCTGGGGTGGTGATTCTACTTCCCAGAATTTATTCCATGGAAATAATAGCAGAAATATGCAAAAAAAAAAAATTCACTTTGAGAAACCTCACTGCACCATTGTTTTTAAGTGCATAAAAAAATTGAAAAAACTTAAGAGTCCATCAATTGGGAATTCATGTAATCACTTACGAAACTTTTATCCAATGAAATAGTATGTAGTCATTAATGAGAAGATAAAATACAGTTTGGATGTACAGTGTGATTCAGACTGTAGTACTGAAAATTTTTAAAAATGTATATTATTTTTACTTACCTAAAGCCAACTCTTTTTTTTTTTAAGATTTTATTTATTTATTTGACAGACAGAGATCACAAGTAGGTAGAGAGGCAGGCAGAGAAAGGGGGAAAGCAGGCTCCCTGCTGAGCAGAAAGCCTGATGTGGGGCTCGATCCCAGGACCCTGGGATCATGACCTGAGCCGAAGGAAGAGGCTTAACCCACTGAGCCACCCAGGTGCCCCCCTAAAGCCAATTCTAAAGTCCCTTGCCTGGAATGTTGTCAAAAGCAGAAAATATTTCATATGCACAGTAAAATTTTTGACATGAGGCACAGCAGTGATTAATGGCGGTTATCTCCTAGGAATGAAATCGAGAGACCTTCTTTTTCTGATCTGTATGTTCCTGTATTTTGTAATAATAATTAAAAGACGAGAGACCCATCCTAGAATAACAATAACAAAAATCCTTGCCTGGAACTGTTTGAGTGGGCTAATTTATAGGCTTTTCAGAGGCCTTCGATTAAAAAAATAAAATCCTCTTCATAAACGAAACTGTGTACTTAAAACTGCCCCCAGCAATGAGGGTTCATTTGTTAAGTTAAAACAGGTGAAATCCAGAACTACACTCGAATGGGGAAAAAAAAAAAAAGAATAAATAAAAACAACGAAATCCTAAGCAAAATAGAATCAAATAAGTTAAAAAGCAATAAAATTCTAAGTGGACTTCATAAAACTATGTATGAATGCTTCTGGGAACCCTGCAGATCTGAGTTGTTAGGAGTCTGGTGACCTGGAGTGTTAAGGGGTCAATACTCCATCTTAGCTGTCACTGCCCCTTCCCTGTCCCCTCCCCTCCCTACCCACCACCCCTGCCTGACACACTTTGGTCTCTCTCTTCCAGACAAGGTTCTACTTACCTAAATCTGTCACCCTCTTCTGGGTCAATCCCCCTCAATCTAGCACACATGGACAAGAATTTGCATCAAGATGCTTGACAGGTGAACAACTTTGCGGCAGCTCCCCGCACCCTGAAAGGCTGGATGGGAGTGGTGTGGCCTTTCTCAAGAGGCCTTATCTCTAATGGCAGGGCATTCTCCCTGCGGGCCATGGTCATCTGCGATTGCTCAAACGTCCAACGTCCGTGTTTCAGCCACAGAGACTCCAAACAGGATCATCAGCAGAAGCAACCTCACAGCTCGGAGCCCGAGCGTTTGTCAACCTCTTGCCCAGGTTATGTAGTTCAAACATGACGTTTTCCCACGAGCTTCTGAGTCCGGAAAAGAAATGTAATTTTCACCCCGGACGCTAGGAGACTTCAGACTCTTCTCTTCTAGAGTGATGATCTTCTCTGCGATGCCATTCCTCCACTTGGGCCCCGGGCTCCTTCCTCAACAAAGCTCAAAGGACAAAACTCAACATTCCCTGTAGACGCTTTGGCAGAGGCTGTGGCCTATAGGGCTGATGGGCTTGGTTTCCAATGCTTGCTTAAAACTGAAGTAGTAGAGATGAGCAGCAGGCCGACTTCCCGAGGCTTTTCTGGCATGACCAGAAGCTGCAAAATTAATTGATGGCATTTTCTCAAGGGAGTGGCTGAGAAACCCTTTCAAGTTTCTGGGTTGCTTGGCATTCACAGATGCTAAGTAAGGCCCAGGCCCTGGCTCTTTGAGGTTTCTGTCCCACAAGCTGGAGGACAGGCATGATTTAGGATGGTCAGCAGGGGGGAGAGTGGTAAGTCCCACTTGCCTCTTAAACAAATAAACAAATGCAGCCCACAGCTTGGGCAGCCCAGGGTGGGGGTGTGGGGGGAGTTGGGGGCCCTTTAGCACCTGGTAGATCCAAGGGGGAAGGGGTCCCAAGGGGGCATAAATACATTGTTCACTAATACATGCTAAGATGACAAGACAATTTGTTTTTGTTTAAAGCTGCTCTGGAATAAAAGAGGTGTTTTTTATGTTGGTTTGTTTTTTGTTCGTTTGTTTGTTTGTTTTGGTTTTTGGGTTTTTTATAGGACTTTTGGAAAGGACTGGGGTAGGAATTCTACCTACATCAACATTCAACTAGTTCTCTTTGCACTCACTTCATTCCATGAGCACAGACCACAGATCCTTAACCTTTTCCCATCTGCCTATTGCTCTTCTCCCTGCGGAGCGGACTCCCCTCATGCCAAGACTGAGGTTTATCACTACTCTGTTTATCTGGAGTCCTTACAGATTCCTCAAAGCAACCCCCTTCGCAGAGACAGAGGGTTCTGGGAGTCAGGGTGCAAACTGCCCTAGGATATTTCTGACCCTGGAGTCATTGCCTGGACCTCAGTAACTAAGTTGTATGTGGGGTCTAGCCAGGAGAAAGGCTGAATACGGATCCTGACACAGTAGTCACCAAAATGTTGACTTTGGTGTCTCGAGTAAATAGCTCTGTTGTAGTATTTTTCAGGGGGGTGACTGGGAGACTTTACACACCCCATGGGCACACCACGCTCACACACACAGACATGTATATGCAAACACACACCAATGGACATGTGCCCACGTTCCCTGCACCCCCATACTACTCATCTCGCACATGTAAGGTTTCCACACTCAAGCAAGTTTGGAAAATTCTGCACATGGCCATAAGGCTTTGTGTCTGGTGGTAGATGATTCCCAGCAAAGGCTCTGAGAAGTCCTGCAGTAAAGAAACCTGAGCTGCTAACTTGCTCAACTGGTGTGTCCTAGGTACACTGGGCCATACCCTGTTTCCACACAGCCTGGACAGTTTCAGTGAAGCACACTGAGCAAATGGTTCAGGAGAGTAGGGCTGCCTGCCTTCCTGGACTTGCATTTTGCTTTCAGACTTTAGGGGTTATATCGTTCTTTCTGCAACGAAGGGCCACTGACCCCTCCTCTTTCACCATGTGCTCCCAGTCCAGCCACTTATGCCTGTGTGTGGGGCGGGGGGGAAGTTCCTCTCTGTGTTGTGGAAGGAGATCCTGCAACTTGGATAGAAAAAAAACAGCATTCACAGGCTGGGGGTCACATAGACCCGCACCCCAAGTCTTTTTAAAAGTGCCCCCACTGAGCCTCCCCACCACTACAGGGAGAATGTAGTGAGAACCTTTTTGGGCACTTTTTCTGCCTACTTCTTTGTTCTGAGCCCATGCTTATCTAACTCGACTGGATCCATGATGATCGCACCAGCGTGGTGAGCTATGCAAGCCTGGCGACTGATGGCTTCATGGGTACCCATGGGAGGTCGCCATCCTGTCTGTCCCAGTGGTGGAAAGAGATCTCCCAGTGCCTGCCTTCAAAGGACAGAACTAGGATCTAGAATCAGGATCAGGAAATCAGGATCTAGATTACCCATCGTGGACCAGCATGTGGAGGCACTTAAATTTAAGGTAACTGTTATTATGCACCCTCTCTGAAACGAGAAACAAACATTTAAAAATAGGTTTGGGATTTAGAGAAGAGTCACTCCCACTTCACATTCAAAGACCTAGACAGAGATGGGCAAACTGCCCGGGGTACCTGCTTGTACACCTAGAAGAGAATTTCCGGGCCCTTCTCTGGAGGCCTGGTCCCTGCGTGGGCGCCAGTGTTTCTTGGTGGACAAAAGCCACGCCATGTCACCTGTCTCTGCAGCCCTGCAGACAGGAATATAGCCCCGCTGAGCACCGGAACCAGACTCCAAGTCGGTTTACCCAGGAGCCCCAGCTCTGTAGTGCCACAATATGGTGTACATGCTTGTCCTTCCAGGACCATGGAATATCTTGGTTATGGAAACAGGTACAAGCTAGGAAGATGGTAAAAAACAACGTATAATAGATGGGATTAAAGGAACAGAGTCAAGACTTATACAGACCTGGCTTTTATTCCCGAGTTCAGAAGCTTATAAATCTGGGACCATGAAACACACTAAGCCTCAATTTTCTCAACCGTAAAATGGGTATTCTTTTATACGAGTTTCCCCTCTGGTTGTTGTAAGACATAAGTGAGATAAACATGTAAGTTCTCACCCGGGGCCTGTCACAAGATACATGTTTAATAAATGTAAGCTATTGTCCATGCGCTGCTCATATACAACACATAGTAGGTGTTGACAAATGCTTATTTCCATGCGTTTCTAAGTAAGATAACGCTCACACAAAGAGCCACAATCCTCCCTGCAGCCGTCCTACTAGTAAGTTTAGTCATAAAAGAGTCTTGATTGTTTGTTTTTCTGGAGATGTTTTTGCATTTATAATTCATGACTGGATGAAATGATCGTGTCTGCATTTTCCCTTAGGAAGCCAGAATTTGACTTGATGCCATGCTTATTTACTCTGCTGTTTGTACGGTCCCTTGAATGTGGTAGGACTGCCTCTCCAAGAGACCAGCTGGGGTCCCCACGGCGGAGTCTCGGGAAATCAGCGCCCAGGTGAGCTTGCCAGCCAGAGGCAAGAATGGACATTTTCAGAGGCAGGGAAAGGAAGCCCCTGGCTTCTCTTTGTTTTGCGGTTGTTTTTTGGAGCAGGTTGGAGGACACAGGGAGAGATAATGGCCCAAGGAAGGCTTAGGCATCCCTTTGTGCTGGTTTATTTTAAGCCCCTTGAAGAGGCCCTTTTATTGTTCCCTTTGCTCCCAGTACTTCAAAGCTGGAGGGTTTTTCTTTGGGACTGCCAGAGGGAGGATGGAGCTAGTGAGTGAACGGGGTTCAGGGATTGCTTACTGAGAAGCAGTTAAAGGAGGGAGGAAGTTAGAAAAAAGAAACAATTTGATCTTGTACTTACAGTAAGAGGTATTATCTGATTCTTGAGTTCAAAGACTTGGTAAAGAAAAAGGTGGTTTGTAATTCTGGAAACAAACCACCTCACACTTTCACCTGCAGAACAACCACCTGGGGAGCTTGTTTCAAAGGCCATTCCCAGGACGCACTTGAGGGGGAATGCTGTTTCGCTAGGTCTAGAGGAATCTGCATTTTAATGTGAGCCCCCTGGGAAATGTGAGGCTCCTTGACAAGGTTCCCCTGACACAATGAAAGAAATTTGGGGTCCTGGGGCACCACTGTTGCCTGGCCAAAAGGCAGCTGTTAATTTTCTGGATTGCTTTGCTCTGGATTCCTAACCCCCTGCGGCTGTTGGGAAATGCTTTCGCTGTGGTTAAAGGGAGATTGAACAATGGAGGATAAAGAAGGAGCCAGACCCTTTTATCCCTCTCGGAAAAATAGCTCCCAGCGGCTCTGGCCGATTGACTAGCTGAAGTCAGGCATGCAGTTGTTAGCCCTGGGAAGGAGAAAGAAGAATTGGTCCCCATAGGTAAAGGACTCAGGGCACTGGCCTCCGGACCGCTGGGAGCTCATTACCCCTGTGAACCTGCAGTGCCCCCAGATGGAAATGTGCCTCTCCAGAGCGGGCCTTCCGCAGGTGCAGCTTCTCGAGGGGCCCAGGACCTTGCCTGAAGAGTCAGGTAGATGCACACAGCACAGGGGTCCACAAGCAACAGGAGCTCGAAATTTCAACCATAACTGGAAAGATTGAGGTGTAGGAAAACAACAGCAGAGATCGGCTGCTCTCACGCAGAGGAAGGAGATCTATCTCCCTAGTTATTGTGAGATTATATTTACATACAGGTTACACCACATACTGAGTCACAATTATAAATACCTTCATGAGACCAACAGGAGGCTTTGACAGAATTTTCACTTCACTACGCCCAGGGGGAAGGGTGAGACTCTTCTGGGACAAGTGGGCGGGGCAATGTGTTTTCCAAGTGCTTTGCTGACCTGCCCTGTTGTTTGGGAAGGAAAGGATTATATGATAAAATGCCGGGAAAATGTCGGGATTAAACTAAGTGAAATAACAATTCTCGGTTGCAGAACTTCTCTTACACATCTGTGGATTTGGCCATGAGACCCTTTGGCAAAGATCACTGTTCAAAATTAGTGTCTCCTGAACAGGTTCTGGGAATGCTGGGTCACATGATTCCAAGGGTCCCCTTTGGCTCTTATGACCCACAGGCGGCATAGAAGTGAGAAAGTGAGAAAGCACACAAATGCCCCTGTTTGTGTAGCAGGACGACAGACGGATATCTGAAAACTGGTGAGCACCTATCAGCATAATAAAACAATAAATGCTTAAAAAAAATCCATACGCGCCGTTCGCAAAATAATTGCCTCCCTGGAGAACACAACAGAGAAAAGAAAGTTGGCTTTACATGTCCTCAAGAATCAAAGTAAATATCAGCCTGACTCATACTTGTAGTCTACAAACTACAAAAAGAAACTGTGCTATGGTGAGGGGTGGGGGGAATGGGCCCTTTTAAAATAAGTGGCAAGTCTCATTGAAGGAGAAAATAAGCATGGTGATCTTCTGTGACTTTTGTGTACTGAGCCTCAAGAAATCATACATGGTGGGGGCGCCTGGGTAGCCCCGTGGGTTAAGCCTTTGCTTTCAGCTCAGGTCAGGATCTCAGGGTCCCGGCACCAAGCCCTGCATTGGGCTGTCTGCTCAGCAGGGAGCCTGCTTCCCCACTCCAGTTCTCCGCGTGCCTCTCTGCCTACTTGTGATCTCTCTCTGTGTCAAATAAATAAATAAAATCTTTAAAAAAAATAAGTAGTGACAAACAGGGATTATTACATGCCAAATTTAGTAAAAATAAAATTGAGAGAAGACAGCTTTAATGAATCTAGGATTACTACAAGATTAACTTAAATTTAGAAAAAAAAAAAAGTGCAGACCTCATTTTGCCAGGGAGATGAGAGTATTAGTTCTAGCTTGAAAATAGGCAAAGAACCTCTGATCTCTTCTTTACATTATAATGTTAGCACATAGCAAAAATTGGACAAGTGTTATGCCTTAAACACGAAATCATATTTTACAGCAAAGGAGAAAAGCTATTTTCCTCAAAGGACACTTAATATCAATCTCAAAGCAGTAATTAGCATCATACTTAAAGCTGAGCTCTCTAGGAAGACCCTTGAAAGATAAGACCAGAAGAAGTTGCCCATTATCACCACCTTCTCCAACATGGTCTTAGACATTGAAGCCAATGCAGTAACACATGTGAGAGAAACAACTTGGAAGATAAATTGCTTAATTGTTGAGAGACTATATCTACCAGAAATCCCAAGATAACCAACTGAAACTAGAATGAAAACTAAAGGAAAGAGCATCTGATAAAGGACTGGTATCCAACATACACAAAGAACTCTTAAAACTCAACAATAAGGGGTGCCTGGGTGGCTCAGTTGTCAACCATCTGCCTTCAGCTCAGGTCATGATCCCAGGGTCCCAGGTTGGAACCCCGCATCAAGCTCCTTGCTCTGCAGGAAGCCTGCTTCTCCTTCTCCCACTCCCCCTGCTTATATTCCTGCTCTCGTTATCTCTCTGTCAAATAAATAAATAAAATCTTAAAAAAAAACCCTCAACAGTAAGAAAGCAAACAATCCTTATGAAGAAAATGTGCTAAAGTCCTTAACAGACACCTCACCAGAAAAGATAGACAGATGGCAAATAAACATATAAAAATATGCTCCCCATCATAAGCCAAGTACCACTCCACACCTATCAAAATAGCCCAAATCCAGAACACCAACAGCACCAAATGTGGGCAAAGATGTGGTCTAACAGGTGCTTTTGTTCGTTGCTGGTGGGAATGCAAAATGGTGCAGCCACTTTGGAAGACAGTCTGACAGTTTCTTACAAACTAAACATATTCTTACCATATAATCCAGCAACTGCTCTCTTTCATATTTATCTAAAGGAGTTGGAAACTTAAAGTCCAAGCAAAAATGTGCACACAGATGTTTCTAGAGGCCTTATTCATAATTGCCAAAACTTGGGAGCAACCAACATGTCCTTTAGTAGGTGAATGTCCATCCAGTGTGGGGCTCAAACTTACGGCCTCCAGACAAGAGAATGTTATTCAGTGTTAAAAAGAAGTGAGCTATCCAACCATGAAAACACATGGAGGAAACTTCAATTTGTATTGATGAGTGAAGGGAGATAATCTAAAAAGATTACATACTATATGATTCCAAATATATCACATTTTGGAAAAGACAAAAAAGGAGACAGTACAAAGTTCAGTGATTATCAGGGATTGGGGGAGGGAGTCATGAATAGGGTGAATTTAAGGGCAGTGATATTACTCCTTATGTAGCACAATGGCAGATACATGTCACTGGAACTGTGTCCAAACCCAGACAATTGGCAACACCAGGAATAAACTCTAACTTGAACTGTGAACTTTGGATGATGCTTATGTATCAGTGTGGGATACTGATAGTAGGGGAAGCTATGCATGTGTTGGGGCAAGGGTATATGGGAACTCTGTATTTTCTGCTCAGTATTGCTGTTACCCTAAAAAAGTCCTATTACAGGGACACCTGGGTGGCTCAGTTGGTTAAGTGGCTGCCTTTGGCTCAGGTCATAATCCCAGCTGTCCAGGGATCAAGTCCCACATTGGACTTCTTGCTCAGCAGGGAGCTTGCTTCTCTGTCTCTGCCTGCCATTCTGCCTGTGCCGTTCTCTCTCTCTCTGACAAATAAATAAATAAATAAAATCTTTAAAAAAAAAAAGTCCTATAACAGAAGGTCCATTTTTTTTTTAAAGCAACTTGGGAGATGTAATTAATGAATGAGAACAAATTATCAACCTCCTTATTCTCTTAAAAATTTTTTGTTTATTTATTTGAAATAATTTCTACATCCAGTGTGGGGCTCAAACTCATAACTCAGAGACCAACAGTCACATGCTCTTCTGACTGGGACAGGCAGGCACCTTTCTTAATCCCCTTATTGATGGCAACACTTAGTAGGAGAAAGATCCACTGTGTGTACATGTACATATATGTGTGTGTACAAATGCAACTGCACATATTATATATACATACAGCATATATCCAGGAATAAACTGAGCAAAAAAAAAAGATGTAAGACTCCAGGGGCACCTGGGTTGCTCAGTGGGTTAAGCCTCCCCCTTCAGCTCAGGTCATGGTCTCAGGGTCCTGGGATCGAACCCCACATCAGGCTCTCTGCTCAGCAGGGAGCCTGCCTCCACCTCTCTCTCTGACTGCCTCTCTGCCTACTTGTGATCTCTCTCTGTCAAATAAATAAACAAAATCTTTTAAAAAATGTAAGACTTCATTCAAGAAAAGCAAAAGCAAACTATAAGGCATCTAAAGATAAAAAAACTGGAGAGGTTTGGAGAAAGTTGCCATGTTCCTGCAAGGAACAGAGTTAATCAGAGCTATAAATATGACATTTTTATCCCAAATTAACTACAAGCCCAATGAAAGTCCACTTTCTATTGGATTTTTTCTAATATTGAAAGACAATTTCAAAGATAATTTGAAAAAAAATTAATAGGTAAAAGAGGTAATCTTTCTTTTAAAGATGAATAATGATGAAGCTCTTAACACATATTATGAACCTGGAGTAATTAAAATATAAACACATCTAAATAAAGGAGACTTGGCCAGACAGGAGACACAGAAGACTTAACATGAAACCAGTGACATCATAAATTAGTGGGAAAGAATTATTTGATAAATAATGCTGAGAACAGGGTTAATTTAGGGTAAAATTTTTTTAAAAAGTGAAATTCAGGGCACCTGGGTGGCTCAGTGGGTTAAGCCTCTGCCTTCGGCTCAGGTCATGATCTCAGGGTCCTGGGATCGAGTCCCACATCGGCTCTCTGCACAGCAGGGAGTCTGCTTCCCCCCCACCCTTTGCCTGCCTCTCTGCCTACTTGTGATCTCTCTCTCTGTTACATGAAGAAATAAAAAGTCTTTTTTAAAAAAGTGAAATTCAGTCCTTATCTGATGCAGTCTAAAACAAACTTTAATTAAAGTAGTAAGTTAAAGAGCTTTAAAGAAAAAATTAAAAACTGTCATATATTTTCTTGATCTCCTAGAAACTATCTCAGAACAAATGGGTACAAGGATTTACAAATGTTAAGATTGATACTTTCAGAATAAGAAGAAGTTAAATGCATAAAAAAAAAGAGAGAGACAGAGAGAGAGAACTCTGCAAATGAACTTAGGTTATAGTCAGGATCCAGTTTATAGCCTAAAATTATTTTACTAACTACAAGGAAAAATTAAAGACATGAAGAAAGAATGTTAGAGCCAAATTCAGGAACAAATAGGAGAAAATAGGAGGTCCTTAATAACTAATTTTTGAAGAAATGAAAACAGATATACCACTGGAAAAAGACAACGAGAAGTTTAAAGACAACATAAGTAAACAAAATTAAGAAGAAAAATACAGAGCTGACATGACAGGAAGGTTAAAACTGAAACTACTTCCCTCAATTTGAAAACCTTATGAAATTGAAAGGAATAGTTATCAAAAGGAAATCAGCAGGAAAAAATAATCCTAAACTAATTTTTCCACGGGAAAATTTCATCAATATGTCCATGTGAGAAAATGGGACTAGACTGGTCAACATGGTACAAGTACTTTAAAAATTTAAGAAGCCTCCAATATCCATGCAAAGTAACCTGTTCCAAAATACATTTTTAAGAGTGCGTATGGAGGTGGGGGAGGGAAGAATTCATGCTGTAAATGTGATAAAGAATATATTTATGGCATTATACATATTAGTTGTCTTAGGGTGCCTGGGTGGCTCAGTGGGTTAAAGCCTCTGCCTTCGGCTCAGCTCATGATCCCAGGGTCCTGGGATTGAGCCCTGCATCGGGTTCTTTGCTCAGCGGGGAGCCTGCTTCCTCCTCTCTCTCTGCCTGCCTCTCTGCCTACTTGTGATCTCTGTCTGTCAAATAAATAAAATCTTTAAAAGAAAATAAATAAATAAATAAATAAATATGAGTTGTCTCATAGTTCATGCTTCAAATGTTTTGATTACCATAAAATTAAAGGGTGGTTGTTTTTTTTGTCTTTTTTTTTTTAATGTGTCAAGAAATGCCATAAAGGGTGGTGAGTGAAGTAGCAAAGTTGGAGAGCATTGGCCATGCTACTAGACAATCAGGGAAAGAAAAGCAGGAGCTGCCGGACAGCCACTGACATTTCTCGAATTCTTCATACATGTCTCATCCTGTGTGGGTCCTTTCTGTCCAAGGTCTCACTAAAAGAATAAATGCAACAAAAAGGAGATCCAAATGTTGTAAATCTCCACATATGTTGTAAATGTCCACACCACTAGAGACTTTAGAAATACTAAACAACAGGACCAATTTGGAAACATGAAGACAAAAGATAATACCCAGTGTCGACCAGAGTTTTAGGAAATAGTACTCATATACAAGGCCTGTTTAAGTTACATTTGAACAACTTTTGTAGAAGGCAATTTGGCAATGTGCATCACGGGCATTTTAAAAACATTCCTATCTGTTGACCTCCAAATTCCACTTTTTGTAATAATGTCTTTGGGCCGGTAATGCCATCTCTTGAAATAAACAAAGTGCCCTCAAAGATGCACCAAAAATGTTCAGGGTAGCATTGCTTACACTCGGAAACATGGGATCATGCCTGGCATTTTATTGATATAAATGTATCAGAGTGTTTTCAATCACATTTTCTCATTTAACTCTCAAAAATCTCTTTGTCTTAAATTTATTATGCCCATTTTAAAATTTCAAAAATGATAAATTAGGAACTTCCTTAAAATCCAAGACTTAATTGGAGCTGGAGCTCGGGCTGAGTCCAGGTCTTCTTGTGGTCTGGTCCAGTGTCGTTTCTGCATAATCACATGTCTTCTAGCATGCTTGGGTATTAGAGCTGAGTCTTAGAAATTACCTGGTTCACACAAACCCCTCAGCTGGACAAGTGACTTGGGCTCATAGGAAGTAAGTCGGCCTGATGAGCCAATGACTGAATGTGGCTGTTCTCTTCTAATACAATATTCTTAGGACAGCATTGAATGTTTCTCTCAGAACAAGGTAGGGAATGATTTCCAGTAGTGGCTCGGCCATAAAGAAAAGATCTGGGGGAAGCTCAGAAGCAGTCAAGATACTCCAGAACATGGTTTCTACAGATATCCAGCTCTGTCACTGCTCTTCTCCACAAAAATCATCCAAAGTTTCTCTTCCAAATGTCATCTGGGGCGGGTATGTCTTCCTCCTTGTCCTGGCAGAAAATCTTTTGACAGATTGGCAGAAATACTCTTTGGGAAATACGAGGTCAAGGATCGACAATTCCTTTTTACCAGCGAGTCTTAAACGTCTTTGTGTTTAAGAATCAGCTGGAAGCTTTGTGGGAAATGCAGATTCCAGGGCTCAGTCAGTAATGGTTCTGGTCTGGTGGCTTTGGAGTGAACACAGAGATGTTTTAAACAGCTGGCCTGACTCAACCAGAGGCAAAAAGTCTAAAGAGCCAACTGAAGCCATGTTTCATACTTCTTATTATTTCTTGACCTATAATCATAATTTTAGGCAACTCTCCTGAGCCCCGAAGGGTATATTAGTCCAGCCTTTAGAACCATTCTTCTTGTGTCTTTGGTGCATTTTATTTTATTTTATTTTTAAGATTTTATTCGACAGAGATCGCAAGTAGGCAGAGAGGCAGGCAGAGAGAGAAGAAGGGAAGCAGACTCCCTGCCGAGCAGAGAGCCTGACGTGGGGCTCAATCCCAGGACCCTGAGATCATGACCCGAGCTGAAGGCAGAGGCTTTAACCCACTGAGCCACCCAGGCACGCCTTCAGTGCATTTTTTTTTTTAAAGATTATTTATTTATTTATTTGTCATAGAGAGAGAAGCGAGAGCAAGCACAGGCAGACAGAGTGGCGGGCAGAGGCAGAGGGAGAAGCAGGCTCCCCGCCAAGCAAGGAGCCCGATGTGGGACTCGATCCCAGGACGCTGGGATCATGACCTGAGCCGAAGGCAGCCGCTTAACCAACTGAGCCACCCAGGCGTCCCCCTTCAGTGCATTTTAAAGCATTGTTCTTGCTTATACTTTTTCCAAGATCTAGACTTGGTCAATTTATTGATGCTCTCTGTAACAGCTGACTTTACCACACTCTTTCCTTCATTTTGGTGTTTGAAGGAGAAATTGCATTATATTCCCATATTGGCCATTGCCACGGGCAATTCATTTATTCAACGTATATTGAATGGCAGCTCCCAGTGGTGCAGAAACTATATTACAGGACTTAAATGGACTTTCTTTGCAGGAGACTAAGATTGATGCGTCTCCTGACTAGTACAGCACCACCCCCTCTTCTGGCGGTCATGGCCAGCTTCATGGGTATGTGACCAGTGCCATTCATCTCCCAGGTCCCCATGAAGGCCTGGCGTTTGGTTTGATGCTCTGCTGTCATTGTCTTGAAATGCTTAATGCCTTTTGAAGAAGAGGCTCTGCTTTCACTTTTCACTGGACCCTGAAAATTCTACAGCCTACTCTGCAAATTCCATAGCAGGTCCCTCTGATTATAGTCAGAAGTTACATGTCAGATACTCAAGAAGGGAAATTGTATCTGGGGCTCCTGGTGTGTGGCTCTGGTGACTGGTAGTGTGGCACTAGGACTGCTCAGCCTAGGCTGACATAAATTGGGTCTTTACTACACACCTCCCTCCCGGTTGCACATAACAATTCTTCTCTTGTTTTAATGGTGATGAGTCCAAAGTCACTTTTATTTTGGGAAATCTTAATTGAAGCTAAAGTAAGTCAGTCCTTGGCATGGAAAGAGCTCAGGGGACCGGTCAGATGTCTAGTCTTCCACTCCACGACCACTTCTATCTTGACTATTTTAACCCATGAAGGTCAGAGCTTCATTAGCAACCGATGCTCTTGAATACAAGATAAAAATGTGGCTTTGTACCATGCAAACACGGCTGCGTTCCCTGCTTGCCTGGCTGCCAGGGAGAGCCAATCCAAGCAGCGCAGCTTAAACAAAGAGCAGAAGCACCTCCAAAACCCAAAAGAAGTTACAGGCAACCCAGTCCTGAGAGATTCCAGGATCAAGATTTAGGAAGCAATCAGGGGCCAGGAGACCATTCTCCAGCTCTGTCCAGAGAGCCATCTGCTCCTTCTTCCCTGATTTTTGCTGCATGCCGTCTGTCTCTCCTTCTCTCTGAGGACTAGCCCTTCCTGTCCCACTTGCACCTGGCAGAAATGTAGCCAACTGAGGCACAGCTTCTCATGGCCTCCCAGCCCTGCACAAACTGCACGGAGTCCTGAGGTGCCAATTCTAAACTTCTAAGAGAGGAAATTAGATCAGTGCCTCGATCACCAGTTGCTGTCTGAGCCTGGCAATGGCGCTAGTGTGAGTCACCAGAGCCATGACCCACTCAGAAGGGTTCAAGGAGCAGGGAAGGAGGTGGGTGAGAATTCCTTCCAGTGGATTCATATGCTACCTGGGGTCACAAAGGAATGGTGTGATCAATGTGGAGTATTGGAAGGTGGGTAGACTTTGGGGGAGGGTGGGCTATGGGTGCCTGTATAATCTACAACCGATATATAGTTCTGGGGTTGGGTGGCGAGTTCACATGTGCTTGTTTCTGTTGTACTTGCAAACAAGGAAGCTAACTGACGAAAAGGGATCACGAATCAATGATACTGCATCATGAGCCAAGGATTATGATTAACAAAAATTTAAGGTACATTAAGATAGAAACCTTATTTTTTATCTGGATGGTGGGTGCACATGTGTTTGTCTTATTACTAGCTTTCAACCCACCTACGTGTTTCACACACGCACGCACACTGCCCTGAAGTTAGCCAATGCTATTCAGTCCCCAAGGGAGGACCCTTTCAGAATTCCCTGAGTGACTGAGGCTCTGATCCAGCCATCTGAGGAGTCGCTCAGGGCTTCGGTGACCCTGCCTAGGGTGTCACTCTTGCTGACCTGTGGCAGTGACCACCAAGCCTCCTGGGTAAGCTTTCACTGCAGCCCAGGAAGCATTGCTAAAGAGGAAGCTTCTCGACAGGGGAATCTACCCTCCCTGTACTCTTCCCTTGGTGGCCAGTGGTTCCTTTCTCCCTTGTCTGTTTCAAAGAAAAGATGCATTCCTCCCATTCATATCTGTATCACTCCTGTCCAGAATTAGGTTGTCCTGATAAGTTTACTGAAACTTCCTTCTTGTAACCCATGTGCCCTTGGTTGCATGCTTTCTGACAGAACAGGGGTGATCTTACCTCAGGATGGCAAATGAATGCTCAGGAAGGGTGGAATGGGGAAATCAAAGACAGATGTCAGATCCCCAGCCTGCCCCCCTCATCTGTCCCTTGCTCCCCTGACTCACAGTTTAAATTGTGTTTTGTGACATAGAATGAGATCAATAAGGAAAGGGGCAGGGGCAGGAAAGTCACAGGAGACTAGAGGCTCTGACCCCACAATCAGCCCACCATCCATATGGAGAAGGGGGACAACTCCTGTCTCCTCCAGCCACCTGCAGTGCCGCATGATTCAGGGAGATGCAAACACTTCATTCCTGACAGTGGGGGCTCCAGACAGGGGAGGGCTATTTGGGCACCACAGTCAGGACCAGGGAAGCCTCAAATACAGCTGTCCTGCTGCTGATGGCCTCACTCAACTTGCTTTTCGTCCCTCTTCACGTTTCCCGTTCTCTACATCAGACACTAGTGATGAGGGAGCACGAGACTGGCTGAAATCAAAGCAAAAGCTGGCGCCTTGCAATCCCCTCTCCACCCGCTCCCCTCCATAATATGTGTAGCATTCCTCAGGCACCCGTGACTGCCATAGACGATAAACAAATAGTTAACTTGCAAAGATCACAATCACAAGCAGGAATCTCCCTTGCTCTACAAATGTCCTGGAGATCTACAAACAGGGAGGTTGCCTTATCAATAGCACAAATTTCCAGAGGCAAATAACTCTCCGTTCCTCAAGCCCTAATGTCTCCCTCCCCATCATAAACGAAACTGGAGGAGGCTGAGGTAGAAGGGAATGTAAATGATAGCAGGATCATAACACCCCACCAAGAATCTCCCAACTATCTTGATGTTAATGGCTGGCCTAAAGACAACATTGATCAAGCCACAAGGGCAAGGCCTTCTCCCGGCACCTTGTAGGCCCTCTTTAACATATGAAAACTCTGTTGAAACCTCCCTTCCCCTCACCTTCCCCCAACCGCAAGGTATAGAACCTGCCATCCCTCACAACCCTGGGCAGCAGCTCTTCCTGCCCACGGGTCCCATCCCCGTGCTTTAATAAACCACCATTTTGCACCAAAGATGTCTCAAGAATTCTTTATTGGTCATCAGCTCTGGACCTCAGCCCACCAAACCTCACTTAGGTTCTAGAACGTCATCACTAGGTCTGTAATTTGGCATCGTGCCTGACTCCTAAGATTAGTGTTTGCTGTCCTGCTTAGTTCTGGGGTGTTCAAGCAGCTAGTGTGCTGCCGAAAGAAAACCGGGTCCTCTCACCCAGCACAGAGCAGCTCCAGGGAAACAGGTCACCTGATGACATTGCCCGGGACACAGCGCTGGTGGCTCCGCCTGAGGACAGGCAGAATGAGGGAATTTCGCCTGCACCCTGTCCCTACATGTGCCCCAGGACAAACCAGGCATTTCTGTATTCAAAACCATCGAGTCAACAGATAGCTGCCATGGATCTAGCCCACCACAGCCTCCAAGCAGATGTTGATAAGATGCCCACACACGCCCTGGATTCTGAATAACCTGTGCGCCGTTAGTAGGAACTCGTTTCTGGAAAGGGACTCAGGAAACTCTGGCAGCCTCCCATGGGGCCCTGGCTTTCTGGTAATTTGGGAGGCAAGACTGCAAATCATGTGTCAATTGGCTGCTTTGGAAACTCCCATGACTTGAGAAAATAGAACACTTCCATGGGTAACAGTGTTGTAGCCCTCAGCAGCTGACCCCCACCCCCGCAAGGGGTCTGACATTAACCCAACCTAATCTCATTAGAATAGTCGAGTATTGTCCTAATATTGAAACAAAATTAGAAGGAATAGGTAGACATCAGGCAACATTTTTCATTTTCCTTTGAGTCTTAGCAAGGAATCTAGCAATATTTCCTTAAGGGCAATTAGCTAATTAGCCAAGCAACTAAGTAAGTGACTTTATCACTGTTCTTTCTGTGATGCCCGGGGCCACAGCAGCTCTGGACCGTCCCCCTGGCACATTTACCCGCAGAATGTCGTGTTTCCCCGTTGACAATGAAACTCTCCCCATATGTCTCATTAAGGAAACCCTGCATCTTCCAAAGAGCCACCCAGAATATGAATTATTTAAGAACCTTAACTTTTTGTTCCGAAAGTTTTGTTCTGAAATTAGTGGTCTTAACATTTTTTAAGTTAATGCTTCTCATCAATTCACTCCCCAAATGAGTAAACTGACTGACGGTCTGTTGAAAGGCAGAAGTTATAAAAATTGTGATTTCTATAACGTGGGTGATAATCTTGCTTCTTGGACCAGAATCCCATACTGGACCCAGGTTGCGGACGGTGCCACAGGAAGGTGAAGGAGCTCCCTAGGGCTCCATAGAGCAGTGTGCCTTCTCCTCCTGTGAGTTACTCCGAAAGCTTAGGGAGTCTGAGCTGAGGGGGTCAGAGGTCCCATGGTGGTGAGGGGCAGGAACCACTTGCAAGTTAACAATAATTCAACAATACGCATGGTCCAAGATATTAGAGAAAACAGGCATCTCGAGGATATAGGGGAGTCGTGCAGAAGAAGTTGTCAAGGAAAGCTCTTCCTTGTGGGGAGTCCCAATCTACCTGAGACACCCTTTTCCTCCTACTCAGCTCCAGACAGACTGCTGCCATTAAGAAGCAATACCATCGCGTTGGAAAGAAGCTGCTTTTCATCAGTGTGTCCTTAAAAAGGGTGATCTCCTCCTGTTTCATGCAGGAGACATGGAATAAAGGGGGTAGGGAATTTTGAGGCTCATTTTTAGGCTTGTACATGCCCCAGTTCCAGCAGTTTTCTCAGCACTTAGGTCCTTTTTGTCCTATATATGTCCCAGAAGCCTTTTCTGGGCTGTTCTGACCTTTTCCTCTCTCCTGGACATCATGCCAATTTGACCCTCGGGAACTCTGATGCTAGTAGCTGCCTTTACCCTCAGCTTGGGTAGTGGTCAAGGGTCCCAAGAGGTAATTTTACAGGAAGAAAATGCAACCGTTGTCTTGCCTGGGGTGGAATGATACAGTAACCAAGAAATCTGGGACGCCATTCACCAGGGACTTCCAGGCTGAGGAAGAAACTGCTGAGGCTTCTGTCTTCCAGCTTTGAATGTCATCGCAGGGAAATGTGTTGGTTCAGCATTACCAGCACTTGGCTCTCAGGGTGGGGTGCTGCAAAACACACCAGGCTTGCCCACAGGACCAACTACATGGGCAGAGCCCAGTGAGAAAACGTGGGGCCTGGTTCAGAAATTCTTCCTCTTTTTAAAAAGATTCTATTTGTTTGAGAGAGAGAGCCAGAGCACATGTGTGAGCAGGGAGAGGGGAAGAGGGAAAGGGAGAGGGAAAGAATCTCGCTGCTAAGAGCAGACTCCCCACTAAGCGCAGAGCTGGACATGGGGCTCGATTTCACAGCCCCGAGACCATGACCTGAGCTGCAGCCACAAGTTGGACACTTAACCCACTGAGCCACCCAGGCGCCCCTCTCCTCTACCCCTTGTTCAGAAATTCTTACAGCATTTCAAGACAGCTATAGCAGATCATTCAAATGAAGTAAGGGGTTCTTTTTTTTTTTTTTAATTTTTTAAATTTATTTTCAGCCTAACAGTATTCATTGTTTTTGCACCACACCCAGTGCTCCATGCAATCCGTGCCCTCTCCAATACCCACCACCTCGTTCCCCCAACCTCCCACCCCCTGCCCCTTCAAACCCCTCAGATTGTTTTTCAGAGTCCATAGTCTCTCATGGTTCACCTCCCCTTCCAATATCCCTCAACTCCTAGAGGGTTCTTTTGAACTCAGGGCCCTATGTGCCTGGACATGATGAAGGTCTCTACTATGTCCTTGGTCCTGCAGGGTGTGTGACCTTGAGTACGCGCTACGCCTCAATTCTTCACCTGGAAACAGAGGGCACTTGAGGAAGAGAGCTTCCTGATAAGTTCTCCACAATACGGGGGAGGGCACAGTGAGGCCAGGGCGGGCCAAGGGGCCAGCACCATGAACAGCCTCAGAAAGGGAGACATAGGATGGCATTCTTAGGGGTGAGGGAATCCCAGGAAATCACACCCTGAGTTAGGAACCACTGAGAGAGACTGGTGAGGTTCAGGTGGAGACCAGGCCAGGAGCTGACAGGGCTGGTGGTAGACAGTGGTGCTGCTTCCGATCCAGTGGCCAGGACAGAAGAGCACAGACTGGGGGCTTCACCAATTGGCACTTAGTGAGGCTTCAGAGTCCAAAGTCAAGGTGCCTGCAGATTTGGTGTCTGGAAGGACCCTTCCCTTGGTTTACAGAAGGCTGCCTCCTCGAAGTCCTCACAGGGCAGAGAGAGGCATCTCTGGTCCTTTTTCTCTTCTTATAAGGACACTCACCCCATCATTTGGGTCCCACTCTCATGATCTCATCTAAACTTCATCACCGCCTAAGGCTTCACCTTCACATTGAATGTTAGAGTTTCAGCAGACGCTTAGGGGACACAGACATTCAGTCTGTAACAGGAGTGTGGGTGTGCAGCCACGAGATGCCTGACACTGGACCCCAGAAGACAGTGTACACGGTCCCTGTCAGTGTGTGTAGCCTACACACCCACCCCAGAGAGAGGTGGTCCTAGAAGCCCCAGGCTCTGTGCCTCAGGGAGGGTCCGGTGAGTTGTGGGCAGGCAGCCAGGCTGGAGAGGGATTGCCTAAAGTTGTCCTATCAATTTTTCTCCCAACTGTTTGATCAGATAAACCCCTCAACTTTCACTGGAAGAATGGACAGAGTCAAGAGAGTCAGGGATGTTAAATATGTGGAGCTCATTTTATCTGGAAGGAAATCTCCAAAGCAAGCAATGTACCCCAAAGGGTATAAAACAGGAATTGTCATGATGCCCAGGTTTTTCCCAAGGACCGTTTGCTTTCATGGCATGTTGCTCCTTTTTTTCTGGAACACCTTGCTCCTTCCCCACCTCCCTAGATGGCTCTGACGTATCCTTCAGGACTCTCTTTGAGTCCTTCCCCCCTACTAACACTCCCCATTTAGTCCTTGCAAAGCCTCTTGAGGAGGTCTGCATTCTCCTTATGTTTTCCTTCCATGACATTCTCGAAGGCATCACACAGCACACAGTAGGCACTCCCTGATCTTTTGTTAAATTGATGAATGAATGAATGCACTTAGAGGCCGTCAAGGAGTTTGTTTTCCTAGCTAAAGCAGCAGAGGGCACATTCCTCCCTTGGCCTCATGTTGCTAGAGCATGGGCAGGACATGAATGAGCAGAGCACAGAGACTGCCCATGCAGACAGAGACACGATCAGACTCACAAGCCCAGAAGAAGGCCGCCAAACCCCCGGCCAGGATGCTCCGCCCTACAAGACAACGAGTAAGTAGGAGACGC
Organism: Neogale vison; assembly: GCF_020171115.1. Classification (NCBI taxonomy): domain Eukaryota; kingdom Metazoa; phylum Chordata; class Mammalia; order Carnivora; family Mustelidae; genus Neogale; species Neogale vison. The sequence continues at coordinate 41,911,387 of NC_058093.1, read as the reverse complement.
ACTATTTCAGCACTGTTTCAGGGGGTGACTGAAGACAGAACGAGAGTAAGTTTTAAAATAGTCGACATTCAACCATTTTAAATTTAGAAGTCATTTTGAAGTTAGAGCCAACAAGACCTTCCGATGCATGGGATATGGGGGCTGTGGGCAAGCGGCAAGGTTGCTCATGGTCTTGGCCTTGACTGGAAGGGTAATACGGGCACCACGGAATGGACCGCAGAACATGAGGAGAGCAGACTCAGGGGTTTGGTGTGTGCACAGTACAGAAGGGGAGGGCTTCCTCCAGACTTCACTGCCCAAAGCCCATGTCAGCTCCTGTTTCTGGGTGCAAGTACCTTTCCATCCTGAAGTTTTCTCTTCCTGAGATCTGAGCATTAGGCTCTGCCTAGTGCGGTCGGCTAAGTCACCCCTGAGATGGCATCGCAGTGGGCTGTGCTTCCCCCCACCCCAGCCTCCCACACTGACCCCAGTGGGCTCCCCCATATACCTCCTTCTTGGATCTCCACGCAGAAGGCTCCCAGGGGACACAGATGGGTACAAATGCTAATTTATTTACATGGAGAAAAAGGCCACCCAGTGGCCCGGAGTATCAAGCCCGGGGGGCCAATAAACTGTCCCCTTCGCCTAGCAGAAATGAAGGCGTTACCAGCCTGCGCGGGAGGACACGGTACCAGGTTAGATGGTGATTCCCGGGCAGTCACTCAGACCTTCTGAGTGCAGATTTCTGGGCTGGTTCTGGCACAAACCTGTAGTGTCAAATAACACAACAAAACACATGCACACACCAAAAAAAGCCGCCAAAACTTGAGCAAGATTTAAAATTAAAAAAAGGTTGCTGATCGCCAGGGAATGAATGAGTATATTTTATTCACTGACGCTCCTTACTCTGACATAGGAAACCTCTCCGTCTGATGAACAACATGCTGCAATTTATCTCTCACGGAGGGATTATTTCCTAGAAATAATGACTAACGGGCAACTTTGGTCAAATCCATGTTTTCCTGGCCATGTGATCACGGGGAAAACCAGGGTCAAGATAGTGGTCACAGGCAGTTTTCCTAGGGATCTGCTGACACTTTTCTGGGAACTCATTCCCTTCTTCTAGAGTATCCTTCCCGCATTCTCTCAAGAGGACCCCGAGATAGTCTCAGCTGAGGTCAGCCTTACAGGGGGCTCCCCTCTCTCTTGGGTCCAGGGCTGTGCTCTGTCACTGGGACTGCAGAGCCTGGGAGCTGCTGGTGTGCCAGGGGGCTGCGCTCTGTCAGTGCCCGTCAGTGCCAAGGACTGGAGTCTGCCTGGGGACCCAGGTACCTGGGGGGCAGAGTCTTCTGTCACTCCTGGACATCTGAGCAGCCTCTGATTGGAGTGATGGGGGCAGTTCCTTCCCAGGCCAAGCCACAGAGCACCCGGAATCCAAATCAGAGCCAGTACACCCTGAACTTCCTTGCAATTTTAAACTTTTTCTTAAAAAAGCTCTACTGCTTGTTTATTGTATAATTACATCATCATTGTCCAAAATTTAAGAATCCCAAAATAGAAAGGAGAAAATTTAAATCACTTATAATTTTGCCTCTTAGTCAGTGTTCACAATTGGTTCGTGTCCTTTGTGTTTTGTTTTGTTTTAATTTTTAGCTGAAAAATAGGAGCAAGGAACTAAACTCTTCTTCCGAATCAGAGTTATTTAGAAATGTGTTGATTTTCCAATTATTTTTGTTTTGCTTTGCTTAAATTTTAGTTATAATCTCTAGTTTAATTAATTAATTTATTTGTTTTTAAGATTTTATTTATCAGAGAGAGAGAGAGCACAAGCAGGGGGAAGGGCAGAGGGAGAAGGAGGCTCCCCGCTGAGCAGGGAGCCTGATGGCGGGCTGGAGCCCAGGATTCTGGGATTGTGACCTGAGTCCAACGCAGACGCTTAACCAACTGAGCCACCCAGGTGCCCTACAACTTCTAGTTTAATTGCAAATTTCATACAATAGCCACTTTTGTAATTCAAGGATTTCCTATGGGTTAATATTTATTTTTACAAATAATCCTTAGGTGCTTGAAAGAAGGTACATTCTGAGTGTATTAATGTTAATCATTATTCCTTAATCAACAATATTATTTTATTATCCAAATGTTCTGCTTCTTAATCTTTTTTTCTTAAAGATTTTTATTTATTTATTTATTTGACAGACAGAGATCACAAGCAGGCAGAGAGGCAGGCAGAGAGAGGGGGAGAAGCAGGCTCCCTGCTGAGCAGAGAGCCCAGCTTCTTAATCTTTTTAAACCATCCCTTGACTTACAAAGAAAAACTTACCTTGGTTTTTAATAATCTCCTACTCCAAATGTTTTTGTGGTGAATTTCTTCTTAGATTGGTAACAGTTTTTGCTTTAAGTACTATTGTCAATGTTATTTTATTTGGCACATAAATATTCATGATCATTATAGTTTCGTTGTAATTATATATTTACCAACCTGAAAAAAATCTTTCCTGTTTAATGATTTTCCCTTGCATATTATTTTGTCTAAGATCATTTTTGAAAATCTTGCTTTCTTGTGTTCGTGTGTGCCTAACATATCCTTGTCCATCTTCTAAAATTTCTGGTCTGTCCTTCTGTTTTAGGGGAGTTTTATATCAACAACTTATATTTAAATTTTCTTTTTGATTCAGTCTTAGAGTCTCTGAGGAGATTTTAACTGTTTGGTTAATTATCCCCAAAATATGTTTGCTTTTGCTTTTGCCATCTTATTTTTGTACTTTTCTTTTTTAAATCCACCCTTGATTTTCCTTTCTTTTTGTCTTGTCTATAAACTATCTTTTTTTCTTACTATAATCTAGACTATATATATCCTGTATTTCCCCTCAGTATTTTCTTAGATTGATATAATTGATGTATAACATTGTGTTAGGTTGGGGTGTACATCCTGTTGGTTCGAGACACACGTATATATTGCAATATGATTACTACACTAGCATTAGCTACTTTTTCATGTCCTTCTTTTTAATTTTACTAACATTACCTCTAAGTTGTAAGATACTTCACCATCTGTCCGAAACCTGGTATCTCCTGACTGACTTCCCATCTACTAAAATGATGTTCCTGCACGGCATTAGAGTCAAGCTGGGGAAGCCCACTAGAGTGGGTCCCCATGACCCCACCCCAGCCACTCTGGTGCTGATGAGATTCCCTTCTCAGAGCCTTTGCAGCAGGAAGGGTCATTTAGGCATTCTGGTGTCCGTAGGTGTTCACCTGGGCCGTCCTACCTGGAGAAGGGGCAGAGTGTGGGTGACCAGGAGCTGCAGATCGCTTCACTGGTGGGTGCATCCTTTTAAAAAATACAGATTAGCAGGATTGTCAGTGGCCGGGAGACGGAAATAGCCCTCTTCACCTCAGGGTGCCATTCCCGTCATGTCCAGAGCTCACTGCCCGGCACTTGCTGGCACCCCTAGGAAGGGCTTGGCTCCCTCTCGTCTGACCTCAAAGCTCTGTTTCAGAAGCCACATTGTGCATCAGCTAATGAGAGTTCCTCCATCTGTCCTCATCTGCACCACTATTGGCAGAAATCCCTCCTAGAATGGGGCCAAGCTTTAATTGATATTCTTAGCTTCTGGTGCAGTTGCAATTTTGCAATTTTGCATGTGCCTTCATGGGTCTTTTAGCAGGAAAGGATGAATCAGGCAATCAGGCACCTGCTGGGAGCTACCATAGGATTCTAGAAGTCTGCAAGTTTGACTCAGAATGACAGAATGTGAACCATGGTTTCAATGTTGTTCTATAAAGCTTATGGCCCTCATTTCAGCAGATACTACTGTCCAGCATTTTCCAAACTCTACATTGAGGGGGAAAGGATCATAAAGTACATTGCATTAGGAAAAAAAGGGGGGGGGGAGGAGGTCACAGTCAACCATGTTGGTGCATCAGTGCATTCTATGCCTCTTGGACTTTCAAAACACATTGCAGCGTATTAAAGGCTAGGAATATCTTCTTGCAAAGGAATTGACTTAACTTTGCTTAGAGCAGCACATCTCAATGCTCGACTTTGAAACCTTTTTGGTAAGCCTCCTGGGAATGTCTAAGAAAACTGATATTTTTCCAGAATGCACACAGGGATGGATGGCCAGAGCATGTACAAAAGAGGGCCTGGGAGAGAAGGCGGCCGTTTCTCTGGTCCCTGCTCACACTTCATCAGAGACCTGGCATGGATGCACAGCTTGTCATTTCTTCTAGATTATTCATATTAATTACATCTTTGGAAAACAAAAACGCCTGGAGCCTGTTTTCTTAACCTTCAGCAGAACGAATGCTACTGATTTGTAATTAACAACATGTTTTCAAACTTCATAGAAAACGAATTCAGGAGGCTTTCATTTCATTTGTGTCTCTATGCCTTACACGAAGCAGCAACTGAGAACAGGGTCTTTTAACGTTACTCAATACCCAAGAATAATCTTCAGAGATGGATTTCATCATAAGTGTGGTTGCATTAAAAACATGGATAAATGTGTCTGATTTCCTTTTCAGCTATTGAGTGTAATCTGTGTTTTTCTTTTGGTCTTGGTTACCAAGAAACTCAGAAATAAATATGGTGTTCTTACCCCAAATTACTTTTTCAAAGATATCTGGAAGGGTCAGCTTTCTTTGTCCACTTTGCATAACCTCTGGCTTTGGTTTCCAGTTTTATTCAGACATAACTGACATATAACGCTGTGTAAGTGTAAGGTATACAGAGTGACCATTTGATACACTTGTGTACTGCAGAAGGGCTACCTCACTTAGGTTAGGTAGCACTTCATCCCTTCACATAGTTACCATTTGTGTGTGTGTGTAGTGAGATATTTTAAGATCTATTCTCTGAGGAACGTCCAAGTGTATGATTCAGTCACCAGCTGTACATTACATCCCAGAAATTACCCATCATATAAGTGGATGTTTGTGACCTTTGAGCATCTCCACCCATCCCATCCTCCTCTGCCCCCGAAACCCCCATCTGCCTTCAAATTCCCACATCTGAATCTCAGAATTTTTAATCCTTAACTCTCCTGTTTTACTCTTTGATTATTTCTTATACCATCAAGGATCCCTTCACAACTAACTCCTATTTAGACTCTCAATCTGCACATTTTGATAAAGACAGGGAGGCAATAAGTAAAAATCAATTTGATTTGTAAAAAGGAAGTCAAGAAAATTTTGACGTTTCCCAGTACAAACACTAAAAACACATCCCTAGCTTTGGAACACAAGAATCAACAGCACAAACAGTAATGTTAACAAAGAAAAAGGACCCTGTAAAACTTATCGTTCACTGTCAACAAAATCTTGAACTATTCTCATTTAATGCTCTGAACTCTAAGAATATTCTGACATTGAATTACTTTCATTTCCATAACTGGAGCCAGCTGGAGTTATGACCTTTTTTCTTTTTATTATGGAAGTTTTAAGCGTATCTCACACTTGGAGACTGTAAACCTCCCCGCTGCTCCCTACTGCTTCAGTTTGAACAATTACCATCATTTCCCTCATTTAATCTCACATTGCTCTACTTCCTAGTTTTTAATTTGTTTTTAAGCAGGCTCCACACCCAGCATGGAGCCCAGCGCGGGGCTTGATCTCATAACCTTGAGATCAAGACCTGAGTTGAAATCAAGAGTCAGATGCTTAATCACCTGAGCCACTCAGGTGCCCCTAGTTTTAAAAAATTTTTAAAGCAAATCTCAAACACCATTTTTTTATATAAATATATCTCTAACAGATGACTTTTTTTTTAGCATAACCACCATGTTATTATCACACCTTAAAAATTAACCGTAATATTTAATATCATCTTGTATACATTTCATAATTAAAAGTCTCCAGGGTTCTCAAAAAATCTCTTTTTCATTGCTGGTTTGTTCCAATCAGATTCCCCATAAGGGGTGCAAGCTGCCTTTGGTTGTTCTGTTGGAGGCATTCTGAAGTATCACGGCAGATGCTAAAATGAGAGGTGTGTGAGGGTGTTCAGGTATTTTCTCTGATTAGGTAACTTATTAAGAATTCTACAGAATACATCAAAAGACAGTTCTCCCTTCCTTCTTAAACAATGGGAGGGAGGGAAAGTCCCCCTCGACCTGCTGAGGGTCCCTGGCTGGGTCTGAAAATTAAGATGACGGAGACAGAATAACAAGAGAAAAGCACACGCAGTTATCTAATATAAATTTTACATGACACGAAGAAATAAGGCCCAAAGGAATGACTGAACCCCAGTGTTCTGACCGTGTTCTGGGTCTGATGACAAGTGGGCGTGAAAGGAGGGGTGAGGTAGAGAAAGCGCTAAGGGTCCTGATCTCATGAAACAGGAAGGTTTTTTTTTTTTTGTGGTTGAGATTTTTCTCAGCATCCCTTTGTCTTTAGAGCTAGGGTGCTCCTTTCCTCCTGCATGGGAAGTGCTCCTTGCATGGGAGGGGCTGTGACCCGCATCAGGGAAGAAGGAGAGGGAAGGTCAGAGTGATCTTTCCTGCTTCTGCTTTTGTCTCCATCTCCTTCAGCTTCAAATATCAGTCTGCCAAGGTGGCAGAGTTGGGTGAGCTCATCCTGAGCCCAAGCAAGAGAAAATAAAAAACCATAGTATCACCAAAATACTGCCCTCTTTTTATTTTTTATAACTGCCAGCACAGTGCACACTGATTTTCACATTCTGCTTTTATCAGCTGATGTTAGACCAAACCAATTCTCCGTTGCCAGTGTCTGTATAATTATCATTTGTAACAGGTGCACATTATTTCACTGTCTTGGCCACTATTCTATTGCTTTAGCATTTTTGTAGCATTTGCTCGATCCATATGAAGTATTGGAAGGGGAAATGCTAGCCAAGGCTGAAAATGTTTGGCACCTCCCCCAACACACCCCCCTCCACATTTTGACGTGTTAAAATGTGTTTGACGTGCTTATGGGTCTATGGAGGAAAAGAAGTACAAGGCAGAGAGGGGCAGGGGGAGTAGAGAGAAGGTGGTGGTTTGCCTGGGATATGTTTGAAAGGTTTGTTTTTCCTCTATCCTCTTGATTCATGCAGGGCCCGCCTGGGAAACCGTGCGTTTACCTGAAATTAGTTCTTGTTATAGAAGAGATCCAAACTGCCAGTTCTGTGTGTCTACAGCAAGCCTGGAGTGTGCAGGCTCCAATCAGCAAATAAAGGGTATAAACCACGCTCTCCTGTGCAGAGGGGTGGCCTCTGCTCTGACCCCAGCAGGGATGAATGAGTGATGGGCACGGAGCTCCAGATTTCCAGAGAGTCAAAGTATTTCATGTCAAACAATGTGATATCTCATTTATCGTTAACTAATCTTCCTAGAATTATCTTGTGCCCAATGACCAAGTCTTGCCAGGTATGATATGCAGGGAAAATCATCACTACATGAATTGTGGCAAATAGTGTACTCTGTATAAAATAAAGTGGGGTATTGACAAGGACCATAAGCTGAGTGCCCTTTGTGGTGACAATTGTAAGCAATAATATTTAGATTCATTATTTTTTAAAGATTTTCCTTTTTTTTAAAAAAAAAGATTTTATTAATTTATTTGAGAGAGATAGACTGAGCGAGAGAGAGAGAGAGAGAATGTGACTGGGCATGAGCAGAGGGAAGGGGCAAAGGGAGAGAGAGGAGCAGACTCTCCACTGAGCAGAGAGCCTGACGCAGGGCTAGATCCCTGGACCCTGAGATCATGACCTGTACTGAAGGTAGACATTTATCCAACTGAGACACCCAGGCCCCCAAGATTTTCTTTTTAAGTAGTTTCTACACCCAATGTGGGGCTTGAACTCAGAACCCTGAGATCAAGGGTCGCATGCTCCACCGACTGACCAGCCAGACACCCTGATAATAATGATTTTTACTGTTACCAAAATTATTTTTTTCTAGGAATGTTTTGTGCATAAAGATGTTTTTGGCTGAAATTTTTCTTTAGATTTGATTTTTAGGAACTGGACTATTGGATCTCAAATGAGACATTTTTTAAGAGAGAGAAAAGAGAGGGAGAAAGAGAGTCATGTTCCTTTTCAAAAGAATGATGCTGATCACGTAGATGACAAATGTAAATAAAAATCTGCAGCCTTATTTATATGCTAGCCACGGAGATTTTAAACAGCAGGCACACAGAAGTTTGGAGAAAGAAACACTGAAAATATTTTTGTCACACCCTGAGTGCTTGAAATGAAATCTCTCTAGTACCTCTCTGTAATTCCGTTTTAACAATAGGAACATTGACAATAGAATTAATTAACTCAGTTGGGAGGGACCTACACAGTGGAAGCTCCCAGAGAGGGTCAGATGAAGGGAGACCAGCAGACTGCAGGGGGATGGAGAAATGGCCCAAGTCGAGGAGTGGTTCAGGATCTTGCATATTAGTATTTTGAATCTGCAAAATCTAGCCCAACTAGAAATGCCTCAGAAGTCACATAGTGATATCATTTTTATTTTCTAAAGCGACAATGAGCAGTCCTGCAATATCAGCATAACTGAGCCAGCGTAATTAAGAAGCCTGCGAGTGAGGCAGACAGGTGGCACAGTTTGCATTCAGATTCACACAATTCCAGCCATAAGCATAATTGATGTTTGCTCAGGAATATTGAGCTATGTCACAGAATCTGTGAGACGATGCTTATCTGACAGCTATAAGAAGTGCCAAGTCAAGTACTAGGCAAAAAAATATGTTCCAGACAGTAACAGATGTTCTCAGATCAAATATTTTTCTGCAAAATCATGTAGGAGAATCAACTGATAAAACAGCAGAGACTATTTCAGTGGCTCGCATCATGGTAAACACACACACACACACACACACACACACACATGCACACCAAGAAAAAGCCTCTTGTCTGAGCTCAGTTTCCCCACCTGCAGTAGGCAGGCTGAGGTACCCTCATTTCTGAAGTCAGAGCTCTAGAAGCAGTTCTGGGCAGAGGTAGGCCTGTTGTTCCAGAAGCGACTGTTTTCCCAAGAGGGATAGATTAGAAGAAGTAGTACCAAAGAAAGGAGCCAGAAGAAGAAAACACATTTTTAAAAAAAGGAAGAAAAGCAAGCAAGAATGAAGAGTATAATGAGGGGTGGGGAAGGACTCTGAGATAATTGTTTGACCTAGTTATCCTCTCGGAGCTGGGATGCCTTTTGAAGGGAAAGATATTATTGTCCCACCTAACACTCTTGGAGACCACAGAAATTTCATGGCATGTGGAATTTTTGCAAAGTTTTGGGTGAGAAACCAGGAATCACACAAATTTGGCATTCATGGGTAGGCGTTTTGACAGAGCCATGAGGTCCCTCCCCCACCTCCGGACCTCCTCTTCCTTCTACCGGTCTCCCGGTAGAAGGCTTAAAACTCAGCTCCTTCCTTCAAGAAATCTGTCTCTCTAAGCTCGTGAATGCTCAACATGTTCCTGAAGATGTGGGTAGGAGGCCCAGGGAGGGGGACTTAGCCACCTTTCTGGCCCATCCTCCTCTTCTCTTCCCTCTCACTTTTTCTCCTCTTCCTTGAGTGGCAACCAGAAGCTCCAAATTCCTCCCCCCACCCTGGCACAGCAGTGGACTCTGCCCCACTCCATCTGTGAACCTGCTCATCCTAACCGGCCAGGCTCTGCTGCCCATGGTTTTCTGTTTGTGGGAGCATTCTCCTAGGGGCCTCCCCAGACCTGGGACCTTAAAACCCACTGCCAGTCATGGGATTTCTGAATTGTTCTGCATCATCCAGTTTCTCGAACCAAAACCTGGGATGGGAGGTTTCCCTTTTCAGCTTCCTCTTCTTCAGGACTCTGTTTGACATACAGCATTAAGCCACTAGGCAAATCTGTCTCAAGTATCACTCCAGCAACCCCATCCATAACTGCAGTCCCCATTTCCCTGTTACCCCTCATTCTCCTTTCTATTTCTCTGTAGCATGAATCACCATCCTACCTGAAACAGCTTCGCTGGCTTTTTGTGATACCCCTCCTCCAGTCCGCCTCCAGCCCCCAGTGTGAGCTCCATGAAGCAGAGACCTCATAGGTTCTGTTTCTCAATCTAGTCTCCCCTCCTGGACACGTGCATGCCCCACTGTAAGAACCCCACAAGTACTTATCGGATGTTGAGTTAATTTAAGATCTCAGTAATAAGTGGCAGATTCAGGATTTGAATTCAAGCAATCTGACCCAAGATAGCTTAATATTTGCCCTTAGTGAGCTTTCAGGTACCAAGAAACATAACATTCATGAGCTTCAGGTAAAACACAAGATACATTTTGCTAAGAATCACACACATAGGGGAAGCCATTATTAAGTCACAATAAGTCTACGAAAGATCACATAGACACACTTGGGATAAGCGAAAAAAAAAAATAAAACCATTTTGTAACATTTATAGATGACAACTTCATATGCTACCAAAAGGAAACCCAACTTCTTGAAAATCCATGCAATGGTTTTGAATATTATCAGAAAATGTCATGTGATGAAAGTTTTGAAGAGAAACACAAATCTGTTTATTGACATCTGGGGGAGAGACTTATTGAACTTAAGCATGAAAATAAACAACTATAACAAAATAAAAAAACAGTTGATTTCTGCATTTGGTACACAGATACAAATGGCATTAATCTTTGGGGTTCCCCAGGATCCCACTGGTGAAAGGGAAGAAGGAAGTGTGTGTTTCTATCCCTACTTCAGTCCGAACAGGCTGTGGAGGTATGTGCTTTAGTCCAATGCAGAAGGAGAAGGTGGGTGTACAAGGGAAGGCTGACCATATCTCTAGCCCAAGATGCAGCACGTGGTCACCATGTGGCAGAGCAATTTCCATCATGAAACAGGAAAGAAGAAGATCCCTGGTGGGAAAGAAATTACTCCCCTCAGTAGAGAGGTCCCAGGCAGCATAAAGATTCTTTTTCTTTTATATTTTTAATAAACATATAATGTATTATTAGCCTCAGGGGTACAGGTCTGTGAATTGCCAGGTTTACACACTTCACAGCACTCACCATAGCACATACCCTCCCCAATGTCCATAACCCCATCACCCTCTCCGTACTCCCCTCCCCCCAGCTACCCTCAGTTTGTTTTGTGACATTAAGAGTCTCTTATGGTTTGTCTGCCTCCCGATCCCATCTTGTTTCATTTATTCTTTTCCTGTCCCCCAAACCCCCCACATTGCATCTCCACTTCCTCATATCAGTGAGATCATGTGGTAGTTGTCTTTCTCCGATTGACTTATTTTGCTAAGCATAATACCCTCTAGTTCTATCCACGTTGTCGCAAATGGCAAGATTTCATTTCTTTCTATGGCTGCATAGTATTCCACTGTGAATATATATACCACTTCTTCTTTATCCATTCATCTGTTGATGGACATCTAGGTTCTTTCCATAGTTTGGCTATTGTGGACATTGCTGCTATAAACATTCAGGTGCATGTGCCCCTTCAGATCACTACGTTTGTATCTTTAGGGTAAATACCCAGTAGTGCAGTTGCTGGGTCGTAGGGTAGCTCTATTTTCAACTTTTTGAGGAACCTCTATGCTGTTTTCCAGAGTGGTTGCACCAGCTTGCACTCCCACCCAGTGTAGGAGGGTTCCCCTTTCTCTGCATCCTCGCCAGCATCTGTCATTTCCTGACTTGTTAATTTTAGCCATTCTGACTGGTGTGAGGTGGTATCTCATTGTGGTTTTGATTTGTATTTCCCTGATGCCGAGTGATGTGGAGCACTTTTTCATGTGTCTGTTGGCCATCTGGATGTCTTCTTTGCAGAAATGTCTGTTTATGTCCTCTGCCCATTTCTTGATTGGATTATTTGTTCTTTGGGTGTTGAGTTTGCTAAGCTCTTTATAGATTTTGGATACTAGCCCTTTATCTGATATGTTATTTGCAAATATCTTCTCCCATTCTGTCAGTTGTCTTTTGGTTTTGTTAACTGTTTCCTTTGCTGCAGCACAAAGATTCTAATGGAAGCCTCCAGAAACTTAGAAGCAGCTGCAGAGAGTAAGCTCCTTCTGCCTAAAGGGTTGGAGAGGGAATCCCTCGGAGACAAATGACTTGGTTATTACCTTGAGGACCTTACAATACCTTTTACAAAGATCAAAAATTATATATAAAAAAGGGCACAGTTCTGTATCCCAGTGCATCAAAGTAAAAAATTAATCACATCCCAAAAAAATCCATTTGGAACTATGAAGTATAAAAAGAAGAACTTCTCCCAAATAACATTTTTGTGAGTCTTTATAAAAATCTACAATATGCTGACCTTGTACCCAGCAAATGTGTTTCCCAGACATCATGCCCTAGAAATATTCGTTAGTGTGCTAAGATGTATGCCCTAGGACATTCCTTGCAGCCTTGTCTGTAACTGTAAAAACCTTAGGGAAAATCCCAATGACCTTCATAGGGGTAAATGTAATGAAGCCATGTGGCCATTACAAAGAATTCAGTGACACACTTCTGACATGGAAGGAGAGCAGAGTCTAAGCTCCATGAGTGGGGCAGGGAGATCTCTGCTCTGTTCACATATGGAACCCAAGGTTCTGGAACAGAAGCGGGAACATAGTTATAACTTAATAAATATTGATTAAGTGAATGGATCTCTGAAATGTATTGCTAAATGAAACTAGCATATGAAAGCAACCTGCATGGCATGAAATTTCAGTGGTAAAAAAAAAATATATCAAATGTGTGTAGAAAAAGCAGCTAAGGAGAGGAAGGAAGGGGGGCTCCCCAGCCCAGCCTGTGGTTACCCTGGGACAGGGGAGGCATCAGGACTGAAGGCGTGGGAGTAGTGGAGGGAGGTTGCCCCCTTCTTATTATGAGTACTCCAGAGTTCTTTAAATATTTACATGAATATTTTTATTCATGTACTTTTAAGAACAAAAAAGATGAAAAGAATAAAAGAGAATTAATAAAGCAACCCCAAGCTCATTTTTTGAGGGTTTGTTCGGGAGATCTCTGGTAAGTCTCATGAAGAAAAGTCACCCATAAAAAGCAGAATTTTTTTTAAAAAAGTGGTTATAGGGGCACCTGGGTGGCTCAGTGGGTTAAACCTCCATCTTCAGCTCAGGTCATGATCTCCGGGTCCTGGGATCGAGTCCCACATTGGGCTCTCTGCTCAGCAGGGAGCCTGCTTTCCCCTGCCCCACCTTGTCTGCCTACTTGTGATCTCTCTCTCTGTCAAATAAATAAATAAAACCTTTTTTAAGAAAGTGTTTATAAGCCATGTGAGAAAACAGCAGGATGATATGCCAACCAACTTGAAACTTAATCAAGAGACATCTTTTTTCTGCCCATGGATTAAGTGAAAAACTTCAACCCACGAAAAGCATGAAGACATTTTTCATGATGAAAAGAAAATTTAAAACAAAATCAACAAAAGAAAATAAAAATAAAGCATTGTTCCTTCCGCATCCCCAGACTCAGAATATTTCACTGGAGAAGTCATTTAAACTGTCAAGGAAAAGAGATTTCTCATACTTTATAAATTCTTCCAGACAAAGATGACCATTATACTATTCCTTTCATGTAAATGACCTATTTTCCAATAAAAAAGATGGTGTATTATTAACATGGATGCAAGCATTCTCAATAAAGTACGAGTACATAAACTCATAGATATGTTACAATATTTCAATAGATCACAGAAGACTTATTCTTGGGAGATAAGGTACTATAATGCCTGGAAATCTATGAATGCATACTTCAAATTAAAAAGATAAAAGCAGAGGGGTTTCTGGCTGGCTCGGCTAGTAAAGCACACAGCTCTTTCTTTCTTTCTTTAAGATTTTATTATCTATTTGAGAGAAAGACAGAGAGTGAGGATGAGCAGGGAGAAGGGCAGAGAGAGAAACAGACCCCCTGCTAAACAGGGAGCCTCATGTGGGACTCGAGCCCAGGACCCTGAGATCATGACCTGAGCCTAAGGCAGACACTTAACCGACTGAGCCACCCAGGCACCGCAGAGCATCTGACTCTTGATCTCACGGTCATGAGTCTGAGCCTCACACTGGGCACAGAGATTACTTTAAAAAATAAAAGTGTTTTTTAAAAGGACAAAAACAGAATAATATCAGTAGATGCCAAAAGGCATTTAATAATGTTCAATAATCATTCTTATTGGGGAAAACAAAGTAGCTAAGTATTTCAGGGTTACGTCTCATACCAAGTAAATAATGTTATGCTTTAAGGGTAAAGAGCTAGTAGCATTTCCAATAAAATCAGAAATGGAGTCCTGCCATGTACTATTACCTAACATTGCTCTAGAAGTTCTAGAAACAATAAAAGATATAGCTTTCGGAATAAAAGAGATGATGGGATTGTTAGTTGCCTGTGATACGATTGTGTACCTAGAAAACTCAGGAGTCACACATTTAAAATTATCAAAATGAAGAGAAGAGCCCATTGAAAAGGCTATCCCTCAGACCATGAACACAAATAAATGGTAATAAAAAATAGTAAGTCTGACTTATAAAAACAGTTTGAGTTGAAGTCCTCAAGGATGATAGTGTCAGGTGACTCATGAGCATGGGTTAGAATGGGGAACTTGCTGGACTTTCGTAAAGAAAGGGACACTTGGAAGGTGACAATTGAAGCTGCCATTCTCCAGTGGGCTTAGACCCAACAATGTGAACGCTTGTGATGTGAGAGTTCTCAAACCTCTCTCTTTTTTGGTTAGTGATGTTGCCCTCTATGTCTCCACAGAGATTATCTGTTAAAAAATAAACAGTAAGAAAGCTGACCGATGAGCTGGTTCTCTAGCGATCCCAAGAGGAGTCAACAGGCAAGAAGGTGCCTCACTTAGCGCCCAGAACACCAACCCGGGAAGAGTGGCTGGTGTAGCCCCATCTGAGCCCAGCAGTCATCATGGGGCTGGGATGACAACTTGAACACAAGGGTGTGGTCCTGGGAGCTCAGGAGGAGAAAAGTCAGATTTCTTGGCATTTCTCTTGGAAATCTGAGGCACACCCAGTGACTTCAGGAAATGAGCATTTCCTAAAGGTACCTCTTGCTGCTGGTTCTGCAACCTCCCTCCAAGTGTGGGCACCTTCAAAAAATGGCTGGGGTCAGAAGCAGTCATATCATGTCCTTAGTTTCAGGCAGGAAGAATATTCGTGTCCAACATTGTCTGAAAGAGGGATTTTCAAAACTGTGTGTCATAACCCAAGGAAGATAGTTGATTTAGTAGGTTTTGAGCAGCATTTTTAAATTTTTTTAAAATTTTTTAAGTTTCTATTTGAATTCCAGTTAGTTATCATACAGAGTAATATTAGTTTCAGGTGTACAATACCGTGATTCAAACACTGATATACAACACCTAGTTTGAGCAGCATTTTTTAAAAGGAACCTGAATGGGAGAGAAGAAAAGACAAAAAGCTAGAGGTTTTCACCAGTGTGCATACTGGCTCATGATGTAAAAGGTATTTCTTACTGAGGATCACAATCACAAAGGGATGGAGAAGCAGAGTCAGCTCCCCTTGTCCCTTGGGAGCTATGTCTCCCACGCTTGTCCCTTGTCTCCCACCATCAAACATCTTCTGGGTAGCAGCAGCTGGAGCTAGACAGTGGGAATGTTGGCTAATCCATTGTTTCAAGTCCCGAGTGTAGCTGATGTGTGACTTCACTTTGGACACTCACAGCCCGGTGGCAATGGCTGCAGGAGAAACTGGCTCTAAGTTAGCAGCTAATATTTTCTGTCTGAAGTCAAAATTTCCCCTTTTCCTCATTTTGGAAGAAGAAGTGGAAGCTTGTGACAGAGATTGCTCCAGGACTAGGGGCAGTGGAGGCCAGCACATCCCTACACAGCCAGAGGCAAAGACACAGAAGTGGTCCAGGCCATGCCCTTGGCTTCGTCCTTGCTGTCCCTTTCCCTCCCATCCCTGCATCTCCATCATGAGCAAATTACATCTGCTCTGCCTTCCATCTGTCTCCAGAACCCAACCACTTCTCAGGGTTCCTCCTACAAAATGGTAACCGGAATACACAGAAGTTACTCATTAAACCCGGCTGGAAATTGCAGACTCTCTGGAAATACCTCTTGTGCCGTTATTCTGGTTATTGACAACTACCTTGGTGACCCTGTGCATCGTAAGACAGCAAGCACTCCTGTAAGAGCCATTCTATCCACCATTTTCTTTAACTGACAGCACATCCTCTTTCTCCATAACAACTTCTGTGAAGCTGGCGCTCTCGTGAGACCAGGAGCCCTCAGCCTAAAAGCTCTTCCCCTCACACGCAACATTTTGACTCTGGATTTGGGTTTTGTGGCAGAGACTCCCACTTCTGCCTCCCAAGGCTGAGCAAGGTTGAGCTGCCTCAGCAGCTCAGAGGACGGCATAGATCTTTCCGCATGACCCTCGTTTGTCTGTGCTGTGGTTTCTCTATTTTTTTTTTAAAGGAAAGCAGTTATTCCCTGAGTCATGCTGCATTTTTGTGACCCATAGTAACACCCTGCGGAATATCTCTAGAAGTTACATGGTTTCCATTCAAAGACATAACATTAAACAGTCGGCCATGATTCCTTCTGCAAAGTCTAGAGAAGTAGCATCAGCTTTGGGGGCAGGACCTGTTAAAATGCTCTTCAGACGGGGAGCTAAACTTATGTATGTAGCCAGTGGGTGAAGATAGGCCAGTGGGGCTGCTGGCCACCATGGGCTCCACCCACAATCCTGCTTTTTCCATGGAAGCCCCTGGCTGAGAAGGTCTGACTGCTGGCTGGGAAGGTGCTGGAGTAATAAGCTTGCACAGAGCATAGTCACCTGCTCCCCAAGATGTTGGGCTCAGCACAGCCCTGGCTTGATGTTTTGTTCTAACAATTCTGTCTTACAGACTCAAATAAAATTGTGCAAAGATGTTAATTACTTGGAAGTCACAAGCTCTTCTGGTTTTTTTTTTTTTTTCCCTGTCTGCCTTGCCTCTGCTCCCTGTCCCTAGTCCTGTGCTCCAATTTTATTGTAGGCAAACAAAGAATCTTTTTTTTTTTTAAAGATTTCATTTATCCATCTGACAGAGAGAGAGAGATCACAAGCAGGCGGTGAGTCAGGCAGAGAGAGAGAGAGAGAAGCAGGCTCCCGCCAAGCAAAGAGCCCGATGCGGGGCTCGATCCCAGGACACCGAGACCATGACCTGAGCCGAAGGCAGCGGCCCAATCCACTGAGCCACCCAGGCGCCCCCAAACAAAGAATCTTACAAATGGCATACAAATCAAAACTTTTTCAAAGAGGACTAGTAGAAAAGCTGATCAAATATGAAGCAGCTTCTCTGGAGAATATGCATTTTGTTACAGTATCCAATAGGTCTAGTTTTGTTGGCCCCAGTTGTTGGACAAGGACTTACTTGCTCATTGACAAAGTTTGTGTTCTGGGCATCTGCTAGACCCCTAAGCAGGGGTGGCAGTGGATGTGGGCCATGTCGAGGTAGCTAGGGGAGGCAAGGTGACATTCGGCATCCCTGGAGCCTAGGAACTGAATGGGTTCTGATGTCAATCAAACCTTGGGCTTGGTCCCACTTGTTTCCACTCAACCTGTGAGCACCCTGCCTTGTGTTCAATGTAGGGTGCGCTCAGAGGTTCCCAGTCTCCTGTCCTCATGCTGTTTGGCTCAAGAGTAATTTCTGAGAAGCCTTTATTGAAACCTCCAATTAGGTCCTTGGGTCTCTGAACTCTTACAACACCGATATAGTTCCACCAATACTACTTAGCACATCTTAGGACAATTGCTTCTTTTGTCAGATTATACATTCCCTGCAGGTAAATATTTTGTCTTAATTCATCTTGGTATCCCAAACCTGACACAGTAGCTGCTTGTATTGGCTAGCTATTGCCTTGTAACAAATTGCTCCAATCTTTGACATCTGACAGCAATCACTTACTGTAATAGCTCATGGGTCAGTGAACATGCTGGGGATAGGCTGCTAACTTAGACTGCACTTGGCTGATCTCTGCTAGGTTCCTTAATGCATGTGGGGTCATTTGGGGTGTCTGCTCTGGACTGGGCTTGGTTGGGGCCATTCTCTCCCCAAGTCTCTCATCTTCATCACAGGACTAGCAGGCTAGTCTCAGCATTTCCTTCTCACCGTGATGGCAGAAGAGCAAAAATGTAAGAGGAAACAGCAAGGGCTCTGAGATGCAGGCTGAGTCCTGGTAGTACTCTGTCTCTGCCACCCCATCCTAGCGGACAGAGCTAGTCTCATAGTCAAGGCCACACTTGAGGTGGAGAAATAGATTCTGTCTTTTTGGAGGGTGGGGTACTGCAAAGCAAAAGATGTGATAAGGAGGGTGAAGGAGTAAGTTCATTACCTCAATCTGTCATACCCCAGAGCCCAGTTCAGGGTCAACTTGACCCCAATTCTGTTCTCAGTCTGAAAGGATTTTGGTTTTGTAGTTTGGTGCAGACCCAACATCAGTCACCAGGCTTGCTGCCTGGCTGATTAGTATCTAGCATCCTGCCCAAAAAATTCACCCTGACTTGAAATGGGTAGGAGGGCCTTACAAAGTGCTCGAACCTCACCCTGCAGGTTAGCACCTGCTGATTTTCGGGAAATGTCACCTAAACTGGCTGCCTACATCACAACATGTACTCTGCTCTGAGATTCCTCTTCATTCCCCAAGCTACAGGCAGATGCTCGCTGGGCATCCTTGATGTTTCTTACTCAAGGTTGAGAATGAGGGTTTGTCTGCCAGCTCATGTCCCCATGCACCCCTGTCCTTGGGTCTTCTCTTGTGCCTCACTCCAATGGAACTGTCAAATTTGAGGTCTTAAAACTCAGGTTTTGAGGGTCAAGTTTCCCGTGCTTTGTTTTGTTATAACTGAACAGAAACCAAACAAGAGTAAACCTTAGATTTTTAAAAACCACTTCCATATATTTTATTTTATTCCATCCTATTAAGAGCTTCATGTGATGGAGGTGATTTTAAGCTAAGAAAACCAAAGAGTGACAGAGTGTATGCCACTTTCCTGAAATCAACCCACAAGCAAGGAGCAGAGTCTGGATTAAAGCCCAGTTATCCCATTTCTCATTTAGACTTCTCATTCCTATCCTCTGACCACTCTAGTGGTTAATAAAAAACCCCCAAAACTGTTGGAAGTGATATCATGGAGATCAGTGAATGAGGTATCAATGAATGTTCTTAGGGATTCTACTGGTTCCTGTCCCTGTACCATCCTTATACCCCTTCTGACTATGTGGGACATCAGGGTACTGGTGTCAGGTGATCACCCATAGGAATTGTTACAACTTCTCAGAGTGTGGGCCTCAGAGCATCAGCAGCACCTGATTGCTTATGCTCTACTCCACACCTACTAAGTCAGAAGCTCTGGGAGCAGGGCCCAGCCATCTGTGTTTTCACGAGCCCTCTGGTGATTCTGATACACGTGTGAGTTTGAGAACAACTGATCTAGAAAATTCCAAGATATCCCTAGCTTACTGGTGATTGTTGTGGTGAAGGGCATGAGGGGCCATTAAGGTCAAGTAGACCTTAGATACATCGAGACATCCTTCCACATCTACAAGTACTGCCATCAGCGTCAGAAGGGGGGATGGTGAGGGACAGATTCATGAAACGACATTGGGAAGGCTCTGATAGTTGTGGTTCTTTTTATACTTGGTGGACACAGGTTGGAAAGACCGGCTGGCTTGCTCCACTGAGCAGACAGAAAAGACAATCAAGCTAAAATCCTTTCATGCTGAACGGCTCACTTACTGTCTCAGTTCTCACTTGCTCCTGCCTTCCTGGGTGGAAGTCCTCAGAAGTCCCTTTGAGCTGTTATTCTCGGTTTCAATGTTTCTGGTACTGAGTGTGCTGAACCCAAAACAAAGCATGCCAGGGTGTGTGATCTTTGGTGCTAAGTGACACTCGGTCTGCGTGTGTGGTGTTGGGGTTGGGAAGGACTCTCTCTTACTCTGAAGATGCCAGGGGGCAGGAACGTTAAGGTGAGTCAGTAGAGACAGAGAAGTCCAGGTGAATGTGATGCTGGCAGCTTCACCTGATATTGTCCTCTCCTCCCTACAGAATCAGCCTAGGTCTCCTCCTCCAGGAAGGCCACCATCACAAGCTAGGTAAGATCTCCATCCCTGTGCTCATCTCTACGGCAGTAATTACCGGGGGGTGTTAGAATTTCCTGATTGCTTCTTTATCTCTCCTCTGCTCTGGATCCCTGAGCAAAGGGTCTGTGAGTCAGGCCTCTGTACTCCAGCAGTCCATCCCCCAAGGTTTAACACCATGAGGGACTGTAAGTTGGTGCCCAGAAGATGTTTGTTGAAGGAACAGTGACTCTAGAAAAGCTTTATAGCCTGTCTCCCTGACGGGTAGGAGCCAAGGATGTTCTGAGCAGGGAACCAGATAAGGATACCTCTTACCTGTGTTTGCAGCATGAATAACTCCTGGACAATCACTAGCATCAGCCTCTTCCGAGAACACTGGGTCACAACTAGGGAAAAGTGGACAAAATAAATTCACCCATTTAAGGAGACAAAGAAAATCCAAAGAAGAAAGATGAAAGAGCCCCAAGGAGTGCAGGCTTACCAAGGAGCCCAGACTAAGATTTTATTTATTTATTTATCTATTTGAGAGAAAGAGAGAAAGCATGGGCAGGGGAAGAGACAGGAGAAGAAGAAGCAGAATTCCTACTCAGCAGGGAGATGGGCATGGAGCTCGATCCCAGGACCCTGAGATCATGCCCTGAGCAGAAGTCAGAACCTTAACCGACTGAGCAACCCAGGTACCCCTGTGTTTCCCTCTTTCTTAAAATTAAGCTTTTATTTTGCAATCATTGGAAATTCACATGTAGTTGTAAGAAATAATGCAGAGAGATCCCACATACCCTTTTTTCAGTTTCCCCAGAGGTAGTTCTCCTGCAACACTATGTTATAACATCACAGTTGAGTTATTGACTTTGATCCCAAACACGGGTCTTATTTCCAACTCACAGTTTCCCTTGCACTTGTGTGTGTGTGCATTTGGTTCCATGGTCCTTAATCACACTTGTAGGCCCAGGTGTCCACTGCCACAGTCAAGATACTCAGTGACTCCAACACCACAAGGACCCCTCATGTAACCCGGTTATGACAATAGCTGGCCCTTCCCAACCCCAACCTGGCATCCCCTAATCTCTGCAATTTCTGTAAGTGAGTCACTTCAACAATGTTTTATAAATGGAATCATAGAACCCATGTAACACTTTGGGATGGGTTTTTGCTCAGCGTATTTCCCTGGAGACCCACTGCTCTAGATGTTGAACGCAACCATGGTTCACTTCTTTTATCATCTAGTGGCAGACCAGGGGATGGATATACCTCCCTTTCTTTAACCTTTCACCCCCTGAAGGATGTCTGGGACTTCATGCCCCTGGAACAAAAGCCCAAGAGTGCAGTTGCTGAGTTGCCTGGTGATTGCACTCAGTATTTTTTTTTTTTTTAAGAAACTGAGTGGCTTCTGTTCTGAGGGGTTCTTCTGTCCCCTTGAGGAGGAGAAGA
The DNA here is from genome assembly GCF_020171115.1 of Neogale vison. Taxonomy (NCBI): domain Eukaryota; kingdom Metazoa; phylum Chordata; class Mammalia; order Carnivora; family Mustelidae; genus Neogale; species Neogale vison. The sequence continues at coordinate 41,889,958 of NC_058093.1, read as the reverse complement.
TAAATGTCTAGCCTTGACATCAAACCTCTCACCCTCAGACACCCCTAATGGTCCTGGGAGCTCTGGATGGCACCAGAGTAGGGACTAGTTTAGGAGCCCAGGGTTAGAGACTCAAGGGACCTCCATCTCAGGGTCATGACCCTGCTCTTCCCCAGCAAGAGTGAGCACCTCCTCCAATTCTGTTTCTGTGGTGCCTCCCCTGCCTCCCCTGGTCCCCACCCCAAGGACAAGTCCAGAATAGACATCTGGAGGTTCCCAAGCCAGATTTAAAAAAATATGGGAGCAGGGGACACAAGTTTCAAGCAAGGGATTTTTATGAGCTGGAAATTAGAGCAAGGTGCCCTCAGGAGTGGGATGCCAAACACAAAATGAAAATTCCTTGGTTTTCTTGTTATGACACCTGCTGGAAACCCCAGCCCCAGCATCATTGACACCAACGTCACAGAGCCCAGTTCCTTTGCTCCTGAGGAAGTGAGAAGGAGATGTGGTTGTTAAATGCCTTCCTAGCTGGCTTCCCCAAGTGAGGCATCAGCCCTAGACTTCCCTTTTCTCTGCAGCCCCTGCGTCGCTGTGATCTCAAAGTCGAACCTCTGTGGCTAGGGCATGCTGAAATACGCTGAGCCTCTGGTCTGGTTACATAGGGTTTTTGGGATTTACAGCAAGGTCTGAAAACTTTCCAAATGTGGCTAGCCAATCAAGTTGCCAGTCCTTGTTGATCTGTCTGGGCAAGGATGTATGTGTGTGTGTGTGTGTGTGTGTGTGTGTGTGTGTGTGTAGGGGGCAAAATTGAGAGATACAGATGGGATTAACTTTCAAAAGACAGGCAGAGGGAAAAAAGAAACAATCATTCCACATGTTACTAACAATACTTCTGCAACATCTTTGCCAGCTTCTTAGTTAAGTCCAGAGTTTGGGGCCAGATTATATTTGTCTTATGTATAGAAAAGTCATGGGGTCCCTGGGTGGCTCAGTCATTAAGTGTTTGCCTTTGGCTCAGGTTGTGATCCCAGGGTCCTGGGATCGAGCCCCACATCGGGCTCCCAGCTCAGTGGGAAGCCTGTTTCTCCCTCTCCCACTCCCCCTGCTTGTGTTCCCTCTCTCGCTGTCTCTCTCTCCCTCTCTGTCAAATAAATAAAATCAATCCTAAAAAAAAAAAAAAAAAAAAAAGGTCAGTGTATCAGTGAGCCTTCTGTCACAAAAAATATGGTGCAAATATCATTCAGTGTTTTGTCTAATATTTATACCATTTATTCATGTTATTATTTTATGTTTTTTCAACAATTGGGCATGATCTAATCAGAGGAGTCCTTACAGGAGGCGAGGAGCTTTCTGGAAACAGCATGAGAGAGACCCTATGTGGGGACAAATGCTGGCTTTGGGGATATTGGGGTCCACATGACAAGGAATGCAGGCAACCTCAAGGAAACAAGAACGGTCCATGACTGATGACCATCAGGGAGGCAGGGACCTCAGTCCCACAACCCCAAGGAACTGAATTTTGCCACTAACCTGAATGAACTTGCAAGTGGGTTGTCTCCCAAAGCCACCAGAAATGAACCCACACCGGCTGCCACCCCTGTCAGTCTTGTATGACCCTGAGCAGAGAACTCAGGTGAGCCCTGCTTGGGCTTCTGACCTACAGAACTATGAACTGTGAAATCAGTTTTGTCTTACTCTGTGAAGCTAGTGGTATTTGTTATGTAGCAATAGGACATTAATATTGCCTAACTACTTTCTTTGAAGGAGGAAGGAAAAACTCAGTAGGAGAAACACAAGTTAGTATCTCACTAAATTAGCCTGCCACACCTGAATTGATACTTGGTCTCCCACAGTGAGTAGTAATTGCCTAAATTACCGTATCTTCACCAGCAATGAGTTTTATTATTTTATTTTAATCCCTGACAATGAAAATGTCAATTCATTGTTATTATAATATGCATTTATTTCCTTCCCTTCTAGTGAGAAACACCCTTTTTATATACTTCTTAGCATAGCAGCTGTTAGCTTGTAGGAACAGGCTATTTTAATTTCCAGCTGGATGCATTTTTCTATTTAATTTTTGCAGCTAATTTCTCTGTTTCTACAAAACCCTTACACATTAGGTGCTATAAAAATATTTGCTGGGCAACTGTCTGAATTAAAAAATAATGAATGAATAAATAAGTCTTCAAGAACAAATGAGGGCTTTTATTGCTGAGAAATTCAGCCTTTTGGTGTCGGGACAGGACTGCAGGTGGACCAGTGGAATCAGCTCAGTAAAGCAAAAACCCACCTGACATTCAAATGCCCTTGGCCATATCAATCTCCAAGGAAGCTGGTCAAGCAGTAGCCAGTGGGGAAGAAGTCATTACAGAACAGACCAAGAGATGAGAGTGGAGAGAGATGGGGAACCACCATGAACGGATGCCTGGCAGGTGGCTGGGCTTCTCTGGGGTGGATAGCAAGGCAGTCCGCTGCTTTCTGAGATCAGAGATGCAAAACTAGGTCAGAATATCAGTTTGTTGGAAATTTATTTGTTATCATTTCTTTTTTTTAAATTTGTTTGTAAACTATTATTGCAAAAGTAACATATTTGCTATTTTAAATACTTCAAAGGGCTTAGAAGTTTATAAAATACAAGGTAAATGCCCTTTGGATTATCTGTATAAAATACAGATAATGCCATTTGGATTATGTACATAATGGTGAAAGGAAAAATGGGTTGAGCTATGTTTATTGTCTGCAACATACTTTATTTTCAATTAAGAAAATATCATGAGAATATTTTGAGATACAAATTTCAGACGAGGAAACTGGCCATAGGGAATGGCCCCCAGGGTCTCCATGGGTACATTCAGGATATTCATGGCCCCTGAAATCTTGGGTGCTTTTTCAAGCTTTTGTGGACATTCCCTTGGTCTCTAAGCAAAACAACTCCTACATCATTTTCAAGTCTTTTCTGACATTGTGATCATTTTTAAAAATTAAGATGTACTTGAAATGTAACATTTTTGAAATTTAAGGTATAAGTGTTGATTTGACACACTTACGTTTTGCAATATGACTGGCTCTGTAGTATTAGGCAACACTGCTGTCACATTACATAATTATCATTCCTTTTTTTGTGGTGAGAATATTTAAGATTGACTTTCTTAACATCTTTCAAGTATGTGAGCAGTTTCACTAACTCTAGTCACAAGATTGTGCATTAGATCCTCAGTATAAACTGCAAGTTTATACCCTTTGACCAACATTCCTTCTCTCCAAACCACTATCTACTCCATATCTACAAGTTCAGCTTTTTTTGATTCCATAAATAAGTGAGCTCCTACAGTATTTGTCTTTCTTTGCCTGGGACTTCCCTCCTCTAGAATAATGCTCTCAGTGTCCATCCACGTTGTCATGAATGACAGGATTTCCCTCCTCTTATGGTCATATAAGATTCCATTATATATATCTTCTTTATCCACTATTCATTAACAGTTACTTAGGTTGTTTTCATATCTTGGCTGTTGTAAATAATGCTGCGGTAAACATGGGGGTGCATATGTCTTTTTAGTATCCTATCTTCATTTCCTTTGCATATATACCCAGTAGTGGAATTGCTGGATTGTAGAGTAATTTTATTTTTAAATTGTTGAGGAATCTTCATATTGTTTTCCTTAGTGACTGAACCAACTTACATTACCAACTTACACAACCATGTGCAATGATTCCTTTTTCTCCACATCCTCACCGACACTTGTTATTTCTTGTCTTTTTGATGATAGCTATTCTAACAGGTGTGAGATGATAGCTCATTGTAGTTTTGATTAGCACTTCCCTGATGATGAGTCATGTTGAACATATTTTCATGTGTCTGTTGGCCATCTGTATGTCTTCTTTGGAAAGATGTGTATTTAGTTCCTCTGACTATTTTTTAATCAGATATTTTTCATTATTGAGTCAAGACCTTGTAATCATTCTATTAAATTGTAATGCTTTTTTAAAAAAAGATTTTGTTTATTTATTTGACAGAGATCACAAGTAGGCAGAGAAGCAGGCAGAGAGAGAGGAAGGGAAGCAGGCTCCCCACTGAACAGAGAGCCTGATGCAAGATTTGATCCCAGGACCTGGGATCATGACCTGAGCCGAAGGCAGAGGCTTTAACCCACTGACCCACCCAGGCACCCCTTAAATTGTAAAGCCTTTTACGAAATTGCCGCTTGATGCTGAATATCTTCAAGCTCCGAAACTCATTTTATAATTTAGGCAATGACACTGGGAGATTAGGAGTACTTATGAAGTCTAAGTGCAGATAAAAATCCCAGCTTGTTTGTCCCTTTGTACTTACTGTTCAGTAGATCTGAGCAGGATATTATCAGGATTTCTTTAGGATTCCTTTTGGGTCTGCTCTACTGCCATGTCCTTCTTGTTGTCTTTCTGTAAATCTGTCGTTTCTATGGCAATGTGGACACCATTGGTCTTTTTTTTTTCTAGTTTTATTGAGAAATGATTAATATATATCACTATACATTTAAGGTATAGGGCATGATGATTTCATTACCACTGGTCTTTCAATGGGTAATAGACCAATCACCAAAGCTTCAGACCTCACTTACTAGGTCTATGAGAACACGACCACCTCAGAGATTTTTATACTATCCCCTCCCAGAGCAGTGTCTACGAGTGTGGCTCAGGGGATGGCCATCATGTGAATGGCACACATGGCATGGGCATCTGCTGACTGATCATGTGGGTGTAGGTTGTAGGGGATGGATGGGTTAGAGATGTCCAGGAAGGAATTAAGGTAAGGGGTAAAAATGTAGCATGCCTTCAGGAAATACTAGTTTGAAACATTTGTCAATTAAATTTTGACACTCTGGTTTTGTGAAACTACCCTTTGTGTGACAGTGAGACAGTGTGTTAGTCTAGGTACAAAGATTGTTAATCCAAGTTGCAGGCCCCTCTTTGGGGATGGGCATGCCTTCTGCTCTTGTTTGTCAGTGATTTGTAATGTCCGAGGTGGATGACTATAGGTTCATGAACAGATACTTTTATCTCACAAATCGGGGCAAAGTTGATTTGTCTGTCTGTCCTTTAAGAAGCAGAAACCAAGATGAGAGACTTATGGGAGGATATGGCTGTAAGGGATGGTTAGAGAGGGTCAGGGAGGTAAGGAGAGCCTTCAGATTGATGCAGGTCTAACACCTGGGAAAAGATGGAAGGAAGGAAGGAAGGAAGGAAGGAAGGAAGCTGGGTATAAGAAGGACTTTGAACTACAGCCTCAGCTGGTGGGGGTTCCTGGGCAGTGGTACCTGGCTCTGGTCCCTGGCACCATGTTTAGTCATTGGCTGAGAACACTCTGAGAAGGGAGCTAACACTGTGGAGTATCCAAAGCTGCAGCAGCTGGAAGTGTGTGTCTACCGAGCTGGTTCTGCCTACCCGTCTACCTGTAGCAGGTTCTCTCGAAGGGAGATGTGAGCACCTCCGCTGGGACCTGCATATTATCTCATTGGGCAGTCACTCTGCTAAGATACTATTGTCACCACTAGAATGGGCACCATACCCCTGGCTGAAGAGGACCTGGTTTTGTAGAAGCACACAGAGCTCTTCTGGAGACAGATGGTCACCCCGTGCCTTGTCTCTATAGTGATGCAGGAACTCAGCTCCTTACCTGGGACTGCCTCTGTGTCTCACAAGTCAGGACCATGAGCTGCTGACATGTGCTAAATGCTTTGCAGGTGTGCTTGTATTTACTCTCCATAGGCACTCTAGGAGCTGGGCTGCTGTCACCAGCCCACTTGCAGGGGACATCTGAAGCATGGGGATGGTGCATGACTTTCCCAGAGTGCACATGTGGTCAAGGGGAAGTTGAGACCAAACTCAAGCTCCCAGTCCTCAGAGCTCTTGGGCTACCACGTCCTTCATAAACACATGACTCATATTTGTCTGATGAATGAAAAATGTTTGAAGAAATGCAAAGTCTTGTTAGTGTAAATCTGAAAGCTGAAGATGCAGAGTGGAGGCTGGGATGAGAGGACCATAAGTTCCAAGGAGGCAGGTAGATCATGAAAATCAGGGTGAATGTGAAATTCATCCATTCACAAAACACACTTCCATCAGGGTTCCTTGTCTGGGGTGTGCAGGGCCCTGGGGACAAGATAGGCAGTACCACCTGGACTCACAATCCAACCGGGTAGAGCAGCAGCCTCATGTTCAGATAGGAGAACAGTGCTAAGGAAAGGTGGAGGAGGGAGCACCTCACTCTGCCTCCAGGGACCAGGGCCGCTTCCTATGTGAGACAGTCAGCTGGCAGAATCTAACAGGAGAAAGAGGTGTGAGCCAGGTGGGCAAGGAGGAGAGACTCACGAGGAGGGGGCAGCGCGCACAAGCCTGGAGGCACATTTGTGGGAATGCCCCAGGTGACAGCACAGTATTGGCTGAGTGGAGCCCAGTGGAGGAGACGGGCACGGGTCATACCAAGATGACTTCCTCTCAACGACTGCATGGGAGGATCTTCAGCTGGGGTGGTTTCTGGTGCCCAACATTACTGAGGCATGCATGTGGTTGATCACGCGGAGCTGGGCTGTGGTCTCTGCCATCAAAGCCGTGTGTGTGGGTGGGGGTGGGTATCTGTTCGTTACAGGGTGGTGGTGGGGAGACTGACGTTCAACAGAGCAGCATGTAAACATCCAATTACGAACAAGAAAAGACCATTAAGGTAATGACTAAAAGCTTTGATGAGATACCTGGCTTTAAAGGTGCCCTGGTAGAGTCTGAAGGACAGAAGGCTGGAAGAATGGGCACTGTCCAGGCAAGGAGCAGAGCGCCAGAACGAAGTCCCTGCTCTAGGGGAGGACCCTTCATTGTCTCTTTTGAGCTTCAGGTAGTCGCCAGTGTTCTCGGGCTCCTGGCCTTGTGAAGGCATCACTCCCATCCCTGTCTTGCTCCTCACATCACTGTCTCTTCTGTGTGTCTGCTTTTCCTCTCTTTTTAAAAAAGGACCCTATTTACCAGATTTAGGGCCCACCCTAATCCAGAATGATCTCATCTCAAGGTCTTTAGCTTGATTACCTCAGCCAAGACCCATTTTCCAAATAAGGTCACATTTACAGCTTCCCGGTGGGGGTGTGTGTGTGATTAGGACTTAGACGCGTCTTTTTGAGGCCCCCTGTTCATCCTGCTACAGACAGATATCTGTAAAAGTTCACAGATCATAATTGGACAGTTCAGTGAATTTTTGTACATGGAGCACACTCGTGTAACCACCTCCCAGAACAACTCCACAGATTTCCCTACAGATGCCTCCTCCTGTCATTCCCTTTCCTTCTCCTCAGACTCAGCCTCCATCCTGACCTCTGACATTATCCACCAGCTTTGCTTGGGTCTGAACATTATGTGGATGGAATGCTGTCTGCCTGGCCATGGCGATATACCAACCAATTCTCCACTCTCAGCTTCTTCTAGCCATACACAGAAACCCAATAGATCACTGACTAGCTGATAAAGTAATAGGAGGAGTTAATAAAATAACCAAAATCACTGGTTCAGCATACCAAAGTAAGTAACTTTTCTTTAGAAAAGTTTAGAAGCATCTAACGGTTAAAGAATAGAACTTAGAAAATCCCATTTATAACATACCTGCAAATAGAATAGTTGAGAATATCCTTAATAATAAATATAAGGGACTAAATAAATGAAACAAAAAATTGAGCTGGAAAATATTTTTGTTTTCAGAAGGAATAGCCATGTCTTGCCCTGGAAAATGTTGGGTTTTATTTTTTATTTTATTTTATTTTTTAATGGTAGGTTTTAAAGGGGGAATACCTTTCCCAGTTGAAACTGGAAGAGTAAATAAGGGGAAATACTTAAGAAAATCTTCTGCAAGATGTGGTGTATATATACACAATGAAATACTATGCAGCCATAGAAAGAAATGAAATCTTGCTATTTACAACTAAACTAGAGGGTATTACGCTGAGCAAAATAAGTCAATCAGAGAAAGGCAATTATCATATGATCTCCCTGATATGAGGAAGTTGAGAGGCAACGTTGGGGGTTTGGGGGGTAAGAAAGGAATAAATGAAACAAGATGGGGTCGGGAGGGAGAGAAACCATAAGAAACTCTTAATCTCACAAAACAAACTGAGGGTGGCCGAGGGGAGGGGGGTAGGGAGAGGGTGGTGGGGTTATGGACACTGGGGAGGGATGTGCTATGGTGAGTCCTGTGAAGTGTATAAACCTGGTGACTCAGAGACCTGTACCCCTGGGGCTAATAATACATTGTATGTTAATAAAAAATTTTAAAAAAGAAAAGAAAATCTTCTACAGAAAAAAAAAATAAAGAAGAACTTGCTCTACTAGATTTTATACTGTGTGATAAGCCTGTAGTTAGTGAACATGAGCATCACTGGTATAAGAAGCAGCCACCAATCAATGAATGGTGAACGGCTGGAAACTGATCAGTATTTCACATATGTTAAGTGAGGTGTCACTCATCAATGGGAAATGAAAGATTTCTCAATCAAGGATGATACCATAGTTGGCAAGATATTTGGGGAAAATGTCCACTTCTAACTTTACCACACACCAAAATAAACTGCAGATTGATCACAGCTCAGTTATTTAAAAAAAAAAAAAATAGGGGAAAAAATAACTCCTTGGTTTCTGGATGGAGAAAGGACTTTCTAAGTTTAAACCCAATGAAAGGCAAAGGAAAAGATAGATTTGAATTCATATAAAAGTTACATGTCAAACATCACAGAAGAAAGGACAGCCAATTATAGGCTTAAAATGGTTTTTTTTAAAATACACAATATTGAGAAAGGGTTTAAAATGTCAATAAGTTAAGTCATTCATATAAATCAATGAGAAAAGCTGGAATATTCCATTAAGTAAATGGGAAAAGAAAAAGTGTAGAAAACTCAGAAAGGTAAGTGCAAGAAGCTTACCAGCAAATGACAATTTAGTCAATCTTGCTAAGAATCAAAGAAAAGGGAAGTTGAAGGTAAAGACCAGTGTTTGCCTCCTGACCTAGTGACAGGAGAGTTTGTAAAGATGCAGATAAGCTGTGCATTTTTTAATCTAATGAACCATCTTTCCGAGAACAAATTTAGCAGTTTGTGTCAAAAGCTCAAAGCATTTTGATAAATGTGGAAAAAATACACAAGGGTTTAAACTATATATATAATCATATAAAGTAAATAAAAATATCAGGGAAAGTGAATAAAATACACCCAAACCTTGCAGTGTTATATCTCATATTTGGTGTTCTCACTACTTTCCAAATTTTCAAATGACTTTTATCTTCAGGAAAAAAAAAGGATTAATAAAACAAATGAAAAATGCTAAGTTCATTCTGTGCAATACCAAGGGAATCACTGTTGCCACGTGGTAACGGGATAAGGGTGTGAAGATACCAACAGTGGGGAATGGACAAACATACCTCTTTGTTCATAATAAACTGAAAGGCAGCACATAAACCCAATCAATAGGTAGTTTTTTGGTGATCTCCAAGTAAATAAAATCTCTCACTAAATGGAATTAACTCACTTCATTCAGCAGAGAAGGTCATGTTTAGACTAAAAGGTTAATAAGCAGGACTGTTTCAGATAGAACAGCCAGGGGAGGGCACTAGTCCAAGAAAGACCACGTGCAAAGATGGGAGGTCTGAGCCATCCAGTGGGCTGGAGAGAAGGTGGGTGGCTGAGGATGTGGGCAGGAAAACAGGGACTGGACCACTAAGGGCTGCAAAGATTTTAGAACTGGTTCTTTATAGAGCAAGGCAGGAGCCATGGGAACAGTGGATTTCTAGGAGAATGTGGCATCATCAGATGTGTCTTTTTCAAGAAGAAGAAGAAAAGAACATCACTTTTATTGACAAGTTAGGGCCACAATGAAAATGAGACAGTCCCAAGCAAGATCAGGAGTGCAGAGAATGAACACAGAGGTGGGGGAAGCCTATTCGGAGACTGCTGGATTCAGAAGCTTTTACAGTGGTCCTTCTGGAAAGTGATGGAATCGGAAACAAGGCTATCATAGTTGAGAGGAAATGGGGGGGGGGCTTAGAACATCAGCATTTTTGATCAAAGGGCTTTTTTGATCACTCCTGTTTTTGTAACCCTAGAAAAATAAGTGGCCATAGCAGGTGGTGAATAAATATTTGTTGAATGAATGAATCAACAAAAAGGCACGAGATATTTACAATGTAATAAACTAGAAGGAACTGGTGGGTTTCTAGATACAAAAGAGAATCATGAAAAACTTCAAAAAGGACATAAACAGTAATACATCTAAAGAAGCTTAAAGGTTCTTTAAGTAAAGTAAATCCATCCAATGATGCCTCATAAATGTCCTTAGATATTACTGTATTATATTCATTCTGGTTATAATTCTACAGGATATCAAAATGTTTCCAGGGGCTGCTTAATATTTTTCTTATAAACATGCCCATTCTATGGACATAAACTCCTTCCTAGGATTAAGGTAAAAACATTTTTCTCCCTGTCTGGTTATTTTGTAGTTTAATTTTAGGTTTTTTCTTAATACAGAAGTTTGATGTTTTTATATTTCCAGAAGTAACAATATAACACTTCCATACTGAATCATTGTGTTAATATCCATTTCCTGGTTGAGATGTTATTCTATAGCTATGCAGAAGGTTATCACTGTTGGAACTAGGAAGGGTTTATGGGATCGCTCTGTATTATTATATTTTAATAAATGCAGGCAAATCTAAAATGATCTCAAAATAAAAAGCTAAAAAAAGAAAGAAAGAAACCCCTGAATGACTCATCTTCTTAACTGAAGACCTTTTACACAGTAATGTCAAAAGGAAATCTTGGATTTACATACAGCCCCTGGGAAATGGTTCCATAACTGTCTCTTCTTTATAGATGTGCCCAGAAGAGAAGACTGCTCCTTTGCTGTTGTCATCGTAGCTTTTCTTGTCTTCGGTTGCAGTTCCAAAGAAAACACACCTCTTATTTACGACCTCCAAACTGCAAGATGATCACCATGGTTATTGTCACTGCTCTTCTGAGCTTTATCACTTCCTCTCCGGATGCGGTCTGTTCAGCCCCAAGCAGATTTGCCTTCATTTCAAAGCAGAGAAAGATGAACCCTTTTTGAGTGCTCTGCGCTGCAACATAGTACAATCTTGTTTCTGTTGATACGATCCAGACCAGACAGTGCGGAGAGGATGCTGGTTTAATCAGCATGGCCCCTGACTGTGGTGACAAATGCAGAGGCACAGCCCTGGCTCCATATCTGTTTGCAGCCTTACCTGGGTGAGGTGAAGGGTTGCTGGGCTGCCAGGCTCACTGGAGGCTTGCCTCTTCCTGGCTCTGCCATGTCCTTTCTGATCTCAAGGCACCCCAACCCCTGACCTCTTCTGACTCCTGGAAGGTACTCTACACCAGCTGGTTGGATGTATCTGGTGTCCCCATTGCCCCATGCACGTGATTTCTGTCTCAGTTGTAGCCACCCACTCTTTGAACTATTGCACACACTCCCAAATTTTTTGTTGAGTCCCCTTTGGCCCTTCTCGGACCCATTTTCACCAGGCAGCCAGAGTGATCCCTTCAAAAGTTCCCTCTTTGGCTTAAGGCCTTGAGTGACTCTTCAAGATAAAATCTGAAATATGGCACATGGCCCTTCCTGACCTGACTACGTGCACTAGCCCAGCCTCTGGGCTCCTCCCTCTGCAGGCTCCCCTCCAGCTACATGTATGAGGCACACGCAGATCAGCCCCACTCAAAGAGCTTCCACGGAGCGGCCAGAGGCACCTTGGAGCCCCGGGTTCATAATGGGGAGCATTTGAGCTTGGTATCCTTGTGAGTGTGTTATGACATTGGGAGGGTATCCTCACCCTGTTCCACTTCCTCCTATAGAGCCCAGGGTGTGACATCTGTAAGGTTGTGGCTCCCTGGATTTGGAGTTGTCCTGTGCCTTCTTACTGTCAGGGTGGGGGCAGGGAGGCAGGTCACATGTGTGGCTGAAGGCCACCTGGCTCAAAGATCTTTGCCTTCTGACCTCCTAGTCTTGAAATCACCTTGACAAGAGCAAACATAGCCACTATGTGGTCTGGACACAGACTTCAGGCCATAATATCCACCATGAGTTCTCTGATTCAGTGCAGCCGGACTGTCTCGAACCTTCCCAAACATCTCCATACCCTCCCCGCTCCTTCTTGCCTGTGAATAGGCTATGCATGGCCCCCACTCTGTAGCAGGTGCAGCATGAAGGCATGAGCCGGTAGGATATAGATGTCTGTTACTGGGGGCTTGAGGAAGAGCTTCCTGTGATGGTGGGTGGAAGGTGCTAGAACAGGGCCAGGAGTAACAGCAGGTTGAAGACTGCATTTAGAGCAGGACAGTGCTGGGATCCTGAATCAGGAGCTGAGCACAGGCACACATCTGGTAACATCAAGAGCACTGGCCAGAACCCATCGTGACAGAGTCTAGAACTAAGTAGATGGTACAGGTTGGCATGTTTAGGCAACAGAGCTTAGAAATCAGCCAATCTAGCCCTTCACTTCACAATGGAGGAAAACAAGGTTCAGAGAGATTGTGAGGTCTCTCTCTTACAGCTAGAAAAGCCAGGAGTGTTCATGAACAAGGCAAGGCCAATGCATCTGGCTCACAGCATGATCACTACCACAGAGCAGGGCTGCTGTCTGTAGCTGTCCAGGCCTTGCTTTGTTCTTTGCATACCGCAATATGAGCAGCTTCACCTAGGGGTGTGCAGTGCACAGACTGCACAGCTGTACAGAGAGATTCTGAGCCAGAGTCAGGGCAAAGACTGATAGTGACAAGGAGGTCACATTGCGTGGGCTGGGTCCATGGTGGAAACAAAAGCAGGAGGCTGATCTGGAACCCAGACAGTAGCTGGCAAGGCCTTTCCCCACAGAGGAGAGGAGGGTTCTTCTGGCGTTTGGCTCTGAGGGAGACCATGGCTGGAGATACTGATCAATAAACCCATGAACACCTGGGCCAGGCATCCATGGTCACCCCTCCTTGGTGGTGAGTGGCCCCAGAACCTGGCATGGTGGTCAGACTGAGTCAGTAGCGGAGTTCATCAGAGCTTTGCCATACACAGACCCCAAAGTCCAAAGGGCAGAAGCAGGACAAGGGCATGGTCACAGACCACACAAGCAGACCTTGGCCAACACGAATGTGGGATGTGAAAGGCTGGTGAGCGTGGGCGGCATATCAACAGAGAGTCTAACCCTCACAAAGCCAGCACTGAAGAATGAATAACCCCGCCTACTGCAGACCTTTTATTCTTTTGTGTATCACGTCTTTATAAATATTTGCGTACAATTGCTTTATTTAATCTCAGAGGAAGCCCGTGATAAAGGCCTTATTATCATCTCACATCCCCGCGCGGCTTTTGCAGTTTAGAGGAAAGAGCAAAAAACTTGAACCGGTCTCTTGGTCTTGGGCGAGCGTCCTGCTTCACAGCGCTCCCTTCTGGCCAGAGAGGAAGCTTTCCTTTAGCGGCTCCAGGGCGCAGAGCTGGAGAGGGATGGAAAGGGCAGGTGGGTGTGACATGGGCAAAGGGGTCCTAAGTGTGGCAAGGGCGAAACAAGACCTCACAACAGGTGGATTCTGGCCATGGAGACAGAGATCTGTGAGTCTGAATCTCTGGGAACATTTCGGCCTCAAGTCGACCCCTCCCACACAGCTGGTTGGTGCACACCAGCGTGTGTTTTCGACAGCCCCGCTCCATTTGGGAAACCTTCTCCCTTCTTTGGACAGGTGAATTGTGTGTGTGTGTGTGTGTGTGTGTGTGTGTGTTCAGACGTCCTTCCTCCTGGCAGCACCCAGCAATCAACCCAGGCCATTTGCTCTGTCTTCTGTGTTCCATTCATGGCTTTTATCACCCCACATTTCACACAAGATTAATTTGAGACTTTGTAAAATGATTTTTCTTTTTATTAAAAGAGTAGGTTCACCTTGCAGATAAAGTGGAGAATGTAGAAAAATAGAGAAGTGAAAGTAAAAATCACCGGTGGTCCAACCCCTGAGATAGAAATCTCGTTATAATTTGTATCATCTCCTTCCAAATTTAAGTACATGACAGAATTTATACTTTAGTGATACTGTCATCTTCTATTCTGTTAATTAACATTACTTCACAAGCATGTTACGAAGATTTTTCCAAACACCCTTCAATGGTCTTATCACAGAGCATCCCATAGATGGTGCATATCACATAGCCGTTCTCCCTTACTGGACATTGCTGGTGTTCCCAAGTTTATTCTTTTGAACAGTGCTATATGGAAAAGCTTGGAGATGAATCTTTGTCTTTGGGATGGAGTCCTGAAACTGCAATTACCAGTCAGCGGATTCCCAGCTTGTAAAGCTCCTGGCAGTCATGGCCTGACCGCACCAGGCAGGTGGGAGCCCGCACAGCTGTCCCGCTGCTCCCAGACAGGTGGCCAGGGGCCCACAACTTTTGCTTTTGTTTCAGGGTGCATTTATTTTGGTTATCAGTCAGGCTGAACATTTTCAGCACGTATGGCTGAAGTCTCTGAAGGAGCCCACAAAATGGCAGCTCTTTCCCCTGCCTGCGGTCTGACAATTGCAGGAAGACCTAAACTGGACAGGGGGACTGAAATATTACTTCTAATCCTAATGAAGGTGAAGGGGGAGGAGGCAGCTTCGTGTGAGGGCGCAACGGCTATAAACTATGTTATGAATTCAACAGCCCCACTTCTCTGCATCTTGGTTAGTACCAGCTAGACAGATGGACAGAGAGTCTGCTGGGATAGACCTTCCCTGGTGAGGGCACTGTCCGGTGAGTCTCAGCATGGGGGAGAAGAGGACAGAAGAGAATTCCCCCTCCCCGGCAGGCATCTGGCTCCCAAAAAGAAGGGAGCATCTGAGTAAACACCTCCTTTTACTTTTCAGAATGGTCCTCTTCTCTACGGGGAGCATTAGGAAGGGGCAGCAGAGACATGGGTTCATCTGGGAAGAGTTCACCCTGTTAGGGTGTTTGGAGAGTGAAGAGAGGTCACACTTCTCTACTGTTTTCATCAGCCTAATGTGTCTCCTCCTGTTTGTGCATATTCTGCTCATTTTCTGTTGAGCTTGAAATGCACAAGTGCTTTGTCGAGTCATTCTTAAATTTTTGTCTTTTCTTCTTACTTAAAATGTCTTTGAATTATGCATGTTGTTCAATTATTATTTAGCCAGATAGATAGATAGATAAATAGATTTTTTTTGGCTTACTGTTTCAATCCTGGAAATTAGCCACTGTTACCATCTTCATCAGAGTTGAGTGAGTCTCCTGTGCCGGGCGTCCTATAAGACCTGTGTGTAGGTTAGCTCATGAAATCTGCACAGCAGTCTCAATCAGGAAGAAATGGCTCCCCAAACCACAGTTTGTCAGGGGCAGTGAGATGCCAGGAGCTCAGATGGGGCAGGGCCAGTGTGGTCTGACTCCAGTTGCTGTGTCCCCGTGGCCATGTCACCCCAGAGTCAGGAATTACAGGCTCAGGGCTCCCATCCCAGAGCCAAGCATTTGGGAAATAAAAATGCTTATTTATGTGGGCTCCTAATTACTCTGCCAGGAAGCGAGCTTGTCACTGCTGATGATTTGGGGTAGGAACGATACAGATTCCAACTTAACAAATGATATACAAAGCTACGGGAGAGGCTGTGACTCAGCTTAATGCTCTGTTTTGAGAAACATCAAAGCTCCCACAGATTTATCTGTCTGCCCAGGGATTCAGCTGTTCCCAGAAACCACTCTCATCCTTGATACACTTGGTGGGCTCTTTTCTTTCCATTTGATTTATTTTTCTCAATGACAGAAGTAAATCATTGAAAGTTTTTGAAAAACCACAGTAATGGATTTAAAAGATGGTTCACAACCAGATATTCTCTCCTCCCATCAACTTTTTAGATAATACTTAAATAATTGTAAGCACTTAAATAATAAATAATAAAGAATGGAATAATATTAATTAACACTTCAATAATAATAAGTGCCACCATTCATGAAGTTCCTACTCTGTGCCAGGAACCCAGGTGTGTTCATGTAATCCATGAAGTGGCAGAGTCTGGCACTCTTCCTACCCCTGTTTCCCAGGAACGGGAACAGAGACACAGAGACATTAGTAGGAAGCCCCAGGTCCCACAGTCCGTACGTGTCAGAGCTGGGATCTCAACAGCAATCTCGGGCTCCTGAGCCCCTGGTCACAGCTACTCCATCCAAAGCCTCTGATCACAGCTACTCCCCTCTGCTAATCCTTCTGGGCAGACTTTGTGGAGATGTTAATGCTCTTTGTTTAAATAAACACTGGTAGATGCCGAGGAACTTATGCACGTCAGGCGACCACCTTTTCTTTCTTTTCCCTTTCTTTATAGCAACATTACTTATTTCACCTGACAATATATTTGGACATCTTTGCAGATGTAACATAGAGAGTTAAGAGATGTTTGACAATGTTTTATAGTACAGTCAACCACAAATTGTGGCTGACTATACTCTATGGGACCATTTCACTACTTATGGGCACTTAGATCATTTCCAGTTGTTTTCTCTAGAAATAAGTATTTTTATGCACAAACCTTTATACAGCATGTTTTTTTTAAATATCAACAGAATATATTGCTAAAATTGGGATTGCTGCATCAAAATGCTTACATATTTAAAATTTGAACACATCAGTCCCAAGTGGTCATAGGCTAATTCTACCAAAACTTTAAGGAATAAATTTCATACGAATTCTGACAAACAATAAAAAAAAAAGAGAAAGAGAGATTACTTCCAAAGTCATTTCATAAAGTCATCAAAACTGCATGCTAATAGAACTCAATGACATCACAGAAAGGGGGTATTTGGGTCTATGTAATTCATGCCTATAGACATAAAATATTGGAGAATGGAACCCAACAACATATATAAAGATGATCCAGAACAATACATTTGCATTTTATACCAGTTATGCAAAAATGGCTTGATATCCGAAAAGGCATATATAGAATTGACTATGCCCATCCATCAAAAGAGAAACAATCTGGTTATCTCAGTAAATTCAGAATATCACGACATATGAAAACACCCAACCGTGATTTTATTTTAAAAGTCTAAATTTTGGGCGCCTGGGTGGCTCAGTGGGTTAAACCGCTGCCTTCGGCTCAGGTCATGATCTCAGGGTCCTGGGATCGAGTCCCGCATCGGGCTCTCTGCTCAGCAGGGAGCCTGCTTCCTCTTCTCTCTCTCTCTCTCTGCCTGCCTCTCTGCCCACTTGTAATCTCTCTCTGTCAGATAAATAAATAAAATCTTAAAAAAAAATAAAAATAAAAATAAAAAAAATAAAAATAATAATAAAAAATAAAAATAAAATAAATAAAAATAAAAATAAAATAATAATGTTGGGTTTCATTTAAAATGTTATTTATTCTCACCTATGTTAGATAGGACCCAACCTATAGCCCAAGAGAATTTTTGAAACTTGGCCAAATAATTTTAGGTTTTATTGGTAGGGAAAAAGAAATATAGAATAGCCAGGACATTGCTGGAAAAGAAAAATTCTAAAAGGAATATATTTCTTTACCAGATGAATTATAACTTGAATTACGAAGCTAAAATTCATTCCTTCTACAAAATATATTGAGTGCCTTCTCTGAGCGAGATGCAACTGAAGATGTGGGTAAGCTCTGGGCAGAAGCTGGAAGCATTGTGAGAGCTTCTCCAGTGCTCCGCTTCCCACAGAGTGACCCAGAAGGTGCTGGCTCCCCACGAAGAGGCAGCTGCAGAACACAGAAGAGCCAACATCAGCTCCTCAGCCACCTGGGCCATGACGAGCCTTTCAACAAGCAAAGTAGGGACTGCACCATCTTTTTGGAATTGACCTCCAAGTCAGCATGGCTTTGACTGCATACTGCAAGCAAACCACATGGGACCCAGACTACAGTGGGAGGGGAATCAGGTTCTCCTTGAGGCAGAGCAGAGGCTGGGTTCTAGCAGAGCCTGGCACAGGGAAATGGCATTGCTGCTGGCTTCAGCACAGCTTCAGTTCAGTGTTCCCAAGGTGAATGTCAGTCGTTTGCTGGGGAGCCTGGTTTCAGCTCGGGTGCAGAGCTGAACAAGAAAGCATTCCTGAGGGGTCAGTGGAAAGCAGAGGCAGGCAGCCAGGGGGCCAGACCTAGGAGGATGTACTATGGGGTCAAGGGTGGGATGGCATGTATGAAGCATCTGGGTACTATGCTGGAGGGGGTGCTCTCTCTTGGGGCCCTGGGATGACACACTTCCTTAAATTTGGCATGCTACTTGTCTCCCTCATTTCAGCTGAATTGTAACACCAAAGCGGTAGCAAAAAGAACCTTCAGATGAGCAGAAGTGAGCAGAAGGTCACTTCCAGGGACAGGGCTGCTGGGAGCACCATGGCACGCAGTGTCCTTGGGCTCCTGGTCAGCAGCTTTGAGGAGGAGCCTTGTGGTCAATAACCCTTAGTACAGACTGTGTCCAATTTTGATGAAGGAGACTCTGATATATCAAAGAAATGTCTTCCCTGGTAGCTGGGAGAAAGAGGATATTAACAAGTTGGCAAACATCCATTTCTTGATCAAGTCAACATTGGTCCACAGAGGCTGGAAATTCTAATGAACTGGAACTGGAGAGGTCATAGGATTGTCCAGAAGAACAGGTCTCAGGCTTCCTTGGGCACAGCACATCCTTTCTTCTCTGCCATGCTGCCAGTGCATGGAGAGGTGGCTGCTTCCAGGTGACGAGGGCTGGGGAGGGCACAGGCTGGCACTAGTAAAAGGAGATGCCACCCAAGGTTCCACCAGACAAAATCCCAGTGATGAAAGATGGACATTCCATGTCAAGAAAGAAAGATAGAAAGAAAGAAAGGAAGAAAGGAACTCAGTGTTGGCATCAGGCAACTGTGGTCCCAGGGTCCCAGATCCGAGCTGTGCAAAGACCCTCTAGGGCAGGCTCTGGGCGCATGTGAGCTTAAAAGGCCACAACAGCTGTGATACCTGTCACATAGCTCTATGATCATTCCATGGTTCCTGACTTCAGGTGTTCCCAGGAAATTCATTCACTCTAGAGAGAAGATCGATGCCATCCAGTCTGGCGTCCTCCCTTGCCCATTGTGTCTGCCACTAAGGTGGTGTCTTCCTTGGTCCTTCACCCTGTTTAATGAGAAAGCCATATGGGGGTTGGGAAGAGGAACAAGCTGAATGGGGAGGAAATTCCACATTTGGGATCAAAGAAGCAAAAGAAAGTCGGAGGTATAAGGGAGGGTGGGACACAGAAGGGAATGAGCTTCAAGTACCAGGAGGGGCCAAAACACACATTTGAGGCTGAGTAGGGGAAATGCCAGAGCCACCCGCATGACTGCAGGCAGATAAAGAGGTAGATTAAGGACCAACACCATAGGGAAAAGAATCACTCTGGCTTCTTCTCCCTAGCCTTCAGGCAAAGTGAGTTTGATGGAGCTCCAATCTTGTAACTTTGTTTCTACTTCTTTGTGTATTTATCCAAAGATGAGAATGCAGGGAGATTCCCCCCACCCACACACCCCGCTTTTAAAAATATATATATATTTTTTTATTTCTTTTCAGCGTAACAGTATTCATTGTTTTTGCACCACACCCAGTGCTCCATGCAATCCCTGCCCTCTATAATACCCACCACCTGGTACCCCCAACCTCCCACCCCTGCCCCTTCTTCTTCTTCTTCTTCTTCTTCTTTTTTTTTTTTTTTTAAGTGTCTTCCGTAGCAAACTGGCTCTTTAAGCCCCAGGCCTGAGAGAGGAGTGATTCCGATCTGAGGGTCTCCAGGAACAGAAGATAGCCCTTGCCTGAGATCCATGTCCCTGCAGTTCTACTCCAGGGACCTCCCTGTATGCTGCTCCAAAGAGCCACTAGCAAGGGGAAGCAGCAGTGCTCCTTGGCACTCCACGGAAAGGTTCCCAGCTGGGGCCAAATCAGTAGGGTCCATGGGGAAGGAAGCACGCAGCAGATGGGTTTGGCCTGGAGACATCTTTTTCAAGTTTTTTTTTTTTTTTTTACTTTATCTCTTCCTCTTTCCCTTATTTCTGTAGAGCTCTCTTTTAGCATGGCGACTCTTTCGTGGCATCAGAAAATCAAAGGACTGAGAGAGATGGAATTCTTGCTTTCAGCTTTGTGGTGCCTATACCTGGAACAGGACACGTGTCCCCCTTCTCTGTGATGCTTACACCCTAATGGTTCAGGTAATTACTCTGTGGTCTATTGATAACGTTGGCTCCCTGACAGAGAAGACTTCATGCACATTGCCTGGCCCACATCTCCTGAAATGCCATCTTGCGTGAAGAAATGTGTAATGACGTGCTCAGGTAGAATGAGTGGTTGGCATGGATCTTAATGAATCAGACTCACTCAATCAGATTATATTCATGTTGATTAGGACTCATCACACACGTTTAGGATAATGGCCATGACAATGGGGATAAAAATGCCAGAAGGTAGAGTCTCTGAAAGACTTTAGGCAAAGAGTATCTTGAGATGGTTATATGTTCAGAGGCAGTTGAAAAAAATGCCTTTCCATGATGGCATCTTTCAAAACTGTAGTCCGCTATTGCAGTTAGGATGTTGGCATTGATGTGGTCAAGATATAGGACGTTTCATCCCTATTAGGAGCCTGTCGTGTTGCTTTTCTGTAGCCACACCTGCTTCTTTCCAACTCCTAACTTCTAATCTGTTTTCCATTTCTGTGATTTTGTCATCTTAAGAATGTTATATAAATGGAATCCAGTATATAACATTTTTTTTTCACTCAGCATAATTTTCTGGAGTTTCTTCCAGGTTATTTGATTCTCAATAACTCATCCCTTTTCATCACTGGTAGTGTTCCATGGTGGAGTGTAACTCCAAGGTATGGGAGTACCTCCAGGGTATGGGCACACCTCCCCGCTTGGTATAAGTGCATCTCCTCCAGGGTATGGGTGCAACTACCTCCAAGGTATGGGTGGTCCTCCCTCCAGGGTATGGGTGCGTCTCTCTCCAGGGTGTGGGTGCACCTCCCTCCTGGGTATAGTTGCATTGCACTTGTGCAACAATCCACCCATTGCAGGATATCTGGGCTGCTCCAAGTCTTTTGTTATTATGAGTAAAGCTGTTAGGAATGTTTCTGTACAGGTTTGTGCATGAATATACACTTTCATTTCTTTGAAATAAATGCTCATTGGCAAAGGGTTTTTAACCCTCAAAAAAGCTAGTGGGGAGAGAGTTGTTTCATAGTGCCTGAAAACTAGGAGAAATGGCTTCTGAGAAAAAGAAGGCAAGAGCAGGAAGAACTGAGCAATGTGCCAGCTTCTTCATGTTGTAGCAGGTGCACAAAGATGCAAATTGCTGAGTTGGTTTGTATTCCACAGTCTGCACGTTAGTGGTCACCTCATCGGTGCAGATGCAAGAGCATAAAAATGCTGGAGAAGTGGAAATACAATCTGTGAAAACCCTACTTTAAAGATTAATTTTAAAATCCCAAACTGAGAGCTCTGGGGACACTACTTCACTGTGTTAGGGAGCCTGAAAGGAGACTGTGGGTTGATGTCCAGCCCCACTGCTGGGAAGAACCCTCCAGGCATTAACAAGGGTAGTGATGGAAATCAGGGGTCTTTCATAGACGCTGGGTCACAGCGACTATGTAAAACCATACAGCTCTCTAAGAAGTGGGCACCCTCTGCATATACATTTATTTTATTTATTGAAAAGCAAAAGAAATTTCAGGAAAATTTTATTTTCTATTAATTATGCAGACTGAGGATTAAAAAAAGATAAGTATAGGACCAGCATGTGAATCAAAAGCTAAATAAAAACTTACATCAAAGGCAATCAACAGAGATTCATTTCCAACAGAAAATCACATCCATTTATGTGGAAGAGAATTTTGAAAAATCAAAACACAGAATAAGAAATAAAGAAGTGAGAAGATGATCGACAAGGTAACAGACATGGAAGAATTTTAACTGAAAACCAATCTAATAATATTCCCACAAAGGAAAAAAAGAATAAATGGAGCAGAAGTGGTATTTGAATAGAGGAAGAATAATTTTAAACCAACATTTCAGATCTAATAAGACTCAAATATGAAGAGTGAGTTGGCCACAGAAACTTAACAAATTTAATTACAGGCTGGTAACACCCAGACTTATCTGAACTACATTTTTAAAAGTCAAAGGTCATAAAAGAATTTTATAAGTATTCAGGGAGGAGAAAAAAACCCAAATGGGTAATGTGTTGCCTTCAAAAAATAAAAATCAGATGAACTATAGACTTCTGTGCCAGTTTAAGCTAAGAAAATTAATTCAGTTTGGAAAAACAAAACAACAACAACAACAGTAAGATGTGACCCTTAATCATTTTTTGTCTGGAGAATTTGTGATTGACATTTGCAAGCAGGAAACTAAAAAACATTCTTCATACATATCTTTTCCTGTGATGCAGCAACATAATGCTTTTCCTAATAAATAATAACTTGTAAATGTTCTTAAGATCCCAGACACAGAATCATATTTAAGTATGGTCAAGTTTTGTTGAAAGTAATTGGGTAGGTGATAAGGATTAACATCTGTTCAATTTAATTAATTAATCAATTAAATTAATTAAAATCTGTATAGATAAGTCACAGTAATTCTTTTAAATTTGCATGTGAATTTGAAATCATAACAAATAGTCAATACAAATAATAATAAAAAACTAATCATAAAAATGTAAATAATGATGTGATGTGGTTTATGATCTCAGATAAAATCACAGGATACTGGGTAGTATTGGAATAATAAGTCAACGCTTAAGGATCTTCATCTCCCGTGAAAGAAAGGAAAATGAGCTTGGTTTCTTTTTCAGCATGAAAATACCTAAACTTAGGTTCAAACCTTTTTGCAAAGCTATAAAGTAAAGGCTCGTGAAACTAAAATCAGATTTTAAACTTCTAGATTGCTGAAGAAGTGAAAGCAGACAGAACAGTGTTTGTAACAAAAGATGGAGAAAAAGTGAGGAGGAAGAACAAGAACATATACCCAAACTTAGAGAAGACCTAGCAAAAATATTATGGTAGTAAAAGGGCTTTTGTTCTCTTATTGAATAGCATGATTTGTATTAGATCATTAAAACTTCATTAGCTAGTTTTCTATAAAAAATCCACTTAAGAGAAACAGAAGGTTAAACATAAAATAAACTCTAGAACTGAACCGGTAATAAAATTACAGAATAATATAATTTTTAAAAGGCAGGTATGACGACATTAATATCAGACAAAGAGTTTTAGTCAGAAAACATGAAGCAGGACCTGAGGTCATTTTATGTATAGAGTGAAGAGCCATTCTTGGTTCAGCTACATCACGAACTAGGTGTGTGCCCTGAATGCCTTGTACGGAAATTCAGCAAAATAAACCTATTTTTTTCTAAGAGTCACAATTGTGTACAAGACTTTGCATGGCTCTAAAAAGCTGTCAGCACATTCTGGAAAACAAAGAGCATATCTGAACCATAAAAGGACTGAGGGGAAATGATAGATTTCAAAAAAGTAAATAATAGTTTTATAAGCACGAAGCTTTTCCACAGGCAGCTCGGGCAAAGGGCCATGGACATCCTCCTTCTCTTTGGGCTGATTAACCACAGAATTTCTTTGACGGTGGCCCACCTCCGAGGTTTATGTGCAGAACCCATGGATGGCCCACCACCCTGGGACACAATCAGGATCCCCTGTGTCTGTTTTGGTAACAGTTCCAAAGGCGTGCAAAAAATCCCTTCTGCTGATGTAATTACTGTCTCTTTAACTGTTTATGTGATTAGTCAGCCTTTATTAAATCTACTGGGTGTTTGACCCTGGGCTGAAAATATGCTCTATCCATCTTATTTAACAAACCCGTCACAACTCCAGAGCCACGAAGATGCGCTCTCATTTTCATCTCAAAGTGTTCCGACATTATCTTTGTTTTTTTTTTTTTTTAAGATTTTGTGTATTTATTTGACATGGAGAGAGCGAGTGAGAGTGCACAATCGGGGGAGGGGCAGAGGCAGAGGGAGAAGCAGACTCCCCACTGAGCAGGGAGCCCACCACAGGAATTGATCCCAGTACTCTGGGATCATGACCAGAGCTGAAGGCAGACGCTGGACAGACTGAGCCACCCAGGCACCCGGACATTATCTTTCACATATGGAACAGCAAAGCATCTGGAAGTGATTTTTTAGGGATGCTCTAAGAGAAGCATCAGGATTAATTTTTTCTATCAAAATTTACTGAAAATTTTATTAATCTCCCAACTCCCTTGCCTGCCATGTCACCTTTATCATAAATTAAATGATTGTGCATGTGTGGTCTGTTTCTGTATTTCATTCCACTCCATCGCCTGTCTGTCCATCCTCTCTCGTCAATATGCCATCCTTCTGTTTATGGCTCTATAGGCGTGGAAAGCTGGTGACCAGGCAGCCGATTCTTTCCCTCAGGATTGCTGTGGCTGTTCTCAGCGAGGGGCACTCCTGACAGGGCCTCAGGCAGTGTGTCACAAAGGCCTTAGGGGACGTTAAGGAAGAAAGGGATTTGCACACGTCTGAATTGTTAAAAGTTGGCTTTGGTCACAGTCCAAGTGTGGTGGGGCCAGGTGGGCAGCTTTTGCAGCAGCCCATGCGTGTTGGGAGAGCAGCTGAGGGGAAAATATGTGATGAGGAGTCCAAGGGTCGACCAACCCCTCCCCAGACTCCATGCTCTCCATCTCAGCTCCACTGCCTTTCCTGGCCCCTTTCTCTTCCATGCTCCTCCCTGCCCCAGGACCTTTACACATGTGTGTCTATCTGCCCAAAAGCCTCTACCTGTTCCCCTTGGTCTTATTCCCTCCTCCCGGTCTTCCATCTCTGCTCACATGACTTTTCTGCAGAAAGCTCTCCTCCAGGATGATGACGAATGAGACTGGCAACAAAAGTAGCTACAATTTTTAATTACTGGCTACCAGATACCAGGTTCTATTTGGAGGACCACTGAGGAGGCAGCATTTGACAAAGCAGATAAAGTGCTTGCTGATGCCTTCACCGTCTGGTGGGAGAGATAAACAGAGAACAAAACATTATATGACAAATTGGACTCGAATAAGTTTTACCAAGAAAGCTTAATCAAACATCCCCTAGATCTGCAACTGGAAGCAAGCTAGGATTTCTGAGATAAGGACACCTTCCTGGCCCATGTTACAGCCTCATATTGGGAATGAAATAAAAGAACTCATGCTCTCATATTTTTTTAAGTACACTCCACATCCAACATGAGGCTCAAACTCTCAACTCTGAGACCAAGAGTGACAAGCTCTACTGACTGCCAGCCAGGCAACCCCTACCCTTGTATTTTGAAAGTGGTGAAGTGCCATCTAGAACTCAGAGTGCCATCTGCTAGAGCTGGGAGCCTGCTTGCTCATCCACTGTGCACAGTAACACTCTTCTAATGGGAGGGTGTTGTCATGGCAGGTCCACCAGAACTCTGGGGTGCAGTGGCGACCTGATCAGACGTCACCCCTCATCTTGCCATGTTCCCCGCTCACAAGCCCGCCCTTAAGTCTGATCCCTTCTGGAGCAAAGTGTTCACCCCTGTGATGAACATCCTCAGCCCACCCCCCATGCGGTCTGTGCTTGGGAAGACAGGGCGTTATAAATGTCATTTTATTCCAGTTTCCTACAAGAGATGGAAAAGCTTAATTGCTGAGTGTGTGGGTTTATTTTTCTGTTTTGTGCTTCTCTGAGATATTTTAAGGTATTATTTGAGGGGAAGAAATAATTCCAAGAAAGAAGCTTCTGATGTTGAAAACTCTAGGGTTTTCATGTGATAAGACATGGCATGAAAGGAAAGGGGGAAAAAAAAGATTCTTTTTAAGTTGTCGTGGTTCCTGAACTTCTCCAGGGAAAGGACGTGTGCCCGTGTGGTTTGGGGCACAGAATTGCTAATGTTCACTGGGGATCAATAGGCTGCTTCTGCTGCCAGTCCAGCATTCTTGCAGACACTTAACTGGAAAGAAGAACCTCTGAGATCTGGGAGGGCAGGGACTGCCAGCTCAGGGAGGGGACAGCACTGTCTTTTGGCAGGCTCTTCCCACATGCTGCTGCCCACGTGAGTGGTTTCTGCCACTCTCCTGATGACAAGCTGAGACCCCTGTGGACCTGGCTGTCATGGAAGGTCTATCGTCTGTCAAACTCTGGCCAAGTTGGGGGTGGGGAGGTGGTATTTGCCAAACCTCATTCCTGAGAGTCTGGGGAGGGGGGATTGTTAGCATCCCTCTGAGGTGCCTCTGAGGGACAGGCCGTGCTTGGTGGCCCACGTGGCTGTGGTATGGTTTAGCAGCTGTTCCTCTTTTGGAGCCTGACCTAGCTCCATCTAGTTCTGTACTGTTCTGCTCTTTTTATTTTGAAGATCACTCATCATACCTCTTCTTGTTTTCAAATTGAGTCATAGACAGTAAGAAATGGAAAGAAGAAAACGCTTCACCCTTCCAATCTGTTGTGTAGCATGTAGCTAGTCTTCACAGGTGGTGGGTAGCCTTCCCCAAATCGTCCTAAATTCATTCAGATCTTTTTATATTCTTAGGCAGACATATTTATATAAAACAGAATCGTGATGTGTATGTGTGCGTGTGTGTGTGTGTGTGTGATGCTTGCATATGTACAAATAGAATTACTTTTTTTTAACATCATGGACATATTTCTAGACCAGTATACGTCGATCTTCCTCATTTTTAATGGTTTCGTAGTGTTCTTCTATTTGACTCTAGAGTAATTTATTCATTCTTCTCTCTTAGAGATGCACGTGCTTTTCCAGGATTTTCCCCTCACTGGTTTTTACATTGTCATTCCGTGCATGAGCTAGCCTATAGTCTTAACTACAATGATTGCTCAGGTGGCCAAGATTTATCACTCTGCAGAGCAATTGAAGGTGCTCTTTCATCAGAAATCGCCTTATTTGGGATCCAACTGTGTGCACAAGGCACATTCTCAGTACTGGGATATAATTTTTAAAAAAAATGAATCAATCAATCTTTTTAAAATAAGTGTTGTGCTCCTGATTAAGAAGTACTGTGCAGGACTTGGATAATACTTTATATAATAGTTAATTTAAGAAAGACAAGAAAGTTTAACAAGCACTAGCTCTTCTTCCTTCATTTATTCTTTGGTTTTTCTATCTTACTTATTTTTTTCAAAGAAACACCACTTAGATTCACTCACCAATTCTTCTGCTTTCTTATTGATTCTTTTGTTTGGTTTTTATGGCTTTCCCACTTCTTGAGTTGAATATGTAGTTTTTAATGCATTTTAAAGTTAAAGAACAAGTTGAATGCTATGAATTTATCTCTAGGAACAATTTTGGCTGAATTACATCTATTTTCCTATGTAATATTCTGATTTCTAAATATTTGCACTGAAATTGTGATTTCTCTTTGATGCAAGGCAGTTTTTTTTTTTTTGTCCCTCCAATTGTTTGTATTTTTATTGTTGGTAGTTTTTGGTAATTCTTGATTTTCTTTTGCATTGTAGTTAGACAATGTAGATCATTTGTATTTGGGGGGAGGTACTGAAATTTTTCAAATATAAGAATGTATTTAAGAAAAGAATGAAAATACCAGTGATAGAAAACAGCAAATTTTGTTGTGGATTCGAGTACAGTTGAGAACTAAATATATGACAAGTGTGTCAGAAACTCATTGCTTAATACACAGTGCTAACACAGGTGACTCTCTGTGCAAGAGAAAGCAAAACTAAATCCCTACTTTCCTAACAGAGCAGCCACTGTGGGCCACAGAGAATGCAGAGACAGCTAATGTAATGAGGAGCCAAGGATAAGAGTGTCTGGACAGAAGAAAGAAATGAGCAGTAGTCTCAAGCTCAGTAAGAAAATGATAAAAATGTTTTGCTGGGGCACCTGGGTGGCTCAGTGGGTTAAAGCCTCTGCCTTCTGCTCAGGTCATGATCCCAGCGTCCTGGGATCGAGCCCCACATTGGGCTCTCTGCTCAGCAGGAAGCCTGTTTCCCTCTCTCTCTCTGCCTGCCTCTCTGCCTACTTGTGATCTCTGTCTGTCAAATAAATAAATAAAATCTAAAAAAGAGTTTTTACTTTATTCAGCAATTAGAATGTGATTTGTAATCTTAGTAAATACAGTTTTAAGGAGCAGTAGAAGCAGAAAACAAGTTGCACTGGATTGTAGAGTGAATAGTAGATGAAGAAATGAGACATTGAAAGGGGGTCAATAAGTTTGGATGAGAAGAGGAAGAGGAACAGTTGGGAGAGAGAACAGAGACACAAAGGTGAGAGCAATCTGGCCACACTTACCTACTGAAGGAAAAAGAGCCTATTCAGAAATCAGACTGTAGGCACAAAAAGGAAAGAGATCCCTTCTGGCAGGATGGCCATATCCCAGTTTCCTGGGACAGTCCTCACATGCACCCATTGTCACAGCATCCAATTGATTTTCCCAAAGACCATATTTCATTTCCCGAAGTGTCCCAATTTGGATAATACATTGTGCAATCACCCCTCCTTTGGAGCATCTTTCCAGAGAGAGTGTGGTCCAAAACATAGGTGGAGACAATGGCCTTAAATGGAAAGAGGGCCATCTCATTTTGGGGGACATGAAGGAGAGAGAAAGGACAGAGCTAAGTCTTTGGTGCAGGATGTCCAAGATTCCACAGTCAGCCCTAGTTTCTGAAGTGGTGGCAGAGGATCAGGTGGAGGCAAACCCCACCTCTAACATTCTTCGAAACATATCAGAAGCTTCCAGAGTGTCAAACTGGAAAAGTCTCCTTCACCCCATATCAAACCTCCACCACTATCCACTGGAGCTTCAATGAAGAAGCCATAGGAAAGAATAGTGTTGCATGCTGGGAACATGTAGGCTTGTCCTACAATAAGGATCCAAGTTAACTTTCTGAAATATGAAGAGGTAGTCATCATGCCAGAAAGATTAACTCCAAAGCAAGAGACATGTCACTTGATAAGTAGGCAAAAGTAGGAATTAAAGAGAACAGTGGCAGCCATGACTTATAATTTATCCCCAGGACTTAGGAGGTAAGCTGCCAGTTGTGTTCTTGCTTGTCAGCAGCATCCTTGATGAGGATGTCCTGGATCCTGAACTCCTAAAGCAAGCTCTTGCTGTTGATTTTATAGACTAGCTAATGCATGCAATGAAAATGTAAAAAATCTGTGAAGGGATGTAGCTGGCATTTTGGTTATATAAGGGGTAGCGGTAATGGAAAGCTACCTTGTAAGAGCTGAGGAACAAATGGGTGGTGAGGAAGTGGAGACAGAGGATGTAGACAGCCCTCTCAAGACTGCCAAGGGAAAAAATGTGCTAGGAAATAGATGGAGAGGTATGTGCAGTCAGGAGAGGAATTTATTTGAGAGTAGAGAGAACTAAGTACATTCAAATTCTAACTGGAAAGAGCCAGTAGAGGGAACATCAATGATACAGAAGTGGAATGAGATGTCAATAAAGTGTGGGCCTGAGGGAGAACAGGTAGAAGGAATACTGAGTACTGCCTGATGGCTCTTTTCAAGCCAGCAGTCCCTCTAGCCATGTTGCTTTGGGTGCCTCCAGAAACATGCCAGCTCTTCAACCCATCCTCACTGTTCTGTGAAACCTGACCCTATATCCTGGATCCACCTGGCCTTACAGGAAGAAACAGGAAGAAACTGGACAACACTGAGTCCCGTTGTGTAAGCCTTCCCTCTTAGTGGGCTGCTCCTTGGACTTGGGCTTGGACTGAGCTGGCTTGCTTGGGATGAATGATCCAGCAAGGCAAGGTAAAGGGTCTGACCAGAAGCTGACCCAGGTCAAGTTGTAGCCAAAGCCTGTGAGCCTTCTTGAGACAGAGTTCTGATAACTTCGCCCTCCCCTATTCCCTCTGGTAATTTCACCCTCCCCTAAAATCTTTGATGGCTCCCATTGTCCACACAAGACCCCCCAACTGTCCAAATAGCATGATAGGCCTTTCACATCATAGCAGTGATCAGGCACTTCCATATTTTTCACAGTGCTCCTTGTCCAGGTTGCTATAGTATATCATCACTTTCTTCTGCTCATGACTTAAGTGAGAGAATGCTATCTCTCCTTCAAATGCATTGCAAAGGCCATGTCCTCCATGAAGCAGGAGGCAACTACATTCCTCTCCCTCAGAAATCATTCCTTGTCCTCCTTTGACTGCCACAGTGCTTCTTCTGCACCAGGATTCCCAAACTAAGCCTGATCCATCTCATCTTGTCCTTCAGCAAGCCGGGGTGTGTCTTCAGGGCACAGGAGGAGAAGCTACCAGGGATCTATCTGCCTGGGAGACTATGGAGCCACTTAGCAAGAATTCATTCCACGGGAAGAGAGCTGGGCCCACCATAAGTTCAGTGACAATGGGTCTGAAGACACCAAGCATCTGGGCATCAGAATCCATGGAAACATTTCCAGCTGCATCACAACTGACTTTATGGGTGAGGACCAGCCCTGAAGGGTGCATGCAGACTAGGCAGCTCCAGGGAGGACATCCAGGCCATCTGGTGGCAGCAGGGACCACGTTGGCAAATGCAAGAAAGTGAAGTTGAATCAGCTAAAGCTGAAGAGGAGGATTTAATGGCTCACACATCTGGGAAGGCCAGAGGCGGGGCTGGTCTCTGAGAAAGCTGAATCCCAGCATACAAATGATATCCTCAGTGTGACTTTGTCTCCCTTCTCCTCCTTCTCTGTGTTGGGCTCATTCATGTCATCTGCAATGGGTTTTCCTTTACACTTCAGGTAATATGGACATAGTGGAGATCCCAGCTCAGTGACCCCCCAGGAGAACTGCCTTCTGCACACTTCAGTACATGTAGGGATGGGATTGGCTTGACAAAGACCCCTGCACTCACACACGGAGTAATCAATGTGGCCAGAGTTATGAAGACTATATAAATTGATAGTCCCACTACCATGAGCTGGTTACAATAGAGGAGGGAGCGGATTCCCAAAGAAAATGATCCAATTACCAGAAGGGGTGGGGAGGTAGGAGAGGCCCCAGATGGAAGTCATGGACATCTTCTATGCAGGTGTCTTCTGTGGGCATTGGGAGCACAGCCACCATAGGAACATCCCAGAGAGCTCATCAGGAGCGTGCTCGTGGTGGACCTCAAGCTGGAGAGCAGGGACCAAGTTTTCTGAACACCCAAGGAGAACCTGAGGAGGCCCAGAGCCCCCGGGAGAAAGTTGCTGAGAGTCCCCAGGGCAGTGGCACCCCTCCTGGAAGGGTCTTTACGCCTGGTGGCAGTGGCCTGAGTAAACCTGCTCCCAGTACTTGCATTCCAGACAGATGCATTCTTAACCATGTGATGAATTCCTTGACCTGCATCTGCCCTAGCCGTAGTCACCCCAGAGAACACAACAAAGAGCCCACGGAGGTATGTGCAGAAGATGTAAATAATGATCAAACAAATTCATATTTATTCTGATTAAAAGGCCCAACTTACCTTCTTATCCCTTTCATTTTCCACCTATCTCTATGCCTCCCCACCGTGTCAGCCCCAAACAGCCGAGAAGCATGGGCCTCTTTGTATGGTGCCGCCATCAGTGGACACTCCAAAAACTCACGTGTAATGAGGACTCCATCCTCCTGCTGTGACTATGGGTTTCGGAGATCCTCTTCTACCTGGTCCCTGCGTGTTTCGAGGCAGGGAGGGTGTGGGCTGAGGGGCTGGATGTGCTTTGCTCCCGGGACAGGTAAGCATGGGACAGGTCCAACACCGGCTTGCTCCTGTTTCCAGCCCAGGACTTGCCTCGGCACATTTCCCTCCCTGCTAGTAAAGACGATTCTGGATGAATGACTCTTTGAAATGACTGAAGTTTTGGCCAAAAATCTCTTTTCCTTTTGCTGCAAACTACAACTTTTCTAACATGTAACCACTTCTTGCCATGATTCAAAGACCCAGGCTATCTGGGACCATTTATAAACGACAAGTTGAAATGTGTGTTGCCATCTGAAGCTCCATCTTTGGATTCTCCCAGTCAAAGGATCCAGGGCTTCCAGACCCCTAGGGAAAGCAGCTCAGTAACTTGTTCCACATTGTTGGAAAATCACCTGAAGAAAGAACGTGTACCCTCTGCCTTTTGCTGTCCATGCTTGGTATTTCCCCAACCCCTGCCCTCTGCCTCCCCTCTGTTTCCTATCTGTGACTCACAGACCGTTCCTCACCAAAGGTGCTCAGCCAGTGCCAGCAACCTCCTTGTCAGGAGACGGATCCCACACGTGCTCCTTAAAACGTGCCAGAGCAAGCCAGGGTGAAAACTGCCTTTCTAATCCCTCCACTTTGAGAGAGTAGTATGCCTTTGCAGGCCCTGCAAAAATGTCAGAAATGCTGGCTCAGCACTGACACTCTTCCCCATGGGGAGGCAGCCTCACCTCCACCCTCTTCACTGGCAGTGGGGATTGCTGAGAGACAGCTCTGGCTGGAGGTAGACTGTTCCTCAAACACAGGCTGGATCCTTCCTGGCTTTCCATCCCTGTTGGCAGGGTCTAGGGGTGCTGCCTCCACCCCTCCAGCCCCGATGGTGAGGAATTCCGTATAAGGACACAAGCTGGTGGTTTCTGACAAGACCAGAGCTAAGTTCTGCTGTCACTAGAGAAGATTTGCAAAAATCATTCCGGACATAATGCCTGAGGTTTTGAACCTTCACCTGTATTAAGTTTCCTTTCCTTTTCCTTCCTTCCTTCCTTCCTTCCTTCCTTCCTTCCTTCCTTCCTTTCCTTCTTCCTTCCTTCCTTCCTTTCTTTCTTTGTTTCTTTCTTGTATTATTATGTAAGCTTCCAAAGGCAGGACACCAACTCTCTTGCCCTAACCCTTGAATCTTTTTGGGCTGTGGTAGGAGCCCAATAGGTATTCATTGTGATGTCTGACATTTCAAAATTCATACTGAATTGTTCTAAGCTCAGGAAGTTAAAGGATCCTTTTCTGTGGCCTCTTCTACTCTGAGTCACCACATACTCACTCCATGATGACGGTGATGCTTCTCTCGTGTCAGACCCAGTGTTACGCACTCTACACTGGGTCCTGTCATTTGAATCTCACAAACCCTCCAGTGCTGGTTTTGCTGTCATTTGCATCTTTACCTTCAATGGAACCAGGATTTCCAGGTGTTCCCACCTATAAGCAGAGGAGTAGAGATTTGAACCCAGGTCCCACTGGGTGCAGAGTCTGTATCCATCCCTAGGTATCTGTCAACAGGTGCTTGAAGTCACCTGCGTGGTGACCTGAGAGAAGTGACTTCTCATTTATGTTTCAGCAGTTTTCAGTGACTTTCTATTAAATGCAAGGGTGACACAGCAAGATCGCCATGATTTTGACAGTCAAAATTTGACAGTTCCTTCCACAAAGGAACCCATGAGGGTGGCCAGCTCCAGACAGGCAGGCAACCCTCACCCCCATCTCATGGAGAGACCCACAGTCTCTTGAGAGGCCAGGGCATGACCAGGACTCAACAGAGTGACACTTATTCAGGAAACTTTGGCCTGGAGGGAACAGCAAACTAAGTCACATGGGAGTGGATCACTCTCCTCTTGAAGGAATGCAGACTGGAAGCCATGCCCAGCCATGCCTCACTGTCCTGGCCACCTCCCATCTCCATGAGTTACAGGATTCCTCAGTCCCCAGCTTTTACCCAGCAGGGGCTAGCTGTGCCCTGCACCCCTGCCCTGGACAAGTGCCCTTATTTCTCTAGACCCCAATAGCTTATATGCTCACTCTGTGTTTCTCTTAGTTCAACTTAGACAGGGATGATTTTTAAAGATACGTTTTTTTAAAAGATTGTATATATATATACATATATATGTATATATACACACACACACACATATATATGCATATCGTATACATATATTTTTCTATATAGTTATTATATATGTGTGTGTGTGTATATATATATATATATATATATATATATATATATATATATCTCCTATATACTCACATATGCCACACACAGACACACAGACACACACACCTCTACCTAACCTGAAGTCATTGGCCCAACATAACAAAAGCCCAGCAGCATCCAACCACAGTTTGACCAGGTTAGGAATAAATGTCAGCACTTAGACTAACATTTCTCTTCTTCAACCTGACCTGGTTGAAGTAATAACAGGTTCATGGTTGAGGGGCTTATAACAGGGACATTTGCTTTGCTTCTAGAATTTCCACACTTCAGTAAGAAACTTCACGGGCTTCTCAGGTGTCTGTCCAAATGGCGTGGCTTAGAGAGGTGTTTCTGATCGGTTCTGTGAAGACCATCCCTGGTTGTATTCTGCAATGAACCATGGCTACCCAGTTTCCACTTTGACTATGCTAGGGTAACTGGGCTGGGTTATTCTAGCAGCATTCAGTACCACAAATATGATTTGTATCTCTCCTTATAATTTGAATTAGTGACTCTGACTTCTTTCTTCTAGCAAATTTGCATTGAAGTATCATTAGTTGCTGAGCTGATTAAGTGCCATGCTTTCTTACAAAAAGTGTTAACATTTAGCAATGAAGACTATCTTGGTTTATATACATTGTATACATATGTATTTTTTTATTTGTACAGATTCTAGAAACGCTGATCACTTTGATTTTGGAGCTGCTTGATAACTTGTCTTAATCTTTCTTTCACTCTGTAGATTCTTGAAGGTTCCAGAAAGATATATTTTGGCCTCGAATATATTTCTACTGAGCCCTGAACAAACTCAAAATCCTGATTGCGCTCTAAAGCAAATCTTTACTGTAAAGATAAATGATTTCTTTGTTGATATTTATTTTAATGTTTTAATAAATGTCTTGTTTCTCCACCAAAATCCCAGACAGGTGCAACTGGCATACAGTAAGCGTGTACAACAGGCTCCTCTTGTGTGGTAAAGGACAACGCCATCTGTGCCCTCTTTTGTTTTCCCAAGGTATCTCGATTATTTCCATTGAAAACAATAAACAATGAAACCTCATCTGTTTAGGAAACGGCAAAAATCAACTTTGAATTCAATTATGTATTATAGTTGTTCATCTTGTTCATGGGCTGAGGAATACTGTTGACTGCTGCGGGGCTTATCATTTTGACCAATCAGTATTTGTTTAATCAGATTTTACAAACGAACGAATGGAACAATAAATACAAGGCTCTGTATTGGGCATTAGAGGACAGAATCCTGTCCTTGCATTGAGGAGCTTACAATCTAGTGGGTCATACACTTACTGGTTTTCTGAGCAAGACAGCAGACCGTGTTTTCCCTTTAAACAGCCATAACCTGAAGTCCCATGAAACATTTTTGAAGTAAGCATGGTTCGTATCTCTCTATCTGTCCACATGTACATGCACCTCTAAAATCATAAAATAGAAACACTATGTATCTTCATTTCAAAATAAAATTAAAAATTAGTCCCATCCCAGAATCCATGGAGGAGTTTCTGAAAATACCATGTTGTTGGACAGGACCAGAGAGAACACACTGATTTTTGAGAAAAGCTTCATAGCCAGAGATACATGCACATGCCTGTTATGGAAGTATAGGGGGCTCTGATAATACCTTCCAGCCCTTCAGTTTAAAACCATGGACTCCTGGGAGATGGATTCTAGCTGGGGTTCTCTGAAGCCCCCTGGCTTGACTTTGCTTCCCATCTGTCCAGCAGAAGCTCTGAAACTCCACTGGCATGGAATCCCTCCTGATGGGTTGGTGTCCCAGGCAGGTGTATGTGTGTGCGTATACACATGTGTGCACAGGCATAAGTATGCATGTGAGACTGTGTGTGTTGTGAAGGTGCATGTGCGGGCATGTGTTTGAGTGTGCAGGAATGTGTGTGTGAGCATGCTGGTCATACATGTGTGAGTGTGCATGCTCCCACATGTGTGTCGTTGGCATGAACACTTTCCATGGAGCTCTGCAGATCTCTTTAAGGAGTCAGCCTGGGGCAGGAATGAAGTGAAGCTCCAGTCTACCTCCACTGACCAGTTTGTCTTTGCTGACCCCCACCTTCCACCCTAGGTTGCCCTAAGCCCCAGGATTCTGGCTCTCCAAACATGGATCTCTCAATCCATGATCAATGTTTCTCTTGGCTAGGATAGCCAGAGAAAATACAAGACATCCAATTAAATTTGAATTTCAGATAAAAACAAGAATTTTTAAGTAAAAGCATGTCTCAAATATTCCATAGGACATGCTTATACCAAAACATTTGCTGTCTGTGAGATTCAAATTTAACTGGGCATCCCGTTCTGTTTGTTTCTTTGCTCTTGTTAAACACTCTACCCCTGAGTGACTGATGCATATAGGCTCCAATCTCAGCAAGGCAGAGTGTTAACAGAGGGAACCTTGGGACAAACTGCCTGGGCTCTATCCCTGACCACACCACTTATGGGCTGCAAAACCTTGGACAAGTCACCTAGCCTTGCTGGACTTCAGTTTTCTCATCTGTAAAATGGGGATACGAATAGCACATCCTTCCATGGTTTTATTGATTCAAATACCAATGACTGGATGAGAGGATGATTGTTGGGTTGGTCAAGGCTGGTGTTCATTCTGGTGGAGAGTGATCAGAACAGACTTGAACTGCAAGGCCAAAGCAAGTTTCTGAGTTGACCACTGTATAGTCCTAAAGTGGATGCATGTTCAAGGGAATACCAAGACAGTATCAAGAGGACTTATCTTGGTGGGGGTTTTTTTCTCCACAACAAAAAAGTGGAATTCATGCATTAAAATATAAACAGATAAAATCTTCCAACACGCTGGCAGAATTGTAGCTCCCACATGGGGAAATGTTAATGGGAAAATAGCAGGTGCACGCTTACCACGTCAGTTCCCACGTGTGGTCCTGCTGGTTACTTGGCAGCCACCCTGGAAATCGTGAATGTGACCGAGACACATCTATTTTCACATGCTTGTCTGCCAGGAATAAGATGAGGAAAAATAGTGGGATTTTTTTCACTGCAGGACCTGGTCACCCAGTGCTGAGAGAGAACCAAGGGAGGGAAAATGTGCTTGTGGCTTGTTATACCAGCTGCACTGACCAGACATGTCTCCTTTCCCAGACCCCGCCATTCCTTGAGAATGCAGATCTTGTCAAAAGTTCATTTCAAATCTCTCAACATGTGTTTGTACGTCCTGCCACCTCTTCCTTTTCTCTCCTTCCCCAACATGGATGTGTGTTCAAAAACCAGTAACATGAGAGTCAAGGGTAAAATGATGTTGAAAGCAGTTAGCATCTCACCTGAGTGAAGCTCATGAATAAGGAATGTGACAAAGCAATATGCATTTCATTCATTCCAAAATGGTTTCTTGATCTAGCCTCTAGATCAAGCAGGCAGTGTCCTACTATACACTTTCCTGGGAGAGCCACTGATCCAGGGATGGGGGCTTGGAGGAGATGGCTCCATTTCAGAAAAACTGAAGAGATGTTACCTTGCTCCGCAGTGACCTCCATACATTCTTCCCTTTCAAAAGCCAGCAGGGATTTGTGTACAATGCGTTACTGTAAAGTGACAGGATTATAATTGTCACATGCAGTTCATCAAACAAACTTCAAGGTCACATATCATCCAGACTCACTTTCCACAGTGACCACTCATGCTTCCCATTTCACATTTCAGCTTCCCATTTCACACCATCATTCCCTGTTTTGTGTGTTAGTACTTTTAAAAGAGGTTTCTTACAACTGATGAAGCGTTATGCTTTCTTGAATCTTGAGCACATAAGTCAGATGTTTTCTCTAAGATTATTCTTTGTCATCTTCCTGAAGAAAAGTTATGTCCAAGGAAGATAGGCCTTCTGGGTCTTCCAGAACCTATCCATCTCTCTTTCTGGAAGAGTGCTGAATTGCTATGGGCCTGAGGATTCGTCTGTCAACTTGTTGGAGCAAGTCCTGTGTTTGGCCAGTATCAGCTATTGACAGGTAGGCGCTCAGATGGGCCTTGCCAGATATCACTGTAGATTCTGCTCAAGTCCTGAGGGAGTTCCAAGGCCAGGTCCAAGAAGACAGGGAGGGGAGGAACAGATCAGGATGAGTCTCGACTCAGAGCTTCATTCTTGGCTCGTGATATGGACAGTATTCCAAGGAAAGTTTTCACACGGAGTCCACCTCTCTGCTTTTTCCAAGGCTTCTGGTGTCACTCTCTTTCCTCCTCCATCCCGTTGGACACTTACTGCTTCCCCTCTGCTGTTTTGAGGCGGATCTGGGGCTAGGGCTGATCTTATTGCAGATTGAATTAAGGTCACATTTGTCCAAGAGCCAGTGTTGCAATTCTGGAACTTTAAGGACCTGTAGGGGTTCAAGACGTTCAGCCAGTTGCTTGAGAATTGAGGGTGCCTTGGCACAAAACCCAATAGTGGTGACCAGGAGTCATTCTCTTCTCTGGCAGTTTTCTCCTTAAGAAAAAGAAGAAGGAGAAGGAGAACACTGTGTCTTGATTGCATTGTACCTATATTAGCAAATGCATATCAGTTGAAAAAAATTATATATAAATCACCACCTAAGAGCTAACCAAGCAAGACTTTGATGCTTAGCATTTTCTATCATCCACCTACCTACATTTTCCAAACAAAAATGGATCATACCCTGTGTGTTTTTTTAACTATGGACAAATATGTGACAAAAATTCTTCTACTTGTGCTTAGTTGATTCTGCCACTGGTTCTCTGGTTACAGGTGTTCGCCCCTCATATTCTTTTTTTTTTTTTTAAGATTTTATTTATTTGACAGAGAGAGAGAGAAATCACAAGTAGGCAGAGAGGGAGGCAGAGAGAGAGGGGAGGAAGCAGTATCCCTGTGGAGCAGAGAGCCCGATGCGGGGCTCGATCCCAGGACCTGAGATCATGACCTGAGCCGAAGGCAGAGGCTTTTACCCACTGAGCCACCCAGGCGCCCCCGCCCCTCATATTCTGATGAGAACCCTCATGAATAAGGTTTCCAAGAACCCATCTTCTGATGAAAACCCTTATCAGAAGGAAAGATGTTGTGGCAGAGATAAGGAGAGTTAACAGAAAGGGGCACAGCTCCCCATGAGAGGCTGTCCACACCGTGGTGAGCTATTTGTATGCGCGAATTGTCTGTTTCTGGAGATCCTGTGACCTCATAGTCCTCACATTCCCCACCTGCATGCCCTTCTAGAAACCTCCTCAACTATAGCATTTCCAGGACAAGGAAGCCTGGCCGGAAGCAGATACTGAAGTAGTCCAATAAGCTTGCCTTTCCCCTCTTTTTGTTTTTTTAAGTCTTGAAAGTGACCTATTTAGAAATCTATTGATTTGGCATATGCTGAAACCAGTTGATTAAAGGTAGCCAGTGATCCTAATCCATACTGTAATGTGCTTCTACATAAATTTTTTTCCCATCTCAAGTGTATTTTACTGTGGATGAGCCTCGGAATGGACAGTGTTCAGGGTTAGTCTTGGTGGGCTCGTGGATCTGAAGTCAGGTCATCTTTTACATCAGAACAATCAACCTGGGCACCTAGAGTTGGGTTAGCTCAATAGGGACTAAGAGTAGCAGTCTGAAGTGAATTGGGAAATCAAAACATGCTTGTAAAGCTTCCAGGACCGACCAGACTCAGGGCTCTAGTCTGTGATTCACTCTCTCTTCCTGGCGTTTAGAAATGTGTCTTCTTGTTGAATGCCTTTTACCTGCCAAGGCTGGGTCCTCTTCTCTAAATAGTTGATGGATGATTCATCAGTTTAAAAAAAGGGAGGGGGGCGCTTAATGAATGAAAGTGCTGTTATCTGTCTTTACATTTTATATTATGGTAGCATCTCTTGTTTCCAATCATGCCGACAGAGGCAAGGTAGTTTCCAGGGGCAAACTGGACAGGAGGACTGTGGGGCCTCATCTTCCCAAGTCGAGCAAGGGCCTGTGTAAATGTTTGAAGGTTGAATCTGCTCAGCAGTAAACCGATTCCCTCCAGTCATCACCACCACACAACCCTCCAGTATGTGCCGTTGTTTTCCTTGTAAAAGTGCTTTCTTGCTATGGTCCCAGGAAGGACAGCAAGCACCAGAAGCCCTCCGTCCAGGTAGAAAACAAATGGAACAGCTAGCACCCCAAGGTGGAATGGAGAAATCCCTCAGAGGCAACAGAGAGGCTGGAGTTGTTTGGAATAGTGGATCAAGAACTTGGCACCATAGAGGAGAGAAGTTTATTGGATCCACAGTCAGGAGATAGAGCTGGATGGAAAAGAACAAGATGTCCAAGAGAGCCAGAGTGTTGGGTCCTGGAGAGCTGCTCTGCCAAAGACCAGAAGTTTAGGGAGGACTATGGTCGCAGGTGGAAGGAGACAGGATACAGACTTCTCATGGAGCAGTCATTGGTAGGAAGGCCGAGCTTTGAGTAAAATGAATATGGGTATCCCAGCTTTTGGAAAGTTCATGTGACACCACTTCATTTTTACAAAAGACCTAATGCTAGTACCTGTTTTCATTAATTGAAGGAAATTCAAGAGGATTTTTGCTTTTATGAAAAAAGGTGGAAATCAGCAATAATGAAGAATTCAGCAGTGGTTTGCAGCGAGCAGTTACAAAGGTGGCATGAACCCTGACTGGTGAGAGGAGCACCGTCCAGCTCCTTCCCCGGAAACCACTTTCAGCGGCCAGAGTCTTGAGATTTATCTCAATTTATTTTGTGCATCCATTAACAGGATATACCCTAAGGTATCAGAAGAGTCTAAAAGAGGTGATTTGGGGAGTCTTGGAATGCTCAAAAGTTTTCCCATGTAAGTTAATGCCAGTTGCTTCTTTGCTGTATTCTCTTTCACCTTATGGAAGTTTTTATACAACACTGTACTTTTGGATACTGGGGAAAACTTGTCTTAAGAATTTGGGGAGACCCAAGGTAACTTGTAAGAAAAGTGGAAGACAGGAAGTATAGCACATAGAGATGTGAATACCTAGCTGGAAAGAACTGTATATCTCTGGACAAATGTCCTTGTAGGATTCCCCTATAACACTGTCCTCTTTGCCTCTTACATTCTCTGTCCTCTGGGGGAAAGATACTTTCAGAAGACTGTTGTCTTTGTGAAGGGAAGCAAACCCATTCCATAATTCTTATCCAGAACAATTTAAGAATACTTCCTACGGGAAGTTTCTAAGAAACTAAAATTTATTTTAGAAAATTCCCCAATCATTTCTTCTTTTTCTTCCCTCGTTTCTATAGATCAAAGTGCCTCAAAAAATTCTGAAATGTTATATCCCCATACAGTATTTTAGACTGCATCTAATGTGGTCTAAAATCACCTACCTGAAAAGCACTGTGTATCTTGCCCTTAAATATAACCTCATGGAGATTTTAAAAACTGTGTTCTCATAGAAATGGAAGACGTTTGCATTATAGACATCACTGAACACAAGTGATTGTCTAAATACTGGGATTTTTGCACACCTAAGATGTGTATCAACACCTGCCAAAAAGAGCTGAGTTCCTTCCCCTCTTACTATGCCATCTGAAAATCAGCTTTATAAGGCTGCTCCTTTTTGTCCCTTCACTACTTCTTCCCCATCCCCCCCATCCCACCCTTTCCTTCTTTCTTACTAACAAACTAGCTTCAACCTCTGTGACTTGGTTAACAACTAGCTGATAACTTTAAACAAGCCATTCATGGTATCTTTCAAAGTCTGGATTTTGTCAGATAAAAATTTTAAAGTTTGGGGCTCATCTTCAGTGCTCCTGATATTGCAAAAACCAATATATATTTATCACAAAAATCTTGCAATTCCAGGGCCAGGAGAAACCCTTGAGAGAAACCCTTTATATTTGAGCAAACCCAGATCCAGGAAGCAGAAGTGACTTTTCAGAGTCACATAGAAATCCTGTGGCAGAGCTGAGATCAGAATATAGGTTTCCATCAGCCAACATGGATTTGATTTTCCAGTATGATGTATTGGACTTGATTTTAACAGCAACAAAATTCAGGTTGTCATTAAATTTTCTCATCTCTACTGTGTTCATTTCTCAAATAGAAACAAAAAGCATCTTTTTTCTCAAGCCACTCAGCACAAACAGAAATTACATCTCTCATTGTATTGTTAGATCTAACGCGATTAGATTTAAATATTAATTGCATATCCTATTGTCTCCTGGATTGAAATGATTGGTAACAAATTTTTGAGATCTTCTTGAGTGATTAGATAACATTAGGTTTAACAGCTTTTTTTTTTTTTTTTTTAAATTTTAATCGTCACTTGAAACTTCTGAGGCTCTCCAGTGGATATTGGTTTCTTTAAGTAAAGTTGCTTGTAAAGAGTCATTTGTGAGTCATGCCATTAATATGCCATCAGAGATAAAGAATGTTCCTGTGTGTTGTTGCATCATATGTGTGGCTTTGTTCTTTTGTTCTTCCTTCCCCTCAGTCTCATGTTGGGAATGTGGCTTTCTTAGGAAAACAGCAGTTCACTCACTATGCTGTCTTAGCCAAGACTCAAAGTCACCTGAGCACCAATACCAGCAGAGTCTTGGGAAAGCCACTGATAACCACTGAACTCTCTGGGGCAAAGTTTTTCAAAGACCAATTGGCCTTTATCCCCATGTTCCCAGCTTCTTGTCAGTGAGACTCATTGTGCTAGATGAGAGGAGGGAGGCAGACCAGGAAGAGTTTCAGGAAGCCTGGAACTCAGAGGGAGATGAACAAGACACTGAACCCCAGGCTCCATGCAGAAGCAAACCCTCAACAGACAAAATCAGCATTGATATATATCCTCAGGATTGCCCTGGATAATATGCAGGTGAATATAAATTCAAAATTAATTCTAAAACATGCAAAGAAATAAGTCACGGCAAGGAAAAGCCGCAAATAACAAACAACAGAGTGAGTTCCCTCAAGTACTTCAATAATTGTAATTACCATATACAGACAATGACATAACTGTTTTTATTTGAAGAAATGAAATACTATGAATGACCATAAACAGGGGACAAGACAAATTTCTAGGAATACCTTTTAATAATCAAATTGTACAAGTTATAACTGATAAAACAAGAAACTCAATAGATGGGTTACAAGTAGATTAAATACAGCCAGAGAAAGAATCGCAAAGCAGAGAAGGAATTGGCCAATGTTGAGCATGGAGAAATGAGATAAAAAATGTGAAAGAGGGGCACCTGGGTGGCTCAGTGGGTTAAAGCCTCTGCCTTCAGCTCAGGTCATGATCCCAGGGTCCTGGGATCGAGCCCCGCGTCGGGCTCTCTGCTCGGTGAGGAGCCTGCTTCCTCCTCTCTCTCTCTGCCTGCCTCTCTGCCTACTTGTGATCTCTGTCTGTCAAATAAATAAAACAACGGTCATTTAAAAAAAAAAAAGATTCTTTAAAAAAAAATGTGAAAGAAAGGTGAATATATACAAAGTAGAGAGTGAGGAAGTATGACCTGTGTCTAAGCAGAATTCCAGAGCAGAGAAAATGAAAAAGGAGAAGTGTTTGAAGAGATAATGGCTCAGAACTTTCCACAACTGACAAGAACAAAAATCCCCAGGTACAGAAAATACAATGAAGCCCAAGCTGGTTAAATAAAAAGATACCCACACTATGCCAGATTACGGTGAATACAGAAAATTCCATGAAATATAAAAGATCCTGATAGCAGTCAGAGAGAAGAAATAGCCCAGCTACAGGAGGAAACTGGGTTTACTAGAGATGCGTTATTAGCCACAAGGAGGCCAGAGAGCACATCGTGATCCTCTCAAAGCACTGACTTCAGATAGCCAACCTGGCAAATTAAATTTCCAAAAACAAAGGCAAATTCAATAGAATTTTACAGAGACACGATAGTCGTACTGCTAAGAGACTTGAACAAAAAGGACTCCAAATTATGTTCGCCAGGAAGAAAAAACAATTCCAGAGAAAAGTCGTTGGATGTGGAAAAAGTAGTGAGTAAAATAATTTTTAAACAAGTGGCTACATTTTAAAAAGTCCATATAAAACAACAACAACAACAATTTAAACAAAGGACAAAATGCTTGAAAAGCAATAGTGACTAAGTCTGGAGGTGGGATGATTGCTTAGGAGTGGTCAAGCTTTTAAGTTTAGATTGGAGGCTTGGTAAACCAGAATTCCAGATGTAACAGAGAAGGAAGGAAGGAGAGTTGGAGGGAGGAAGGGAGAGGGATGGGAGGGGAGGGAGGGGGAAAGAAGGGGAGGGAGGGGAGGGGTATCTGGGACACAGTGGCTGTAGGAGACCATGGGAGGGAGTGGGACAGAGGGAAGGAGAGAGGCAGGGAGGGAGGGAGAGTGATAGAAGGAGGGAACTGGAGGGAAAGAGGGAGGGAGAAGAAGGGAGAGAGAGGGAGAGGGAGGAAGAGGGAGGGAGAGAGTATCATTTTCAAGTTGCAAGAGGGGAAAATGGAATCAACAGCAACAAACTTATTCAAACAGAAGGAAAAAAAAAACAAATAAAGAATTAGCAGGGCAAATAGAAAGCACAAAGTAAGGTAAAGATGAAAAATAAGACTTCATATATAGTAACTGCAGTAGATTAAAATGACCTAAACTTCCCACTGAAAATACAGAGTTCCAGTTTTGCATAATAAAAAAATCTACGATGCCCTATTTAGACACAATTCTCCTAGAGCATGAGCATACAGCAAGCTAAAAGAGGTAAGGCTACAAGGCAAATACTAAAGGAATCTGGAGCAGTTATAAAAATAGAAAAATTATTACTAGGGATAGTAATGCTCACTTTATATTTCTGTGACAATCCTGAGTTTGTGTTATCCTAAATAACTACAAAATATATATGGCAAGTACTGAGAGACTATAGAGAGACCCTGAGATATTCTCCACCAGAATGGAAGGTTGTGACCTACCTTTCTCATAAATAATGTGTCAAATAGACAACAACATTAG
This sequence comes from Neogale vison, assembly GCF_020171115.1. NCBI lineage: Eukaryota > Metazoa > Chordata > Mammalia > Carnivora > Mustelidae > Neogale > Neogale vison. The sequence continues at coordinate 41,845,173 of NC_058093.1, read as the reverse complement.
AGATACAAGACTGGTCCAACACTACTTCACAAACTCTGTTCAATAGATGTCCAGATACCCTGGCATTCAACAATGGGGAAATGCACATTGTTCTCATGTACAAATGGATTATCTATAAAAATTGAATATGCAATAGACCATAAAGAAAATTTCAGAACTTAAAAATTTTTGAAAAACCACATCTTACAGATTATGTGCTTTGACAACAATGCAAATTAGTTAGAAATTAAAATACACATTTCTCTAAAATTTAAAGTCCCCTGTGTTCCATAGACGAGGATATCTAGGAAACACTGGCTGAAATCCAGTTTAATAGTTATAACGGAGAGGAGGAGGAGAAGGAGAATAATTTTTCAGCTGCAGGAGTTCTCATAAGCCTTCATCTACTAATAACGTATACCTTTATCATCTAGCATTTAATGCATCATCAGCATTTAGTGCAATGTTTCATATGTTCATTTTACCATACAATTTTCTACTCACGGAATGACTCATGGGACCAGGGTTCTGTGGAACACACTTTGGGAAATATTATTCCAAGTTTCCCCTGGGGTTAACTTCACATAAACCATATTATTTCTATTAACCCTATTTCACTTGCTCGGACAGCCACATGGACGGATATGACATCTGACGTCAGAATCCCCCGTCTGGTGAAACCACCCGCCAAATCTGCAGATGAGAAGCATCACCAGACCTTCAACAGTGCATTACAAGGAACAGAGCAGAAGCCCTTCACCAGGACGAAGCCATGCGCAGAGAGGGATATTTGTGTCTTAAAAGTGTTCTCATCTGTCAAGACCCTCGCGTTACTCAAATCTGCGTCAAAGCTCTGAGACCCACTGTACGATCCCTTACACTATTTCTCAAACTTGTCAGGACAACCATGACTCTCTTGGGTTTGACCCTCATCCAAAAGCCCCACTTTTTAGACAGTGAAGAGACCTGACTTTCTTTCCAGCTCAGTGAGTCTGTGACAGGACGACGAATCACTGTGCGGTTGAAGAGTTAATCTATTATGTTGCCTGCAGCACTAAGCTATTTCTGCCCCTTTCCGGGGCTTTCTCACATACCCTCCCTCTTGCATTGAGAGAATTCATTAGTTCTGCTTTGTCAGGGGCTGTGTTAATGAGCAACCAGATGGATTGGAGGGACAGAAGAGCAGTGAACCCCCTCTGGGGATGGGGCAGCTCTGAGCAGTGAGTTTTTTGTTTTTTTGTTTTTTCTACAGGAATCCAAACACTCCAGGGTAAGAAATAAGCTCACACGTCATGAGTTCACTTAACTGTGTTTTCATACATCTGAGGGGATATATATGTGTTAACTCAGTGTGGTAATTTTTAAAAGGTTGTCCAAATGGGGCACCTGGATGGCTCTGTGGGTTAAGCTTTCTGCTCTGGTCATGATCTCAGGGTCCTAGGATTGAGCCCCACATTGGGCTCTCTCCTCAGCAGGGAGCCTGGTTCTCCCTCTCTCTATGCCTGCCTCTCTGCCTACTTGTGATCTCTCTCTCTCTGTTGAATAAATAAATAAAATGTTAAAATAAAATAAAATAAAATATTTTTATTTTTTATTAATTTTATTAACTTATTTATTCATTTATTAAATTAATTTTATTAATTTCCAAAAATTCTTGATAGTCCTCCATCCAAGAGATGGAGCACAATTCTCTTTTCCATGAGTGAACTTAGTGACTCATGAATGAATAGAATATGACTTAGTGAACTTGAACTTAGTGACTCATGAATGAATAGAATATGGCCGAAGTCAAGGGATGTCACTTCTGAGGTTAAGTTACAAATGGAAGTTGTGATCCTCTCTTGGGTGTGTTCACTGGATCTCTCTCTCTCTCCCTCTCTCTCCTACGTCTCTTACTCTAGGGGAAGCTGTGTCACCAGCATTCCATGGAGAGGTCCACAGGGAAGAGAGAGAATCCTCCTGTGACAGCCACATGAATGATATTGAAGGCGAGCCCTTCGGTCCCAGTCAACCTTCAGAGACTGTAATCTGTGTCAACAATATTACTGGAATCTTGTGAAAGAACCTGAGCCAGAACCACCGAGCCTCAGAAACTGTGAGTTCATAACTACCAATTGTTTTAACAGGCTAAGTTTGGGATAATTTTTTATGCAGCAGTAGATAACTAATATACCCAGTGATCAGAGCTGTTGAGGGCATAGGGAAGCCTTCTTAGGTAATGGGTATCTACTTCACATGCCTGGGGTCCTATTGGTCTGGCAGGAAAAGGAATTCCCTATAATTAGAAGGCTCGCTAACTGGAAAGGAGGTAAGGATAGAAGGAAGCTCATAAGATATAGGAATGGTCCTGCAACTCAGCTCTCTACCAAAACCAGACCAAAGGGGCAGGATCCTGGCCATATGGACATAGTTGTGGGGTGGGCAAAGTGTCAGGCATGGAGACGGTGTTGGCAAAGGTGTTGATGCGGATTGTCTTATCTGCGACAAACCCTAGTGTGATAAGGGTGTGGAGGAGCCTGAGTACCAGTGTCAGGTTTGGTTGGCTGGTGACTATGGCTATGGTGGTGATGAGGAAACTGGACCAACTCCAATGGGCTCCACCAAAGCTTTGCCTGGGGGTGCTGGCAACAGTGGTGCAAAGAACTTTGCAGCACATGAAAAGGAGTTGGCTCATCAATGCCTAGAGCTTTAAGCAGGATGGACTAAAGTCTGGTGTGAGTGATCTTGATTTCTCCTCCCCACAGAGGATGATAAGTTCACATTTGAACAGGTGGATTGGAATTTCAAAATTAAAACCAAAGGCGTACCTATTCTTTTAAAACTGGGCATTACTTAAACATTAAGAAACTAGATGTCTATATCTTTTCCTTTCTTTTCTTTTTTTCTTAAGATTTTATTTTTAAGTAATCTCTACACCTAACATGGGGCTCAAGACAAGAGTCTCAGGTTCCACCGACCAAGCTAGCCACGCAGAAAGAGACCTTTCTTTATCATCTCTCTAATAATTTATTTTGAGACTTCATGGAAGAAAAATAAAACAGATTAGAAACATTTAAAGATCTTAAAGAACAAAATTTTAATAACTACTGCCACAAGATGTGCCCCCCAAATTCCTGTTTCATGAAAACTAATTCTGATGTAGTCTTGTAATGTTGGTCTGAATAAAAATTCAACATGGAATCAGTTTTCTGTTCCTGATGGGTTCATTGTTCAAGTGACATCAAGGTGACATTGTAACAATATTTTTTCTGGGGAAAGGAATTGATTCATTGTTTTAAAACCTGCTCCAAGAATAGATTTTCACTAATAATCGAGTTTAATTAACAACAAAAACTTAGTGACATGATGCTATGTGAGAATAGATGGTAAAACTAAAGGAACAAATTTATCTGTTTCTTCAACAGATGTTCGCTGGAGGTCCGCCATCCGTCAGTCAGTGTATGAAAGACCTAGAAGGTGAGTTGTAAATAGCTTGAAACTGAATGTTTGTCAGGCGGAAGGCAAGCATAGCAATGATGAAGATGCTCCCTGCTGTTGTTGAAAGCTAATATTACTCAGTACTTCATGCCCAGAGCCAGGCTAAGTACTGCACAGTCATTAGCTCACAAAATTGTTACAATAACACTATGAAGTTGTTACAACTCTGATTCTCATTTTGCAGATTAGAAAAAGAAGCTTATTAAATTAATTTTCCCAAAACATACGTATAGACAGGGGCCTATATTGACAAGCAAGATCTGATTCCAAAACCTGTGTTTTCATTTCTATATCAGCAGGAGAGAGAGGAAGGGAGCTGTGTGCACGGAGAGAATAGTATTAGATGCTAGATAAATTTCAGAATTAAAATCAGCACATGGAAGCCATAAAGAGAAGAAGCACCCTCTGTGATATGGAGAAGCAGCTGAGAAGTTCTCTCAGAATGCAGATAAGAAGAACAAAATGTGGAGCACTGGAGACTGGGAAGGGTATCAGGGTAATTGGAATTTCTGCGGAAGAGATCAGAAGCCATGGAAAAAAGGAATAATATATAAAAGAATAAAAATTCCTTTATTTAAGAAAAACTCAATTCTGCACCTTGAAAAAATTCATTCAGTAGACTAAAATTACCAAAAAGTAGGAGCAATAAATATGTTCTGTGTATTTTTATCTTCAGTGAAAAACAAGAAAATGCACAGATCCTAAGTGTTTGGTTCTATAAGTTTCAACACACAAACAGAATAGAAAATAATTCCCAAATCCTAGTAAATGCCTTCATGCTCCCTTAATCATTCTTACTCCCAGAGGCAACCACCATTCTGATTTCTCTCATTGTAGATTAGTGTTGCCTATACTTGAACTTCATATAGATGGAACTGTATGGTATGCAACTGTCGGGCTTCTTTTCTCCCCATATGTCTTCACAGTCCATCAGTAGTTTATTTCTTTCTATTGTCGAGACATACTCCATTGTATGAATAAACAACAATCTGTTTGTCCTTTCTCTTGCTAATGAACATTTGGATTGCTTCTGGTTTTTGACTATAATAAAGTTGCTCTGAACATTCTCATATGAGGCTTCTTGTAGACATATGTTCTCACTTCCCTTGGGTAAGTACCTAAGGGAGGATGCACTGAGACAGGGCGAGCTCGTGTTCAACTTCACAGGAAACCATCCAGAGCTCTAGATAGCAGTTGTATATTCTTATGCTCTCACCAGTAGTGTCTCAGAGTCCTAGTTGCTCCACATTCTGGCCAACTTTTGGGGCTCTTGGTATTTTTCATTTTAATTTGGGTATGAAGTGACATCTTGTTGGTGGTTTTAATTTTCACTTTCTTGAAGACCAGTAACACTGAGCATCTTTTCCTGAGCTAATTGGTCATTGTCTTCCTTGGTGGTGTCTTTTCAAATCGCTGGCCCATTTTTAACATAATAGCCTCTCACAGTAAGCCAGGTGAGAGGTTATGAAGACCTGAACTAAGGTTTTCGTTATGGTGACAACAGAATGGTATGAGAGTGAGGGAGGGCAAAGTGAAGACTGATCATTGAGGGTCTGTTGTGATAGATAATGGCAGTAATGGTGAGTTCATTCAGACACCTGGACTTATGGTCCTAACCATTTCAACACTCCTATCATGACTCAGCAGAAATCTTGGAGGAAAACTTCTTTACACCTGGTCTTCATCCAACACCCACTCCAGCCTCTACTGTCTACATCACATCCCTGATAATCTGAGGTAACCTATGTGTCTCATTGGCTCAGAAGTTTCTAGAAGGTCTCCATGGGAGATTTTTTTTTAAAAAGTGTTAAGTTTTCAAAGTCAACACAAGCTTCTCTAATGTTTTGTGTCATGTTTATGCCCCCTGCCCCAATGCCTGTGTTTAATTTGGTTTAGATTTCTGTAAAAAAACGAATTTCATCATGTAATCTCCAATAATCCTGCCCCAGAACAAGACATTCCTTGGGACTGTTGAAATCATGACTCTTGTATACTCTAAAGAAACACGGGTGGCTCCTTCTTGGAGTTATCCGTCATCTACATATAATGATGTATTTGCCTAGTTATTAGGGAGACCAACCTGTGGATAGAGTAAGTCCATTTCTCATTACCCAGAACCTTTGCATCATGGAAGTGTTTATGTCTTGTTTAGAACGAGCTTAGTCACAGTGAGCTTGCACTTTATGAAGCCATGACGAAAATCTCTCTTTATTTTTTTTTCCCAATTTATTTATTTTCAGAAAAACAGTATTCATTATTTTTTCACCACACCCAGTGCTCCATGCAAGCTGTGCCCTCTATAATACCCACCACCTGGTACCCCAACCTCCCACCCCCCCGAAAATCTCTCTTTAAAAGCCTTTTCTGAGTCATTTCCAGAAAGATCCTGATGCCTTGTTGGTTTCCACTTCCCATTTTCCCCCTTCATTTAAATGTGTGTTTGAACACATGCCTCATTATAAATGCTTTTGGATGGAAGTTCCCAGAGCAGGAAGCATGAAATGAGCTCAGTCAGCTTTATTATATAGAGGTTTGCTTTCACTTAGTCATTAATGTGCAAATGATGGAATTCCCATTGGTTGGATCCAAGAAATACGTTTGCACAAAATGAAGCAAATATGAAGTGCATTTTGGATGCTGTGAAAGAGAACAGCCTGGAGTCGCTTAGATTGTAGCGTGTACACCATGAACTCATAGGTTGTGATCTCAGTGTGCTGTTTATTTCTGTGGTATCTTGCTCCCTTTTGCCCTAAGAAGTATGGGGAGACATGTATTACCAAACTATAATAAAACACTGTACTGTGGCAGTTGATTAAAAAAAAAAAACTAATATCATGATATTTTAACAATAGAGACAAGAAACCCACTCTAACTATAAAGGGAATTCTCAGAAAATGTTGTACAGGGAGTAGAAGCAGAACTCATAGAAGTAATACCTGAAATTTTTTCTAAGCTGAAGACAGATACAAGCCTGCAAGTTGAAAGGCCCAGCAACACCAAGAAAAATAAGTAGAAGGAGACGTATAGACCTTGAAGACCTTGAAGATATGTTTCAAGGCTAAGGGGATCTTATTCTTAGCACCCAGGGTGAGCATTTTAAAGGTAGACATGTGGTCAGATTGGCTTCAAACTTATCTTCTGTAGGACCAAGTGCTAAAAATCAACGTATCAGTATCTCTACAATTCTGAGGGAAAATTACTGTAACCCGATTCTTTAGTTTACGAAGCTATTATTTATGTGTAAGAGTAACATACAGATTCTCTAGAAGGTCTCCATGGGAGATTAAGTTCCTCTAGATATAGAGGAACTTAAAAAGTATACTGTTTTAGTTTCCTACTGTTGCCATAAAAAAACCACCACAAACTTCGTGGCTTATACAGTACAGATTTATTCCCTTACCATTCTAGCAGTGAGACATCCTAGAATCAAGGGCTGCATTTCTTCCAGAAGTTCTAGGGGAGATTCCTTTCCTTTGCCTTTTTCAGTCCCTAGAACCCATCCATATTCTTGGTCTTGTGGTTCCTTCTTCTGTCTTCAAAGCCAGCATTATTGCTTCTCTTACCATTCACCCATCCACCCAGCTCCCTCTGATGCTCCTGTTCTGCCTCTCTCTCCCATTTAAAAGGACCCTTAAGATTACACTGGGCTAACCCAAATGACCCATAATCATCTCAAGATCCTTAATTTAATGACATCAACAAAGTCCCTTTGTCATGTAAGTTTATCTGTTCACAGGTCCTGAGAATTAGGATACGAACATCTTCTGGGGTAAGAGGCATTATTCTGACTACCACATGTACCAAACAAACCCCTTCTTGAAAAAAGGTAAAGATCATATACATCTAAAATTCTGTGTCTAGGGGTGCCTTGGTGGCTCAGTCGGATAAGCGTCTGCCTTCAACTCAGGTCATGATCTCATGATCCTGGGATGGAGCCACACATTGGGCTCCCGCTCAGCAGGAGTCTGCTTGTCCCTCTCCCTCTGCTCCTTTCCCTGCTCATGTTCTCTTGCTCACTCACTCTCTCAAATAAAGAAATAATAGCTTTAAAAAAAATAAAATTCAGTTGGAAGAAAACATAGGGGAATAGTCAAAAAATTTTGAAAACAGAAAAGTAATGATTAGAACATACCCTAATAATCTCTAAAATTGTAGAGCTACAGTATAATTGACACCAGAACAGACAGACTGAAAGTCCACAAATAGGTCCAAACATCCACATGAATTTAAAGCAATGAGAGAATGAGAAAGAAATCCAATGCAAGTTGTTAGGAAAACTAACAAATCATTTGAGGGGGGGATGAAAGGTTAAAACCTAAACTTGTATCTTATGCCCACAGAGAGTAAAGATTTAAATATACATATTTTAAAAAATGAAACCATGAAACTATTGGAAGAAAATTTTATTATACTTATCTATTTTTGAAGATTTTGTTTTTAAGTAATCTCTACACTCAATGTGACACTCAAACTTCCACCTGGAGAGTATGAGTCACACACTCCATGGACTGAGCCAATCAGGTGCCCCTACCGGGAGAAAATTTTAGTGACTAATTCTGTAATTTTAAAATAAACATGAATTTCTAACTATAATTCCCAAGCCAGAAACCCTTAAAGGAAAATAGTGGATGAATATGAAAACATAAACAGCTAACTAATAATAAAAATGATTTCTATATGACCAAAATAGTTGAAAGGCCTATGATAAGTTACTTATAACAAAATTGGCAAAAGTTAATATTCTTCTTATATAAAAAGCTTTTACAAATCAATAATTAAGAGACAAGAGAAAGGTGGGCATAGGATATAAATAGACACTTAGGAAAAAGAATTGAACAGACCAAGCAAACATGAAAAGAGTACCTGTCAGAGGAAATGGTGATTTTTTTTTTACAGAAAGTATCAAATAGGAGCAATCAGTGTGCCATAAGTCCTGATTATGAAGAGATGCTAATCACAAATCATGCAAACTTCAATTATCACGTTCCAATCTGCCTCTAAAAGCAGAAACAGTTAAAGATTATCCTACCTGAAAATCCCAATGATTTTTTGTTTTTTAGATAGTATTCTGTTTTGGTGTGTGATTTTAATTGGTTCAAACTTTCTGCAAGCTAACAACATTTAATAGAATTTCAGATGTGTATATTCTTTGTAGCAGCAAGTATAATTCTTCACCAGGTGGTTGGAATAATGCCTTGACCAGCACGGGGGAGTTATGCAGTTCCCATGGGGTCTCTCCTCTATTGGTGACGGGCAGGGGGACACTTTGTTTTCATTTAACACCTTCCTTCCCTCACTCCCTCCTGCTCCCTACTTCTCCTCTCCGTCTTAAGCGCTGACCCAGGAGATCCCTTTAAGTCACACTCAACTATAGCGAATTCAAGGATGGGGAGGACCTTCGTGGTTCTGTGAGAACAGCCTGAGTGTGGGCAGGCATAATGCCTCCATTCCTAGAGCCCTCACCCCAGGCTGGGGCTAGCAGAGCGTGAGGCACCTGAGACCTTCCATTCATGGGCAGTCTCCTCTCTTGTTAGGTCTCCAAACACAGCAAAGTCCCTTTTTTTCTCCGAGTTTGAAAAGAGTTTCACTCTTTTCTCTCTCTTTCAGGAATATTTAGGAAGTTCTCTCCTTGGCCATCAGTGGGAAAAAAGAAGGGTGGTAGCGGGGAGGGGGTTTTGTGTGCTTATCTTAGTTAAACCTGAAATTCAAAAAACAAATGCTCTTAGATAAATTCTAAATCATAGCATTTGGCATCCTAACAGCCTATGTGTGTGCACGTGGTTTTGTTGTTGTTGTTGTTGTTGTTTTCCTTTATAATTAGAAGTTTACACCTTTGAGGATTCAGGTCTGCTGCTCCCGTGGGAAATAGAGTCTGGCATCTTAAAGGAATCAGCAGCACACATCAAGAGCAGAAAATACATTTAAAATAAATTAATCCTTTACATAATTAAAATATGAATGCTGACTCTAGGGCAGGTGCCTTCACTTATATACGCAAACAATTTCTCATCCAAAAATCAGACATTTTTTATTAACAACACTTCAACTTCAAAAGAGAATGACAAATTCCTATCTACAGATTCAAAGTTTAAAACCTCAGGAGACTCCAATCCACCGTCCGCCATTGCCCGATCTTGTCCCCACACCAGCCCCTGCAATTGACTAGCCCGATGGGCCGGTGTAAATTCTAAGACAGATGCAGGAAAGGCATTAATGCGAATCAACTTTATTCTTAACAAAGCCGAATAAGAGTATCAGACATTCCAGAACTCTCTTCTATGTGCTACAGTTTCCTGTCCACATTAGGCTCTCATGTTGCTAACTGAAGGGGTGTCTGCGCAGAAAGGCGATGTGCCAGATGGCCTCACCCTAGAAGGTCCCTGCTGTTGGCCTGGTTCCACCTGTCTCCTCCTGGCTCTCAGAATTCATGTCTTCACTGTTCCTGAGAATCCAGCTCCCTCTTAAAAGTGGAAAGTGATACAATAAGATGTGTTCATGATTACGTTCAAATGCATCGATGGCTATTTCTGACCCCCACAAAGCAGCAGGAAAGCCTAAGGGTATTTTCATATAACGACTCACAAAATAGAAAGAAAGGCTTCACTAACTTTGCACACTTGTCTGTAATTGCGCTAGCCCTGCATTCTCATTAGAATATAATCATCCTGCTTTTCATTTGCTTAAGCTGCCTTCTCTGCTTTTCCATTGTGAAGGGTGGGGAAGACTTGATTACTTGCTTCAGTGTAAAATGTGTAATTTTCCCAAAAAGGCTACTTATACAGACGCATTTTCCATCAGGGCTCCAGAGCCCAGAACAAAATTTTGATTAATAGTCCATCAAGGGTTTCAACATATGGTTCAGTGTTCAAAGGATTTTAGATAAATCCACTAAAGAGGATACAACTCTGGTTATGAATATAATAGTATCTGGCTTTCTAGCGGAACTATAGCCAGTTTAATATACAGACGCCGGATACCCTCACATAGGTGGAAAGTGCCTTGCAGGCAGAGACCTGGGGTTCCTCAAAGGGTATCTCTAGCATGGGACAGCGCCCTGGACACACTGAGGACAATAAGCATTAAATGAAATGTTGCTCAGCCTGATGAGCTATGTAGAAACTGTGTGCAGAAAATCAACAACTTCGGACAGATTCTCTGAAGATCATGTTCCTGCTGGTGCTGCCCATCATTACATAAACTAGTTAAATTCTTCACTGGGCCCATTCAGTCAGCAAGCACACACTGAGCACTCACTTACTCTCTACTACACCGTGACCCTGGAACTGATCAACAGCTCATCAGCAGAATCCATTTCTTCTTTTCTCTGAGTCATTTCCCTGTCTCCCTCACTGCAAAGGCCATGTGGTTGGTTCTATCTAGCAAGTGAAAGATGAAGAAAAGTGCCTCTCTTCAGGCAGTCCTTTGGAGTTCCTCAGTCCCCTCCTTCATTTCCTTCCTCCTCCCAGTTGGCTGGATCAGAAACAACATGGTGGCCATGGAAGCCGTGTGCTGAGTGTGGGAGAACCTTCTTCAGCCTAAGTCCTTGAACACCCCACCAAACTGAGCACCTGTCCACAACTGTTAGGTGAAAAGAAAAGAGCTTTTATCATCCTGAACCCAATCCCAACTAAAACATCAGAGATACAAGGTCAGAGGAGATGTCATCCTGCCTATAGGGGGCATCTAACCCCAGTATGGACTTCGGTGGGCCGAAGATCACCATATGGCCCTCTATGCCTCTATTGAAGAGAATCACACACAGAAAGAGTCCCTCCATGACACCTGCTCCAAGATCAGCAGACCCTTTGTGAAAAGACCCTGATTGGAGACCAGTAACCAGAGATGGCCTGCCCTCAGGGATGAACCGAATGCTGCAGCCAGCCAGATGTGGGGCGTGCACATCAAAGGATGGGTTTGTGAGAGGCCAGACTGATGACTCGGATCCCTCATGTCTCAGCCAAGTGGATCAGCAAGTGTTTGGCAAGGGGACACTCCCTAACAGAACCCTTCTGACCAAGGCCCACCTCTTCCACCTAAGGCCTGCTCTTTGCCAGTAGACAAACTGTTTCCAGTACATTCATTTGAAGGACCTTGGTATCTTCCACTTTGAAAATACTTGCATATGTATTTCTCCTTTTGTCCTCTAAATGACTTTGCTGTGCCATGAGGCAAGTTGGCTCAAGGTCATATGGCTGGTGGAGATGTTGGAACTCAAATGTTCTGACACCTGATTCATTCAATGTCCTCCCCATTAGGTCAAGTTTTGGCTTTATGTCAGGGCTTGGGACACACTTTCCTCTAGAGCCCCCAGTACTCTTTAATAACTTCTGTGAACCCACGAACCAGCAGCAGATTTGAGCTTGACCAGAGAGCCAGGAGCACACAATTCATGCTCGGCCCCACCCAACCACTGCACCACCCCAGAAACAGCATCTTGACTATGCAGAGCTTCGGGAAAATGTCACGGGTAAGATTTAAATGTCACAGTATCAATCTGGGTCTCATGTTCAGTTCCCCAGGCAGCATACAAATGAGGAGGACCTAAGGATCATAAAGGTTTGCCAAAAAAAAAAAAAAGGGGGGGGAGAGAGAGACACGCTGAGCTATTTGTTAAGAATGTCAGGGTGATACTGATATATTTCACTGAGGTTTCACTGGTATATTTGAATTTTAGTTTCCATAGAAGTTAGACCCTCAACCATTACACCCCCTCCTTTCTGCACCTCACAAATATCCCCTTCACATTACTTACTTCAATTCAATAAATATTTACTGAGCACCTACTAAGGGAAAGGCTCGCTGCTATCCACCTCCATGATGGCACTATGTCAAATCAGAAAGATAATTATTCACAAACACAGAAACTGATCATTCCTGAGTTCTTCAGCCTTCTGGAGGCTGTCTCCATTAACATCCAAATGAAACTACCTGAGTCCCCACCACGGATAGAAGGAAGCCAGCCCTGTGCCTGGGGTCTGAAGGCAGGGAATGAAGAGCAGCAAGCGTCCCATTACCAGTTACTACAGATGAATGCTACTGGCCCAGCTCTCAACCCATAAGATTACCTCCCCTCTAGCAACTTCATTCATATGTGTCTTTAGCAAGTGTCTATGGAATTCCTACTAGTTCCCAGGCATTGCACTGCATGATGAATAAGACAGAGAGCCCTGTTCTTGTGACTCTGCTCCTTATAATCTAGGAAAAGACCCAATTTACTAATCAGCAGTTAGAGAGTAGAAGAGCTACTCTCCCTTGCCTGAACATGGACACATCTCTTCTTCCATCCTTCCCCCAGCTCTACCAACTCCAGGCTGCTGTGTACAAAACTTTTATTGGAAGTTTGGGGAAACGAAGTATGATTATAGGTTAAAACTAAGAAAATCTTCCAATTTAATGTCAGACTTCACTATTTCCAAAAATTCTCTGCCCAGTCCCCACCAAATGGCTTATTTTCCTGAGATTCCAGTATCTGGATCTCTACCCCTTAAGCATTTTCTTCAATCTTCCCCCTTGTTATGGGTTGGATTGTGTCCCTTTCCCAAAAAAAGATATGATATTGAGGTACTAACTCACACTACCTCACACTGCGACCCTATTTAGAAATAGAATCTTTTCAAAGATAATTAAGTTAAAATTAGGTCATTTGGTGGAAGGGGGAGGGGAAAATCCATTATGACTGGTGGTTTTATGAAAAGGAGAAAATTGAACAGACAGAGAGACAGACATGCACAGCTGTGAAGACACATAGGGAACTGGAATAATGTGTCTACAAGCCAAGGAGCACCAACATGGCTGCCTGGATATTCAGGAGCTATAAGAGGCAAGGAAGGACTTGCCTCCACAGGTTTCAGAGGAGCCTGGCCCTGCCAACACCTTGATTTTAGGCTTCCAGTCTCCAGAACTGTGAGACAATACATTTTTGTCATTTAAAACCACCCAGTTTGTGGTCCCCTGTAACAGCAGCTCAAGGAAGCTAAAACACTCTCATCCTTGAGAGTCAAGCTTTTAACCTGACCCCTTGAGCCCCCATGCATGAGGCTGCCTGCAGAAAACTCAAACACTTTGCTATTTCAAAGCAAAGTAGCTCACTTTAATCTCCTATAGCCTGATCCCCTTCAAGGCTTTCCAGAAGCAAAAAAGTCATTTATACCCCACCCCCACCCGCAAGAATTTTGCCACTTCCCTACAAGAAAGAAGGAGATGCTGGCAAATTGTTTTGAAAAGATGAAAAGTCAAAGCTCTGGGTGACACGTGAGCTGGGGAGCTCAGTCCCTGACCACCAGGGCCTCTGTGGCACCCAGGTGGGAAGCCCTGGATAAGCAAATGACCTCTGAGTAGCCACCCTCCCTGTGCAGTTAGGGCAAAATCAGGTTTCTAGATTTGATGTCCAGTTTCCTGAGAACCTGAGTGCACAAGCTACTCAATTTTGGGGTCCTTCAGGATACCAAGAGATAGGCAGCCACCCATGATTTTCCTGCCAACTCCCCCTCCTTCAGGATCTGGATCAGAGTAGTGGAATGGGGTGGTTGAATGGGGCGAGATGTCTTAGTTCTGCAGCCCAGAAGAAGTGTGAAGAGAATTTTTGCAACAAATGGACAGGGTGGGGGTCAGGGAAAGAATCCAAAAACAAAGATGGCATGCAGGCCTGCATGGTGGCTGGAGGTGGGAAGTGGAGTAGCTGTAGACGCCCTTAATGAAATCAGACCCCGGATTGCTGAGGAAAGACGGTGTGCACCATGTGAAGTACGTGGAATTTCTTTTCCTTCCCTGTCCCAGAGTTTCCAATCTTCCCTGAAAACAGGAGGATGATGTGTGTACATGGATCTTCTCTATGGCTGTAAAGGCAGTAGAAACACATTGGTCCTCATGAAAATTCCATTCTAATTTACAGAAATATGCCAGAATCCATGACTTCTGACTTAAACACCTAGGGCAGCATTCAAGTGTGTAATAACACCAAGTATTTCAGAAAAGTCACAAAGACGAATGAGCCTTCCACCAAATTGATCTCAGTGGCCCAACATAGGTCAATGACAGTTCAGTTAAAGGTCATTAACAAATACAAATTGCGATCAATTATTTAAATATAATTTAAGACAAATGTAGTGCAAAGCCTTTCCAAACCAGACACAATCGATTTACTGAAAATAATGTTGTACTTCCAAGAGGCCAGCCAGGCCCGAATCAATAAAGTTACCTCTAACTATAAACCTTTTATCCAAGACCAATTCATCATTATCAATACCTTTTAACAAAACAAGCATTTGACATCCCACTTAGAGGATCCTTAGTGGTGATTTTCCTGAAAAAGCTTATAACCAAACAGTGATTTATCCCTCTGTTCACACGTGCCATCCCCTCCGGATGAGGTTTTGGTTCAAAGGAATCCAAGCTGTTATCTCTGTGCTTTTGTTCCGAATAAAGACGGCAGGATTTGGTGTTCAATCCAACCTGACCATCACTTATTGGCATCTAAACAGTGGATCTCAATCATTTGATTTCCCCTGACCAAGACGATGGTTCTCACACATACAGAGCCCTCCCCAGGGTGGCCCAGGACAAGCCTCAGTTCTACTCTCTCCTCCCACACTTAGAAACATGTTATCAGAATGCAAGAAGAAATTATTGTGACAACTGAAAAGGTTAATCTTAAATACGTTCTAATTCTGGCCAATAAAAATAAAACTCATAAACTTTGGTGCCGAAACCACCGTTAAAGCCACTCTAACGACACATTAGTGGTTGAAAACCACAGATGTACTAGACGCTCAGTGCTTGTGATCAAACCCTCTTCCATGAAATATTATTTTAATGACTTTTAAAAGAGATATGCATGCATGGAGAAGAAAGGAGCATGACCTTGAAACCTGTTAATTAGACAAATGAGCGTCCGGTTCCTCCATTAATGGCTCAAAACCCATTCTGCCTCTCTTTGTGGCTTTGCAAATCTCTGCTCTGAGATCATGCAGTGAATTTAACTTTCATGGGGGCAAATCTGATTTTCCCACCTTGCAAGGACCCTGGAAGGGGGTCACTCTAGAATGAAGACAGAGGAGAATCCCAGAGAGGTTAGGTTATGGGCAAAGGGGCCAGAAAATATGGGCAAAGGGGCCAGAAAAGACCTGGTGCCCAGATCCACTTCTCCTCTGGCTGTTTCAGCAAAGCAGGCAGTCAGGGTAGATGACAGGGGCCCACGCTGGAGGTGGACTGCTTGGTTAGAGTTGCCATTGCACCAAGAGCTGGTCCTCAACCAGAATGCACAGGTGGGGGCCTTCAGGTGATTTTCAGTGTGCACTTTATCACCAATCCCTGCACTGCCCTCACCAAACTGCACATGCAATACACTTTTAAGCTTTTATTATGGAAATTTTCAAACACAGGAAAGTAGAGAGTCTTGCAGTGAACCCCATCTGCCACCACCAGCCTTCAACAGTTGCCAACTCAAGGCTTATCTTGTTCATTTATACCTCCAGCCTCCCTCTTCCTCCACTGGATTATGTTAAGAATTTTAATTTACCCCAGATGCAACCCATTAGTCACCTGCTAAACTTGGGCAAATTCCTTCATCTATGTGAAGCTCAGAGTCCCTGTAAGTAAGATAAGAGCCATTCCTCCCAGGAGATGGTGGAAATGAAATGAGCTAAGACATGTGGAAGCCTTAAGGGCAGAGCTTGAAAGGTGATAAAGGCAACATAAGCTTATCCCTGTGTTCTCTTCTGAAATTCTAGACATAATCAGTATATCAAACCAGAGGACACATTGCATAGAGGGGCCAAGCAATCTTGTCTTCAAATGAATTCTGTGGCACTGGGTTTTCTCTGCTCCAGTGAAAACCATGAAGTCTCTCATGTTTTCTAGACATTCTTGGGCTACATGCAGTCCCCTTCTGGTCATTAGAATGTCGATTCCCTTTAGGAGTTCAAGTACATGCTTTATCCAGTTACGCAGCTTCCCCTTCCCAGCCCAGCCCTGCAGGCAGTGGGCTACCCTGGGGCTGGGGCTGTTCCTTCTTTATTTCCCCTCATCCCGTGTCCCCACCCAAACACCCCCTCTACACACACACACACACACACACACACACACACTGCGGAGAGTCTGCTACAGAGCTGTGGGAAAAGCAAGGATGTTCTGAGTTCAGTAGCACATGTTTATGCTGACTGATTGCTTGTGGGGGAATTTCTAGCTTCTTTAGAGAATTCTTGCCCTGATCCTTGGATTTTCTTACCTGTTGTTCCCATAATACGAATAAATCCCAGCCAGCATCTTACCCCTTTTGCTTCCCACTGGGAACTCTCCAGGACCTCAGGCTTGTCTCTGATGCACTACAGCACAGGATTCGACATCTTGCACTGTGGGCTGAAACGTGTGGACCCAAATAAGGAAACACCTCTGAATGCTTTGCCCCAGCAAACTGGGTGCACACATCCATCCCTGCATGCCCTCCTGTCTGCCACTCACCCATCCACAGTGGGCCATCTCCTCCTGCCCATCGTTCTTGCTCTGAGCAGTCAGGTGTCAGCCCACTGTGTCCACAAACTACAGGGATCATGCCTCAGACTCTCTAAGATGGCCTGGTGAAAACCCTTAAAACAGTCTGAGGGATGAGAAGGAGTGTTTATAGCCACAATAGCCTCTCCCCAAAACCCTCTCTCTCAATCTCCATGTCCCAACCTCAATGTGGGTGAGGGTCTTAAAAAGCTATACAACTGGGTTTTTAAGTCTACGTTGAAATTTCTGCATGGAGATTTCATTGGTACACCATTTTACACCCAATGAATATACGGGATGTAATAGAACACATGGCCAAAGTTAAAAGTTTGTCTGGACCCAGTCAACCTGCCAAAATGGTTTTACACGGGGAGAGAGATGGAGTGCCTAACCATGGCCACAGGAATGAGAGCCTGGAGCCCAAGGGTAGGGCACCCCACAGTCCCTGCTGGGACGTTGGAGGCTCCAACAACACCCATTGGGTAGATGTCACTGGAATGTGCAAAACATTTTCAAAACATGACTCCTGTGGCACCAAGAGAAGTGATGTCATTGCATGCTCAGATGCTTCAGCTTTCTCTCCAACCAGCAATGAGAGACAGGGGAGTCGAGATCCCCATCTAGATCCCCAGGCTTCTTGGGCTTTGTGACAGGGTGTGGAGAAAGGCTGGGCTTTAAGATGGGGATAGTAGACTTCCTAATATTAAGGGCAGTTGAGAACTAGGTAATTCCTTGCAAAAAATGAGAGAGAAAGAAAGAGAGAGAGAAAGAGAGATCTGTGTGTGCTTCCAAATGGATGAAATAAATCAATTGTTCTTTGAAATGCCATGCATAGTCCCACCCCAGGGCCTTAGCACTTGCTAGTCCTTTTGTCTGAATGCTCTTCTTACAGCTATCCTTTGTTCCCCCACTTTTTGTTTGCTTGTTTAAAGATTCATTTATTTATTTAAGAGAGAAAGAGAGATTGCTGGGGGTGGGGAGGCACAGAGGGAGAGAGAGAATCTCAAGAAGGGCAGGGAGCCCATTTTGGGGCTCAATCGCGTATCCCTGGGATCATGACTGGAGTGGCATGCTCAACCAACTGAGCCACCTAAGTGCCCCTCCCCCTTTCATTCTAGCCTCTTCTTAAATGTTACTGAACTAGAGAAAACTCCTCTGACCACTTATTTTAAGGAGTCATCCCACCCCAGTCAAGCCCTGTCTTCCCTGCTGTATCTTTCTCCAGAGCATCCATGATCACATGCATTTTCGTTTCTTTTCCTATCTCCCACTGAAGAACACAAGTTCCGTGACAGCTTGGACTTTGTTTTGTTCACTGCCTTGGCTCAGTCCCAAACATTGCCCAGCACATGGGAGGTATTCCAATGCTTATTGAATGAATGATTGGACCCACATCTCCCTGTTCTTTGGTTCTAGCTCTTGGACTGTTTTTCTACTTCACCAACTCATTTTTCTGCAGTGGCCAAACCAATGATCTCCACCTCCCTTAAAAAATATTGCAATCCTGTTTTCCACCTGAAATCCATCTCTTCTGACCTTAGGGGAGGTTTTCTTTTGAATAATTTAATGTCCTTCAGGATTTTTGTTAATGCATTCTTTTTTTTTTTTTAAGATTTTATTTATTTATTTGACAGACAGAGATCACAAGTAGGCAGAGAGGAAGGCAGAAGGAGAGGAAGGGAAGCACGCTCCCGCTGAGCAGAGAGCCTGATGCGGGCCTCGATACCAGGACCCTGGGATCATGACCCAAGCTGAAGGCAGAGGCTTTAACCCACTGAGCCACCCAGGCACCCCTGTTAGTACATTCTTAAGTGTTTGGTTTTTTGCAATACATTTATTTCATGGGGAGAGATACCTCTTCTCTATTTTCTCAGATTATTTGCCCTTTCTTGACCTCCTGCATCTCTGCATGTGCACTGATGACTTTTCTGTGTTGGTCATTCTTTCAGAATGTAGTTGTTTATTAATACTGAAAGTTGAGATGAGCTTTGTTTTCAGTATCAAATGGAGAAAAAAGTAGTGATGTATGTTATTATAGAAACTATGAGGTTTTTGTGAAAAACCACTAAGAGCAAAACAAAGGTAAATGACAATCTAGGAGGAATATTTTCAATTTACAGGAGCTCTACTATATAAAGAGCTTTTAAAATCAATTAGAAAAAAATACTCTAAGAGGAAAATAAAGGAGACATTTAATTCAAAAAGAAGAAAAACATAGAGGCTTAATCTCAGCATTAATCAACAAAATAAAGATTAAAGTAACCATGTGATAGTATCTTTCCTAAGATATAAAGAAAAATAGTATCTTTCTTAATAATAAAGAATCAATCCCTTTATAGCAATGACTGGAGAACTTTCATTTATTTTTGCGAGGAAAATAATTTACTGCAACTTCCCCTGAAAGGGCATTTCTTCTCTATGAATCTGGAATCCTAAAGAAAATGCATATGGCATCTGACACAGTAGTGTTTGCTCTGGTTTAGGGTTAGGGCAGCATTCCAGGCTGTATGCTGAGTCCGTGATGAGGTCTGGTTTGGGGACACCTGCCTCAAGCACTATGACACAGGTGCCCTTCTAACAAGGGCTCAGACTCTCTGAGCAAATCCCGATAGACCATGTTAAGGCTGAGCCACTTATAATCACATCTAAGACCCCAGGGCTCCACCCTAATTTTCCTTTCTGTATTTATCATCTTTGCCCCCCCACACACCACATATGTACTTGTCATCTCCAGAGGGCTAATTTAGAAACTAAAATAAAAACAAAGGAATACACAGCAAGTGTTTATTATAATGAGAATGAATTTGATTTGCTTCCATAAGTATTCATTACAAATACAAGCATTCTTGAAATATTCAAAATATTCCATGCATATTCCCCTACAGTTGGAGAAGCATATGCCAATCAGACAGACTGAACCTAGGGGAGAAGTTGTTAATATATATCACCCCTTCTTTCATAGTCTGTGTTTTGAACCAATGAGATGAAGAAAGAAATGCCAGTCAAGAGATGAGAATATTAGCCTTATCAATGGCCAAAGCTCAATGGAGATATGGTTTGAGATCTCAGGCAGATGGGCTCCTAATACTTTGCCACTGAATTATCAGATACCTTTCTGGCCATGAGCAGAGCTAGACACCCGCAGGATGTCACCTTTAGGGGATGGCCCTGACTTCAGGGCAGGTCTACAGACCAGAGCACTTCTCCGCAGACAATCAAAAAGGGTCAAGAAGTGGGGTGAGAAGAAGCTGGGCTGAAGTGCCCAGATCACTCCCCAGGAGTCACCCAGGAGCCACTGCTCCTCTTCCTTCTAGGGAGATGTGTGAGTGACAGGTGAGGAAGAAGGGGTTAGTGGTTCTCAGTCCTAGCCTACTTGCACATTAGAATCACCTGGTCTCCCTAAAAGACACAGATACCAACACACTACCGACTGCACGAATGGAGGTAAAAACAAGTAACCTGCACTTTCAAAGCCCCCAGGGGATTCTGATGTGCAGTCAGAATTGAGAATCCCTGCTCAGGCTAAAGCCCACCCTATGAGGAAGACTCAGGTGTGGGGACCCAGTGCCTCAGAGTGAGTGGGGCACCTGGGGAAAGAGGGACCTGGTGGTGGTCCTGGAAATGACTCTGGGGGTTCTGTTTTTGGTTCTTCCTACCACCCACAGATGATCCAACCAGGACCATCAACCTTCTGAACTTTCTATGGATCAGGCCAGTGACATCCTCGCCAGATGTCCTGACTTTATTCCTCCAACCCTGTGGCCCCCCCTGCAAGCCTGGGGGATGGAAGTACACACCAAGAGCAGGAGCAAAGATAGGGAGAAGTCACTCGGAGCACAGATATTTTTCCAACTCATTCAAGTCCAGGTGGCAGCAAGTCCAGTCACGTCCTGACTCCTGATGCTAACACGTCACAGGAAGAGATACCATTCCTTCCACCTCTGCAGAGCTTCCTCAGAAAATCTACCCAGACTTCCAGTCAACAGGTTCTTGAGGCTGCTCCTGGATGTTTCCTAATCACACACGACTTCAATTAAAGGTAAGTAAATGCAAAGACATCACTGTTGGACAAACTGTGGGTTATAAATAACGGATGCTGATTTGGGCAAGGAAAATGAGAATCATTTTGAGGCATTAACCATGAAACAAAGGTTTATCATCAGAATAACTTGTTGCCACCAAAACAAACTATTTAAAGCTGATTCATACTAAATATTCACGTACCCGTGGATCAGGGTTCATAGTCACACACTTCGCTCATGTATGCAAACATACCTAGGGCTCTTTTGCGTCACTGTCTTCTATGGATGTGAAACCCTCCTCCGGGACCCAAGAGATAGCAGGGCAAGG
Source organism: Neogale vison (assembly GCF_020171115.1). Classification (NCBI taxonomy): domain Eukaryota; kingdom Metazoa; phylum Chordata; class Mammalia; order Carnivora; family Mustelidae; genus Neogale; species Neogale vison. The sequence goes on along the minus strand of NC_058093.1, from coordinate 41,823,879 downwards.
AGGCTGGACCAAGCATGCCAGTTTCCTGTTGAAGGGGGTGGCGGGCTCCTTTTCTGCAATTCTCCCCCGTTCCGGCCCCCATCACCCCAGCAAGATTTCACCTGCGTAGAGAGGAGAGTGGACTTTGCCTCCCAGCATGGGAATGGGAAGGGCTTGAATCCACTGTTGGTCCCTGTGCTGTCCTTGGGTGTTGTTCTCCAGGCGCACACCCCCCACCCTGCTCTGGGCCCTGCAAAGCTGGACCACATGGACCTCATCCATTGGTTTCCATGTCCTGTGGTGACCAGTTGGGTTCAGCAAATGGCTATGTTAGCAAGAGGCAGAGAGAAGGAGGAGCATGCCCCTGGTTCCTTCCCTTTGGAGTCCCTGAGGACTACCTTGTCCCTTGACTAACTGTCTCATCTCCTGAAAGGCAGCTTCCTCTGTGCAGCCTTCCCATGTCTCTGGGTTTGGGAAGTTCTCCCTCTCCCTGCCCAGGGCTCTGCCCTGTCACCTGCGGTCCCCTGCCTTCAGACACACTTTGGAGATAGCTCCTCTATCTCTACATCAGATAACCCCCTTTTTAAATTTAAATTCAATTAGCCAACTTATAGTATATGATTAGTTTCAGATCTACATCAGATATCCTAACTCAAGTGTACCCTGTTTCCAGAAAGAATTCTGATGGAGGCTTAGATCCCTCTCAGACTTCTGAGTGATGCTCTGGCCCTGCTGTGAAAGCCTGAGGCTCCCTAGGCACAGCCAGGAACCTTCTGGTCCTCCATTGGTTCTCACTGGAGCTGCGGGTCCTCAGGGTATAAGGCACCTCCAGCAGATTGCAACAGGGGTAGTCCCCAAGCCTATGGAACCTTCCAGAAACCCCAACTTCCTTCTTCTAGATGCCTTTGGACCACTGGGTGCATCGTTTCTGCCCCTGGCTGGTCTCCTTGAGCTCCAAACCGGAAATGTGACAAAAGACACCCTGCTTTCTTCTTTACTTCTTGTTTTTCTAGGGTTATTATAATTTACTATCCCTAGACCACTCAACCCGGGAGGAGTCAGGATTCTGGCTTTGATCTCTTTACCCTCGTCCCCTCTGCCTCCTTTCCCCTCCCATTTTGAAGGTTCTCCACCCCTTCATTCCCCATGGGGACCTCCTCCAAGTCAAATGCATCTCCTTTCCTATCCCGTGAACCTTTTTGCTCCAGCGTGCTCACCATTCTCTTCTTAGGGGCCTTAGACCACATGGCTGAGTCTTAGGACTGGTGAGGTATACAAGAGAAACATAATACTGAAAATTTCCCCCATTATACCAGGATAGGGTCAGAAATTCATACTTGGCAAACATTTGGGGGATATAACCTCTTGAAGACTTCAAGCTATAGTAGTGGTATAAGCCCTCCTAAGAAGGTAACTCAGGAAAAAGGGAAAGACATGTACTGCAGGACTAATCAGAGCATTTTCTTCTCTGCCGTGTTTTAAGACCATCTTAGGAGGCACACAGTATGCCTCCTTCCTCATGAGGTTTGACCAGAGATCTTTTTCCCACAGAATATCTCACAGGGCCAAACACAGGGGAAAGCAGTGTTCTGATAAGATTACATTTTGAATGTCAAAGTTCAAAACCATTTCAGAAGATAAGAGCAAGCTAAATGTATTTCTCTACAGCAAAGGGCAGATGAGAAATGGAGTGACAGGAAGCTTTCAGGCTGAGAGCACAAAACACAAAAGCATAGAAGGACAAGAAGTGGATTAATCCACTTATTAAAATACCAAGGTTCTCCCTGGCATGCTACTTACAAAAATATATCCCCAAGGGGGGAAAAAGGGAGATAAAAAATAAAAGCATGAGCAAATATACAACAAGTGAATGTTAGCACATAAAGGAAAAGAAATAAGGTTGCAGAGAAATTGAATTCCAAGCAAACATTATTTAATGGGAGCAAATAGGGCCATTTTTAATGGACATAAAACCCAATCCAATGTAAGAGGATAATGATGTTAGAGATTTATATATACACTGACTCAAAACTGATAAGGCAAAAATTATTATAATCACAAAAGACACTTAACAGAAAAGCACTGACAAGATTTTAAAGCAATATTGTCATTCCAAGAGAGAGAAAATGCACACAAAATGTATATGAGCATAGGAGACTTGATCAATGTAATTAATAAGGAGAAATGAATAGATATGTTATAATTTTTCCTAAAATAAATAAGAGTTCTTCCTTATTTTGTGTCCACGAAAATTTAGAAAATTTTCCATGTTTGCTCTGACAGATCTCATACATTTCCTAAACTAGAAATTGCTCAAAACACATTTTTGAACACAGTACAATGAACTATGAACTTGAACATTAATAAATGTGTTCAAAAGACAGTACCAAAATCACTCAGAAACTTAAAATAAATAAAAATGAAAATGGTCTATAAACTGGTAGGATTAAGAAGTAAAGGAAAATATCCAATGGTCAGTTACTCAGATAAGACTAGAAGTGAGATCACAGTATTTCAAAACACATATGCCACCACCAGGAAGGTTATCAGAGAGAAACGTACACTTTAAAAAAAGAAAAAAAAGAATAATAATATTTAAATAATACATCATATTGATATTTTTTAAAAGAAAGATATATTCTCCTTATTCAATTCAAGCATGAAAGGTAAAATATTGAAGCCTATAGAAGAAATCATGGGAAAAACATTTCATGGTATTGAACAATGATTTCCTAATTGGAATATAGAAAGGGATGACCCTAAAGGATTTCATTAAGATAATGTGTTCATCAAATGACTCTAGTGATAAGCCTGGACTATCTTGTGCTTTAAAGCAAGAAAGTGTTCAAAGACCGATCCCATGCATAACATGCCCTAACTGGCATGAAGGACTTCCCATTGGTTAAATTTTGGATGAGTTGATTCTCCAAAAGAATAATGACAAAATGAGTAACACATTGAATATAAGCAAATACAGGAGTCCCCAGTGTGCTAATAAATACAGATGAATGAAATGCAAAGGATTTTTTTTTTTAATGACAACTAACAAGTGTAGAAGGCATCATAGAGTTGGAAAATCTCTATCTTGTGACTACCACAGAGGTAATTATTTCAGACAAGAACTTGGGTGAATGTTTGTTGCAGGACCTGGTATCAACAATGTATCATTTCTCCAGAGAATACATATTAATTACATAGGAGGAAAAGGTAACTTTATAGTGGAGAAATTGGGTATAGGGGTGCCTGGGTGGCTCAGTCAGTTAAGCATCTGCCTTCAGCTCAGGTCATGATCTCAGGGTCTTGGGTTGGAGCCCCACACCAGACTCCTTCTTCACCGGGAAGTCTGCTTCTCCCTCTCCCTCAACCCTTCCCTCTGCTTGTGATCTCTTGTGCGCTCCTCTCTCAAATGAATTTTTAAAAAACACTTTTTTTAAAATTCAATTTTATTTTTTCAGTGTTCCAAAATTCATTGTTTATGCACCACACCCAGTGCTCCTTGCAATACATACTCTCCTTAATACCCACCACCAGGCTCACAAATTCCCTTACCCCCCTCCCTCTAAAACCCCAAGTGTTTCTCAGGGTCCAAGTCTCTCATGGTTCATCTTCTCCTCCAATTTACCCCAATTCACTTTTCCTTTCCTTCTCCTAATGTCTTCCGTATTATTCCTTATGTTATACAAATAAGTGAAACCATATAACTGACTTTCTCTGCTTGACTTACTTTACTCAGCATAGTCTCCCCAGTTCCATCCATGTCAATGCAAATGGTAGGTATTCATCCTTTCTGATGGCTGAGTAATAGTCCATTGTATATACGGACCACACCTTCTTTAACCATTCATCTGTGGAAGGGGATCTTGGCTCTTACCACAGTCTGGACATTAAAACAGGAAAAAATATCCAGTGGAAAAAAGACAGTCTCTTCAATAAATAGTGCTGGGGAAATTGGACAGCTATGTATAGAAGAATGAAACTCGACTATTCTCTTACACCATACACAAATATAAACTCAAAATGGATGAAAGACCTAAATGTGAGACAGGAATCCATCAAAATCCTAGAGGAGAACATAGGCAGTAATCTCTTTGACATCAGTCACAGCAACTTCTTTCAAGACACATCTCCAAAGGCAAAGGAAACATAAGCAAAAATGAACTTTGGGGACTTCATCAAGATAAAAAGCTTCTGCACAGCAAAGGAAACAGTCAACAAAACAAAGCGGCAGCCTCTGGAATGGGTGGAAACACCAGTGGGTTTATGCTGCTAAAATCTACCAGGCTATACACTTTATATTTATTTATGTTTTCTTCTATATATTATTCTATCTATATATTCTATCAATCTATCTATTTACATATTTAATGTATATAAAACATTAAAAAGTTTTTCCCAAAAGAAAAGCAAACATTATAGTCTCCTTTTGCAAAAACAAAAACAAAACCAAAAAACAAACAAAACAAACTCTTAGGAAGCTTTCATTTCAAACTCAAAAGAAGAGAAGTAGAGGGAGCTTGCCAGCTTACTTCACTCTCACTCATTTCCTGAAGTACCGCCTGAATAATCCCTGTTATTAGCGCTGGAATTGAGAAAAGGTGAGTCACACTGATTAATGCAGCATAGTTTTGAGAGGAGCCTTGAGAAATTCCCACATGAATAGGAGCTGCAATTAGTCACTGACTATTAAAGCAGTAAGTGTTTGAATTAGTAGCCAACAAAATAAAACACAACCTATTAAAACATGTTTTTGAGCAGAAAATTTATATTTCAGAGTGTGTTCCAGACAAAACAAGTGTGTCATCTGCTGCACCAACAAGGGTACCACTGAGCATGTCCACAAGGTTGCCAAGCCCGTCACAACTTGCTGGCAGCACCAGGCTACCACACACAGGAATCTCCGCATTTCAGCCTTAAGATTTGTGATTGTAATACAATGGATTACTTAAAAACAAAAGCAAAAACAGAACAAAAGACAAACAAACCTCTATTAACATCCTAGAGTTTGATTTTTTTTTTCCCTTTGCATGGGAAGCTAATGACAGCAGTAAGTATTAATTTGTCACAAAAGCATGGATCTATTGACCTGAGAAGAAGACAGTGTGGAGTTTAAAAACATTCCTTCCCAAAATAAGACCATCAGCCTGGTCTTGCCATTGTGTTCTACAGTTGAAAGAAAGATATGGGGCGCCTGGGTGGCTCAGTGGGTTAAGCCGCTGCCTTCAGCTCAGGTCATGATCTCAGGGTCCTGGGATCGAGTCCCGCATCGGGCTCTCTGCTCAGCAGGGAGCCTGCTTCCCTCTCTCTCTCTGCCTGCCTCTCTGTCTACTTGTGATCTCTCCCTGTCAAATAAATAAATAAAATCTTTTAAAAAAATTAAAAAATTGTAACAGCCAGGAGAACAGAGAGATGTATAATGGACACAAGTTCCCCCTTAAGAGGGCAGAATTCAGAAGCGATCGTTTTGGACCTCGGTTTTGCCTCTTCCTGTTTACCTGACCTGAAGTAAAATCACTTGATTTACATGAACCTCAAGTCCTGATCCATGAGATGTGGATGTTAGTACCTATTTCTAGGATAGCAGGGAAGATTAAGGAGCCAATATATGTGATTGTGCCATATGCATGTAAAATACAATCATTTCCATCTGCTCTGTCCCCAGCCACTTCTCAGGACCTGAAGCTCTCACTCGGAGGCTTGATCCCACAAAGGTCCTTTACACCAGCTCCAAAGAGTAGGATGATTTGAATCAGTGTTCTTCCAGTGAACAAGATCCCCTCCAGGGTGTGAGCCTCTTCCCCGGGGTACACATAGACCATGAAGTTCTTTCTGGTCTTCCTTCAGTGCCTTCTGTTCTATTCCTTGAGAGCAAACTTTCCACATGGTTCCTGGATTTACTCCTATTTCTTTGTTAAGTTGGTTTGCAGATTCCTGTTCCCCTTGCCTGGATCTTGACGGCCTTTCTATACCTTACCAGTTCCTTCTTCCTAGGGTCCCACTGGACTTCCTTGCCTTTCCCCCAAGTCAGTGCCAGGGCTTCTACCCCATGTTGGAATTCCCTGGAAACAGATACAATACTTCTTGCAGTATGGCTTGACGTGCCCTGGAGGTCAACATTAACTCTGCTCAAGCCCAAGTTTGCTATGTATCAGGTAACTGTAGCCTTAATTCTGAATAGTATCAATTACAGCATGCGGTGACAGGTGTTTATTTAGCTCCCGAGCCTGTGAGTTGGCTGGAGGTCAGCTAATCTAGGCTTGGTGTGGCTGGAGATAACACTGTTCTATGTGTCTGTCATCTTCCTTCCAGGAGCAGCAGAAACACAGATGCAAGTAAATCACCTGTGCTCCATGCCTACTGCATCCAGTCTGTTAACATCCCATTGGCCAAAGCGAATCACATGGTTGGGCTCATCATGAAGGCATGGGGAAGTGGCCCTGCCCACAGTGGGTGGACACTGAGAACTTACTTTGCAAAAAGAATGGATACGAGAAACAATAGAGTACCCCAGCTTATCCTTACCTTTGTCAGAGGCTGGTTCAGATGTTCTCGTGTCTGTCTAGTCCTAGACTTAATCTAGTCTAGCCCTAGACTTAATCACTTAATTTAATTTAAAGCCAATTTGATTAATTTAATCATTTAATCCCAAATGTCCATGCCACCTCAACAAAGATTCTTTGCTTGATCAAACTTCAGTCAGGCTCCTGAACCCATCTGCGCATTGCCTTGTAAAACCTAGTTTTAACAAGAACACTGCTTAGGGAGGTTGACCAGAACCACCTACCTGGATATCTGATCAGAAGCCTCATCCTCCACCAGCCCCCAGGTGATAGGTGTCTGGTCACTATGGCCCATCTTCAGCAAGAATCAGTAGGTGTGTTTAGCCAGAATCCCCGTTACTCCTGATGTGTCCTCTTAGTAATTTTCCATCCACTAATCCTCACCCTGTTCCTTGGCTGTAACTCCTCACTTACCCATGCTGTATTTGGAGATAAGCCAAATCTCTCTCTCACTGCAAAACCCCATCACAACCATCTCTGTGTTCATCACAGCAGTCTGAATGGAGACTGCCTTTCCATGTATAACAGGTGTCACAGGACCTATTTCGTTCTTTATCATCCCCTTTTCTCCCCTGTATGTCCACATTTCAATTCTGCCGCTTCTACTTATGCTCACATCTCTCCTCAGAGACTTCCAAGACCCCCCCCCCAAATAAGTGGGGTCCTCCTATTTCCTTCTCTCATGGTGCTCTGAAGTTTCCCTTCTTGGCACTTCTTTCTGAGTGTGAGCGGAAGTCAGTCCTGAAACCATAAATACTGAGAGCCTCCAAAGACCCGAGGATTCTCTGGTCCAAGTTTCGGTTAGTAGTAGTTCGGATAATGTCTCTGCAGATGAAGGCCACACTTGTCCTAAACCAGCCAAATCCTTCAACAAGAGAGGCAAGCGGCCAATAAGCACTTGGAGAAATGCAAAAAGTAAAACGAAATGTAAAAGGAAGAAATGAAAAGTTAAGTGTGTATGCATACGTATGTAAATGAATGTATGTATGTATGTAAGTATACATATGGGACTTAGATGTACATATGCAAATTTTGTCGGCTATAATTGTTCTAGGCCCTGAAACAAAAAAGCACATTTGGAGCTTCATAGAAAACATCTAGCAACACTGATGAATAGTATGAATCAGAAGTATAGTTAGGACAGTCCCACAACATGGTACTCTGGTTAGTTGTTTCTGATTACTTTATTTTGATGGCAAGAGCATGCTAAGTTTCAGCTCACTGGTGCTATTTCTTCCCAATGATTCGTTTGGAAAAACTGAGCTGAGAGCAACGTGCACAGACTCAGCTGGCAGGAAACAAGGCAAACGATCCATTTTCGCTACAAAAATCACCCTTAAAAGAGCAACAAATTACCCGTGTGCTTCTGGAAGCTGGGTCCAGGTGATCCAACAGGGATCAGTACAAGGGAACCCAGACTGTGGTGGAGGAAAAAGTTAGCCATGGTGAGCATGGACATGGATCTCTGTAGCAAAGGTGTATGAGAGGAGTAAGATAATAAAAACTGACTTTGGAAACCCATTGAATAAAATCAGTATAAATTCAGAAACTACCTAAAGATGAAGCTACCTGCCATCTTCAAACCATGGCCAGTAGACCTGAGTTTTCTGAGGTTAACTGTGCAGCCTTGACCAAGCAGTCAATAAGCAGTAATGCCTGTTGGCTTTGGGGGCAATGGTGTTTTGCAGGCAGTGTCATAGCTACTATTGTTTTCACTGCAGCCTAGCTGGAGGTGATGCACCCTTTCCAAGAGAGGGACCCTGCTTCTCCACAGGGAAACTAAAGCTGAGAGAGGTTGCCATCAGCGGTCTCCAGTCAGAGGCAGAAAGGTGATATATCTATAATTATGTTCACTAAGACTGCCTGGAATTCGCAAGTCTTTCATTTACGCCAACAAATCAAGATTTGGACCTCAAAGCTTGAGGTTTAGACAGGTGCATAAGAAGTAGCCAAGGCTTAGCAGAAAGAGGTCAGACATCTCAACAAACAGAAGTCAGACATCCTTGCAGGACAGAGTGAGCCAGAGCAGGCTGGACCCCACAGGGGAGAATTCTGGAGCCCAGAAGAGAGGACGCAGGTCAACACAACTGTGCTCTTAACCGGGCTGGCCCCGCAACCACCACACCTTCAGCGCAGTCGAGCTGCAGAACCCGAGCTCAGGCCATCGGTTCTTGATGCATCTCAGGCTTGCACACGCAGGAATTCTAGGTGGTTGTCACATCAACACATTCCATTATTCTTAAAGGAATCTTATCTTCATAAAGATATCTAGAGTTGTTGTTGTTGTTAATCCTTAGGTATTGCTGTCTGTAAATAGCTGCATTGCTGGAACTACTTCCTAGCTCTTGTCACCATTTCCCGACCTCCGCTGTGCAAAACCAGGTGCTGCTTAAGTTTTCCATTCTAAAGGAAGAAGGAAAGAACAGAGGAAGGGAGGGAGGCGGGGAAGGAGGGAGGAAGGAAGGAAAAGAAACCATAGTGAACTAATTAATAATGGGCTGATTTTAATTTTAAAAGTGTGTGTGTGTGTATGCATGTGTGTCAGTGTCATTCCTATCATTGTCAGTATGGCATCACTGGGATTCTACCATCCATCAAATTCATCCTAAGAAACACCTTTGTGGCAGAGTAGTGTGGAGCTGATCTAGAGAACTAAGACAGAACTCAACTCAATTTCCTCTTGTCTTTATCTATGGGATGCAGTTGCTACAGTAAATTTCTTTCAGCAAAATTACCTTCAAAGTGTTTCTGAAATGCCTTTAACTGTCCTTCGCATTTAAATATATGTATATTTATATATATACACATAATATATACATATATATTTTAATATATATGTATTTAACAATCAGCATCAGAATACTAACCTTATAGATTTAGAAAGCTAAGTTCTTTAGAAATCATTGTGATAGAAATAATTTGTGTGTGTGTGCAGTCCATGTCTCAGAGCCCAAAGTGTTCCGCACACTTCACTGTGCATAGTTTTGGGTTCGAGAACCGCCTCCCACCACATCCCGGTCTCCTGTCCTCCTACCCTGTTTTGAGCATGTCGTTCAAACCTCTCACCACTTTCTCCTGCATGTGTTCAGTTCCCTGAAGTTCCACGACAATCCTGCCCTAATTCTGTGCACTCCGGGAACACTACTGACCATGTCCAGGGCACAATAGCTGCCAAACCTGCATATTTAACTTCTTATTTCCTTTTATATGCCAATTATTGGAGCCGGCTCTCTGCCTAAGCACCGAGTTCACCTGCCACACCAAGCAATACATGTCCAACTTCAAGCTGAAAGTCACTGTTTATGCTAGCTACTCTCTGCAAAAACCACTGTTTCCTGCCCTGATCAACGGCACCTACGTGTCTGGCATTCACTGGAAACTGAGAATTGTACTGAATCTCCTCTCTCTCCCTCACCTCCCTCACCTCCCTACAACCCCACTACAGCAAGGAACTGCTGTTCCTTGACTCTTGATGCATCCTCTAAGACCATGAGAATTATAAGGCATCGTTCTGTTGAGGCCCCAACTTTGTCTCTTCCCCTTCAATCTATCCTCCATGTTGCTCCCAGGTTCATTCCTAAAAATCCATGTGCTTTTGTTTTATTCCCTTGTTTCAAGCCCTCCACACCACCTACAAGCTGAAGTTCTACTCCCAGCAGCTCTGGTCCTTCCAGACTCATTGCTTACTGCTCCCAGACACACCAGACCCTCCCAGTCAACCTGAAATGCATGGAACTCCTCCAACAGGAATGTTCTTTAGGTCTCTGTGCCTTTGCATGTGCTGGTTCTATTGCTCCCCAGTTCCCTTCCCTCCTTCCTCACTGCAAGCCCCACCTCATTCTTGCCAAGGTTCACTTCAGGGCAGCTTTTTCTGGTCTTGTCAAGTGCTCCTCCCTCTGCCCCTCATTTGGGTATCTATTTCAACCTATTGTGTGATTTTGTTTGTTTGTTTGTTTATGCATTTGCTCCCCTCACAGAGTATGAACCCCTCAATGTCTTCATTAGCACAATGTCTGGCATGTTGCAGAATGATAACATGCACAAATGTCTGATAACTTCATTTACCTATCCATGGTTTCACAGGGAAAGCAATGAGGGACATTAGAATTAGGTGCATTCCTAATAGTTGAAAAAAATGCCAAAGTCTGTGTCATACAAAATTAAGCCAACCAAGCACACCTGGGCTGAACAGTGTCCCCCCAAATTCATATCTACTCAAAATCTCAGAAGGTGAGCTTGTTTGGAAATAAGCTTGTTGCAGATATAATCAGTTAAGAAGAGGTCATACTAGAGTAAGGTGGTCCATGTCCTTAGTCCATGGTCCTTAGTCCATGATGACTGGGATCTTTATGAGAAAAGGAGAAGAAACCCAGATACGCAGGGAGAATGCAATGTGACAAGAGAGACAGAGATGGGACAGGTGCATCTATAAGCCAAGAGATGCCAAGGATTGCCAGCAATGCCAGTAGCTGAGAGAGAGGCCAGGCACAGCTTCTCTCTTGAAGTTTCAGGATGAGTTTGGCCCGCTCTGACCTTGATGTCAGACTTCTGGTATCTGGACCTGGGAGAGAGAAAATTTCCATCGTGTGAGCCACTCATTTGTGGTACTTCTCTTTGGCAGCCCTGGGGAACTGATTGTCCACACTAGCCGGAGTTCCAGCAATGCCTGCGAGGAGGGAGGTGATGGGACACCAGTGAGCCACTCTCTGTCTTCGTGCTGGGAGCAAGGGGCTTTACAAAACAAATGATCTGCATGAAATGTGCCGTGTTAACTCTAGCCTCCTTCTTCCTTTCCACAAAAGCACTCAATGCAGCAGTGGTGCTTGAGAACACACCTAACAGAGAAGCTGTCACATCGGGGCTGGAACAAGTGACAAATAAACACAATGGCAAAGACTGGGGGCCAAGACCAGAGTTACTTCTCTTCTTTTCCTCTTTGATTGATTGCTCAGACAAGGTGGTCCTTTAAACAGCCATTTTAGCTAAGGGGCCATTTTAACTCTAAATCCAGCCCAACTTAGAAAGGGGAGGAGGAGGGGGGAAGGGCAGCAAGGAGGTTGGGAGCAGGGCTGGGGAGGGGTAGGGATGACCCCTAGAGCCTGCAAGTGTGGGCTTCCTGGGGCCTCAGCAATGAAGAAACATGCAGGACCAATGACTGGCCCACCTCTCAGCTCTCTGTTGGTATCTATCAGCGGATGTTTATCTGTTCAGAAACAAATGCTAAACTGGGCTTTTAAAAGTGATTATTTTGACTTCGTATGTACATAAATATGTGATAGGGCAAGATCCACCCTTTATATTCTATTTCTAAAAGTGACAACAGTGAGCCACAAAGCTCCCAGGAAAGAAAATGGCCCTGTGGGATTTCTGTTTGAGTCAGATAATGCTGGTGGCCTTGGCTATTCATGTACTTTTTTAAAAATTTTAATTTAATTTAATTTTTTTTTCAGTGTTCCAAGATTCATTGTTTATGCACCACACCCAGTGCTCCATGCAATCCATGCCCTCCTTAATACCCACCACCAGGCTCACCTCTCCCCCCAACAACCCCCTCCAAAACCCTCAGTTTGTTTCTCAGAGTCTACAGTCTCTCGTGCTTTGTCTCCCCTCGCCCACTGATTTCCCCCAACTCACTTCTCCTCTCCATCTCCCAATGTGTATTCATGTACTTTTAATCACTCAAGCACATGTTTCAGTATAGGTGTATATGCTGGGAAAACTACCTACAACTTGGGTTGGCAATACCTTGAATCGACAGGTTCACTTAGAGAGAAACGACATCTCTGCAACTCTGAGTTATCCTCTGTGAGAATGTGACGTCCCTCTCCATTTGTCTAGATTGCTTCCCCTTTTACTGAAGTCTGAGCCTCAGAAATTTTCTACTGTGCTCTTCATTAAGTCTGAAATACTTATCAATGTTTTTATGCTCTTGTGAATGGTTTCTTAACTCTTACTTTACGTTCTAGTTGGTTAGGGCTGATATTGGTAAGTTACAGAGATTTTCTGATTCTAGTAGTTAATCATTTGAATCTCTTGTTTTCCTTTTCTAAATAGATGAAGAAGACATTGGTCCTCAAAGAATGATAGCTTTATGTTTCACCTCCTAATCTCTTATTCCTCTTTCTTCAGTTTGGGCCAAAATTTCCAGGTTTATGGTGAACATTTGCATTGATAAAAGACATCCTTTTTCATACACTTTGCCATGAAGCATGTTTGCCATGATAGATTGTAAGTACATAAACTTTCTCCATTCCTTTCTCCTTCAGGTTTCCAAGGGCTCTCATCTTACTGAATGCTTTTTCCTCACATTTGGAGATAATTGTGTGATTTTCCTCCTTGTCCCTATGAATATGGTGAATGACCCTGATTCCTTGTCTGATTCGAAACATCCCTGCATCCAGAGCCAGCCTCCTTCATCAGAATGAATTGGTTTTGAGTGCTTGGATTTGGATAGCAAACACTGTAGTTGAGGCTTTGTTCTTATCTTCATAAGTGCAATGGGTCCATGGGTTCCCCTTCTGGTGTCACCCCCCCCTTCTCCAATTTTAGAATCAAGGTTACAGAGGACCATCCAAGGAAGCATAGCCCAATTCCTTCTGCTTTCTAGAACAACTTGTGTGATACAGAGTTACTGTTCCTTGAAAGATTGGTAGAACTCATCTTTGAAACTATTTGGAATTGAGTTTGGGGGAGAGGTAAGATCTTTAATGACAATTTCAGCATCCTTAATCTTACTGATGCATTCATGTTCTCTTTCTTCTGGGCCCAATTTGATATCTTTTTTTTGGTCTGGGAAAACATCTACTAGGCTTCCACATTTTTAATGCATTTATGCTCACAATAGGCTTTTTATTATTTTTAAAACTATTAACTGTTTTGTATTCTTTATTTTGATTATTTGCATCTTCTGTTTCTCTATTATTTCCCCCCTGGATCAGTCTTGTTGAAGATTTATTTTAATAATCTTATCAAAGAGCCAGGTTTTAAAATTTTTTTTATAAACATATAACGCATTATTAACCCCAGGGGTACAGGTCTGTGAATCGTCAGGTTTACACACTTCACAGCACTCACCATATCACATACTCTCCCCAATGTCCATAACCCCATCACCCTCTCCCTATCCCCCTCCCTCAGTTAGAGCCACCCTCAGTTTGTTTTGTGACATTAAGAGTCAAAGAGCCAGTTTTGATTCTGTGAGCCTTCTCGGTTGTTCTATTGTTGTTGTCATTTTATGCTCCATTGGATTGATTTCTGTCAGTTCTGTATTATTCCCTTCTGTTATATCTCCTCCAGTTTGCTCTGTTATTGTTGTTTTGTTTTGTTTTTCAACTTCTTGAGTTGGAAACTCCACTTACTTTTAACTTGCTTGTTTCTTGAAAACTATATTTAAAGTGATGACTGTCTCTTTAGATATTGCTTGATATGTGTCTCAAATTTCTTGGTTTTTTAAATTTTATTTTCAGTGTTCCAAAATTCATTTTTTATGCACCACACCCAGTACTCCATGCAATACATGCCCTCCTTAATACCCACCACTGGGCTTACCCATCCCCCCACCCCTCTCCCATCCAAAACCCTCAGTTTGTTTGAGTCCACAGTCTCTCATGGTTCATCTCCCCCTCCAATTTCCCCCCACTCACTTCTCCTCTCCATCTCCCCATGTCCTCCATGTTATTCCTTATGCTCCACAAGTAAGCGAAACCATATGATAGTTGACTCTGTCTGCTTGACTTGTTTCACTCAGCATAATCTCTTCCAGTCCCGTCCATGTTGATACAGAAGTTGGGTATTCATCCTTTCTGACGGAGGTATAATATTCCATTGTACATATGGACCACATCTTCTTTATCCATTCATCCATTGAGGGGCATCTTTGCTCTTTCCACAGTTTGGTGGCTGTGGCCATTGCTGCTATGAACATTGGAGTAGAGATGGCCCTTCTTTTCACTACATCAGTATCTTTGGGGTAAATACCCAGTAGTGCAGTTGCAGGATCATAGGGTAGCTCTATTTTTACTTTCTTAAGGAATCTCCACACTGTTTTCCAAAGTGGCTGTACCAACCTGCATTCCCACCAACAGTGTAAGAGGGTTCCCCTTTCTCCACATCCTCTCCAACATTTGTTGTTTATTGTCTTGTTAATTTTGGCCATTCTAACTCGTGTAAGATGGTATCTCAATGTGGTTTTGATTTGAATCGCCCCAATGGCTAATGATGAGTTTGGAAACTAAAAGTAAGAGAAAGGAAAAAAATGCAAATATTTTCGTTATCAAAGACAAGAACAGCTAATTGTTGACTGCATTTCCTTCAAGTCTTTTTTTCTATTTGCTTTTCATCTTACAGTTCTTAAGACCCTATGGTACATTCAAAACTGGGCATAATGATTTTCAAGTCTATTTTCCCCTGTTTACAAGGAAATTACACACTCATCACAGAAAAGCAGCTTCTTGGTAGTTTATGGTGGTTTATGAACATTTTTTCATGTGTCTGTTAGCCATTTGTATGTCTTCTTTGGAGAATTGCCTGTTCATGTCTCCTGTCCATTTTTTGACATGATTATCTGTTTTGTGTGTGTTGATTTTGAGGAATTCTTTATAGATTTTGGATATCAGCCCTTTACCTCAAAAGCTCACTACTGCCAGACTCAAATTTACATCCCAGTTACTTACAAAGTACCCTGAAGAAGTAAGTTCAGAACCTGCGTCCTTTGCAGATCTTATGAAACCTCGCCCAATAGCCATTACCTATTCAGGTAGAGCCTGTAGTTAAAAGGCTCTAAGCCCCCGCTGACCATATTACAGTGTTCTCTGACCTAGACACTGGAAGGCCACCTCCCTAGAGCCCTCTCCCCTTCTGAGAAGCCACCCCTGAGGGACTTTCCTCTTTTGCAAACCTGTCAAAACAAGGCAGGCTAGAGCTTGCATGTGCTACCACCACCTTGTGGTCATGTCTTTCTCCCAACTCAGCCCCCAAAGCCCTAAGACACCCACCCTGGCCCCTTAACACTGGTATATACTGGAACCCATGGTCAAGGCAGGAGCTGTCAATTTCTGCAGTGAAGTGGCAGGTGGTGACTGTGAGGGCAGAACCTAAGACAATATTCTCTAACCTGTTCTCTGGCTGTGCCTCAGACCACTTTGAACCCCAATCTGAGACTTAATCTTAGTCCCCAGCATGAATTCAGGACAGCCCCCCATGCTCCTCCTGCTTTTATCGCTGGTGGTAGAAACATAGTTTACTTCTTTGCTTGATCTCCTGCTATTGTCAGTTAAATATCTTTTTCCTATTATCAAAGTAACACTCAAGTTTTGTTTTTTGTTTTTTTTTTTTTGAGTTTGGAAACTAAAAGTAAGAGAAAGAAAAAATGCAAACATTTTCGTTATCAAAGACAAGAACAGCTAATTGTTGACTGCATTTCCTTCAAGTCTTTTTTTCTATTTGCTTTTCATCTTACAGTTCTTAAGACCCTGTGGTACATTCAAAATTGGGCATAATGATATTCAAGTTTATTTTCCCCTGTTTACAAGGAAATTACACACTCATCACAGAAAAGCAGCTTCTTGGTGGTTTATGTACTATTCGCCTCTAAAAAATCTCCCAAGATTCAGGTCCATCATTATGAGTTTGGAAGATGCAGAAAACCTGCACTCTAGTTTCTGGCACTGAAAATGGCCATTATGTTCTTCTGTGCATCTCTGCTGCTTGTGGGGAGAGAAGAAAAAGCCTTTTAGTACAGCTATTCTTGCCTCACAACCACACAGAGCCTGGCTGTTATTAGCAGGTGCCACAACAGAAAAGCAAAGATTCTGTCCAAGTGCTTCCACTGGTCAGGGAGAAAGCAGGTCCAGCCAGAAATGGGTTAAATTATAAAACACATCCATTTCTACAGGGAGAGTCATACCGCCATGAATATATAAGACAGATGGAATTTTGTGAGACCCTGGAGTGCCCGTACCGTTCTTTTGACGTGCTGGAGGAGGCATGCAGGTTTATGAGACCAGACTGTGCACAAATCTTCCCAACTCTGTACTCAGTCAATTCATGTTGGTACCTTGAAATTGGCTGTAGCAGTAGTAAAATCTGGCAAGTGTTACAAATGAGGGATTATTGCCTCACTCCCAAAAGCTGAGTGTTAATCATTTATAAGCACATCACTGTTTTTCAGATCCTGAAACAACAGAACACAGGAAAAGCAACAAATCACATGTGTAGGACCAGTAGTTTTATGTCCTACATGTATGAACTACAACTCTTGAGGTGCAATGTTCCACCAGGACCCCACCCCACTTCCTGTTCTGTGGTTTTCTGAGTGTGGGGTGAAAAGAGAGATGGGGATGGGTGCCAGGGGTGGAGCAGGCTGACTTCCTCAACCAGTGACTTCATGCAGTAAAATGTTGACAAATTACTTCCTAGGGAGAGAAAATGTCATTTTTTCTTCTTCACTGTATCTCTCACATGTTTTCACCAATTCGTGTTAAACACCTTTTGGCACCTGTCATGGACCAATTTCTCTTCTCTGTATCTGGGATGTAGCAGTAGACCAGATAGCCAAGGTCCCTGCCTTCATACAGCTTATGTCCTGCAGAGAGGAACCATTAAAAAACAAAAAAAATAAATAAATAAAAAGGAAAACAAAAGTCAATATCAATGTTCTGCTAAAAAATAGAACAAAGTGTGAGATAATGGAAAGAGAGAGAGAAGGGAAGGCAGTTTGTCTTAGGAGGGCAGCCTTGGAGGTAGAAGATGGCAAGAGGTTCAATGTAAGAACCAATAACACCTATCACTACTTTTACCAGAAAAATAGTAAAAGGAGAAGTAAACCGTTTTGTTGTTGTAGTTTTGTTTTTTGTTTTTTGTTTTTTTTTACACAGTAGAAGAATTTCTTACTTAAAATAAGAAAAGAACGTTTAGATGAGCTACTGAAAAATCATGGACACTTTGGAAATCTACTAGAAATATTAGTGAGAACACAAAGGGCAAGGAAGTGTTTTTAGAAAGGTCACATGGGGAGCTTATTATCCAGGACATTAGTGTGTGTGGCTGAAGTGATATAACCATACCCTTGCCAGTGCACCCTGGGAGTACCTGCCCATGTTCCTGACATGTGCTCTCTTCTGTCACCTGCTTTCATCTCCTCTTCACTGGCATGGCACGGGTAGGCCAGCCCCTCTGGAAAGCCTTCTGGACCTCTTGAGCCCATCTCTACCTCTAGGTATCACATGGGTTTCTCCTTGTGAGTCTGTCTCCGAGCCTCCTTCTTATAAAGACATCATTCATTGGATGGAGTCCATCCTAATCCAGTATAACCTCATCTTAACTTGGTTGTGTCTACCTATTTCCAAGTAAGGTCATATTCACAGGTTCTGGACAGACATGAATTTGGGGGTGGGGGACAGACACTATGAAACCCAGGACAAAATACACTGAGGGAGGATTTGAGAAGTAATAGCCATGGTTGTCTCCCAAACACTCATCCCACCACTGGGGAGACACCATCTGGTTTGGGTGGTAGGATTTCCACGTTCAGTATATGAAGACAACCACTATGGCCCCATCCTCTGTACCACAGTGAATGGCTCAGGAACCAGCAACATACACTCCTCTGTTGCTAATTAGTTTTGGGGCGGATGAATGACCCAAGTTGGTCCATTAAAAGGGAAGCCACAACTTGTATTCCATGGTTGAAGAAAGAGAACCCTTTTTCTCCCCCTGACTGTCTTTTGGTTTGTTTTCAATAACGTTTTAATTTTTTTAAATATACATTCATTGTAGAAGATAGAGAAAAGTACAAGAATCTAGCCAACTAGAAGTAATCAACATCATAAAGTATATTCTTTCAATCTCTCATAACACTTACACACTGTGTTTTTTTTAGGCTTATCAAGATATAATTGATATGTAACACTGGGTATGTTTGAGACATACACAGTGTAGATCAATTTTTTTCAAATATTTGCATAAAAACAAATGTATGCAAACACATAGAGAATGCTCTGGAATAATATACATATACTAATCTCTGGAGAAAGGAGTTGACATAGAAGACACATTTGACTCTATGTTTGCATGTTCTGATAATGTAGCAATGTACCACTGGGTTGGTTTCTAAATAATTTCAGAACAGCAAGAAAAGATATAAGCAGAATTGAAAAAATAAATTATAAGGCAAATGGAATATTTGGAGCATATTCACAGGGTCATACTTCAAAGCCTATTTCAAGGGCTCCATCTGCTTGACTTGTTTTTTGACCCATTGGACCCCAAAGTGTAGCTTTTCCCCAAGGCTCTTGTCATCTTCTGCTTTAGCTATCCTCAAGTTTTTTTCTCCTTCCCTAAACTGCCAGTTTCTTGAGGGTAAGACTGTTTCTTCCCTGACCTATTCACTGCACAATATCCCTCAGAACCAAGCACAGTGTCTGCACACAGATGATATTATTTATTGAATTGGATTTTGAAATAATCCTTTATGGAATCCACTAATCATTATTGATTTTCTCCTTTTGATAAATATTCTTTTCTTTGCAGGGCTATAATTAATACCAGTTTCCAGAGAAAATCTGTAGGTCTCTGGCTGATGAGCTCAGCAGGTTAGAACCCTGTGTTAACAAGGGCATGATCATGGATGATCACTCCTCCTCCAGTCCATAGCCAAAAACTGCACCCCTGTTTCCAGCCAGCTATTGCCAAAATACCAGTTGTGTATAGCAATAAATATCAGATGGGAAAGCTGGAGAGATTGGTCTAAAACTGTTACCATTGCTCTGGGTAAAGACATATTTATTAGACTCAATGCCTCTATTAGGATTATTTCTGTTCTCCCCTGCTTTTATCATTTGACCGCAAACTTCATTCATTCTTGTATCTGCCTCAGTGACCAATGGTACTAAGTGTTTGGGTTCAATAAGCAATCACTGATTTGAATTTTACCACGAATGAGTATTTTGCTACTGGCACACTATTTTGATCCATGAGGGTCGGGTGGCAAAGTAACCAAGGAACTAACATTTTCATGTGCTTTCTGTGTGCAAGGACTGTTAGCAGTCTTCTCCATCTTTACCATCTTTAATCTGACAGCAGCCTGTAAATGACCCCATCACTGTGTCATGAAAAGGAAAAATGAGGCAAACAAAATAGAAGTTCAAGGACACCTACATAATAAAAGGTTGAAGAGATATGTGACCTAATTTAGAATCTAAGCCTATAAAAGTTATTGCTATGATCTAAAAACACTTAGATTTCCAAATCCAGCTAATATCTGAGCTTTTAACAGCCTATCTCTACTCTCAATGGACCCAAATAACATAGTGAAGTCAATACAGCAAGTGCAAGTCTTAAAAGCAACCACCTGCATATGAGGTCATTGGATTTGAATTGTGCTGTAATTCACTTTGGGTTTGCTTGACTATTGGCCTGAAATGACAAGACTATAAAATGGAGAGGGTTTAAATCAGTCAGATAGAAAAGGCAGGCCCAAGGAGAAAGAGGGCTATCTTTAAGACCATCTTAGTAAGTGGTATTGGAATATGGATTGCTTCCCTCACAAAACTTAGCAAAACCAAATGTGGGAGGATGAGTTATGCTTGACTTTACATTGGTTTCCATGTAGGAATGGGTTATGATCTTAAAAACTAAACTGACCTCCAGACCCAGATACCCAAGAGCCCACTCTGTATCCTCCAGTCCCCTCCAATTGCCACCAACATCTTATATCTAAAATCACATCATAGGCCGAAAAATGGGTTTCCAAAAGATGCCGACATCTTAATCCTCCTAGAACCTGTGAATTTTACCCTCCATGGCAACAGGAGTTTTGCAGATGTGACTCTCTGAAGATCATGAGATGGAGAGATGGTCCTAGACTGTTGGAGTGGGTTAGACATAGTCACAAAGGTCCTGATGAGAGCGGGGTAGGAGAATTAAAGCCAGACAAGAGGTGAGAGCAGATGCAGAGGCTAGAGTGAGGCAGAGTCACATGCCGGGGAATGTGGCAGCCCCTAGAGGCTAGGAGCTGTTAAGAAATGGATTCTCTTCTAGAGCCTCTAGAAGGAATTACAGCCGTAGTCTCCTATGTTAGACTTCTGACCTTCAGAACTGCAAGAGAATAAATATGAGTTCTTTAAGCCACTCAATTTGTGGTCATTTGTTTTAGCAGCCACAGGGAACTAACGCATCTGTCACATCCTTCTATGAGTCAGAAAACCTGTAGGTAACAGATGACTCATTCGAAACGGATAACTAAGGACAGTTTAATCAAGTAGCCAATTTCTAGATGTGAGCACAGTTGAAGAAAAATAAGGGGGTGGGGAGGTGATGCATCCCAGCATGGGCACCATCGGGCAACCATTATTCTGCAGGACCAGAGGGGCCCCAGAGAAAGCAGCAGGGAAGGGCCTGTAGGCCGGCAGGGTGGGGAGCAGGCAAATAAATGCCCTCATCACACTCTCCTCCCACCCTCTGGGCTCTGCTGGGGCTGCCTAAGGGCCAAGCCCAGCTACAAGCCACGGGGCGAGGGATCCCAACTGGGCTGTCCTTAGAGGTCGGCCCCGCTGGTCACAGAATGAAGGGGAAAGAATAGAAAGGATAATCAGCCTTCTGAGACATCCTGGGTCTTGGGGATGGTAGAACCATCCTCTGGCAACCTGGAAGCACTTGGCCTCTCCCTAGTCTTCCCTCATCTTCACACAGATTCAGCTGTCTCACGCAGTCCAGGTTCTCCTGATTCCTCTATCTCTGGGGGCGTCTCCCCACTGTATCTCCTGTACTCCCCAGCAGAGTTGACCACAGACCCGATTGGACAGTTATCATTCTGCACTATCCCTCTAACCTTTATAAAGGTTTTTATATTTTTTAAGATGGTAAAATAATAAAGATAATGCGGTAAATTCAGTAATTGGCTTATTTTGCATAAATTTCTGTTTTATATATTGCATAAGTTACATTTATGAAGCTTATTGTAAATATGTGAGCATATATGCACATATTCATAGAACATATCCATAAGCAGCACATCTAGTTACTTTATTTCACTGCTGTACAGAATCTCATTGTAAATTGTGAAGAGTGGTATTTACCTTGAGAGCCGTTGAATTCTCAAAGCACTAAAAAAAAAAAAAAAAAAAAAAAAAAAACCTAAGCATTTCCATAATCTATTGTAACCAGAAACAAAAGAAAGAAGAACCAGAAGCAAAAGAAAGACGAAAGCCATGAAACAGCAGGAGTGTGAGTTGTCTGCAAATCTTCACTCTGTGTCTGTGCATGACTCCATTGCACTCGTAAGATTTTACTTTTCACTGAAGATGCGCTGTAATTCTTCACTTGAGAAAACTCACATTTATCCCCACTGTGTGGAAGCTTTATGGGGTGATGAATTTGAGATATGGAAGCACAGTATAGCAGGAAATTAACTAGTTATGTTGCCAGAATTCAGAGAACTTTGAACAATACAGTGAAAGCAAGGAAGATAATTCTATGAGGAAACTAAGCTGAATTGATCGGCCCCTTGACTCACTTCAGGCAAGAGCTTGGTAGTTTAAATTGATGTATGTTTTTCCCGATTATAAAATGGCATAATGCATTGTAGGGATTTGAGAAAATACATAAAAGTATTAAAGTAAAAAATGCTCTCCAAAACCTCGTGTTAGATAATCCCTTCTAAATTTTTTTTGATAAATACATTTGCCTGAGATAGGGGGCTCGTTCTATCTGTTACAATTTTGTTTCATTCAACTCTTTTCATATGGGATCATGGTGACTATGTTTCTCTGTCAACAAAAACTACATAATTATAAGTCAATGGGGATGTGAGAAACGGCTTACTAAATCGAGTTGGGACAATTTATTAACCAGTTGGAAAAGAAAAGAAGATTCAATCAAATCTTGAGTGAATTTGAATTCTTTCTCAAAAATAAATTCCAGATTATAAAAATTTTAAGCATTCAAATACAAAAACATAAAAACACTAGGGTACAGCTTCGGGGAATATATATCATTTTGAAATGGGAAAGCATTTTTGAAGCATAAGACCAAATCCTTTCAATAAAGAATAAAATGTGACTATAGAAACATAAGCTTCTTTGTGAAAAGAAATCATGAACAAAGATGAAAAAAACATGGCAAAGAGGGATAAAATGTTTGCAACCTATCTGGCAGATAAGGGGCTAATAAGCAAAGATTATTCACAATAAAAATCAGTTAAATGACTTAAAGGGTCAGTCACAAAAAAGATTTGTACCTTGTAGTACTTTATTTTTATGATTAACATATTATCTTTTAAAAAGCTTATAAAATAGCTTTATAATCACATTTTAAAATATTTTTAATAATCTGTTAATCATAATCATAATTTATAACCCTTTACCTTATCCTGAACATTTTTATTTTTCTGAAGGTTTTGCTGTTAGTTATACATAACACAACCATAAATATTTTATTGCAAAATGGATTTACTTGAGTTTCATTAGACTAGATTGAGTGGATCAAATGGCATACATGTTTTCTGACTCTCCTATTTTCTTTTTTTTTTTTTTAAGATTTATTTATTTATTTGAGGCAGGGCAAGTAGGGGGAGGGGCAGAGGGAAAAAAATCACAACCAGACTCCTTGCTGAGAGTGGACCACCCCACCGCCCCGTCCCCAGTGTGAGGCTCAATCTCAGGACCCTGCGAACACAACCTGAGCCAAAATCGAGTCCTACACTTAACCGACTGAGCCACCCAGGCATCTCGTGACACTCCTGTCTTCTTATCTTTCTTATTCTCATAAAACAAAACATAAATACAATGGAAAAGAACAGGACACCAAGAAAACTGATATTTGGAAAAATACCCCTCATTGGCGATTTGTTGTTTGATAGTCTTAACTTTGCCAGGCAGTGTAGTTTTACAAGCTTTATGGGCTATTTTATAAGAAATAAGACTCGGTTAACCGGCCTCCGTCCTAACAAAGAAATCCAAGCCCTCACATGGGGATCGGGCCACCCTGAGGTCCTATTTCCAGTTCACCACTTCTGAAGTATATACATAACTTTGGGCTATTTATTTAACCTCCCAAGCTTCAATTTATTGACTACAAAGAGAGATTAGAACAGCCCCCGTTCGGTGATGTAGAATAAATACTGTGGAATGGGCTATTAACATGTATGGAGGACCTGCTGCGTAACTGTCTGACAGGCACTGCTCCGCGGGCTTTGGTGGGTAATTGGCTTAGGAAACTGTTGCCAAGGAGGAAGAGCAATGAGGCTGGGAGTTCTGCTGGACAGAAAAAAGAATCAATAAATTGATTAAAGCACATTACTGTGTGCTCTTTCTTTAGTCTCCTCTCCAAAGCCCAGGGGAGTGAATCTCTGCTGGAGAAGGGATTTTGAAAGGGATCAAAGGGATGGTTTTGAGACCTGCTGGTTACCAGACTTATCCTTGAGCAAGGATGGAAGTCACTTTCTCTAATTCTGGTTGTCAGCTGGGGTGATTTTACCTCCCGGATGATAATTTTGGTGGCCGCCAATGCATGGGGGCAGGGGGCATTCTGAAACCGGCCCCTGGGGGTGGAGGCCAGGGGTACCCTTAAATGTCCTATAATCATAGGGCCGCTCCCCACACACCCCACCCCGACCAAGAATTACATGGTCCCAATTGTCATTAGTGTCAAGGCTGAGAAATTCTGCTCTAAAATAATGATGTATTCCAACATTTAATTCTATTTTCCTCTACTTAGCAATATCAGCTTGGTCTCCAAATTTATACACCCATACCAACAACTTCACAATTCTGATTACATGTCAAGGTTGACCATATGTTTTCTAGTTGGCTAGCACACTTCAGGTCTTTACTGGCACTGAATTAAAAAAAAAAAAATTAGAGGGGAAACAAAAACCACGGGAAAAATTTTAACTGTTGTTTGGTTAATAAAAACCGCCAACTTGCAGTTATAATTAGTACATAAATACTGCTTATCAAATACCATAGAATTTGGACAAAGGAAAAGTGTATGTTTTAAAAGCTTCGGTTACTTAGCAAGTAGAGAGAACTACCAATAAACCGAGGATTTATCTTAAGAATGTAAGGGAAACAAAACCCTGAGGGAAAAAAGGAGACAAAACCAAAACTTCTTGAATTAACAGAAAAAACAATAAAAGTATTAAATTGCCCTTGAAATGAATTGTTTGAAAAGGCCACAGTATATACCAGTTTCTCAAACTGAGGTGATCCTAAAAGAGCTTCCGATGGTTGAAAAGATGAAATTCCCCAGTCCTTCTCCCCACCCCTCCCCTTCCAAATTCAAATCCAGGACTTGGGAGGAAAAGGCCCTGAAGTCTGTGTTCACAACACACTCTTCAGAAGACTGTCACAAATGGGCAACTTTAGGAAACCCTGAAATTAGCCAGTCTTTGACAAGGCTAATGAAGGTAAAAGGAGCAGTAGTTCAAATAGAGAAGCTCTTGAGTTTACGAGCGGCCACATTTATAGAGAAAGCTCCAAAAGTATGAAAGAATGCAATGTCATCTGTGATAGAAATTCTTCTTTCATGTCTCTGTCCTTCATTGCTATTTCCACTCTGATGACAGATATTTCTAATCTCCCGAATTTGTCCTCCATGCCACTTACTTATCTCTACGTGTCTCTCGTGTATTTATTTATCTAGCTAACTCTGCTTCTCTCATTAATCTCGCAGACTTTTCCTCTGAGGACACAGCACCTGCTCTGGACTCAGCTCCCACTGACTTTTCTCCCCCCTGTTGCTCCCCCCTGTTGTACTGTTCATCAGAAAATCTTCTCCCCTGCTCTCGTGTCCTTCTCTGGTCAGACACACTGCATGCTGAGAACACAGACTGGAGAGTTTCCAAGGCTTTTTTCCTGCTCAGTTGCCTATTCCATCCCCAGGAATTCAGGACCATGGTGAGGTGTTTGCCCTCTGTCCCCCTATCTAAAGTGATCCTTTGGGGGGAACCTTCCCAAGTGTCCAGTTGTTTTTTCCCAGCTTGCTAGTCATGCAGAGGTGTTCTGACTCTATCTGGGACATGGGTAGAGGAGTGGGCTTCCATACTTGAAGGGAGACCATGCAGCCTGCTGCTGAAGGGGTCTAAATCCAGATGAAGGAAAAAGGAAAGCCGTGACTGACCATGCTTTTTACCTTCATAGTTGGAGGTCACTTTCTCTATGAGGGGCTTCCTGGTTGTGCTGAAGTTTCTTTGCTGAAGGAGGCTGGGTTGTTGGTCACTTCTCCAGCTGTCATGGAGCCTCTTGGTAGCAGCAGGATGTAACAGTGCCCACAGTGTCATGGGGTCTCTGCCTATGCATGGGGACGGTGTTATAACAAAGGCCTCCAGTGCCATCTCTGTCAGCTCCAGGCACCCACTTGGAGGGAAGGATGGTGACTCCCCATCACTGCTCTAGTCCCCCTCTGCCTCTCATCTCTGCACCAAGGACATAATGTGTAGATGGAGCTCTGCTAAGCCTTTCCCAGGAGGCGTGGGACACACATGCCCTCCATCTGATTTCCATTGCGTGACATTTTGCAGAGATCCCATGAAGTTTTTGGCATGCTTTTGAAATGTGCCATTCCTGGTTTGTAGTGCGAATGTATTTTTCTTCTCTTTTTGGATTCCTTTCTTGATTTAAAATTGGAAATGGAGTTGGGGGAGGACTGAAAAGTTCATAGGGAGGTTCCTCCTTTCTTGCTAAATGTAGAACAAAACAAGGTAGATATGGCACAAACAGTTTCTTAGGTGAGGGACAGCAGATGCCAAGGAAGCCAGCTCTGAAAGGTCCACCCAGGGAAGCAGTGTCCTGAGCTATCGGGAACCCAGGACCAACATAGCCCAGACCTGGGGACATCAGCTTCCTTGTCACCCACCTCCCAGTCATCTTCTCCCTTGTCGACAGCAGTCAGTGGGAAGACTATCTTTCTACAATTGGCTTCTGGAAGAAACCAGACAGCTTCCTACTACCATTTCACTTTAGAAGGTTAAGATCCGATTTCACAGGAAACTCATTCCAAGTCTTTTCCTTTGGATTCAAATCCAATTATTGGAAACAAAGATGCACATGGCACCTCTCTAATAAAAAAATTAAAA
Source organism: Neogale vison (assembly GCF_020171115.1). Lineage (NCBI taxonomy): Eukaryota > Metazoa > Chordata > Mammalia > Carnivora > Mustelidae > Neogale > Neogale vison. The sequence goes on along the minus strand of NC_058093.1, from coordinate 41,797,272 downwards.
AATTTTAAAAAACAGAACACAAACAAACAAAAAAAAACAAAAATAGTTCAAACTGAGGAGCAGGAGAAAATGAAACCTCAGCCATTTGTCAAAAGCCCCATTAAGCCCATTATTTTCTGAAAGGAAATCTTTCAGCAGCTTTTTGTCAGTTCCAAATTTAGAGGTGCTCATTCAGGATGTGATAGTGGGAATGATGAGACTAATAGAGGCTCCTTTAGGGCTATTTTTAGGCCAATCCATGTGTCCTCATCAGAGAGAAGGCAAAATTCATTAGGAAAGGATGTCTCGTTGGCTTAGAGCTGCCCTTCTGTTGCCATCAACATCTGCACCTCTCAAAACCACCCTATGACCCTAGCTGCTCCAGAACCCCTCATAGCTCCATAGCAGGCAGGGGCACAAATCACCCCTCCAACAATGTCACTGATGTTTGCAAGCAAAGGGTCTTGAAGTTGGGGAACCTGGTTTTGAACACCTACTCACTGACTTCCTCTTTGTATGACGCTAGAAAAGATCATTGACATGCCCAGAACTCAGAAGGATTGACACTCTTATCCAATAGAGCAATTGTGAGGATCAGAAAGGATTATATTCACGGAATGCTGTACTGTGTTGAATAGTTTCCTCCAAAACTCCATGTCTATCTGAAATCTGTGAATGCCACCTTATTTGGAAATAGGGTCTTTGCTGGTATAAATCAAGTAAAGATGAGGTCACTGGTGTCCTCATAAGAAAAGGAAATATGGACACAAGCACACAGAGGGAAGAAGGACATGTGATGACAGAGACAGAGATTGGAATGAGGCAGCTATGAGTCATTATCACATAGGAGCAAGCCAAAGGGTGCCAAGGATTGCTGACAACCATCAGAAGCTGGAAGAAGCAAGGAAGGATTCTGCCCGAGATCTTTCAGAGGGAATATGGTTCTGGCCACATCTTGATCTCAAGATCTCCAGCCTCCAGCGCTGTGAGAGAATAAATTTTTGTTGTTTAAGCCACTCAATCTGTGGTCATTTGTCATGGTATCCCTCGCAAACAAATACAGGCACCATTAGCATAGTTCCTAGCAAACATTAAGCACACAATCAAGGTAGAGGTCTATTTTGTTAGTCCAGCGTATGTCTGAAACAGAGTAGGCACTCAGTAAATATTTGTACAATGAGATGAGCAAACATTAAGCATCTCTTTGAAGTGTATTTTAAGAACATATTTCTTTTTTAAAAAGATTTTATTGATTTATTTGACAGAAAGAGCAAGAGAGCACAAGCAGGGGGAGCAGCAGAAGGAGAAGGAGACGAGGGAGCTCGATGCGGGGCTTGATCCCAGGACCTTGGGATCATGACCTGAGCCGAAAGCAGATGCTTAACTGACTGAGCCACCCAGATGCCCCTTAAGAACATATTTCTAAATAATGAATGGCTTTATGCATAAAAGTATTTATACTAATGGGAGAATTATATATAGTAACTAAAAATATCTGTAAAGATTTCAATAATATTCTTGAATATTATTAAAACATAAAGTATATTATTTGATCTCATAAAACTTTCTAATATTATAGAAAGTAACTTCTGAAACTTACTCATTATGAGACTAAATGAGCTAATATTGTTAAGTTAAATATAAAATATGTATTAAAAAGCCAGAGTTGTCTACAGGTCATTGTGATTGTTTTTCTTTTTTGTGTGGTTCTTTTCCATCTATTTCTGCTACAGTGGATGTGTATTACATTTAAAACAAATAGAGGGGCACCTGGGTGGCTAAGTGGGTTAAGCCTCTGCCTTCAGCTCAGGTCATGATCTCAGGGTTCTGGGATCAAGCCCCTCATCAGGCTCTCTGCTCAGCAGGGAGCCTGCTTCCCTCTCTCTCTGCCTGCCTCTCTGCCTACTTGTGATCTCTCTTTCTCTCTCTGTCAAATAAATAAATAAATAAATAAATAAAAACTTTGCCTTAAAAAAAAAAATAGTTCCAGTAGCAAATGCAATATGTATGTTAAGTTACAGCGTATAGCTCCCCACCAGCCCTTCTATCATAGCACAGAGCTTGCAAACTAGAGTAATGTGTGCTTCTGTCTGGTAATGGCATTTACAAAATGAATTACTTGGGACCACGCTGATATCTGCAGCATGAAGAGTAATCATTCGTTGGCTTGAGAAGGCATCGTGTCTGGCAGAGTGCTATGTTCCTGTGAAATGACTGACCAAGGCTGGAAAATAGAAGATGGAAAATGGAAGACGTGTGAAATCAATCAGTCAGTAAGTCCCATTTTAATGTTCATGGGGTGCCTGTTATTATACCAGGGAACTGACAGTTGAAAAGAAATTGAACCAGGGACTCCAGAGTTTGAAGAGGAATCACTGGTCATCCAATTTAATATCCAGCGTAGAGAATAAATCTTCATAATAAAATAAATTAGTTGGGCACTGTGATAGAACATGGCTTTGGTGGCCTCCAAGAAACTTGATGTATTCACATCCTCATGCAGTCCCCTCCCCCTTGAGTTTGCTCAGGCCCAATGACCTGCTTCAAGGGGTGGAAGGTAGAGGAAGTAATCCCATGCCTGTTCTAGGCCCAACCCTTAGTGGAGCCTAGTGACTTCTCTTGGGATAAGTGGAGCAGATTGTAATAGAAGTCGGACTACCCTGTGACCACCATGCTGTGAGAAGCCAGCCCAGCGGTGCACAGAGGCCATGCATGCAAGCCACACGGAGGAGGCTGAGACTTCCAGCCAACAGCCTCAGCCGGACTTCTAGGTGACAGCCAGCACCAGCCCGCCAGGTCCAAGTGAGTGCATCTCCAGAGTAGATCCTCTGAACCAGCCACGTGATGCCTTATGAACTGTCCTTACTGAGCCCTGCTCAGATTCTGGAGCCCCGAGCAAATCGATGAAATGACAGTTGCTTACACCAGAAATGTGGGATAGTTTATTGCACAGCAATAGATAGCAAAACCGGTATCTAGTCTCAGCTCAAACACTTCCAGGAACAGGAGACTCTGTGCTTTGTAATATAATCCGTTGCATTTTTAATAGCAATAATTGCTAGAACATCTTTTCTGCATTTAACAAAACCTGCCTTTCTGTCAATCACAACCTGTCTCTATGTAGAGTGAGTCTATAACAGCTCTTCTGGAATCTTCAGACAATTGTGACCTTCATTACCTACTCCTTCTGCCCTTACCACCATGCACAAGGCACATACCCACATCATCTTTTCTTAGAGGCAAGCATCTCCAGCTCCTTTAAGTCCTGATTCTTTCTTTAAAAACTCAAACTCTTGGGGCGCCTGGGTGGCTCAGTGGGTTAAGCCTCTGCTTTTGGCTCAGGTCATGATCTCAGGGTCCTGGGATTGAGCCCCGCATTGGGCTCTCTGCTCAGCGGGGAGCCTGCTTCCCTCCCTCTCTCTGTCTGCCTCTCTGACTACTTGTGATCTCTCTCTCTGGGTCAAATGAATCAATTTTTTAAAATCCTTAAAAAGCTCAAACACTTTTTTTAAAAAAAGATTTTATTTATTTAAGATGGGATCAGGAGGGAGAAAAACCTTAGAAACTCTTAATCTCACAAAACAAACTGAGGTTTGTTGGGGGAAAGGGGATAGGGAAAGGGTGGTTGGTTATGGACATTGGGAAGGGCATGCGATATGGTAAGTGCTGTGAAGTGTGTAAGCCTGACGATTCACAGACCTGTGCCCCTTGGGCAAATAATACATTATATGTTAAAAAATAATTAATTTTAAAAAAAGGAAAAAAAATATTTTATTTATTTATTTGGGAGAGGGAGATAGCACGTGGGGGAGAGACAGAGGAATAGGGAGAGAGAATCCTCAAGCAGACTCCCCACCAAACGCAGAGCCTGACCCAGTTCTTAGTCCCAGGACTCTCAGATCATGACCTGAGCCCAAATCAAGAGTCAGCCACTTAATGGACTGAGCCACCCAGGTGTCCCCAAAAAGCTCAAATTCTTATTGGTAAACCAGATGCCACATGGAAGGACCACAGGGAATCCCCATTACTGGATCATAAAACAACACATTCTAAAAGCATACCAGTGCAGAGTCAAACACGTTTCCTCTACCCATCCAGTCTGTCCTGTGAGTGCAGGTATGTGTGCACATATACAAATTCATTTTCGCACTTCCCCTAAAATATTTGTGATAGCATGGGAAATGCAATGACTGATAGCACCGTAAGCTGAGTAGCCAGATGGGAACAAGCTCTGGGTCTGCATGTGTCTGGGAGAGGAAGGATGTTCAATGGCATCTCCTCCCTTTAAAGGAGCTCCAGTATTTCAGTGCATGGCTGCTCAGAAATGTTTTTCCCAGAAAACTACTGGCTAGAAAAAGTTTATGAATTAACATCCACATGCAACTGTAGGGATGATGAGCAAGGCCATTAGCTCTCTAAGGCAGAAAATTGTCTTTGAGCCACGTGTGCGGTGCCTCAAAAGTCTTCAAGACCAGGCTATTCTTATGCAGACAAGCATTTCTCTAATATGGCACAGTCGGTTTCTAAGTTACTGCTGAAATAACCCATGGCACTGGGACTTCAATTATTGATCCAACTTCAGGATTGATGCGGGTCACAGCACCACAACAGACATACGGAGTTCTGCATTTCCAGGGAGACGGCCAAGGGATCGGAGGGGTGTGGAGCTGGAGCGAGTGTTTCTATGGTTCTCATTCACGTAAGGCTGTGTGTTATAACACAATGACACCTCAGCCGTTTTTAAGAGTCATTTGGGACAGCATTTGGGGGCCAAAGTGAATGCATGTCATTGCTCCAGACAGTTCATTTTTTCCCAAACACCTCAGAATTGTGGTATTCTGCAGAAGGGCGTATGCGCAGAGGAAAGCGTGCATCCGAAGGCTCGGTTTGTCCCTGCGACACTGCCACATGCTAGCTTTCTTATAATGGACTGATTACCAAATCTCTCTGTGAATTAATTTCATCATTTATCGGTGGAAATAAATACTTTATCGAATTGGTGGATGCACCAACCAGCTCCTTGTTAAGTGTGCTGTAAATAATCAAGGGTCACATAGACGGAAGGGTCACGAGTGTCCATGTAGATGCACTTCAATACACTAGACTCTTCGAATTCCAACGACCTTCACCTTTACTGCACCTTCTCACTATTAAGAGCAGCCATAACGGAGCTGCAATCCGCACAGTCAGCATTTTCTGAAGGGGCTCATCCACAGAGAGCGTTCATGGTGGCTAAGCAGTGGCTTTCCCATCATGCATCGACACCAGCGGCTTCTTTCACTCTTTATACTTGGATGAATTTCACATGGTTTTAGCTACACTTGGGCTGAGCCCAGGCTCCTGCACAGCTGACCGGCCACAGCTCATGCCTACGTGGATAGATGGCCCACAGACATATCAGACTCAGCATGACCTCGAACTCACACTGCTCGTCCTCCTTCCCGAATCCACATTCCTCCCATCAGCTATGCCAAGAAAATATGGATGCTCAGCTACCTTTGAATTTTCTAGAGACCACAGTGAATATTTTTTTAATATATTTAAGTCCCATGTGGTATTTGGGACATTCTGATACTAAAACATTATCTGTTGTGTGTTTGATTGCATAGATACCGAACAAATATTTTTTAAGTATCAGAATGTCCCAAATATCACAGAGAAGTCACTTATAAAAGTGACTTACTGTTTAAAACTCAAACTCCTCTGGGTGTCCTGTATTTTTATTTGCTAAATCTGAGAAGCCTGTGTCAGCAGTGTCAGCCGTGTGAGGGCCACCTTCCACACTCTAATTATCACATTAGCTCCCCCTTACCCTCAGGTCAAGCCCTCTGTCTGAGCTAAGGTCCCCCATGATCTGTTTCCTTCTTCTGCCATCTCTTACTGCACGCCCCCTCCATGTCCTCACCCACATGCCCACCAACCCCATTGGACTCTACCTCTCGGGCACTGAATTATTTATATGCTGTCTGAAATGTGCACGTTCTCATCTCTAGATCTGCATCTGGTAGTGCTTACCCATTCCAGATCTTCCTTTCACTACCCTGGACAGGGAGAGAGGAACCCCAGGGCAGGGACCTCTGCAGGTTTTCCTGGTGATTTTGTTCCTACTCAGTTCTCTGTGATTTTGCATAGGACTCTGAGTGTACATGTCTTCTTCAGGGTTTAGGGAGGCTTGTGACCCCCACAGGAGTATGGGTGTGCAGCTGGGTCTCAGGCTGACAATGGCCTGTGACCATTCCTTCTGGACCCATGAAGAGTGGCTGTGTGACATTGATTGTCCAGGACCAAATGTCTGTGCTAAGAACACAGATTCTCAAGTCTTGACTATATCTCATACTTGTGTGATGGTGGGCAAGTCTCTTGCATCTCTGTACCTCAGTGTTCTCATCTATATAATTGGATATGTTTGTATCTCTCTCCGTTGTAACTCTTTCTTTTGTAACAATGATTCCATGAACTTGTGTTTGTGAAGCATGTTTGTGAAGAGGCTACAACACTGTCTGGCTTGTCATGGTTATGTGTCTCCGTTTTCTCACTCTGATCACACTGTATTTTATTTGGCTGTTAGCTTGCCATCTCTCCCTTAGTTAGAAAGATTTTGGTGGACAGAGACTTTCTCGTCCACCTTTACTTCCTATGACCTGGGGAAAAGAACATGTAGAAAGCGTCTGGTAAATATTTATCCCAGCCACAGAGGTGGCTGCAGAAACGTGATGGGGTGAAGATTAACTCTGCCTTATAGATTATAGAATAACTTTTCCGAGAAGTGACATTTAAGCTGCATCTTGAGGGATGGAAGGAGCTTCCCTGGCAGACAGGGGCCATTAGAAATCCAAGCAGAGGAAATTTAAGAGAGAGACGGGGTCAGGAGCAAAGCTCAGCAGACACTGCTGCCCATTTGTGATCGCTGTTGGAAATTGGCATAGGAAGGGCTGGAATGGTCATCTTGGGACCTCTGATGTTGCCAGCCAGGATGGGCCATGGTTGTGCTGCAGACTGTCCGGGGGGATCTGAAGCAGATGTGGGGAAGTCATCTTGGTGGATGAGGAGGTTGGATTGAGAGAAACAGGCATGCGAACGGGAGGCAGCTGCAGAAGAGGTATCAGAAATCCATCACCCAGGGCAGGGCAGGGATAACCCAAGGGTGCCGAGGGTGCTGGGGATGACATTTCTGCAGGGAAGGAAGGGTCAGCACCACAGACCCAGGGGCTACAGGGCAGTGAGAACAATAGGAGTGGGGATCAACAGAGGGACCTCTGGATGTAGAGCCCCTTACTCTGGCCTGCGCTCTCAGTGGGTCTCTGAGTCACCCACGTTTATCCATCAGTGCAAAGCCATCAACTAGCCTCCCTTCAACACTTCTTAGCTCCTGACTTGTGGGTTCTGATTCAGGGGACCACAGGATAGTCACAAGAACAAAATGGGTGAAGTTTGAGGAACAGAAATGAAATGAGATAAAACTCAAGGGAGACTTCACATTTCTTCCTCCTCTTATATTCAAAATGTGCACAATAACCATCCCTGGAAACTGGCAGTGGCCTTGAAGGAAGAAGGAGACTCCATCCTGTTATCCTGTTGGGTGTGGATCCTGTTCCACATTCCAACATTTTCAATGGTTTCACAACTCAGTATCTCCCATATCCCAGTATCAACCTCAGAGCTCACTGATATCAGCCCATTTGACAAATGTGAAGGTAAAGGCTCAGAAAGGCCATGTGACTAGCCTAAGGCCATAGCATTTGTAAGTGGCAGAGCCAGGATTCATAATCACCCAATGGATGTACTATACCAGGGAGCTCCCTTGATGACCCTCTGCTCAGACTTTCAGAAGCTATTCTTGGACAGTCCTTCCCTCAAGTCACCAAAGCCCCAATAGGCCTTCAAGAACCCTAGGCTCCTTTGCCATTTAGAGTCACCTCCACAGAGAAATTCTCATGGACATGGCCAAGGACATAGCCAAGGTCATAAGAAGGTCCATGTGGAGTGTTAGTGCATTCCTCTCTGATGGCCTAAATCTAGTCCAAGGCTGATCTCATTCCTGGGTGGAGATGGAGGCCCTGTATGATGGGCAGCCTTTGTCCCCATATGCTTTAATTCTGCACCCTACATTGCATGGTCTTGTCTCCTTTGATCCTCTCCCCTTCCTTCCTGAGATTCCAGGGTTCCCAAGATGGACTTCAACTATGTGAGCACAGCGGGCAGAAGCTAGGTGTTTTAAATAAAAGAGGAAAAGAAATGCACCCCACACAGCAGACTTTAGCCATTGGCACTTGCATTATTTATGTGAAAGACAAGAACATTTCTTCCTCTTACCCTAATGAAACCGAGTTTTAGTAAGAAACTTGGGATTCATAAATATGGCCACAGAGCGACTTCATAATAGAGCTAAATGAGAGTGCAAAGTCACGCGTTCCCTCTGTGTGTGTGGTTGTCATTTAACAGACAAAGAGCTCGAGATGTCAAGGGAAAGGAAGAAGAAGCTAGAAAGGAACAGATGCAAATGTAAATAGTTCCCCAAAGATAAATGCTAATGTCAGACCAGCAAGGCACAGTGGGCTTCATAGGGGAAATTATTGCTCAGATCTGAAGATGGATAAGATATAGGACATGGCGCCTACTTGTATTTTACTCCAATCCTCACTGGGACAGAGGCAGAGAGAGTTGGATTTCATATCTCCTTCCCTGGTCTTCTGTTTCCCCTCAGCCAGGCTCAATTTCAGGTTAATTCTATGTTGACCTGGAAATAACTGTCCTTTTTTCCGTCTTCCCATGAAGTCAACTGTAATGGTGCTCATCTGACCAGGTGTGGCCAGTCCTCTGGAGCTGTGCTGTTACCTTGAGCTGTCCCCTGGGCCCCTGCTGGACACCCTGGCTGGACACAGATCACATCCCACTCCCTGGGTCACCTGTCTTCCTGGCCTTGAGCCTGGTGTGCTAAATCTGCTTCTACTCCCTCCTGACACTAGACATACCTGTGTGCATGCACACACCCACAGCCTACACAGCATATGCATACAGAATACATACAGAACACATATACACACAACATACACAGAACACATACAGAGCACACACAGCACACACATGCACAACACATACACAGTAGACATACATCAATACCCAAAATACACAACCACAACACATACACTACACACACACACACCATCTTTCTTTGTGTACTCTAGGATGATAACCTGAACAGATATATCTCATCTCTCCCTTTGCCCAGTTATGACCCAGAACGTTATGACTCACCCCGCCTCGTAGGTCAGCAGAAATTTTTCAGACCCATTGGGCTGACTCATCGCGCAACTCTAACCTTGGTCCTATCCGTAGCTGGTGGTGTGGAAAGCCTGCATTCGGCTCATTATTCTGAGCAGTGGAGTCATTCATCCAGAGTGATTTGAGCACTCTGGACAGAGACCCCTACCTAAGTAGAGCTCACCGAATGCTTGTCATCGGATGTGGAATTGCACCACTGATGAATCACTACCGTGAGAAAGCAACTTTACGTGCGTGTTAAGACAAACTCTGTAAAGAACCTTGAACATGTGTGTGTAGGGCTACAGCACACTCTACATTATTCCTTCAGATCAGTTGTTGCATCACTTGGCCTGCTGTCACACCTGTTTGATCAGGTGGGAGCTGGCAGCAGGTCTGTGAGATCAGCAAGGTAGGACTGGGGCCCCTTCTTCACCAATGTGAATGCAGCTGACAGCACATGGAGGGCAGCATCCCTTCCTGGCTACAGAAAGCTTTAAAAGCCTTGAGTCCAAATGAGTATAATTCCATCTCTCAAGGAAACAACAGGATAATTCCTAGAAACAGGCAACATCAAGAGCTCTTTCTCACTACACATGCCCAGGGTCCAGGACAGCCCTAGGTGATTCTCAGGTATGTCATCAGGGCAGCAGGAAGGGTGTGGGTCCCCATCCTGTGAGAATAGGAGAGGGGACAGAACATGAGTTTTGGGGTCAGAAAGAACGGGGTTTGAATTCACTCAGCCTGTCAGGGCTGTGCAATCGTGAATAAGTAACTTCACCTCTGGACACACTCAGTTTTCTTATCTGTAAAATGGAGATAATAACCCACCTCACTGAGTCATTCTGCTCACTAACTGGGTATGTGGGGCCCGCCAGCAGTGCTCAGGAAGTGGGCAGTTCCTGTCCTCTGCAGAGGTGCTGGTCTCCATGTCTACTCCAGTCAGTAAGTTTCCTGAATCACTGTAATTAAAGAAGTCTCCCCAAATGTATCATCTTAGGGCCCAGATGCCATGCTGCTGGTAGGTGGGCTGAGTTGAGGGTCCTGAGAACATAATGGTGGGGTCCCTGGTAGGCTGGCCTCAGGTGGGCTCCCGTGGCCAGGTGTTCTCACCAGCAGGATTCTTAGGGCTGTTGACTTGGTGACTTGGCCTCCAAGACTCAGAGATGGAAGCTGCCTGTTTCTTAAGGCCTTAACCAGGAAGCTAGTACCAAGTCCCTTTCTTCATGTTCTATGGGTCAAAGCACTCACAGAGCACACAGAGGTCCCACATCTCAAGGAGAGGAGTGCCAGAGAATTGGGGGCCATCACCCTCTCTTACCCTTAAATGTCACCTCTTCACTGAGCCCTCTCCTCCACTTGAGTCCTTCCTTGCATGCTCCACCCTCATGGGCCCCTTCCATGGTTTATTTCTCTCCATGAAGTGGTAGCCAGTTAATATAGTATATCTTAACTACTTGCATGTTTATTGTCCATCTCATCCCACTGAAATATAGGCTGCTTGTGGACATGTATTTTGATCCATGTTGCTCCACGCTGTTGTCCATACCCACAGGAATGCCAGGCATATAGCAGACCGTCAGTGAGCAGATTGGAAAAGATGACCATGTGCTGTGGTCTACACCTGCTTTCAGTCCAGGATCAAATGCCCTTTGTCTCCATGTAGACATCCATCCAATGGAAAGGGCTCAGACACAGGGAAAGTTTTCCAATATAGTCATAAGTTCTTTGGCTTCCTTTTCATCAAGACGTGGGGTTCTAGCCTTTGGATGTAGAGACGTTCTGACAGTGGAGGCTGGTGGGATGGACACTGTGTATCTTCTGAAACTGGGTCAGAATGCTGAGGCAGCCTCCACCTGTTCTCTGGGGAGGTTCACTCTGAGGAAGTTCCACCATCAAACCAACCACCGTGCCAAGGTCGAGGCGCCAAGGCCACCAGGAGAGACCACGTGCAGGTGCTCTGCTTAAGAGACCCAGATGAGCCCAACCGCCAGTTGTCTCAGCACAGGGCCCAGACTTGTGAGTGGTGGAACCTCTGAAGACCCCAACCACTCTGCCTTCACATCATCTCAGGGGCGGTCCCAGGCCCCATGGAGCAGAGAGGAGCCCTCCCTGCCCAAGTTATGGACTCACAGAACCTGTGAGTGTAATGAAAAGGTGGTTGTTGCACATCACCAAGTTTGGGGTTGATCTTTCACATAGCAGCAAGGGACTGGAACCCTCATCTTTACTTTCTTAAATCGAATACTTTTGGTAAACCCCCCCACCCCCCACTGAGGTTAGGACATCCCATTTGTGGTCATGCTTTGGGAGTTCCTTCCTCAGTGTCTTGCATCATGGATTAAGAACATGAAAGAATTTTCCATCCTGATTACTTTGCGAATCATCTCTCCCCAGCAGGAAGCCCGTCTTTTTGAGGGTAGATGAGGAGGCATCATGCATAGAGGTTTACTGAACCAGGCTCTGTCCCTGACTCAGGGATGTAGCAGGAAACAAACAGAGCATGTTCTTCTTACTTACCAGCCAGAGTTGAGTGTCAGTGAGGAAGGCCAACAGCAAATACAGGCAGCCACTGACTGAAGTCTAAACACTTGCAGTGGGAGGGTCTTTTTGCTACAATCTATCACTTCACTGCACATTCTCTAATTGGGCAGCCCTGGGGATCCCTCCAGATGCATAACACCTCCCAAAGAGGACCTGGAAGGAAAATGTGTGGGATCATCAAATTCTCATAAGTGGAGGCATGCGTGTACCTTGACTTACATCTTCTGTTCAGTGAAGCCTTACACTAACTCTCACATTGGGACTGGTCTTTTCTCCCCTGACGCTTGCATTAGAAGTTTGTCCGACTCCTCACCTCTCTGTCGATTGGTTAATGATCTGAAAACAATCAGGACTGGAAATGCAGGCAGCCCTGGAATAATTTAAAGACCCTTCACTAATGTGCTTTTTAAAATTATTGGGTTCTTATACCCCATATAATTATTTTTTAATGTACTGACAATCAAAGATGCAAACAATAAAATTTAAGTCAATCCTAGAAGGCTAGATGTAAGAGAAATGAAATTTCTTAAATTTGGTCTCCCCTCTTTCATTTCCACCCCAAATATCTGAGTTTCCTCCATTGTAGAGTCCAGGAGCCAGGATCCTCTGGGGTTTGTACTGCCCATTCTTCTGAGCACTCCACACCCACGTTCATGACCCAAGCACCACTTAGGAGATTTTCCATTTTAACAAGGGAAAAAGCCCATAGAATATAAGGTGTGGAGAGGCCTTTAGCAACAACTTGGCCCCTGCTTCTCATTTTGAAGCTGGGGAACCAGAGAATGAGTGGGGTGACTTGTCCAAGGTCAGCAGAATCTTGGAAGCTAGGGAGAAATCTCTGGGGAGGGCGTTGAGGGGGTTCTCCATACACTCCGGCACTCATACTCTTCTGACACCAGAAGAATTATGTTTTAGCAAAGGGGCCTCAAATCACACTCTGTAGGCAGTTCTAATCAAAAGGCAGACTCTAAATATAATTCATGGGAAGTGTGTTTTGGAAATCCTTTTTGCTTGATATGTCTTCAATTATTAAGAACCGTTTGTTGGGGTGTATATTCTCCTTAAACTGAGAATGGCTATTTTTCAGAGGCAGAAATGTAGGTGATTGTTCTCTCTAACTTTCCTCTTTCTATCCTACTTGAATTTTTTTTACCATAAGTATATATGATTTTTACAAAAACAAAATAAGGTCTTCTTTTAAAAAGGGGGGGAGGGAGTATATTCAAAGAATATATTTTACCTTAATTACACAGATAATTATAGCTTTACAGAACTGACCTTACAGAATTGGGTTAAAAGCTAAATATGCAAGATGATAAAAGAATTTTTCTAAAAATATTCTTAATATAGCTCATGATTAATGTGACTATCCCTTGGAGCAATTACAAATGCCCACAGGTACATTTTCACCTGAACATATGCTGGAAGGCTCAGCCTCAGCCCTTCCATTCCACTCTGAAATGGAAAGAGCTCTTTCAGAAAGCAACAGCACAGATCTGCTGTAGAGTGATATATCATTGAACTGAAACTTTTTTAAAAAGATTTTATTTATTTATTTGAAAGTGAGAGAGAGAGAGAGCATGAATGGGTGGGGGGAGGGGGCAGATGTAGAGGGGGAGGAGGAGGGGGCATAGGGAGGAGAGGGAAGAAGCAGAGTCCCTACTGAGTAGGAAGCCCAACATGGGCCTCCATCTCAGGACCCCAAGATCATGACCTGAGCTGAAGGCAGATGCTCAATTGACTGATTCCCCTCAGGCACTTGAAATGTAATTTTCAAGGACTTCTGGATTTATCCAGAAAAATGCATAGGAATTGTTTGCAGCTGGGGATTGTGAGAGGGGAGGATCCAGATAATTCCCAAGAGTAAAGCAGTAAAATTAATTAAAAGAAGTCACTACTGAAAAGTGGAGTTTTGATAGAATTTTCCTGAGTAATTTGTGCTAAGCACTCAACTCATGCTTGATGTATAGTCAGCACTCCCTTGATACTGGAGGTTACCAGTATTTATTCCTGGGGACTACAACTCCCCAGATGCACTGCCTCATTTCCTTCCAGCCTACAACTCCCAAAATGCACTGCTTTTCCTCCATTCAGGCTCTTCCTTCCTACCCTCATCACCCTTCTGAGAAGAGAGGCGAGAGTGGGTGGGGAGAGGAGAATGCAGCCCCCAAGGAGGAGAAGCAGCTGACCACACAATTCTCTTGAGAGTGGAGGCCCCAGCTCACAAATTCGCAGTTAAACAGTAATTTTTTTTTCTTTGTTTAAACATCGTCTGAAGTCTGCTCAGGCAAAACCTGGGAGTTGAATTCCCAGAATTGTCTGTATTTGTTTGCTGCTTTGATTTTACCAAGTTCTGTTTTGTGTTGTAATTTTTATCAGGCGGTCCCTCCCCCACCCCGGGAGATCATGGTGTTAATGGGTCTGCCAATTGCAGTGAGCTTTAATATTTTGCTCTTTTCATGGCCATGTTAGTAAGAACTTAGAAGACCTGCATGATTTTAGACTGAAATTTTGGCAAAATGTCTGAGTGATTCTTTGAGCTATTTCAGATTTTAGAACAAGACAGGCATCGAGTGTTGCATCGAAAGATACTACACAGTTTATTAAAATGCACGGGTGCACTTTTTCTCATGTCTTAAAATGAAATGAAGCATAGAATATTCAGGAAGAGAATTAAATGGTTGTGATTCCACAGGGACCAAATCCAAAAATTTTAGGTAAACATTTTATCCTAGGAACTATTTTGAAAGCAGATAAGAATAATATATATATTATAATTTTAATGAGATGGAAATTACTGCATCTATAAATTAAGCCTTATGAAATTATTGGTTTTATAGCTTAAAAACATAGTTGCATATTGGCAATTTCATATGGTTCATCCAAGAATCTGGGTTTTCACCAAACATTTCTTGAGCATCCACTATGTGCAGGACTCTTCTGTGAGACTCTTAAGATCGACAGGATCTAGCCCTTGCTTCCCAAGAAGGTTTGGGCATTGTTTTAGAGGAAGCTAAAGAGCACAGAAGCCTAAGAGGCAGCTCATCAGAGACTTCCTCCTGGATGCTTGATAGAGATAAGGTTGAGAGATCAACAAGTGACACGTGTAGGCCATGAAAAGCTTTTGTGTTGTTTTTTAAAGAAGACATGGACTTTTGAAGTTCAAGAACCCTACGAAAGGTGCAGAGGGCAACAGCTAACATGTATCACAGGAAACAGCCATGATTGCTTTGGGGGGACATTGCTAGCAACTGTTTACTCTTGGATGGCAAAGCCACTGGATATGGGCTGTTGGTCAAACAGCTATGGTGTAGCTGCCAAGAGGATTCGCCATCAACTGACAGCAGCTTGGCTTTAAAATCCACACCATAAGCTGGCTCTTGTAAAAGGTGACGACATCAAGGCGAACTGTGGAAAGCATCTATTGTCAGTCATGGCCAAAGGAAACCCAGCACTAGGAGAAAAGAGGGAATCCAGGTAGGGAGACAGGGCCTTCCACCATCCCGCTGAAACCTTCCCATGGCATGCAGAGGAAACAAGAAAATGTTGTTTTCATTATAATTTTCACTCTGGGAAAAAAGAAGAGCAATTTCTCAAGGAAATTTATTGAGTTTGAAGACCTAAAAATTCAGGGTGAAGGCTCAGATCTGCTACCAAGGGGAAGAACTTTAGCCAACTGTAGGATTCCCAGTGAAGACCAGGGCCAGGGCATAGACTATAAAGTAAAAGCTCATTCATGTATAGGAGGCTTGCATTTGATATCAATCCATTCAAAGAAAAGATGGGCATTTGAAATTGCTTGCATTTTTCTCAGTGAGTGAATGCATTTTAACTTACCCTAAATTGTGTTAATATGTGGCTAAGGGAAGGCCTCAGGAGAGTCAACAAATATCAAAAGCTTTAAAATGTTTAAATATCAAAGTGAGTATGAGTAATCTATTGTGGTACAATTAGGAATGAAATAGATTAATTAAATACAATTACAGATAATGTATTTTATGTAATTTAAGCTAATTAAAAAGGAAGAAAAGATTCTTTATTCAACCATAAAATTATCAATAAAGTTTCATGAGCACCATCTATTGAGATATTTAATATTAAATGAGATGAATAAATTAAAAATACTATTTCCTGCAGTTAGAGGGAGATCACAAAATGAGTCACAGAAGATCCTGAGACAAATGCAATGATTACATTTTTTTTTTTTTACTAAAGAACATGTGACCTTGTAGGAATTTTAATTAGTTCATAAATAGCTCGCATGAGGCCCTCTTCATAATTTGGGGTAAGAGAATTGTTTTCCAATTAATAGTAATATTTCTTAAATACTCAAATACAATCAAGGAGACCAGTGGGCTTCCATAATCCCCCAAATTATGAGAACCCCACTGAATTTGACTGTGGAATTGATTACTGATGATCACAGAAGTAGCAATAAATATAGGCATGTACACACACACACACACACACACACACGCATCTACATACATACACAGACAAACTAGCTGCACCTATCTATCTATCTATCTATCCATCATCTATCCATGAATGCAATACAAAGTAATACATGAATTTACTACAAAACGTTTGCCATGTCGTAACATGCTTCCAGTAAGGCACACAAAAGTGAATGGATACAGGAACCCCTCTTTCTCAGGGCCACAAATAATTTAACCTTCAAACTGTATTGATAGAAGAGCAATGAAGGTCTATCAGACTTGTAACAGTCAACATGACATGTCCTGGGACATAGCATATGAGGTAGGCACAATCATGTCAGCTGTTCTTATAAAAACAAGGGCACGTCCTGCTCTTGTTGTGCAGTTTATGCCCACTGACCTCTGCCTGGTAATTTCATTTCTTAGAGGCATTGCTGTCTGGAGGAACATGGACATGAGGATGTCAGCTGCTAGAAAGGAGTATCCCCCTGCAGGCTTCAATGTACTTCTCCAATACTTCCAGTTCTTCTCCTTCTGCACACTCCCAGAATTGTTCTTCTCTGCTCCTTGGAGATCAGATGTGGTTGCATGACTTGCTTTGGCTGAGTTCTGAGTGAAAGGGGCACATGTAGGGGGCATTTAAGTAGCTGCCTGGAGACCCTCCCACCTCATCAATCCTAGCCATATGGTCACTGTTGAAGTGCAGCACCAAGCCACACAAGGAGGACAGCTGCCCTGGAGAGTTCTGGACCCTGTAGTGGCCTTTGCACCAACAAGAACAATAGCTTCGTTGCTTTACGGCTCTGCCTGCTGGAGCGGTCATGGCAACAGAGTCCTGCCTGTACTTATTGATACAAACCCCAACAGTAAATGAACCAAATTCCCAAGAGATTTCTAAATCAATCTCTTATGAGGGTACTTCATACAAATCAGTTTCCCAAGGTCTCACTGATCTTGGGGTAATTGAAAACATGAAGTTAAAGAACAGTCCCGAAATTGCAGAGACCCATTGAGATACAAATCCAGCCGTGTCTTGTCACCATCCTTCAACAAAGGATCAGGAAGGGGCCACAGACCTCAGCTCAGGGAAGGGTCTTGATCATAAGTGGAGAGGAGTCCACATTCCCTTTGTTTGCACACGAAGCAAACTGGCATCACTCCAGCCCCAGGCAGAGGTGCTCGGACAGAGTCTGACCCCGTCAGAAGACTAGTTGACATCCAGAGTATCCCTGGCACCCCTTAAGTAGCCCAGAAAGTACAGTAGACTCGGTTTTTCATATAGAGCCCTATACACCATTTGTCATGCAATCAAAAGTATGAAAACCTGAGCCAGCCTATAGGAAAGAAAACACGGGAACACATGAGTGCAAATGCCTGGCTATTAAATCATTTGCCTTAAAAAAACCGGACATTGGGAGATGGAGAGGAGATGTGAGTTGGGGGAGTTGGAGGGGGAGATAAACTATGAGAGACTGTGGACTCTGAGAAACAGACTGAGGGTTTTGGAGGGGAGGGAGATAGGGGATTGGGTGAGCCTGGTGGTGGGTATTGTGGAGGGCACGTATTGCATGGAGCACTGGGTGTGGTGCATAAACAATGAATTTTGGATCACTAAAAAAAAAATTAAATTAAAAAAAAAACAAAAAACAAAAACCTGTCAACCTTCTGGAAAGGGGAAGGGGCCAAGGGGGACATGAATATCAGCCAGTAGCTGTGTTTGCTTTTGTGAGCACAAAGGTAGATAATACTCAACACACTCAATCCAACAACACAGATGAACTTGAACACTTATGCTAAGTGAAGAAGCCTGACATAAAAGGCCAGTGCATGTATGACTCCATTCATATGAAACACCCAGCATATGAAAATGCACAGAGAAGAAAGCAGATGAGTGGCTCGCGGGAACAGCTGGTGCTTGCTGGATTGGAGGCAACCTCACCCACATACCCGGCCCTCCCATCCTTTCTAGCCAGCATCTATTGTGGTCGCAGGGGTCACCTCTCCGCTCCAGGCCTCTGGCCCTGCAACCACAAATGCCAGGGGTGGAGAGTCACATTACATGGACTTGAACATCTGAGTCCACACACAGACGTTCACAGGCACTACCGTGGAGCAACTGTGTGATCACTTTCCCATCTTTCCGCTCTGGGGGATTCTGTGCCATGGCCCTGAATGAGAGGAAGAACAGTTGGCCTTATTCTTGGCCTGGATTTTCTTCCTTCATGGAGCTGATCCTGCCAGCCCCATGAATCTGTTCCTGCAGCGTGTGTTGGCCCACAGACGATGCTCATCTATCTTCACCCATGACACATAGTTCCTTCCTTTATTAGAACTAATATACTAATTGCAAAAGGACTCTGCCTGGAAACTCTTCCAACAGCCCCAAGGCTCTGCTTCATTCTTAATGAGAAGGAACGATGACCACAAACTCAAGTGTTTTAGGGAAGCTGAACAGGTATGACTGAGCCAAAAGGAAGGGATACTACTCTAAATAAGCCATCAGAAGGCCCCCTGCACAAAGATGATTTTGATTCCCCTAAAAATCGAGGCAACCTGTTTGTCCAGGGCAAGTAAAATTTGTGACCAGTACATTCTATTAGACCAAGGCTGCCCAAGATCTGTAACCTACAAGCTCTGAAAATTAGCTTCAGGCTGAAAATGGATGCTGCCTGCCCTTGGCCAGCCAGTTCTTGTTCAGTCCTTATCCCCTCCTGCTGAGTAGGATGGCTTCCCCAAGTGAGCAGGCAGAGGAGCAGAGGAAGCCCTACTCTGACTCTGCTCAGCATGCTGGGGCTTGGGATGGGCAGACAGCAGGTTCTCTCCCTTCGTTGTCCTATATCTTATGTGGTCTTCATCCCCCAGGAAGTCCCCCTGGGACCCTGGGGACAGCAGAGGGGGAACAGCTCCAGGCTGTGAGAATTGGGTGAGGCTGACCTAGGTTGGTGTTTGGGGAAAGGGTCACACTGATACTACTGATTGTCAGAAGGTAAGAACTATTCAGATGCCAAAAGAAAGTGATGATCAAATGTCCCTGAGTTGGGGTGGCTTTGTGTCTCCTCCCACAACCTGGACAGGAAGCCCAGAACAAGGGCCAGTGGGGTTCCAAACAGGCTTTGGCACACCTGGTCTGACCCTGCCTTCCAGACTGGCAGGAGGAAGCATGTTCTCCTCTCTTTCTCCCTACAAACTCACCCTTGTGAGGAGTCGGGTGGGCGATAGGCTCCCATGAGGTAGCGTCTCCATGGCTGGGATCCTTCCAAAGAGGCCACTCTAAACACACAGTGGGGAAAGAGAGAGGCCTAAGGAATGTATTGGAAGCATCCTGAGGGCTGTGCAAATCGTTGCTATCAAATAATTCAAGGAAGCTGGGCTTAAGTTACAAGTTGGAAAAACCATAGGCTACCCCTTCATAGTTCCAGCTTCCTGTTCATCCATCTGTAGCCACGAGGCTGCAGAATTGAATTCACCTGAAATTGCTTCATTTAATGATTAACCTGGCTGTGGAGTTACACTTCAGCTTTCATAGAGAGAATAACCAGCCTGATTCTAAACAAATATTCGTCATACATAGTTTTCCAAGCTTGGTTATGGAGCACAGACTCTACCCTCATGCTGGTCATCTATAATTAAATTTTCCCTACCTGTCAGGGCAAAGACAGCTTGTAAAGCATTTCTGAAGAATGAGACTGTATTCTCCCCGACTTGTTTGAAAAGCAGTTATCAGGAGTTTTGACTTCCTGTCCCTTTGATCTCATTATCTGAGTCTCTAATCTAAAGGCACTGATTAGCATTTACTGTTAGTGGTGGGATGCCCTGGAAATGCTTCACTGAGCAGCTCCAAGAACCCATGTTAATTATTTACTAGTCATACCAGGCTCCCCTTCAACAGTTTACTTGTTAGAGGTCATTACCAAGTGGGAGCCCCTCGGTTAAATCACTTGTTCCCACAGAGCAAACTAGGAAGAAGGAATCACAAATGTTTTGCCAACTGGTCCCGAAGCCCCCATGCCCCTGCCCACCGTCCCGCATCCCGGTCTCATGGAATCTGTTTGGTCGCTGAGCTGACAGCAGAGTTCCCTCACATTTTCCCCAGCCTGGGATGAAAGTTGACCCCCATCTTCATGGCGGCAGCTCAGCACCCTCTCCTGGTGGGATCCTGCAACATCCAGCCTGACTCAACCCATCTTATGTAGTGGCCAGCAGGATGGAGGACCAACCCTACAGGAAACCAAAGAAAGCGTGCTAGAACATGAAAACACAGCATTATAAATAACAAGCATGACACTTGGTATTTCACAAGAGCCTTGCCTCCCAAGATTTCTCCCAGCAGTTCTCTGAGAATCAGGGCAGCCCCTGGGGGTTGAGTGAGGATTCCCACCACACGTTCTCCCCAGGGAAAGATGAAGACCAAGGACGCCATCTACACCCAGGCAATACTGGGGCCATTTTGGGGCTTTACCCTCCAGACAACATGGTCACCTCTTCTTTTAACATTGACTTTCTGGGTGACCTTTGCTGACCTTGGGGATGCGCGCTCTCCTTAATGTTAGCAAGTCTCGCTTGGTGTCTGTGGATGTGATTAATGTCTGCAGAACTCTCTGAACACACACACAATCTCCTGTTAATGAGAAGCAGAAACAGGAGACAGGATGTGGTCTTCCCTGTCCTGAGTTAGTCAAGGTCTGGGCCTGGTGCCCCACCCTGACTCACTGCCTGCTTCCTGCCGCTCTCCTGTCGGCTTCGGGACGTGGAAAACACATTGATCAGTTTCTTTTCATAAGTTTAGCAAATGGTCTAGCATAGATCTTTGCAGTTTAGAAGTAAAGAATTCAATGTTTGTTGAATGAATCTTGTCTATAAAACTCTTTCTATAGGCTCGGCAAATAGTAAGATCTCTTATGGAGAAAGTTAAACAAGAATTTTCGTAACATGCTTTGCTGATTCTGTGTGTTCTTTCCAGCTTCAGGCAACAGGGTAGCTAACAGAAGATAGAGATGCTGCCAGCAAATGCATGAGCACCCCTGCCGTAGTCAGCTGGAACCTTCTGGAATTTCTGCAGACGGCCCAGATCCTCTCCTGTTCCATTGTCCTCCTTACAGAAAATCAAACTGACTCTCACAATGGCTTTTATGGGCCCTCTTGCCTTAGGTAGGTCCCTCCCATCCTAATAAATTTTTGTGGGTCCTGGTATGGGCTCAGTTGTATCCCTTGCAAATTAATATGTTGAAGTCCTAACTCCCAGGACCTCAGAATGTGACTGCCATTTGGAGATGGGGCTTTTAAAGAGGTAATCACGTTTAAATGAGGCCATGGGGTGGGGGGCTAACCCAGATGACTGGTGTTCTTATAAGAGATCAGGACACACAGAGACACCTGGGTTATGCTTGCACACACACAAGGAAAGACTATGTGGAGAGGCAGCAAGAGGAAGCCCCCCCACAAGCCAAGGAGAGAGGCCTCAAGGGAAACCAGCCTCAATGACACCTTGATCTTGGTGAGAAAATAAATTTCCACTGTAAGAGAAACATTCATCTATGGTATTTTGTTATGCTATCCTTAGTAAACGAATACAGGCCCTAAAATTTTCATTTCTTTCTGATACAAGAAAATTCACTTTTTTCTTCCGATTTTGAAAGAAATGGATACATTTTTTTGTGTGTGGGCCCTCAAAGTATGCGGCCTTTAAGCACACTGCCCCCCATGCTGATGGTAAAACCAGCCTCAGTGACCTTGAGGCGGTTGGCAGCGGAAGCTGCTTTCCCTCCCCACCTTCCTCATCCGTGTTCGTGTACAGCAGCTCACATTTTATTATGGCCCAAAGCTAGGCTGCTGGAATAAAACACTTTTGCCACTTTGTAACCCAGCCTCCTCTGAGAATCTTTGAGGGATGAGGCAATTTAGAAATGCTTTGATAAACACCAATTTAATAATCAGCAACATAGTTGTCAGATAGCTATTCATAGTCAGAATGGTGTGGCCTCCAGGTGTGGAAACCCCGGCAGAAGGCTATCCCTCACGCCCCTTTATTAAGCTCATTTATGCATTCGGAATCGAAATAGAAGATGGAAAGTGAATTGACTAGTGAGAGGTCGCAGATAGTGTTTTATTTAGCATGAAACAATTATACACATTTTATGTGTGACTTTGATGAGACAGCGGGATTATTAATTAGATCCAGAAGCCCCTGGGGCTGTCCTTTTTACCATGACATTGGCTCCTCTTTTGGCAGGGCTGAGGCAGAACTGGGGCCCAAGACCAGAGGATTCTGCTGTGGAGTGTGAGTCCACCAGGATGCAGGGACTTGGGTGTCCCAGACAGGAGGGAGGGCACCTACAAGGACACAGAGGCACGGAACAGGCTGGTGTCATCAAGACAGGCAAGTGGCTGGGGCTGACTCAGGGTGCAAGAGGAGGAGAGAAGACTCAAAGGGAGAGGAGCTGGACCGGGCATGGGGGCTGTATGTGTTCCCCTTCACCAAGCCTCACAGAGCCCCATTCCTAAGACATCCTGATGTTTCTCAGCACATGAGATGTGAACTTGTGTGTCATGGGTGGAGTAATGCCTCCTCCCAAAAAAGATGTCCCATTTCAAATCCCCCAGACCTGTGAATATGTTGCCTTAAATGGCAGAAGAGGACTTTAGAGATGTGATTAAGTCAAGGATTCTGAGATTAACCTGTATTTTTAGGGTGGGATCCCTGTCATCCAAAGGACATGACTACAAGAGAAAGGTAGGAATGCCAGAGTCAGAGAAGAACGGAGAGAAGGAGGGAGGGAGATGTGACCATGGAGAAAGGGTTCCTGAGCCAAACAACACCCATCGCCTCTAGAAACTGAAAGCTAAGCAAACAGATTCTTTTCTCTAGCCTCCAGAAGGAAGCCAGCCCTGCCTACCTATTTTAGACTTCTGCCCTCCAGAACAGTAATATAATAAATGTGTGCTGTCCAAAGCCACTCGGTTTGTAGAAATTTGTTATAGAAGCCACAGAAAACTCAGAACACTGTGTAAGAAATGTCATTTCATCCATCCCTGGGAACACAGAGCCATCTCTCCCGGTGGTATGACAATTCTGCCCAGGGCTTCCTGTATCCAGCCAACTCACGGTCAAATGCTATACTCCTCGTTTCTTCACCTTGAACAGGCATTTTCCTAGTGCATTGGGAGAAGCTGTCTCAGGGGCTGCTAGCCCAGTGCAATTTTAAACCAGAAGTCCCCCACTGTACTTTGATAGATTTTTAACGATATTCAAAACAAGAGAAGTTGCCATGGTAAAATACCATAAATATCACTTAAGCAACTCTCAGAGATGCTTTCGCTTAAATAATTAATTGCAATGTTGCCATTTCTGCTGCCCTGTAGGCAAACCCCAGCAATATGAGATAGTTCATAAAATGGTTGAATCTACATAAATAGACCCTAGTCATGTTTATGTCCAGTTCTTTTAAGTATAATATCCAGAGCTTCCAAGGAAATGCTTTGGGTCTGAAGTGAGCTATCTTTGACTTACTCAAAGAATTAGTGTTGCTCCAGAGTCACTAGTGTGAAATTAAAGAATGACCATCTTCAGCTCTATTCATGGAAGGACCTTCTATGAATTAGATCAGGAGAATGGGATCTGGAGAAGAGGCCCCCATGGGAATTTAGCAGGATGGTGTGAAATACTAATGATTTTTCCTTGCCCTCAGAAGTTACCCCAGAATGCCACCTTTGCCATGAAGATAGCCCCTATGGTGAAGAGTTACAACAACCCTCTAGGGCTGCCGTCAGAGAGGCCTGTTGCTTAGCATGAAACTCCCTGCACCCATGGGACAGAGACCCCAAACTACCCCTATTTACATCTGTTTTGCTCCCTAAGTTCCACCTATTAGTAAAATCATATAGTATTTGTCTTTCTCTGACTGACTTATTTCGCTTAGCATAATATACTCTAGCTCCGTCCTCGTCCTTATGAATGGCAAGATCTCATTTCTTTTGGCTGAATAACATTCCATTGTATTTATACCACATCTTCTTTGTCCATTCATCAGTCAATGGACATTGAGGCTCTTTCCATAGTCTGGCTATTGTTGATAGTGCCGCTGTGAACATCTGGGTGCATGTGCCCCTTCAGATCTGTATTTTTGTATCCTTTGGGTAAATGCCAAGTGTCTTTTGTGCAGAAAACTCTGAGTTTGAAGAGCCAAACACATACTTTCCTCCTCACCTCTCCATGGAACCTCCTTACTTATGTAAGGAGGTTCTTTACTTCTTTACTTTACTTTTCTTTTTTTAGAGAAGGAGTTTGGAGGGAAGGACCAGAAAGAGAGAGGGAGAGAGAGAATCTTAAGCAGGTTCCACACCCAGTAAGGAGTCCGATGTGGGGCTTCATCTCACAACCCTGAGATTATGACCTAAGCTGAAACCAAGAGTCAGATGCCTAATCAACTGAGCCACCCAGGCCTCCCTCCTTTTCTTTACTGTAATGTCTCATTTACTTTTTTTTTTTTTTTAAGTGATTCAAGTGCTTCATGTTTTAAGGTTCAACAGTATTCTCTGGACACTCCAGTTCTAAAAGACAAGCCTGGATTTAGTAGTGATTGGGGGGCTGGCAACCACAGTTGAAATAATCATAGACATCAGCCCATGATGACAAACTAAGTTGTTGTTTTCTGGGAGTTTGGGGCTTTTTGAAAGATTTTCCTTATTTATTTGACAGAGAGAGAGAGAGAGAGAGAAAACATAAGTGGTGGGAGCAGGAGAGGGAGAAGTAGGTTCCTCACTGAGCTGGGACCCCAATGCAGGGCTGGATCCCAGGACCACGGGATCATGACCTGAGCCAAAGGCAGATGCCCAGCCACCAAGCCACCCACATGTCCACAAAGTAAGATGTTAAAGGACAGGAGCATAGTGCTGTGAAGAATTTGCATGAATGGTGAGGGGTGGAGGGTGGGGTTTGGAGGCCTTGGTCATAGGAGGCTTCCCTAAGAAAGTGACATTTTTGCTAAAGTCTGAGGACCATCTCAAGCTTCTTGAATCACTGGTCTTGCATCATCTTGCCAGGATTTTAAAATTTGATGCTCACAAAACTTAAGTCAAAAAAGAAAATATTTTGAATCACAACAGCAACAGCAAAAGAAACATGATTTTAAATTCTGCTTTCCAGCCCATGTGTCCTGGTGGAGGCTGGGCACAGGAGGCTGTTCCCATGCTGCCTTGTGCCCTGTTTGCCCAGGAGAGGACCATGGGGACAGAAGTCCATCTATGCCAGCCGGGGACTTTTGGGACTAGGAACCAGACTGAGCTCAGAATGTCTCAGACAGTGGCCTGGTGCATCTTGGGGGGGGGGTGACTTCCACTGAGTTGGCCCCCAGGGGCTGTTCACCTTCACCATGTCACCTGGTAAAGTTTTATCTGACTTAAAGGGCTTTTTAAAGCTTGACCTAATTGCACTGAGCTGTGGGATTCCTTGTGGTTCCCATTCAGTGTTCCCACCAAGATCCAGCTAGTGTCAAAAACTTGACATCATTATAGAAAAAAGAACTCACTTCAGTGAAGTGAATCACGAGTTGCAAATGTAACCTCAGGCATTTGGGGGTGAGGTAGCTCTAATTTCTCAAAGAACAAAGGCATGGCAATTTGACAGCTTTTGTCGAGTGTCATAGAAATTTTCCATGTGAGGGAGCCCGTTGCTTCAGCCCTAACAGGTCCAAAGAAGCTTTATCCTGGCCTGAAAAAGGTGGAACTATAATGAACAAGGAGTCTTTCTTGACAGTGATTATGTTTTCTGCCTCCATCCTTTCCACAAAAGATCTTGCTAATCTTCCCACTGCTCAGAAATGTCGCCCAACACTCTTCTCACTGTGCAAACTCACATGGCAGTCCTCTAGAGCATGCTCTAACCAACTCATGCCACAGTCTAGGGAGGGAGCTGTGTGTGTCCCACTAGTAGAGTTTGTCAACAACTCACCCCCCAAGCCCTGCTCCCCACCCTCCCAGGTAGGACCATTCTGACGCTCTAACTTCAAGGTCATGGAAAGAACCCTCTCTGAGCTGAATCAATCTGTCCATACTGGTCATTTCAGAAGCAACACAAAACAATGCAGAATAACAACTCTGGGCCAAGAGTCTAAATCCCAGCTCTGCCACCCACCAGCAGTGTGATCTGGGGCAAGTTCCTGACTCTCTCTGTCTCCATTTCCACATCTGCAAAGTGACAGTTGAAGACAGTGCCCGCCCCACAGCGTTAGTGTGAGGATTAAATACGTTGATATGCGGAAAGTGCTCAAAACGGCTCTTGGCCAGTGGTAAGAGCTCCACAGATGTTGTTACCATTAAAACATCCTTAAGAACCATCTGAGTGTTTGTAGCGCAGCCCTGGGTGGCAGGCTCGGAGCACAGCACTAGCCGGAGTTCAAATGCCCATCGCCCCCCAGACTCATGGGACAGATTCGAGCAGCTACAGAGACCTGCTTCTTCGTTCCCAGCTACGGCACCCCGACCACTCCTGTTCCCTGGCCTGGCCCGCTGGCTGTGCCCCGAAGCCTCAGCGGGGGCTGGGAGAGCCCACAGAGCAGACTTCATTATGCCACTTGGATTAAGAACCAACTGCATGATCTGACCTGTCTGGTCTCCTGCTCACCGTCAGGATGACAGTGCCCGCTTCTCAGGGCCACCAGCCCAGCCCAGGTCCGCAGGTCCCAGGCGTGGTTGATGCCTGGTCACCAACTAGGGCCCAGGAAGAGGAAGTGAGCCTCTCCCGGCACAAAAGGCCCCAACTCCCAGAATGCATGAGGAGGGCAGGGAAATTGCTCAATCTTGAACACCACCTACTTTGGGAAGCCCTTCTAAAGAATCCCAAACCTGGCCTTTGCCTCAAGTCCCCCAATATGGGGACTCCTTACTGCATTTTCGGACAACTCTAAAGCCTAGAACCCTATTCCTCAGCTAGAGTCCCGTTCCTTACCTTTTCAGCATGGTGCTTTACCCCAAAGTTCCATGGAAGAATGACAGTGGAGAGCAGGGAGGAGTGGGCGGGACTGGGTGTGTAAATTGCCTGCAAGCTTCCACATCTATATCATTTCTTTCCCCTGCTTGTGGAGCACCTGCCTCAGTACCTCCTTGAAGTTGCAAAGATGCAGGAATCGAACTGTAACTAAAGAAGCACAGCCTCTCCCTCCTGGCTGCCCGGGAGAGAGCTGCAGTGCCTCAACCAGAAGGAAGGGATTTGCCCCACGGTCCTCATCCCTCCTTCACATCGTGGCCACCTGGAGCCCTCAAAAGCCATGCCTAGGCTGTCTCACAGAGGCTCAAATGTGACTCTCCCCATGGGGTTATCTCACGGAGGGTAGGAATGACCCCCATCCCAAATTGCTTGGGATTTCGAGTCTGGGCTCCAGGAGGACATGGAAAGGGATATTACTCACGCAGTGGGACTTCTGGGGAAATCAGCCAGCCCAGGGGCTTTGAGCCAAGGTGGTGCTGGCGGTGCTGGCTTTGGTTTTCGTCATGGTTAGGAGTGTGCCAGGTTGGGGGTTCCTGCACACAGGCCAACGTTTGAACTTCCCACATGCCCAAGAAGGGGCTCTTAGCATCCCTGTCTGCTTTCCCAGATGTGGGGCAGCTGGGGAGGAGGGTGGGTGGGGCCTGAAAGCTGTCAGAAATCACACGTGGGGTCTTTGTCTCAGTCACGCGCCCAGGCAGCCTCAGCTCAGAACCACTGGATAATATTCGTGTTTCCTCAATGCCCCGATGAGAAGGATTCTCAGAGGGGACTTGTTAAAACACAGATTCTTAGGCCCCCAACTCAGCCCCACGAAATGAGAATGTCCAGGGAAGAGGCTGGTAATCTGTGCATCTGTTCAGAAGATTCTCCTCCTCTGGGGGTACCGGGGGAGATGCTGCCAATGAGCTCAGCACCACGGTGGCCACTTCCTCGGTGAGCCCCTTTACAGTTTGCACAAAGCTTTCACACAGTGTACAGCTTGATCTCCACACGAGCTATGAGGTAAAGAAGGGATATCCTGCTCATTTAGGCTGAGAAGGCACAATGCTATCAAAGGCCTAGGGACCTGGCATCAGCAGCCCTCTCTGGCCATCCAATGGGGATCCTAGGACACAGTGCCTTTAGGCTTCTGATCTCACACCTCACAGGTGGGCCATGTTCTCTGCCTTTCGGGTCTCACTGTTTCCAAGCTGATAGACACGATTGCAAAAACTCAGTAGAGTCTCCTATCAGAGGGAGCACAGGAGGTGAACGCTCACCCCATGGGCCTCCCAACCACCCTGGGGTCCTGTGGTCACCAGCTGGCTCACGTGAGGGATCAGTTGGATTTGGAGAGTTTGTATTAGTGATCTAGCCACTCCAGAAAGAATGTGCCCCGTGCTAGATCAATGATAGCACACACACGTTCTTGCAGAGCCAACACGTCTGACAGGACTGCACATGCTCCGCCAGCAGCAAGCTACGTGTTTTTAAGGAGTTCGCTCAGCTGGCCCGTGGACAGGTCTGTGAATTCCTGCCGGCCCTCTCCACAGTCTTGAGAGAGGAGGACAGCAATGGTAGTGGGAGGCCAAGGGTGAAATAACAGCCTCAGCACACC
This sequence comes from Neogale vison, assembly GCF_020171115.1. Lineage (NCBI taxonomy): Eukaryota > Metazoa > Chordata > Mammalia > Carnivora > Mustelidae > Neogale > Neogale vison. Next base: position 41,768,471 of record NC_058093.1, on the reverse strand, counting down.
GTATGTTTGAAAGGAATGAAAGTCTGGTTGGGTTTGCACACTTGGGAAAACAGTTTGTCAGTCCCTTAAAAAGTTAAGCACACACTTACCCCATGACCCACTCAGCTCCACTCCTACATACACACCCAAGAGAAAGGAGGACGTGCCCACACAAAGACATGAGTGTGAGTGTTCACACCAGCATTACTCACGAGAGCCAACAAGCAGAAACAGCCCGGAAGTCCTCCGACGGGTGAGTGGGTAACAAAATGGCATATATCCATGAGACAGGAAATTATAGAAAGGAACAAGGTACTAATACCGCCAACAACATGGGTGAGCTCCCCGAACCCTGTGCTGAGGGGGAAGCGGCCCGTCACAGAACACTGCACATCACACGACCTCACTGTTACAAAATCTCTAGAAAAGGCACAGCTGTGGCCGCTGAAAGCCGGCCGGTGGTTGCCTGGGTGAGGATGGGAGGATGGGAGGAGGGGAGGAGAGGAGGAGGGGCCGCCATTTTGACGAGGTGTTGGAAGTGCTCTTAAATTCGACTGTGAGCATCACTGCACAGCTGTATAAACTGACAAAATCATTGGATGGTACACTTTAAAAGGGTAAATTTTACCTCAAAACAGCTGATGTTGAGTAAATCTAGTTGAGTAAAAGTATGAATTAGGAAGCCACTGGGGGTGACATGGGAGGCCTCACATTTTCAGAAGCTGTTTGCTTCTTTTTGTGCTCCTCTGCCTCTGTCTGTGCACTCATACACTTGGGCTGCCATGGCAAAGGCGCACAGTCTGGGTAGCTCAAAGAAATTTGGTCTCTTACACTTTGGTGGCTGAAAGTCCAAGACCAAGGTGTCCACAGCATTGGTTTCTACTGAGAGCTCTCTCCTTGGCTTACAGAGGGCCATCTTCCCACTGCATCTTCACATGGTCACCCCTCAGTCTGTGTGTTTCTAATCTAATCTCTCCTTATAAGGACCTTGATCATACTGGATTAGGGGGCCACCCCAATGACCTCAATTTAATTTAATGACCTCTTCAAAGGGCAAATATAGTCCCATTCTGGTGTGCTGTAGGTTAGCACTTCAATATGAATTCGGGGAGAGCGGGGAGGACACATGTCAGCCTGTAACACAATTCTTCAGTTGATGGCAACATCACCCTCTGCGTCCAGGGCAGAAGCCTTGGGCACTGCCTTCTTCCTCCCTCCTCTAATATGCCCACACTCACTCCACCCCTCCATTATGAACATCAGCTCCTTGGTGTAGACACATTACCTCCTTCTAGATGGTGACAACAGCCATCCCAATCCACTGATATTCTGCTTCTGAGTAACCTTTGTGCAACACAACTTTCTGACCTGATGGCTGATCACCTCATGTCTTGGGCAGGGGCCTTATCTTTCCTGTGCCCCCAAACCCACAGGATCCAGTGTGTTCCACCTCCTCCCTTCCCCTGCCCCATTAAGTTCTGAGTAGTTCTTCCACCTCACTGACAATCAGGGCTACCAAAGCCACCTACAGATGTTTGATGAATGGCCATTGAAGATAAGAAGGGGCATGAGGGTAGTTGACAGCAAATAAGAGATATCCAAACAGAAGGAGGCCAGTGCAATGATCAGGAAAGATGCTGCCAAGTGGGGCCAGAGGATGTCCACATGGTCTGACCCAGAGATGATGAGGTTTCAAGTTGTGAGCAATGCCATCAGCCAAAGCTCACTTGGACTCTGTGCTTATGAAGACAAAGAACCAGTGGCTGGTTCTCTGCAGAAGAGCACAGAAGTGACAAGAACCATGCAGAGTCTTACAATGATTCCAGATATCCAGGATCCAAAGAAAGATTTTAAAGACACTTTTGAAAATGTGGACAGTCAGGAGGAAAAGGAAGAAGAGAAGAAATGGAAATTTCTGTGTAAAATTGCCGGAGGGTTTTGGGCAAAGCACACAGTCAAGGGAACGACACCTTTCTAGGGCTCAGCCCTCCAGGAATGATGGCCACCTAGAGCAAGAGGCACTGGCTGGCTTGCACTAAGGCTAGCAAGCACCTAGCTGTGCCCACTCCCAGCCCTCCCCCCATGCCCCCACCACAATCTACCCTCTTCAGTGGTCACATTGTCTGTGTCTCTGACTCTGCACCTGTCATGAGGCATTGCATTTTGGAGAAAGTTCTCTGCTAATATCTCCTCACTCTCTGCAGAGTCTTGGGGGCTGTCTTGGATCCCAAAGGGGTGTTTCTTGTGAGAGATGGTATAATTAAATGCATTATTTCCAGGAGTATAAACAGAAATATCTTGCTTGAGGGAGGGCAAAATATTCCGCCTTATCACAAAGTACTTCTGAGAATAGCTTTGAATGTTCTTGCCTGAATGTTGAGAGTTCTGCACATTTTTTTTTACATCAGTTAAACACTATATAAATGGATTTTAATACAGTTCTGCTTTGTAAAGAGGGAGTGGTACCCAGGGGTTGGGCTATACCTGAATGCTGGTCATATCTTGAATATTCTATGTGCCCAGCATATAGTAAATACTAATACTAATAACAAAAATTTAAAAAAAAGTCAACTATGAAACAATGATGAGGACATTAGTAGTGATGCAAGAGTTGGTGTTATTGTTGATCTAGTCTCACCTCCAGTTCAGGCCCGCTCTGCTCCCTTTGGCCTCCTTGTGTTTGTGATGGAGGATGCCCTTTGCCTGCTTGAGGCTCCCCTTCTGGTTTCTATCTCCACGTACTTTTTTACATCATCTCAGCTGATGGATATTTGGAGTCTCCTCCTAAGAAATTCTGTTTCTTTCTTCACTTCCTACCTTCTGTCCTAGCCCTACTTTTTTTGAGGGGGTACCAATTCCCCCCTGAATTTCTTGTCTATCCAAAATCTTTACCTTAAGATCTTTGGGTTAAAGTTCATGAATCCTAAGTCATTTACACAGGGCATAAATAGAAAAAGAAAGAACTGGAAACTGAGAGTGGAAAAGATGGTGGAGTTAATGGCAGAGATGTTTACCAAATGTCTTGGAGAAGATGAAGAAAATGAGCCAAGCCTTGGGCATGTACCTGGGCAGTGTGTGAATGGGGCCCATGGCCTGATTTTGGTGTGAAGGTCTCTCGTGGGCAGAGCAGGTAGATATTAGCCTATGTCTGGTGATCAAGGGGTCTGAGAAATAGGGAATGGGAACAGAAAAACTCATTGCTAAGCTTCTCACCTAGACAATGACCCTTACATCTGTCAGTGCCTGGAACTCTTACAATTAACAAAACCCTTGTGATTTGCACCCCTCTTCTTGGTGCCATTTGAGCTGAAGCAGCAACGGCCACCCCATTCTACCACAATCTCATTCTCACACTGTCTTTCTTCTCCCCTCACTCAATTTTTCACTCTTCCTCTGTCTCCCAAATACATAATCTCAGCCTATACCATGAAATAGTTCACCAAATGTCCCTTCTGCACCCTTGCCTTTACAGAAGTCTGGCTGCACCTTGGGGTTTGTGCTCCCCAATCATCCTTTAATGCAAACTGATGGTTTTCCTATACCCCCATATTCTCTCCTTTCCCTGTTATACCAAAGCTATTATTCTTCCCTCTTTATAGAAACTTCCCACCAGAAATCTGGACCTGAATGTCCTTTCTCAATTCACCATGGCCAACATTAACTCACATTCTTACTCCCCAGTCTGCCCCTTCCACCATGTCCCCATCCGAGAAAATGACTCGCCATCAATCCGGTTGCCAAACACAGAACCCCTGGCCCCATTCTGGATTCTTCTCTTCCCCCTACAGGGGATCGATTACCAAATCCCTTGGTTCTGCTTTCCAAATATCTGTTGCATCGTCTCCACTTCTCTCACCCACCCGTACAAGCATGACACTAAATCAGGGTCCCATTATCTTTCTTCTGTGTAACTGCAACAGTGTGGTATCATTCTACCTGCCTTCCCTCTCCCCCAACAATTTATCCTCCGCATAGCTAAAGATTTCCAAAATGCAAATCTGATCATGCATCTCTCTGCTTAAAACATTTTAATGACTCCCTACTGCCTAGAGTAAAATTTAAATTTTTCGCCATGGATTAGAAGGTCATTCATAATGAAACAGGGATAAAATAAAATCTACTAGGTAAGTATTTACATTCCCTCTCCCCAGTGAGCCCTCCTGCTGCCCTCCACACACATGCACACCTTCTAATGAAGGAGGCAACCGTGATCTGAGCTTTAATTCAGTGCTCATGGCAATGAGTGAGCAGCAGAACTGGAAGAAATCCAGAACGCTTAGATTGATTCACTTCAAAAACAAATGAGAGCAAGTTGCTAATAAATTCAAAGACCTGGCTCCAGGTCCCCAAAGAGAAGGTGGGCTCAGACCTCTGGCTTTAGGGCTACCTGGGAAGTGCAGCCAACCTTGTTGCAGGGGCCTAGGGTCCAGGGGCAGTGCCTGAAAGAGACAGCTTCCAATGGGATCCCATTACCACAAATACCAAAAAAAAGGAAAAAAAAAATCAAAGCCACTGCCTGGAGAACTCGCATAATTACTTTAGATGTGAAGAAAAGCATATGTGTGGAGCTTAAAATTTTAATAAACATATTTCCTTGAAAAGTGTGTCTACAGATTCACTTTTGTTATGGAAAGAATAGTAATAATAAATGTCCCAGGCACTTACTCTATGATATGCATTTTATACATGTTCTCTCTTTGTTCCTCTTACCCTTGTTATGCCCATTTTATTGGTAGGAAAACAGACTTACAGAGATTAAGCAGCAAATACACACAGCTAATAAGTGGCAGAGACAAAAAACAAGCTCCCTCTTTCAGGGTGCCGAAACCCAGTCAGGTAATGGCTGCACTAGAAATCAGACCTTTCTTTTGAAACAAGACAGACGTCTCAAATTGAATTCCCTAGAAGCAGAGCCTGAGTCAGAGATTCAGGCACAGGTAATGTATTGCAAAGGTGCTCTGTAGGAGACACCTGTAAGGGAGAGAGAAAGCAGGTGAGGAAGGGGAAGGAGCAAAGCAAGAATGCGGCTTCAGATAAAATCTAGCTTTGTATTAATCAACAGAATGGAAGGGAGGGGTGTCTCCATAAAATTGTCTACCTAGAGGCAAGGGTCAGCATGCTGGAGAACGAGTGCCTAATAGACAAAAAGTATCTAGCAGATTCTATACTCCAAAAGTACATAAACAATTCAGCAAAAATATTGGTGAAATTTCTCAAATTCTCTAAATCTAAGTTGGGAATAAAAATGCCATTCTTCCCTGTCCATCAAAACAAGTTTGTAACCCCCTTAGGTATTCCTAAAGCATTAGGCTAAAATCAGAAAGAACTGACCAGTAGTAAACAGAATCCTAAGGTGGCCCCATCATCTCCAACCCTACAGTGATGGCCTGAGTAATCCCCTCCCCTTGAGTGCTGCAGGGAAATGCAAACAGCTACACTGTGAACTGGCTATGGGAAGGGCCATGTAGAGGGAGCCATGGAAGGCATCTAGTAGCTCCTGCTAATGGCCAGCAAGAAAACAGGAATCTCTGTCCTATTGTCCCAAGTCAGTCTTACCAACAGCCCGAGGGAGTGTGGAAGCAGATACTTCCCCAGTTGACCCTTCAGATGGAAATGCTGCCCAACCAATACACAGACTTTAGTTTTGTGAGATACCAAGCTAAGGACTCTACCAAGCCATGTCCAGACTTCTGGCCTATGGAAACTGTGAGTTGATGAAAGGGTGCTGCTTTAAGTTGCTAAGTTGTGATGATTTGATAGGTAGCAACAGAAGACTGATATAGGGCAGCACTGAATACTGGACTAGATTTGTGAGTCATGTGATGATTGACATTTATATATGTGTAAGTGCATTCCACAAGTACAAGAGCTATTATTATGCCTGTAGGAAAAGGTTTCAGAAAACTACTATCAGGTACAGTGTAACTTGTTTATTAAACAACACATAATTAAGTGCAGCAAAGTTCACTTTGGAACTCTATACAAGACTTCATACATATAATTTCAAGCATGTCAGCACATAACAAATCATAACTCAGACTACAGAGACATTTTGATTCTCTAATTTGTTAATAAAACCCCACATATCACATCTCAAATAATTCCTCTATATTACTCATAATATAATTATAATTGCTCCATATTGTAGCAGTAGGAAATTTCCCATTTTATTTTCTTTTTAAGAAATAGCATTTAAACCTCAGGGTTAGAATAACAAAGGTTGACTAGCTATATTTTAAATGGCTTCAACCCACTTCTCATTTTAAAAATTGTAAATATAGTCAAATATGGAGAGGAAGAGCCAGAGGTCAATTTCATGGTGAAATTTCTGCTGTGGTATAGATTATGTAAGTGGACTGATAAATACATGCTTCGTCTTCTGAGCTTAAAAAAAACATAATTGATTTCCTACAATTTCCTGCATACTTTTTTTTTTTTTTAATCAGGAAAACAAACAAGAGTCAAAAAGCCATGAAGCCATCAGTCAACTTTACAGACACTTTCTTCTGAATGAAGCAGGTCAGGGGCACAGCAGCCTCCCACCCCACCTTCGACCCTATGGGCATCTTCCCCACAATCCCCCTTGCAGACTGTAACTCTCTGCAGGTAGCAGAAGGGCAAGGAAAGAATATGCAGAGGCCACTGCTTTGGGGGATGCTCTCTAACCATAAGTAGCTTCAAGTCAGGAGCCTGAACTGCAGGGAAGCCCATCCTGACACCCACAGCACCCCACCAAAGAACCACACGCTATGCATCACCAGTGATTTAGTTCTGAAAAATAAGGTGACTGATGGAGCAGGACATGAGTCAATGCTAGTCATGCACTGGAAGGAATCAGAATTGGCTTGATGTGGTTTTGCAGTTTTGCTCATTTGGTTGAGTTTGGGGTCTAACTCCATAGCCTGGACTCCAAGCTACCAAACCATTTGGCCCCTCAGAACTGGGAGTGCCTGAAAAGTTATGCAAATTGGCCATGGGCCTCGAAACATAGATAGACAGATAGATAGATAGTTAGATAGATTGATGATAGATAGGATATAGATAGATGGTACAGGGACAAGTGCAGGGACAGGTGTAGGTAGCGGTGTAATTATAGATTAAGCTGCATTTATGTTTAGATATGATCGCTGGAAGCTGCCAGCCTTGGAGAGGGGCAAATGCTCTTCCAGCCATCCTGGCTGTTGACAAAATGCTCAGCCTAGTGGAAGTCTCCACATTCCTAAATGAATGGGAGACAAAAAAAAAAAACAAACCCAACAGCCTCTGCCCTCTGTAGCTTCTGACTCATAACAGTATGCAAATGATGATGCAAGTAATTAGCATTAGTAATTAGAAAATGTGTTGGAGAGGCTGACGACCTCTCCCAGAGACGCCGTTTGCATCCCGAGCTGAGGGAAGATTTGTTCGCAAATTACTTCCCAACAAGTCTATTAGAATTTCATTTCTGGGCCATTTATTTATTTATTTATGCTGCTCACGATATTCAGGAATCAATTTATTGCTACCTGGAGATGACTTTCGCTGATGAGGACAAAGACATTTCCCTGTCACTCTTAATACCATCATTAGCATGCGGTCCCCGTGGCCCCACTGGCTGTTCGGGAGCTGGGCTTTTGACTCCCCGTTGCGTGATTTGAAAATTCAACCTTTGCTCTCTGAGCTCTCATGGCGATCCAGGTAGAACCTGGGTGTGTTGCCAGGCCTCTGGTATCTGTGACACCCCTGCACTTACCCCCCACCGCCTCCACCTCTGGGCAACTTTGACCCTGTCAGAGGGCCACCATGCCTCTCTGTTCCCAAGCGACCTGGCAGACCGCTCTGTCTGTTAGGACAGGTCTCCTTTTCTTGATTCCGCACCTGCCTTCCCTGACTCACACCCTGGAATCCACATTCTGGGGCCTTGCAGAGAAGGTGCCCAGGAATCCCCAGAGTCGTGAGAAGGAAACACAACTCCCATTCAGAAACCAGTCGAGTTATTGGGCATAAGGCATGCCTCCACATACTGTACAAACAAAACAAATTGACAACATGATGAGGGAAGGCCCCCAGGAGAGCCGGGCACAGCTCACTGTGGAGGCTGGCAGTGAGTGGCACAGCCAGCAGCCGGTGATTGGCAGCGTAGAGAGCCTTCTTGAGCCCAGGGACCTCCAACCACAAGAAGGAGGAGCTTGCAGATGGTGGACACTGCCCAAGCTTCTAAGGACAGCAGGAGGGTGATATCAGAACCACCCCGTTCTCCCACCATGGACTCCAAGAAGATGTGATGGGCAAGGAAACACAAGGAAGAGATGATGGTACCTGTTAATCAAGCAGGTAGGGGTTCAGAGCCTAGCTATTTATGGCATTCCCATAAGGAGACGCTTTTATAATCAACCATAGGGGAAGCTGGAAAACCAAAAGACACTCGCTTAGTGATACTCTTATTTTCAAAAAGACAGTCTTTTGAAGCATGGAAGGTTCGTTTTGATACCTATGACCATTGTTTGTTTGGTTTTTTTTTTTTTGTTGTTGTTGTTGTTTTTTTAGTACATACCTTGTTTTATTTGTATATTTGTCTCTGCATGTTTGTGTGTGTGTAAGTTCTGTACAATTTTATTGCTTGTGTAGGTTCATGTATCCACCACCACAGTTAAGATAGTGATCTGTTTCAACACCGCAAAGACCCCTTGTGTTGCTTTTTTATAACTTTAGCCGCCGCCTTCTACCCTCCTACCTCCAACCCCTTCCTAAGTACTGGCAACCACTAATCTGTCTTCCATTTCTAAAATTCTGTGATTCCAAAAATATTATATAGGAATAGGACTATATAATACGTAACTTTTGGAAAATTGGCTCTCTTTTTAAAATTCAACATAATTGGAGACATATCTAAATTAATGGATGTATCAGTAGTTTGTTCCTTTTTATTGCTGTGTAGTATTCTTTGCTGTGTATCTTTAATCATTTTCTTTTTTTTTATGCCTCCTTTTATTTTTTTATTTTTTTTTTACAAACAGAACATAATTTTATTTTTTCCCTATGTCTCTGTTCCAGATCATAGCTATATCTACTCTTTTTTTTTCCAATTTATTTATTTTCAGAAAAACAGTATTCATTATTTTTTCACCACACCCAGTGCTCCATGCAAGCTGTGCCCTCTATAATACCCACCACCTGGTACCCCAACCTCCCACCCCCCCGCCATTGCAAACCCCTCAGATTGTTTTTCAGAGTCCATAGTCTCTCATGGTCCTGTGACCATTGTTTTAAGTAATGATCTAACTCCTGTACTATTAATTAAAACCCTTTGAACATTATTATTAATTGTCCTTCCTCCTCCTAAGTGACTCAAAAGAGGCCATCTATTCCTCACCCAAGAGGAATCTGAAACCTTGGCAAATACCTGATTAATGGATAAGAGGTATTTAATAAAACTCCAGTCTTGCAAATAAAAATATAAAATCCATTTAGCTCAAATGATCTCTTCAAGGCCTTTGCCTGCATCAGATTTTGCTCTAGAAATTTGCAGACTCTGGTCAGGAAGCTAAAGAAATGAAGGCAGAATAGGGCTCAGAGGGGTGCTTTGGATGTTTCCTTTTCTCCTTCTTTTCTGGTTCAAGCTTTTTGTAGACTCCTGCTGTTCACTGGTTTTTTTAGAGGTCTGATACAATCAACCAGACCTCACGAGAAGCTATCCCATGTGATGAAGGTCGGCCTGTCGCAGCAGGCTCTCCTTCAACACACGGATGAGGTTTCTCTGGCTACCGGCTTGTTCATCTTCCCCATTGTTCGTCTACCTGGTTTCTTATCTCACCTTTTCTCCAGAGAGTCTCCAGAGATCATTTCTATGATTCTCTGATAGCCTTGTGGTAGCCACATTATCGAACATCCCAGGGGGAGTGGTCTCTGAGGAAGATCTGCAGTCAGGGCTGTGAATGTTGACCTTTTGTTTCAAGACTTGTAAATCATGGATTTGTGTTGCTAGGGATGAACACCTGGGTTGTTTTCTTCCTTGTATTGACACCATGGCTTGTTTAATTCATCACAGGGCATCCGTGCCTTCAACATTTCCTGTGGATGTTACAGAAATTCATCCCCGTTTTTGCAATAGTCAAAACAAGCTTGACATGGACACTTTTCCACTTTCAGATTTAAGCCGAAAGTCGGGCTAAAAGCAGGGGAAGAGTGCAAAGTGGCCCAGAATTTGCTGCGCTGACCATCCTTGTGCCAAACATCGTGCCAGGGGCAAGACACATCACATTCTTTGTCAGCCCTCGTCGTGGCTCTGCCCAAACACACAGTTTGTACAAAATCATCCTCCTATTATCTGTGGGAGGGGGTGGGGTGTGTGGGGAGGAGGAGAGGGAAGAAGGTACACAGATGCCAAAATCACCCCAAGTCATCCAGAAGATCTGGGCCACACAAGGGGAGGGGTAGGCTCATCTCCTCAGTGGGCGGTGTTATCAGGCAGTGCCTGCCTGGCTCTGATTTCTTAGGAGTAGCCAAGCTGGTGGGGTCAAGTTCAACTGGAGCAATCATAAAGCAGTTTCAGGACCTTTCAGATGCATGGAAGAAATGGGGGCCCCGCTTGGGCATGCGTGAGTATGTCACCGATATTATTGAAAATGCCTAAAGCCAGCTGAAGCAGTATCGTTGAATTAGGAGAAACCAGTCACTCCTGGATAAACGTAGCAGATGTTGGATGCTTTAAGTTACATAATGGGGTGCCCGGGTGGCTCAGGCAGTTAGGCGGCTGCTTTCAGCTCAGGTCATGATCCTGGAGTCCCCGGATAGAGCTCCTCACTGGGCTCCTTGCTTCTCCCTCTACCCCACACCCCACTCGCGCTCTCTTTCTCACTCTCTCTCTATCAAATAGATAAGTAAAAATCTTTAGAAAAAAATGAAGTTAAAATAATGTAACACAACGGTATGGACCCTTTCTAGACCCTGTCCTAGTTCTGGACAGTGAGCTAAGTGCTTTGTGGATATTCACCTACTTTATCCTCAGAGCAAGTCTATCTGGTGGGCATTTACACTCCTATGCAACCCAGGAGGAAGCTATGTGACCCATGCACTTCTGCTGAGGTCACACAGATACCAAGTACCAGAGCACAGGGGTCAGCCCAGCCTGCTGGACTCTCCCTTCAGAGCTCCCTGGGGAAAGTGGGCTCCAGTAGGACAGTTCCTCAAAGAGGCTCCCATCCAGTGCCCACCACAGACAGGCTGCCTCCACTGGCCTGGAAGAAAGAGTCACTGACACTGTTAATTTTGAAGAAAACCAAATTTCTTCAATATAAAGAATACTCCTTTACTTTAATATTGCCCTTCCAAAGTTTTCCTTTATATTAGAATGTCCTTTCTTCAGTAAATTGATAGCGCTAAGAGAAGGCTTTTTTTTTTAAATATCATTTTTTAAAAATAGAAATCTGCCAACATGGCAGATATGGCAAATACATATCTACCCCCATGTGAGCCAGATTACCCAAGGGTCTGTGAGCAACCCAGCCAGTGTCGGCATCTGTCACATGTGTCGCCAAGGATGGTGACTAGAGAGGGGCAGATGTTCGCCATTGTCCTGACCATCCTGAGAGGATCCCATTACCTCTGGTCAGAGGTAGAGGACATGCTTCACATCCCATTCCTGGGACCAGGTGCCCAGGTCCACCCTCTACTCAAAGGCAGGATTACAAGTGACCTTGCCTACTAGACAGCAAGTGCCTCCAGAACATGTGTCAGTGGGATCCATACTCAAAGAGGTTATGTTTCTTCTACTCTCTCCTCAGGACCGCCTGTAGGCCCTTCTTCCTTTTGCATTAGGAGGATTCTGCCCCTTCCTCTATCTACCAGGACCTCTTTCCAGCAAGTTTTCCCTCCTCCCAGCGGACCTTGCTAGTCCCTGCAAGCGGAGAAACTGGTTCTACAAGAATCCTGGAGCCTTCATGCTTACCTTTTTGTCTCCAGGGTTTCTTTTGAGTCCTTCTCTCTGCTTTGGTGTAGGCTGAGGTGACCTGGAAGATAGGGGACAAGTAGATGGAAGGATTTATTCCAGTTGAGCTATGGACTGAATGGGTGTGTCCCCTCAAAGGCATACACTGAAGCTTAAGTCCCAATAAGGTGATGGGAGGTGATAGGTCATGATGGAGGAGCCCTCATGAATGGGATCAGCACCCTTATGTGAGGAGGAGGGAGACTCAGGATGACATTATCTCTTTTCTCTGCCTTTGAAGACATAAGAGAAGGCCATCCTCAGATCAGGAACCAGATCCTCACCAGACACCGGGTCTGCCAATGCCTTAATCTTAGACCTCCAGCCTCCAGAACTGTGAGAAATAAATGCCTATTGCTTAAGCCCCCAGCCTGTAGGTAACTGATACAGCTCCCTGAATGCACTGCTAAGAGCTACCACCTGGCTACTACCAGAGCACACACCTATCCTTGTCTGGGTGGGAAGACTTGTTAGCAGATACTGAGCACTGGCCCAGCACTGGGTGAAATATGGACAGTGCACTCCATCTAGTCCTAATGACTCAGTGTGGAAACTCTTATTATCCTGATCTTGTAGATGAGAAGGCTGAAAAATGATGTTTGGTTAAATTTTTCCAAAGGTCATAGTTGGAGAATCAGGATCAAGTCTCAAATCCGTCTAACTCCACGGCCAGCTGGTCCCAGTCAATGCAAAGACAGCACCTGTGTGGTGCAGTATAGGCCAGACCCTGCCACTTGCCTCCTCCTCCTCCTCCTTCTCCTCCTGTCTGTAGGTACTCCCCTTATGCACAACAAGGTGTCTCTCCTCTTGGCTGTCTGAACAAGTTTAGCTCTGCCCCCTACAACACCAGAGCCCCTCCAGAAGGGAAATTTCCATGGTGAGAAAATTCATCAACAGGCCCTGTACCTTCTTCTCTTCCTCCTTATTCAGAATCCCAGATGCTTCATGGGAAAGTATATTCAGAGGATAAAGCTTTCCCACAGCCTTCCTTACAGGGCCTCCATCCATCTGCACAGTGAACTTAATCCTATAAAAAAGTCTCCTTGGCATTTGAAAACCCTATCCTGTGTAGTCAAAGGATCACAGACCTTGGGATTTCTTGCTGTCAAGAGTAAGAGTAAGATATCCCTTACCTCCCTCTACTTTCACTGGCTCTCTGTGGAGAGCTTAATTTTTACTTGAAACTTAGATGCAATTCTCTTTCATGTCACCAGTGATGACAAGACCAGTCAGGGGTCTTTGGGTGGATCCAGGGTAAATTGCAAAGACCAGTGCCTTTTGCCCAGGCAGTCTGAAAATATCACATGGATGCTGAAAATCCATATACTGGAGCAAGACAGAGGCTCTGTGTTTCTATATCTGGTTTATGGGGATCAAATCCAGAGCATAGATCCCCAACCCAAACATCAGAACACGTGGACACAGGGTATTTGGGTCATGGGTAACAATGAAGTCTTCTTTCAGATTATACACATAAAAAAGATTCCAGGCCAGTTGTAAAATGTCAAAGAACCCTGAATTTCAGATTTTCAGTAGTTTGAATATTGTCACTAAGGATGCATCACTTTAACATTTTACTCATGCCAACTGTTATGCCAACAAGAAAAGCAGTTGTGCAAAAAATTTATTTATAATACAAGGAGTTTCTATCTGGGGGAACAACTCTAGAAATTTTCAACAAATTTGTAAAGAAATAACTGAAATATAACCAGAATAATGATAATTTTGGAGTAGGTATTCTTTTGAAACTTAAGGATTTATAAATGAAACTATAGATAAGAAATTGCCTTCTACTCATTCAAAACAAGTTGAGAAAAATAAAATGAAATATACCTGAAGCTTACAGTAGAAAATATCTACTTTTTGGAAATCTGTGTTTGCCATCATTGAAAAAAAAAAGCAAGGATAAAAAGAAAAAAGAGTTCAAAAGATGAACTTAGCTTGATTTCTATAAAAACATCCAAAATTCTAAAATGTATCATTAGCATATCTATCATTTCCTATTGCTATATAACAAATCTTCATAAAACATAGTGGCTTAAAACAGCAATAATGATATTTTGCCTCTCGTGGATTCTGTCAGGAATTCAAGAACAGCTTAGTTAGGTGGTTCTGGCTCTGAGTTTCTCATCAGGTTAAATTAAAAAGTTGGTTGGCTGTAATCATCTGAAAGCTTGCCTGGGGCTGGAGGACCCAGTTCCTAGGTTGCTCCCTCATGTGGACTGGCAGGTTGGTATAATGAGCTGTTTTTTCTCCACGTGAACCTCAGCATGGGTTGCCTTTACAACATGGCTGTAGCTTCCCCCAGAGTAAGTGGTCCAAGAGATCTAAATGGAAATGGAAATCCCTTTCATGACCTAGCTTCAGAAATCACAAGCTGTAATTTCCACCATACTCTACTGGGTGCACAGGGCCAGCCCTGATTAATGTAGGTGGGGAGGTACAAGGTGCTCATACAGGGATGAGAATCATTGAGGGCCGTCTTGGAGGCTTGCTTTTATGGGATAATAAGGACTGAAATGTATGGGTGGGGTCACCATTATCTAAGATTATAAGACAATACATAATAATATATTTTTCAAGTACAATGGAAGAATAATAGCCAACTTAATAGTGAATATTTTCTTTTTTAAAAATATTTTATCTATCTCCTTATTTATTTGAGAGAGAGAGAGAGAGAGAGGGCGTGAGCGGGAGAGTGGGGAGAAGTGGAGGGGAGAGACATGGAGGGGGAAAGAAACTCGAGGAGACTCCTCACTGAGTGCAGAGCCTGACGTGGGGTGCTACATCACAACCCTGACATCATGACCTGAGTGGAAACCAAGTGTCAGACGCTTAAACTACTGAACCACCCAGGTGCCCCAAATAGTTCATATTTTCCATGGACATCTTAGTAAATGTTGCTGTTGTTGTTATTGTTTTTATTCATAAGGAGGTAACTAGAATCTACACACATCAGTTATAAAGGTATTCCTACAAAAAAAAATCAAAATTGATTCTGGTAAAATAGTGGCATGGTCTGGGATGACACTAACCACAAGAGGCAGGGCCACGCAGTTGGGAAGAAATTTTAACAAATTAATTAATTTGGCATGACTTCTTTATTCCCCAAATCACTTAGAAACTTTTATCACTTCTCACAAATCATAAATATGGTATTTCTTTTCCTTTTGAAAAAAAGAAAAATAGTATCTCTCACTTGTCTTTGAAGCATATTTTTAAAAGCCTGGAACACTCAACATTTGGTAAAGACATGACAAATTAGATTGGCCACTTGTATCACTGCAGAATTGTTAATAAACTCTCAATATTTCAACCAAAATTAATATCTGAGGATCTTGAGGCCATATTAGCTTCCTCTTTACAGGAAATGAAATATTTAGAAGAAAAATGAAATACTCCAAGTAGGAAATTTGTAAGAATAAGGATTGCAGTAGATGAAGGAAGAGTATGAAATCATTATCTATTACATAGGTATGTAATTGTATATGTAATTATATAATCAGCAAATATTACCAATGTTTGGAAACTTAGTATAAAAATACATTTTAATTAAAAATTTTTTTTCATTTTTTTGGTTGAAGTACAGTTGATGCATGTTATACTAGTTTTAGGTGTACAATGCTATGTTAGGCTCGCAGCAAGTCCAGATCCCTTCTGTCACCATGCAGTGCTGTTACAATACTATTGACTATATTCCCTATGCTGAGCCTTTTATCTCCATGACTTATCCATTCCATAACTGGAAACCAGCACCTGCCACTGCCCTTCACCCATTCTGCGCATCCATCCACCCCTGTCCCCCCCAGGCACTACATTGTAATTTTTAAGATAATTTAAAAATGAGGAAAAAAATTCATTTACAAAAAATGAAAAAGATCAGAATTATATTTAAGTGGAAAGAGTCACTGGATGAAGTAAAGCAAAAATCAAACATGTGCGTGAATTTTACAGTTTTATTGCAAATTCCAGAGAAATGTAGTCTGCTGGCACTCTGAAACCCTCTGTTGTTATCCACCTAAGTAATCTTGGTTGTTTGTGATATGGTCCTCAAAGCCAAGTTACTTCATTGTCAGCACTACAAGATTTTGAGTTGAGCTAACCAATCATGACAGTGAAGGCAGAAGGCTCATTTTCCATTGTAAGCTGCCTACAAATACACTTATACAGCTCAAGGGGGAATGGAAGCTAGAGGTTCACAGGCCTGACACAGATTCCTACTGAGTGGAAATTGTAACCAAATTCATGGAGCCTGAAGGACTCGCTGCTGGTATGTAAAACCTGACTGCCACAACAGAGTGAATGAAGGTGATGGCTTATTAACTTCATTTCCCCATGAGAACTTTATACTTCAGGTTCTGTGAGTTAGAGTTAAAAATGGAAGACAGATCTCCAAAATTGCTCCTGTGATTGTAATTGTGTCTCTCTCAATTCTTTCTGTGAGGTTACATTTTAAAAAACTGAAAGGCCATTTTATGAAAATATTTCATACTACCCAAAAACAAATAACTAGATATTTCTGGCCAAGATGGATTAACAGGGAATGTTCTTTAGAAAGCAAAAAACCGAAAGTTCAGATGCTGATTCTTCAATCAAACATAACCCAGGTGGTACTGTATTTTATAGATGTCATTAGAGTCCATAATCAGTCAACTGTCAGTCAGTGGGATTATCCCAGAAAATCTGGGTGGACTGGATTCAATCAGTTTAAGGCCTGAAGAGCAGAGCTGAGTTTTCTTGATGAAGAAAAAATTCTGCCTTAAATCACAAGCTTAGCTTGTGACTGAGAATTCTGGTCTGTCCTCCTGAAGGACACTTCTATAATTTTAGATTTTTCTGGCCCATTCCCACACTCATGTAAGCCAGTTCCTTGCCATAAAACTCTTAATACATATTTCCTACTGACTCCCTGACTCTAGTTGAACCCTGACTGATATGCCCCTCAATTAAGGACAGAGATTTTCCAAGTAGATAAAACAGCAAAACTCCACTATATGCTGCCAATGATAAATCCACTTTAAAGATGAAGAAAGGAGTGTGCCTGGGTGGCTCAGTCAGTTAAGTATCCAATTCTTGATCTCAGCGTTGTGAGTTCGAACCCCATACTGGACTCCACAGTTAGGCATGCAGTCTATTTTTAAAAAATATAAATAAACGGATAAAAATAAAGATAAAGACACAGGGTAAAAGTAGAAAAGAGAAAAGATATACCCTGATCAAAAGAAAGCTGGAGTGGTTTTATTAATATCACACAAAGTAAATTCCAGATCAAACAATATTAAAAGGGATAAAGAGAAACATTTCACAATGATAAGGGAGTCAATTCATCAGGGAGACATAGCAATTTTAAATGTGTATGCATCTAACTGAACTTTGAAATACAAAAGCTGATTTGACAAAAGCACAATTACGGTTCAATTTCAATCCTCCACTCAGTAAAAGAAAAAAATAGATTAAAAATCAGTTTAAAGTTGAAATTAAAATATCTTATGACTTAGCCTCAAAAATAACACACTGTCACTTCTGTTATATTCTACTCGGTACACAGATCCAATGTGCTGGATAGTATACAGCGTGTAAATACCAGGAGACAAGAGTCATCTGTGGCCACATAGAGACTGGCTATTACAGATTAATAATAGGTAAAATGTCCTGGGTAAGATTGTCATTATCTAAGATTATAAAGCATTACATAGCAATAAACTTGCTAATGCAATAAAAACGCTAGCCAATCTAATAGATGATATGAGCATTTTAATCATAGCAATCTTGCTGTTGTTTTTTCTCATTTTAACTAGAATCAATGCACATTGCTTATAAAGACATTTCTACAACAAATCAAAATTGATTTTGATAAAATAGGAGCATGGTTTGTGGTGGCATCACAATACAGGTAGGGCCATACAACTGGGAAGGGATCTTGATTAACAAACTCACTTAAGTATATCACAATACATGTACAATCATGATACATATATAATTCCTCTAAGTATACACTCTGTCATGCACCTCATTTGAGATTTTTTTTGTTAAAAAAACAGAAATTAGCATCAGCCAGGAGCTGATGCCATTACCAGCTGGAGGAAAAAAGGGTGAAAGTGGATTTACCAAAGCCCAGGGACGGTGTCATGGCCAGGTATGTCTGCTCTAAGCTGGATCCACGGAGGATATGTGACCCCTGTTAGTGGTAATACCAAAGGCAGAGAAAGAAAAGAATAAATGCTTTGGCTTCTCTATTCCTTCACCCTCCAATCTCTCAATAATGCCTCCCCTTGGCCAAATCCATTTGGCAGCCGTTAATAAATGTATTTGTTTCCTACTGCTGCTGTAACAAAACAGCTCAAACTTTCAACACTCCATGACATAAGTTTATTTTACAGTTCTGAAGATGAGAAGTCCAGAATCAGTTTCACTGGGCTAAAGTCAAAGTGTTAGATAGATTGGTGCCTTCTGGAGGCTCTAGAGGAAAATCTGTTTCCTAGCTTTTTTCCCTCTCTAGAACTGATTTCCTGCATTTCTTGGTTCACAGTGCTTTCCTCCATCTTCAAAGTTGCAAGGGTAACATCTTCAAATTTCTTTCTCTCTGTTCCCACTCTTGGCTTCTGTTGTCACAACTCCTTCTCTCTGACTTTACTGATTACATGAACCCGCCTACATAATCCAAGGCAACTTTTCCGTCTCAAGATCTCTAGTTTAATCACATCTGCAAAATCTCCTTTGCCATGTAAAGAAATATATCCACAGGTCTGGGGATTAGGACATGGACATCTTTGGAAGACCGTTATTCTGTCTACCACAATAAGGGAGCCTGGGAGGTCACCTGCAGGGCTCAAGCCTCCTGGGTACAGCCATAGAAGGGATTGCAAAAGAAATTAATCTCAAGGCAAAGAGAACCAAAACCAGACCCTCATTCAGAGAAGAAGTTCTCTAACTTTTCAGTGTTGAAATCTTACACAAAAGGCTTCATTTCTTTGTCTTTCTCTTCCTAAACACTATCAATTAATGAATTACTGTCTTCATCATGTCTCCTAGAATAGACTCGGGAGACAATGCTACTCAACTGAAAACAATTCACTGACAGACAATGATAACACAAACAGCAAGTTTTCCCTCTGGTTTTGAACTTGTAGAAACTGAGTGGGTTTTTTAAAAATCATATTCATATTTTCATCTTTTACCTACTGCTTCCTTTCCAGACTATATAGGTTTGCTTTTCTTGTGTTGGGTTTGTTAAAGAGGAAAGGAGCAATCCCCACATACTGTCATCTAGGACATTTAAAATCTTTCATCAAAGACATGTCATCACAACAAGAACACTGGGTCTTCTTAACAGAGGTGGGTCACAAATTACGACCTGTGCATTCACCAGCTGTGAATGTAGCCTCAGCATCTCTCTGTATATCACCTTCTTACCTCTGTATCCAAGTATCCATGATCCAGCATTACACCTGCCCACTGTCCACCCACTGGTCTCCCACCATAGCACTGTCCTGATACACAACTTCAGAGGCAGCCCCTAGAGGAAATGGAACCTTGGCAATTACCATGGTTCATTTGCTTAAGTCAGTTTTACTGTCTGTGTACAACTGAAAGACCATAACCTAAAATGGTCACTGGCTTCTTGCTTATTGATCACACCAAGCATGTGACAGAGTCCAATTGGTAAAAAAGGAATATCAGGTAATGGCTAGTCTTCAGAGAGTAGAGGGAATTTGTGATTGGTTACTGCCACTTGCATTACTCATTGATATCAAGAATGGCCATGAAGGGCCAAAATGTTAAGACTGCCAATGAATTGTAGATGTTTAAGAAAAATACTAGAATACAAAAACTCCATGAGGGCAGGAACTCTGAGGGTCTTGTTTGCCATAGAATCCTCAGCACCTAGGACAATGCCTGGCTCAACTGAATGCTGTCCCATTACTCAATGAATGAATGTATTACTCAATTTAACTTAAAAAAATCATTTGCTATAACATTACTCCTTTTGGACTGAAAATCTATAAACCATACTCATCACTACAACTCATTCTTTCTTTCTCCAAATCATGTATATAGAAAAGTTCAAACATACAAAAAAGTTGAAAGAATAGTCAAATAAATATTCATACAGCAGCTGTCTAGTTTGGTAATTGTTAAAAGTTTTTTGTATTTAATTTATTTTTTTTCAATATTTCATTTATTTATATTTGTAGACAGACATGTGTACCAGTTAAAGTTCAGAGACACAGAACCACCACATCTCTATATATCCCATTCATGTATTTGTTTTTATATATCTGTAAGGCCATTATCCTCATGTCTGATGCTAGAGCTTGAAGTCCACAGGGCAGGAGTCAGAAGGGAAGACCAATGTAAAATGGAAGAGATCAAAGCTGGAACCCCACAAGGATGGACAGATGGCTACTCCTCAGTTGGCAGATTTGAGTCATTTTTGTTATCTCCAAACTTGATGGGACAGATGTCCTGCAAAAGCCAGCCCCTTCCTCATGAAGCTGAACACATACACCTGACCCAAGAGTCTAAGAAGCTGAAGGGAAATCCAAGGGAAGGTGGACTGGTTGCAGGCCCATATGCTCATTCAGGCCAACAAGGGGAAAGGTGAATCAGCTGCTCAGGGAAGTGCAAGACCTACAGAATGACTAGAGTGTCCCTGTGCCCTCAGAATCTCCCACAAATGTCCTTGGTCACCCATGGAACCACATACCTATAGGAAAGGTGACCCTAGGAAACAGATCAGCATAGCCAAGCAAACACATTACAAAGCCACCATCTCAAATCAAGCTTCAAAACTGCTACCATCCCACCCCTAAATTGTTCCACTTTCACCTGAAGTGTCCCTTCCAAAATGACATCTGAGGAATTATAATGACATATGTTCAGCTCTCATGAGTAGTATGGATTAAGTGTTTGAAACAAGCCCTAGGCACTGTTGCAGTTTGATTTTACTTTCACTTGACATAGTATCTTCTGTTCTGGGAAGATTTTGTTAAACCCACCTGGCCTGGTTTAGCATTGATGTTTTACTTCGCTCCACCAAACAATAGAATAAGATCATCAGAATCATTTTGACAAATACTAAACTTTTATTTTCGTCAGGAAAAACAAGTTAGCATAAAATTTCTGATGGGAGCCTGCCTCCCAACTAACAGCTTGAGTTTTAAAATGAATCCTTTGACAAATGGCTTTTCTCCCATTCACAAGCTGCTATGATAAAATCTCCATCCTGGAAAAAGAAAACCATTCCAAATGTTTCTTCTCAAAGATCTGTATTGTAGCTCTCATGAAGTATCGCTGTCTCTTGTTTTGTTTTTGAAGGGATTCAGAAAAAGTCTCCCCAAAATTTGCCACTTTGGCATGTGGACTATTTTAAATTGAAGATAGTCAAGACCCAGGAGACACAAGAAAAACTTTCATCTCTCCTTTAAACTAGCTAAAAGAATTTGGATAGGGGTCAAGCCCCAGAAATAAAGCTATTACTAAGAGATCGCTTTCTTATCTTCATGACCTATCCACATGGCAGGACAAACATCTGATCACCAAACAACTGATCTTCTCAACTTCCTGTGAATTGCCCTCCTTCTCTTTGAAGCTCCAGGCCCCATCCCTTTTCTTAGCTCAAGATGACATATAAGCCTCAGTTGTCCAGCTTGTACTCAGGTCTCATATTTTTGGGGGGCCCCCTACAAACATAATGAAATAAACTTAATTTAATAAAGGTTTTCTCCTCTTAATATGTCATGTTAATTTGATTATTATACCAGTCAAAAAACCTAGAAGGGTAGAAGGAAAAAATCCTCCCCCACTACCAACATTTTCTTTTCTTGGCTCTCCTTGGGTAGGCATTGCTAAACCTGTTAAAAAATTTATGTATTGTCTCTCATTAGAATCAGACTATTCCTTCAGCTTCTGAAACTTGAGCTGAATTAGGAACAGCAGATGAAGAATTTGTAACCAAGCAAAACTCCATAGCAACAAGTAATTAAAGTTGATTATAATTGTAAGACATTTACTCAGGATTTTTTTTAAATTCTTAAGAGAAATTCAGTATGAAAGAACATCTCAGAATTTCAAGGCACATAAGTTGGCAACAAGTAAAAACCATTCATGTTAGGTTCAGTCATTCAAAAAATGGATGCATATTTTAGGCTTGATAAAAAGCTTTACTTTGAGAATTCCAACAAAGTCTGATCCCCAGCGAAGCCTGGGATGAATTCCGTATATATGTTTCTTATCTGTGTGCAACCTTGAGTGGAGTCTTCTCTAGTGAGAGCTGTATCCCTGGTAGTTTGGTTTCCAAACTAGTCCACAAAATCTTGTTTTACCCACATACACCCAAATTACCACTCTAATCATACTATTTCAACTACTTCTAGCTGCATTGTTTCATGCAAAATGAATCTTGAATTCCAAGTTGCAATGCCAAGAACACATCTTCCCTGAATCCAAGAGCCAGAACAAGCAACTGCAATGGGTTTTAATTTTACTTAGTAAAATATAACTCTAGGTTAGCACTTCCCAAAACATCCCTTGGAAAGTTCCCCAAAACAGAAAGGGAGGGAAAGTCCAATCAAATAAGCTCAGGAAATTGTAGGGGAGGAAATAACTTCCCCCCATCCTCTTGAGTTCTTAGTTGAAACCCCTAAATAAAAGATAGATGAACAAAAGATAAACAAGCTGAAGTTGATTAACATATATACCTCACTATATACGTAGAACATACCCAAAGGAAAGCGAGCAACTCCCCAGGTGGCCCAAGATACCATCTTCAGCTTAGATATCATTTTAGCTAAAGACAAAAGTAAGAAAGATATGTGTCGGTGTAGGAGAAGCCAATCCCAGAGAGGTTGCTAGGAAAGCCATGGTAAATAAGGGCAAGGATGTTATGCAGATTTGAGTGGTGACTTCTCCACTGATAGAAGTTTCTCATGGTTTAGAGAATTTCCTAATTCATCCTTCTTTTCCTGGTACGGAGAAAGAGACACCCATACAAATGGAAATTTTTCTTTATACATGTTAATTTCCCTTTAAAAAAGGTAATTTCAACTTCATTTTCAGAACTTTTCCTGTGTCTGCTGTGTCTCAAAATAATCAGCTCACATTAATCCTTCTGCCAAAGAAACATATTTTGGAGTAGTGCATTCTGCTATCCTTCAAAGTGCTGCACCTCCTCTCTGTGTCTCTGAAGACTTCAGTTCATATTAGGATATGTTAAAGAATGACTACAGGAGACAATTTTGGTGACACAAACAAATTTTATTTAACACTCTGCAGTGTGAGCAGTCTCCATGAGAATGGCAAAATGGGGCAGAAGGCGGGATCTTTCATAAGGTAAAGAACAAGGAGCCTGGACCTCCTCTCTTGTCCGTCAGCTGGAACCAGATGCCACCATCAGTTTATGACTGACCCCATCCCAGTTGAGCCTTCAGATGAGCCCCCAGCCCTAGCTGACACCTTTAGTACAGCCTGTGATGGACAGGGAAGCAGAAGGCCCACCTAAGCCACCCTCAGGTTCCTGACCCATAGGAGCTCTGAGATAATAAGATGTGTTGTTTCAACCTGCAAAGTGGAGGTAATTTAAACAGATAAGTAATACAACAGCATTTGGAAAACTTCTACTTCCCAAACTTCCTGTATACATTTATACTGTATTTGTTCTATAAGGCTTCCATAAAAATTGTCCAGAAACCCGGTGGCTTAAACAAGAGAAATTTATTTGCTCACAGCTCTGGAGGCTGGAAGTCTGAAATTAATGTGTGTGCAAAGACATGCACTCTTGGAACCCTGAAAGGGGATCCTTTCTTACCTTTTCCCACCTTCTGGTGGTAGCTGCGGTCCTTGCTATTCCTCGGCTTCCAGCTGCAGTACTCCGTTCTCTGTCTTCACCTACATGTGCCCTTCTCCGTTTGTCTGTCTGCACACGGCCGTCTTCTTGTAAGGACAGCAATTGTACTGGATTCGGGGCCCACCCTACTTCAGTATGGCCTCATCTCAATCACATCTACAATAAGGCTATTTCCAAAAAAGTTGGAGGCATTGGGATTCAGACCACACATATCTTTTTTTTTCTTTTTGATGGTTGGGGGAGGGGGAATTCAACCCATAATATATAAAAGGATATTTTTAACTACGTGATGTCATTTTCTGAATTAAACACGCTAATCTAACCACCATTTTTTTTAAAGATTTTATTTATTTATTTGACAGAGATTATAAGTAGGCAGAGAGGCAGTCAGAGAGAGGAGGAAGCAGGCTCCCTGCTGAGCAGAGAGCCCAATGCGGGGCTCGACCAGGACCCTGGGATCATGACCTGAGCCGAAGACAGAAGCTTTAACCCACTGAGCCACCCAGGTGCCCTAACCACCATCTTTTTACAGAGAGTAAAAGTTTGTTATTCCTGATCCATATGTGACTGATTAAATGCAAAACAAAAAGTGAGAATTGTCAGGGACATCAATCACTTATAAAACCCAGTGATTCACAATGTCAAATAAATGCCCCGGCCAGATGACCTGTATAATATTTCCGGTTGACACAATTACTGCTCAGTGGAGGAAGGTAGCGGGGCATGAAAAGGATAGTATTTTGTTTCTACCACTGATATGAGTAATAGGACAGCTGGGAAGTTATGGATCTGGAAGATGAGAGTAGTTTAAGGAGAAATACAATGTTCAATACAGTTTCCAAACGAAGATTTTTATAATGGTAACAAGATATACCCTTAGATAATCCTCCACAATCTCCTTTTATTGTTCGTCCCTGGCAATATGCCTTTCACACAGAGGGCACCCAACATGTTTGCATGAACTAGTGGATCAGCATAACAAGCAGCTTGGGCAGAAGATGTGTCCGGAGACTGTTGTTCTCATTCTCCTATTCCAGGGGAAGCCTGGGTGTCAGACAATGACCTGCACATGGTCATTTCCAGGTCTTAAAACCACATTGTCTGATTCAGGGTCTTATATGTCTGTCCTTGAATACAACATCTAGAAAAACAACAAAAGGTGTGTTATTGGGAGGTAGAATCAGGAGTAGGGTACATAAGCCACGAAGAGGAGAGGAAGAAAGGAAAGAGGGTCCACGTTTCTCTGAAAAAAGTCCAGGCATGTGGGTCGGGGGCTGTCTTTAGCCCCTCTTCTCCTCCTCCTGTTCCCTATAAGGTAAAATCTAGAATGGGTATGTATGCAAGATGTCCTCAGGAACCTATAATCCTTTCTGAGCATTATAACAGCAACAGTCAGAAACATTCTAATAAAGAGGCAAGAACTAATTGGAGAACATGAATCTTAATTAGCTTGCCCATCAATATCAAAACTCTAAAATGTTATTCATTAGGCAGGTACCTTGGTGCACGAGCAAGGATTAAGAAGAATCCCAGTAAACTGGGTCATCAAGATATGGTGTCCCACACAAGTACTGCTCCATTGACTTTATCAATTTCTCTGATCATCAAAGACCCTCACCAGAAGAACCCATTGCTTCATCAAAGCATAGCATTTGAAAAAGTATGTGCAAGATCTGCTGGAGGTTATAACAGCTGCAGTCTGCTCATCAGGAGACCGGGACCTGGTGGTGGGTGGGCTTTGCGTAAGTAAATGATGATCTTGGGAAGGCCCTGAAGCCATAACCTAATGGATTCTGGTTTCCTGTATAAAATGAAATGAACCAAATGTGACAATCTGTCACACAAACCCCTCCAATAATCACTCACCCAAAATGACCCAACAATAAAGAATGAATCAGCTCTGGAAGTACAAGGATAAGACAGGTTTGGGGCTTCATTGAATTTGCTGGCTCTGGTCCCATGCCTCAGATTCTCTTAGCTCTTCTTCTTGCCCTGCATCAATCTCATCTTTGTAGAAGAAAGATAGACCCAAAATGCATACCCGGTAGCCTCTAGCACACTCTTCGTCGCTCGTCTCTGGCTGGCATGCATTCACATGCCCATTTCTGGAGCAGTCACTGGGTGGAGCTGGCAGTCAGCTTCAGGAGGACAGAAGACCTCCGCACTTCTGCCACAGGTGTGCTCTGAAGCTCACCCAACTGCAAAGACTCAACACATTTTATGAAATGACATAAACAAATCAAAACTGAGAAAAATAAAGGAAACCAGATAGCAACATAACTTTAAGGAAAAATAATGTAACTAAGTCAATCCTGAATCTCCCAGTGATCCTGCACACACCCTGAGGACCCCTATCTATTAGCTCCCCGCTAAATTTAAAGGGGGGTTACATGCACATGTCATCTTTCTCTATGATGGCTTTACTACTACAGGCCTTTCTCCATGATGCATGGGGTGGTTAGCTCTTCCTAAAGAAGAGGCATTGGCGTAAGTTGCTAAGAGGAAGGTTGCACACTTTCTACTGTGTGTGGCTATGCACACCTATGCATACTTACCTGAATGTGTGGCCCGAATGTGTGGATGAGCATATGTGTTGTGTTTCTTTCTTTGAACCAAGAGGGAGGATTGTCCAATAGTTACTGGCCAAATGGATAAGGCATCTCATATTTAATTACGCTAATCGGCTTCTTTCTGGACTAAATCTTAAAAGTCATTTTCAGATTCCAGGTCAGAATTATGTAGACATATTGTGCAAGTTTGTGGCAGGACCCAGTCTTTTATAAAGTTACAAATGAGAAAAAATAGTTAGTTTGGTAATAATTCCATGATTTATTTTATCGCCTTTAATTAAAACCTTTTGTGTCAAGATGGTAGTTCATATAATAATAAGTGTTTCATTCAGCTGAAACACCGAGATAGGCTCCTAGAGCAATTTCTTCTGTTTAATACAATCATGATCTTTGTGATAGTTATTTTGGCAAGAACTGGACTCCATGTATCACTATTTAGCGCGTAGGATGGCTGATATATATGCTCCAGTACCGAGCAATGAACACACCAATGCCCTTCAAATGGGCCATTCAAACATCAGCGGGAGAACAGAATCTTGGAATCTTCGAGTTTATTTACCCCACTGTTCTTATTGCCCAGATACACCACTGGAGGTGAAGTGAAACTTGCAAACATTCCCAAGGTAAAAATAATCTGATGTTAGCAAAGTACAAATTGAATTGCAGATCTTTTGACTCTAGTTACAGTGTTCAGTGATTTTTCTGTGCTGTCTTCTTCAGAACAATGATACTCACAGACCTCTTGGGCTATCATTACATGCAGCAGCTAGTACATTCATGTTATTCAAACCTGGGGGCTAAGGAGCATCCCCATGCAACTGTTACTCTGGCTACTTAAGGATGACTGGCTAACGCTAAGGATTTGCCTTCATTTATTTTTATTTTTAAAGGATTTTATTTATTTATTTGAGAGAGAGAGAAAGCGTGAGTTGGAGGGCAAGGACAGAGGGAGTGAGAGCAGACTCCCCACTGAGCAGGGAGCCTGATGCCAGCCTCCATCCCAGCACCCCATGATCATGACCGGAGCAGAAGATAGATGCTTAACCAACAGAGCCACTGAGGTCCCCCAAGGGTTTGCTTTTAGAGTGGAGACGTATAAAAGAAAAAGCACAAAGAAGCACGTTTTAAATATGTGTCTGCCACTAAGATGGAGAGACATGAGCTGATGTTGACTAAAACATATCAGAGGGAAACCCAGACAGCTAAGTGCTGGGTTACCTGGTCCTCAGGGAGTTATTGTTCATGCTCACAAGGACAGCATTTGTAAGCATTGTCATACAGATAGGTCACAGGTTTATTACACATCTTATACTAACCAGTGTAAAATTATTTTTACAGACTTTGAGCAATCGGCTTCTTGCAAGAGAGGCACATGTGAGCAGAGCATGCATTCTTTGACCAAGCAGTTCCACTTCTGGGGGATCTTCCTGAAGATGTCATCAGGTTCTCAAAATGCATGATCAAGTGCATTTAAGTCCTTGCTATTTTAGTTAGTTCAATTTTAAAATATTTAATAATTTGCCATAGAAGATTGACAGGCTTCCCAAACTATAGAATAGTGTGCTGTCCTTAAAGATAATTACCACCATGTGTAGTAGCATGGGAAATTGCTTATAATATAATTCGTGTGTTAGGTTTCTAGGGCTGTCATAACAAATTACCACAAACGGGTGGCTTAAAACAACAGAGATTGACTGACTCACACTCATGGAGGCTGGAAGTCTGAAACCAAGGTATCAGCCAAGGTGTCAGTAGGGCCATGTTCCCGACCAAGTTCCCAGGGGAGAATCCTACCTTGCCTCTTGCAGCCACTTGTGGTTCCAGACATTTGTGGTCTTGGAGCTGTATAACTCCCATATCTGCCTCTCTTCTCACGTGGCTTTCTCCTCTGTGTGTCTCTGTGTCCTCCCCTCCTTGAAAGGACACCTGTCATTGGATTTAGGACCTACCCTGGAATCAAGATGCTTTCATCTTGAGATCCTTAAATGAATTCTAATGGCAAAGACCCTTTTTCCAAATCAGGTCATATTCATGGGTTCTGGGAAGACATATCTTTTGGGGGGAGGGGAGAAAGGCACAATTCGATCTATTATAATTAGTTATTATAAACTTTATGCGGTCCTACTACAACAATGTACATATACACAGTGGGTAACACCATTTTTAGGATGGGATTGGAGAGCCAACACAAATATGAAAAGACCCCGCCACTGCCCCCCTATGCAGAGTTAAGAGAACGAAGGAATCCTGGAGGCCAGAAGTCCCCAGAAGGCGTTGGTGGGTTTGGTTCCTTCTGGAGGCTCTGAGGGAGGATCAGGTCCAGGCATATCTCCTAGCTCCTGGTTGTTCTGGCAATCCTTGGCTTTTCTTGGCTTTTAGGCAAAAACTCCAGTGTCCACTCCATTGTCATATGACCTTTCTTCCTGTCTCCATGTCTCTGTTTCCTCTTATAAGGACACAGTCACTGCTTAGGGTCCATTCGAATCCAGGATGACCTCATCTTAACTAATTACATCTGTAAAGACCCTATTTCTAAATAAAGTCACTTTCTGAGGTTCTGGATAGATGTGAGTTTTGGAGGAATATTACTGAACCCAAGTCAGCTGGCATGGGTTATCCCGAGTCAGTCCAGCGTGGGGGTCATGAGTGGGCTAGTAAACCTGGAGGAGGCGGCTAAGGTGTGGTACAAGATGCTCTGGGGATGACCAGAGAGTCACAGGAACCATCTCGAGGGGAGCTCTGTCAGCTCCAAGCCCAGGCCAAATGAACCCAGGAAAAAAAGAGCACAGGATATCATTTCTAAAGAGTCCTAAGTGGAAGAACCAGACTTACCACAAGCCAGTCCCCAGGGCAAAGAGTGCAACTCCCCAAAACTGTCCGGTACCCCCCTGCCACTGCTGGCAGGGCGAGTGTGAGAACAGAAACCACGCATATTAAATACAGTGCATTTTCTTGAAAATGTGAGTTTTGCTACCACAAAAACTCACTTAAGAGTTGAGATGGGGGGCGCCTGGGTGGCTCAGAGGGTTAAGCCTCTTCCTTCGGCTCGGGTCACGATCTCAGGGTCCTGGGATCAAGTCCCACGTCGGGCTCTCTGCTCAGCGGGGAGCCTGCTTCCTCCTCTCTCTCTGCCTGCCTCTCTACCTGCTTGTGATCTCTCTCTGTCAAATAAATAAATAAAATCTTTAAAAAAAAAAAAAAAAAGAGTTGAGATGGGATGTCCCTCCCCCAATGTGTGCCTCAAAGTGGGAAAGAGTAGGAGGCCACCCTCTGAGCCACCACCAGGTGTCACACAAGCTGATCCATTGAGCTGGTCATTGAGGGAGCATCGCAGGGGAACAGGTGACAAAGCAAAAAAGAAAAGAAAGCAAGGAAGGGTGGAATGAACAGGAAGCCTTCCACAGTGGCTGCAACCACGTGGAGCTCTCTTGGATGAAGCACCAACAGCCCCTGTGCTTCTGCCCACAGAACGACAAGCACGTCCCACTTTCATTGTGACCTAGTTCCTGGGCCTCGCCCTCCTCACCACAGGCCCGCAGAGCCCCGCTTAGCAAATCCTGCCACCTAGTGCCCTCCAGCTCCCTCCCAGCACTCTGAAGCAGCTGGGAGTCTAAGGAAACAGCTCCTTTTTTCTTACCCTCCCCCACTGCACCCACAAAGCCATTACCTCCACCACATCTTAGTTCAGGGAAAAATAAGGCTCAAATGTCTTATCGGCTCACCAGTTTTGTTTTTTCTTCTGAGGCAGGTTTTGTTTGGCTTTTAGGAATGCCAGTTTTCTGAGAGTGAAAGCCAAGGGAGTGTCTATTTGGATATCCAAAGAAAGAATGCCAAGGTCATGGGCACAGGAAAACTGGGAATGAACCCAGGTCCTCATCTGATTGCATAAACTGGGAACTCCAGGCCTTCACTCTAAAAAGAATTAAATAGACGGGCAACAGTGGGAGTGTTTCAGAAACCTTTAGGGTAAATCAATTCTCCATGCCCACCGGTGTGGAATCCCCACAGCTGATGCAGAGAACCATGCTCCCTGACTTGGTGTATAGAATCCTTAATGCACATCTATCCAAGGGGTAGGTGAGTCTGCAGGGTGGGCTCGCAATGGTTTTATAAGAAGTCACACCGGAAACATCTGATGGCCAAAGTGGTCTACCAGGCCAACAGTCTGGCTATCATTCTCTTTGCTTCCTATCTACTGAGAGAACTTCGAACCCACTGGTTAACTTTCTAAAGGTTTATTTATGTATTTATTTATTTAATACTTTAAATTTTTTTTAGGGAAGGGAGAACACAATTCAGAGAGCTGAGATGTAAGCTCTGGGTTTGCCTCTTACTAGCAATAGGGTGAGTTTTCTCTAAGCCATGCCTTCCTCATTGGTCAAATTACAGTTATAGTGGCAGGCACCCAATAGGGTTATTTTAAGAATTACATGATGGAATCCATGTGGAGTGCCTGCCTGGTCTGTGGTGTCCAATAAATGATAGCTATTTGGCTGTTTGATTCAGTGATTGTGGTCAGGTGAGGAATGGCCTCCTAAACATGACCACATCCTAACCTCCAGAGTCTGTGAGTGTGTTATCTTACAAGGTAACAGGGATCTTGCAGATGTGTTTAAGTTAAAGAACTTGAGATGAAGAGATCCTGAAATATCTGGGTGGACCCAATGAATCACGAGGTTACTTATAGGACAAATGTGGCATGGTCACAGAAAAGGCCGTGAGTGTTGGAAAGGAAGGCTGGAGACTTGACCTTTGAAGATGGAGGAGGGGCTCTAAGCCAGGGAATGAGGAGGACAGCCTCTAGAAGCCAAAAAAAAGCAAGGAAATGAATCCTCCCTGGAGACTCCAGGAAGAACACAACCCTGTTAAAAAATACCTTGATTTTGCCCCAGGAGACCCATTTTGAACTTCAAACCTTCAAAACTATAAGATGATACATTTGTATTATTCAAAACCATTAAAGTTTGTGCTTCAGCAGCAACGAGAAACCAATGTAGTTATAAATACCCAAATCTCCCGGTGTAGCTGACCTCATGACACTGGTTCAGGATCTTTTTATAAGAGGGATTCCCTCCCTGTCACTAGCCCAAAGATCCAGTCAGGGTGAACATATTAGTGAGTTATATATTGATTGAAGTAGCTGACCATTAACCATGGTAATAGAGTCAAATTCAAATCATATTTTCAAAATGAGTAACATCACTTGGAATAAAACAGGCCTGCACCCCAAACAGAGCAAAACAATGAAGGACAACAGGGAGAAAGCTCATGTGAACACTGACCGAAGATATAATGGAAAATACATGTTTGATGCTCTGCCTAATTTGGAACATGGGAGGAGAATGGCTGAAGCAGTCTACTACCAAGACAAGAGAATATGGAAACCAACACAGACGATGGCACCAATCCTAAGCCACATCCCACATGTAAGGCCATGAGAACACCAGGAGGGAGAGAAGCAGACTGAGCTGCACAGGGGAGAAATCAGCTCTGGGGGCCTTCCAGGGTCGATGCAGAAGACCTCGCAACATGGAGGGTGGAGAGGAGAGTGGGGTCAAAGGGAGAAGGAAGACAGAAGACCCATGGATTTTGGATAAATATGCAAACTCAAACACATGAGTTTGAGAAAGCTGAGGGTCTCATATCTGTGGCTTCTCTCATTGACCTCTTACTGTTTTATGTAAATTCTATTGGCAAGTCCATCAAAATGAGCAGCTTTGGACTGCTTCTCTCCCTCTGTCTATTGGCATCTCCAGGAGGATGGGTTCTTACCATGGGGAATCCATTCCTTTGGCAGGGTGAACCGGTGGGTAGAATCAGGACTGTAGCAACCATGACAGTTCAGAGATAGAGCAGAAATATCCTGCTGTTGTGTAGAAATGGCTCTAGTCAGGGGACATAAGGGGTGGATGTTGTCACAGATTAAATCTGGGATTCAGTTTCTCAAAGTTCCCAGGGTGGGATGAAGGTTACAACCCTTCTGGTGTGTCTAGTTCTCTTGACCACCAATGCTCACCTTTCTGCATCTGACCCTCGCAGCTCACTGTAGTTCACTGCCTGATCCTAGCCAGAGATTTCATATGTTGCATGGATCAGTGGCTCCATCCATCACCATGGCAGCTGTGGCTGGGCTCCTGACTAGGAAACATTATTTGCCCTTGGACAATGGTAGGGCAACCACAGGAAACCATACAACATAACAAGGATGTTATGTTACCACTTCTGGAGAAGTCTCACCTCCAGAAAGACTTCAGGGGAATCCAGCCCCCACCATGTTCTAGGCTCCTTGTGTCCCAAGACCACCCTCCCAGGCCCTACACCTGCCCATTGCAGCTGCAGCTCCAGCCGAAGCCCCTTTGGGCTTCTTTTCCTCACCCCACTCACATTCATCCACAATGGGCCCCTCATACCCTCCATAAAATCTACCATTTACATAAGCAGAGCTCTTCATATAGACAGTTGTGCAAGATGGAAAAATCCTCATTTGCCTTCCTTGGGTTGCAGAAGGACTGAAGATACCTCAGCCTAGAGAAGAAGAAGACAGGTGTGAGGAAAGACAACAGAGAAAGAAGGAAAGAGACAGTCCAGAAAGCTCAGAGGTGATTAAGCTGAGCTTTATTTTAAAAGGCCAGAACATGCCATCCCTAATGACGAGAACTTTGTAGATTGTTTCTTACTTTGTCCCCGTCCCACTTCTCCTGAGCCACTAATGCCCAATAATCTCTGAAGAAATCAGGCCATGTATTGTGAAGTGTACATAAAATCAATCTTAAGACCAGAATTAAATCTCCCGCTATGGTCTGGAAGGAAAGTAACACAGAAAAGAAGACCCACAAAACAGTTTGGGAAGTTGCCCCAAACCTGAGGAAGACACCAGCAAACGTTCAGGCTAAGGCTCCAAAGGTAAGACCTGAGTGTACAGCTTTCCTCGCACATGTCCCCTGGACGAGGGAAGACAAGCGTGGTATGTGATGGGTTGGCGACACGCCAAGCCACACGAAGACATTTGAGGATGGAAAAATGAAAAAGAATGTTAAATGTTGGAACCCTGGGCAATTTTTCATCCAAGCTGTGAAGGGACAAGGGAGGTAAATGCGGTCCCTCTGTCGAGGGGTGTTCATGTTCCCAGGGGCTCACAAGAATGAAACATTGTTATGCTTGTTCACACTGCTAATGATTCCCTAGCCAACCTGTCACCTCATACAGATTGGCTCCCGTCACACCTGCCTCTGGATAGAGGACAAATTGTTCTGCTGCCAACCCCAGAGTTGGCACAATGACATTTCTAGGGAGAGGTTTTTGTCACTATTCCTTGTACTGGGATTCCGATAGAGGTGGGAGCTGGAAGAGGACAGGTGTGTGCTGATCAAAAGAAACCCATGAACTCTTTTGGGTCAACAGGAAACCACTCACCTGAATTCTGGCCTGAAGGAATTAGAAACAGTCTCGGCAGAGCCTGGAGGTCCTACACTCACAGTTTGTATTTTTGTAGTCCCCACCCTTGCCCACGGTGGATGAGCCCCTTTCCCCCACTAAGCGTGTCTATCCATGCTGGTCTGCTAGCATCCTGGGAACATCAGTGCTTGGAGAAGGCATGGGCTGAGTGAGAGCACGGTGCCTGTGCTCGGTGAGGAGGATGACATGCACAATCCCCAGGCACATATTCACAGAACAAATCAGACAGTTTCTTTGCCAGATACATGACCCAGCAGACTCCTACTCCTGTGCCCATGAGTGTTGCTGAGCACACCATTTCAGGCCGAAGTCTGTTTCTTGCTATTCTCTCCTTCCAGAACACAGTGGCAGAAATGTGTTGGCAAAAATGTTTGGGGAAGGGGGCACCTGGGTGGCTCAGTCAGTTAAGCATCAGCCTTTGGTTTAGGTCAGGATCCCAGGGTCCTGGGGGGAATCTGCTTCTCCTTCTCCCACTTCCCCTGCTTGTGCTCTCCCTCCCTCCCTCTCTCTGTCAAATAAATAAAAATATTTAAGAAAAGTTTGGGGAAGGCAGATGACAGAAATACTAAAATTACTTAAATGGGGTTAATATATTGTTGTGATCACTGAAGAGGTCATACCTGTCCTCCATGGATGCAGGATACATCCTGCAGGGATGCTCCTTTATGAGACCAGGGTGCAAGGAGATGGTGAGAAGAGGGGAAAGCCACATACAAGCTGTGTTGGGTTTCACAACATTGATACCCAAACCCAGTAAGATGCACAACAGCACAAAAAGAGAGTAACAGACAACTTTCACATATGAATGGTAATCTGGACATCCTCCGTGAAGCAACTGGAATCTGGCAGCTTTTTTAAAGAATAGTAAACCATGGCCAAGTGGGGTCATTCCAGGAATGCAAAGATGGTTCGGTTTAGGAAATATATTAACATGATTCACTATGTTTTGTTATCAAAGAAGAAAGACAAATTCCAAATCTCCAACTTAAAATTCAAAAAAAAAATTCCAAAGAGGTTTGTTTGAAATTTATGTTTTTTTTTAATTTTTTAAGATTTTATTTATATATTTGACAGACAGAGATCACAAGTAGGCAGAGAGACAGCAGAGAGAGAACGGGAAGCAGGCTCCCTGCTAAGCAGAGAGCCCGATGTGGGGCTTGATCCCAGGATCCTGGGATCATGATCTGAGCCGAAGGCAGAGGCTTTAACCCACTGAGCCACCCAGGCGCCCCTATATTTATGTTTTAAACTCTTAGCAGTGGAAGAACGGATGCCACCCAAATAGGACTGAACTATAAACACCGCTTATACCAGACCAGAAGGCATCATGGAGCTTAAGGGTGCAACACTGAAATGCTTCTCAGAATGCTATCAAAGTGAGGACTAAGACAGGATGCTTATCACCATACCATTGTTGTCTAACCCTGTCAAAATATGCTCAAAGAGAATAAGAAAAAGAAAAAAATGGCACAGAAAAATGATGAGAGGAGGCAAAATTAATATTATTTGCAAAAGTTATATGTTATACATGGGACACTCTGGAATAGCAACTGAAAAACTTATTAAAAACAATATGAAAATTGTTAAAGACAGGCCAAAAACCTAACATATATTAGTCAGTTTATGTTATAAGATACAATGACAAAAGATTTATTTATAATAACAAAAAGAAAATACCAATAAATAATTTTTTAAATGCCAAACACAACTTTCATGCAAAAAAATAATTTTTTTTTTTAGATTTTATTCATTTATTTGACAGACAGAGATCACAAGTAGGCAGAGAGGCAGGCAGAGAGAGAGAGAGGAGGAAGCAGGCTCCCCGCCAAGCAGGGAGCCCGATGCGGGACTCGATCCCAGGACCCCGAGATCATGACCTGAGCTGAAGGCAGCGGCTTAACCCAGGAGCCACCCAGGCGCCCCAAAAAAATAATTTTTAATATGCTATATACACCTCTTACACGGACACCAAAAAAAAAAAACTTTCTTATACTATTAAGGGTCACATAAGAAGACTTTGGGAAATGGAAATGTATAGCTTACTCCCACAGAACAAAACTCAGAAGTTGAGAGATGTCAAGTTCAAAATAAGCTACAAATTTGGTGTAATTGATTTCAAATACCAACAGAATTTTTTTCATGACTTGACATGCTGATCTCAAAGTGGAAATAAAATTAGTATATGGGAATATCCAGGAAAGTTCTGAAAAATAGGCAAGATTGTGGAGCAAGACAGTTTCTAGTCTTAAGAGACATTGAGAAGCTATAGGAAGTGGGGCAGTTTGCTATGGGAGCAGGAGTAAGTCGTCACTTCTTCTTTTTTCTTAAGATTTTATTTATTTATTTGACAGACAGAGATCACAAGTAGGCAGAGAGGCAGACACAGAGAGAGGGGGAAACAGGATCGCCACTGAGCAGGGAGCCTGATGCGGGGCTTGATCCCAGGACCCCGAGACCATGACCTGAGCTGAAGGCAGAGGCTTAACCCACTGAGCCACCCAGGTGCCCCAGCAGTCACTTCTAAATGAAGGTGCAAATGACTAATAATGCCTTTACTGTATCACCCACCTGGGAAATAGTTCTCAGGGGCTTGTGACATCTTCCTGGAAAGCCAGGGGGATCTGACAAGAATTTCAGTCTCACTGGAAAGGGACTGCATTTGGATTTGTGGATTCTCATGTCCTGTAATCCTCTTGGGGCTACTGCAGAAGGGCCTGGATCCAGGAAGTCCTTTAGCTGCTGCAATTGCCAAGTGGCCTGGGAACACAGACCTCTGTCCTTGGGTACTTTCCTGGCAATATCCACTTTGACAGAAAGCTAGTTCTTCTATATTGTTGCCCAGGACTGAGAAGTCTAGAGAAAAAGAATCCACAGGAACATTTTGATGGTAGGGAGGGGCCTGCCTTTCATCCCTAATTCACCAGATGATTTATTAATTTTTTTAATTAAAATAAGTCACAAAAGGAAAGACACTCTTGACACCAAGTTGCCTGGACTGATTGTCTTTTTAAGAATAAGGAATTTTAAAAAAAGGAATAAGGAATTTACAAGCATTGCCTATTGATCTAAAACACACATTTGACATAATTATGCTATGCATGGCTACTATGTGAGTTCTTAGCTCCTAAAATCCTTAGGTAAGGTAATATTAATCTCCTCATGTAATTACTTCTTATCTAAAAATTTGATAGTTATGCCTTTTTTTTTTAAATCAGTCAATGGAAAAAGAGGAAGAGTAAAGCATTTATTAAGGACTGGAACCCATCAAAAGAAAAATCACACAATTCATGAAGCATCTTTCTTCTCTGGCACTTCTATTCTTTCCAGTGTATTTTGCTGTGAAAAGAGAGAAGGAGGGGGGAATTAGACTCTGTGGCATGCATTCCACATTCCTGCTATGGAGACGCAGGACCCAACACTCCTGGGTGTATTCAAAGGGAATCCAAGGTGGCCCTAGAGACTGGAACAACTGTGCAAAGTGCCCAGCTCCTTGAACAAAGAGCAGAGGTAACAGACACCTGCTGGGGAAGGGGAGAAGTATTCTAGTTTGAGCATGTGGAAACATATCCAGTGGAGGAGTCTGGCATGCTGTTGGTTAAGGCAGAGTCTGGAAATGGAGGGTGGAAGGCTCCCCCCGACGGATGGGCATCAAAGTGCTGGGGGTGCCTGGGATCACCTGGGAAAGAGAAGCCAGTGAGGAGAGGAAGAGCCCAGGCTGGAGTTCTGGGGACCACCTCCATTTGGGGAGCAGGAGGAAGAAGAGAGACCCATGCAGAACAGAGAGAAGACTTAGAACAGGAAAGAAACACTAGATGCAGCCACAAAGTTCAGTGGGCAAAGGGAAGGCCAGGGGGCTGGAGGCACCAAGAGCTGGAGAGAGAGAGCCACTGGAGAGAGGTCCTGGGATGCAGCAGTGCAGACAGCATTTCTTTCAAGCCAGGTGGAAAGAAGACCTGAGAGAGTAAAGAGGAGGTGGGGACGTAATGGGGGAGGGGAGACCTAAACCCTCATTATTTGCAAAAATTTGCCTACTTGCTAACATTCCTTTGTAATCCCCAAATGGATATTCCTGGTGATTTTGCATTCATTCTAAGAATGCTTAGGGTGGTGAAAAGCTAGTCTCCCAGCATCCATGTTGCTAGCCAAGGTCAAACAAGGTCATGCTCTGTCTCCTTGTTTCAGCTCATACTATAAACAAGTGTCCTTCTTGCATACCATTAAGGGCCATGCTTTGGGCATTTTTGTATTTTTTGTTGGTGATTTTGCTGTTTCAAATGGCCCCCACGCATCGTGCCGCGGTGGTGTCCAGCCCTGTTTAGCACAGAAGGCTGTGGCATGCCTTATGGAGAATACGTGTATGTTCAAGGAGCGTGGTCCAGGCCTGAGTTATGGTGCTGTTGACCGTGAATTCAATATGGATCAATAGCAGATGTTAAATAAAGTGCCTTTCAATGGAAACACACATAAAACAAGGCCGTGTACTGACTGGTTGACGAAAGGTGACCAAAGGCTCACGGGAGCCTAACCCTTACTTCCCACTGGAACAACGGCTCAGTATTTGCTAATTCAGTGTTAGCAGCAACTTTACAGATCATAACTACCAAGATACTGAGAGTGGACTGTCCTCCCTCCTTCGGGTGTGCACAACAAAAGAGCATCAGAGTAGACTGTAAGTGGACACAGCCCCACATGGCCAGCTTTCCATCTCCCAGGCACCAGCTGGTCTTT
The DNA here is from genome assembly GCF_020171115.1 of Neogale vison. Taxonomy (NCBI): domain Eukaryota; kingdom Metazoa; phylum Chordata; class Mammalia; order Carnivora; family Mustelidae; genus Neogale; species Neogale vison. The sequence goes on along the minus strand of NC_058093.1, from coordinate 41,729,929 downwards.
CCTATCTCAGATGGGGGAAGGGGTCTGGCTGCTCCGGTGGGTGGGCAGCCTTGGGAGGTTATGACAACAAGTTGTCACTCACGGGTCTGATCCCCGAATATGGAAATCACTCAGCCAGCTCACTTAAGGGGCCACACTGTAGGGTCATCCCTCCCAGGTAGCTGATGATAGGTAGGTATGTGTAAAGGCTTCCAGGCTTCTAATCTTTGCCTTCCAGTGGGAGGCTGCCTACCTAGCTTCACCCAACACGTGACAGATGTAAATAATCCTTGGGTTTCTAGGGTGCATGGGTGACTCAGTCCGTTAAGCATCTGACTCTAGCTCAGGTTGTGAACTTGGGGTCCTGAATCGAATACTGTGCCGGGCCCTGTGCTCAGTGGGGAGTCTGCTTGTCTCTCTCCCCCTGCCCCTTCCTCCTCTCTCAAATAAATAAAGTCTTTAAAAAAATAATACTAATCCTTGGACTTTTGCCCTCTCATGCTGTTTCCTATACAGGGAGATATTGACATGAGGTTGAATGTCACAGGGCAAGGAAAGAAAGACAGACAGGTATCAGTAACAATATCCCAATCTCGGAGGCATCTGGGTGGCTCAGTTGGTTAAGCATCTGCCCTCGGCTCAGGTCATGAGCTTGGGGTCCTGGGATGGAGCCTAGCGTGGGGCTCACTGATCAGCTGGGAATCTGCTTCTCCCTCTGCTCCTCACCCTGCTGGTGTGCTCTCTCTCCCTCTCTCTCTCTCTCACTAAGCAAATTTTAAAAGAACTCTTTAAATCCCAATCTTAGCATCACCTCTAAGAGCAAGAGCCTCTGATGTCCGCACTTCCTCATCTACAAAACAGAAAAGAATGACAAAGCTTCATATGAGTTGTTGCAAGATTTTTAAAAGGCAGTGCATGGGAAGGTCCATGCACAGACCCGGGCACTCTGGAGCGTTCTGATCTTGCCTGGGGCAAGGACCAGACGCGTTTGTTATGCAAACTGACAAACTCATGAAACTGATCCTTCTCAGCATGCCACCGTCCACATCAGACCTTACTTGCAATGGCCTGCTTTGCAGTTTTGGGGCCGAGTTTCAGGGGTCCACACGAATCGTCATTGCAGCATAAAGGAAAATGCCTTGCTCACGCCGCTGTGGTTTGGGTGCTTTCCGTGTGGTTTGTGGTCATCTGGCCACTGAGTAATTGAAAAGGGTGAACTATTCCAGCCATAAAGATCAAGCAAGGGTTATAGCTGAGAGATCCCTGACAGCATGAGAGTTGGGACCTGATTTTAATGGCCCCTATGTTAGAGGAGCAAATAAGAAAAAATTCCAAAGCTCATGTTGAAATCCTACCTTTTGCTATGGATTCCTATATATGAAATGATTTTCTAGCAACCTGAAAGAAGCCTAGAACATTGTTTATTAAATTACAAAAACACTTAGTCCCTATAAAACCAGGTTCGGAGGGTTCCGTGGTCCTTGAATCAAAGACTCTGTCTTTGGGGAGCTCCCCACCAGAAAAATGACATCCACGACTTGAACACGGTCATCCTGCCTTGGGTCACGCATGTGTTTTTTCCTTCTTTCCAGACTGATTATTATGTTCTAGACATTATTCTTAACTTTATGGTAGTAAACTAAAATAACTAATAAGAATGAGGGCCATGAGTTGCTAAGGAGGTCATGATCTAGCAGGGCCAAAACCAAGTATGAAAATAATAATGAAGCTCTGAAGGAAGGTAGCCAAGAGGTTAAGAGACTGGAGCATGATCTCACAGCTCCTGGTGGCAGAGCAGGCTTGGAGCCAGGTCCACAGACTCAGGTCCCTGTGCTGGCCTTCCCAGGCTCATTTTGGGATTCTAGGAAATTCGGAGCACCATGGAGAAATCTGAAGGTCACAGGAGCTCAGGGTCATAACTGGGACAAGGGTGGCAATGTCAAGCCTTTCATGGGTGCTGCTTTTAAAAATACATTTGATAAGCAATCAGCTTTGTTATAGAAATCAAGTCAATATTATTCATACACATGGATTGCAAACATATCGCAATCCATGTGTATGAATGTGCCCAATATGATCATATTATTAATAAATGAAACACAGCCAGTTCATGGGGAACTCTATTTTGCCCCCTGAGGATACTCTATAAAGCAAAAGGAAATAATTTAAATTGGTTAAAAAAAAAAAAAGGAATACAATGAGTCCATTTCTTCATAATGAGTAGATTCTAGATCTCCATATGAAGCCAGTGTTTATTTTTAGGAGGCACATAGATTAAATAGAAAACTTACCATTTGCATCTTTCATCCAATACAGCTTCACTAGTAAATTTTCCTTCTATTTTTGTAAAATGTCAGTTGACTTCTTTCAAATTCCAGTGGTTAAAAATTAATTATACTATGCTTACCTGATTTTTTTTTTTTTTTCCTAAATAACAGTCTCAGGCACCTAAAGTGAAGGATTCCGTCATCCCTTCAAAAATACTTGTCGAATGCTTGCTGTGTGCCAGGCTCTGGGCAGGGCCCTGGGGACAGTAGCACGTGATGTGCCCTGAGTCCTGCGTGCACTCTGCGCCCCGTGCCCAGGGCATCTGGGGCAGCCCGGTGGGACAGAGAAGAGATGAGCAACTGCAGGGCTCTGTGACGAGGACAGTTGGAAAGGGGTCAGAGTAGACCTCTCATGGGAAATGACACTGTGCTGAGGCCTGACCGGTGAGGAGGGATTAGCCAGGGAGCAGTCCCATGTGAAGGTCTCAGCACGACAAGCTGTGAGATCTCGGTACTGCTGGAGCTTAGGGCCGAGGCAGAGTTGGAGAAGTGGACAGGGGCTGGATCACCAAGACCTTTGTGCGCCATGCTAAGGAGCTCAGACTTTATCCTGAAGGTATGCAGTGTTATGCAAACTCAAGTCTGTGAAGGCTCAAACTTTGTTATTAACGTGTGTGTGTTTGTGTGTGTGTGTAAAAATGAATGTGCATTGAATTGATGTCTATAATTGCATCTGAAGATTCTTTTCAAGTGTGCCCTTTCTGATGTCCCCTTACTACATGGAAACCTTTAGAAAGACTTAGTTACATCTGCTCCAATCCCTAGTAACTGGAAATTTATATACTTGGTGATACTCAGTGTGGGTTTGGTATACCTGGGCTCAGTCTTCAGCTCCCCACCACACTAGTGGAATAGGCTATTCTTCCTTTTGGCTTAGTGTCTGCATTTTGCATACCTCTGCTTTATCCCCAAGTGAAGCGAACACTAAGGGGTTAATGTGGAAAGAATCTGACTCTTCTGTTTCGGGATAAGCTTGAGGACAGCATGTAAGGTGAACAGCATGAGGTCAGGACCTGGTGCAAAAATGCAGGCACTGGTCAGTGGTGACAGTAATGACATGAGTGGCCAATGCCAGGGAGAATGTGTGGCCATGATTCATAAGACTGGACCCCTGTGGATGTCAGGAGAAGAGAAAGGGGAAAGAAGGGTCAATGATGCTCTAAAATTTTGAGCTTGAGGAAATAAGGAGGATGAAAACAGCCTGAATTAAGGAAGGCAGTTGAAGAGGGCACCGGATAGGTTCCAGGAGGATACAGATGCCCATACCAACTTCATCCAGGACAGAGCATGGTAAGAGATGTGTGCTTGGACGTAGTTGCAGATCATTGATGAAGTCAGCAGGTGGAAGATGTGACAAAGCAATCTATGGAGGAGGAGAGGGTGGGCTAAGGAGATAACTACAAGGGGTCACCAGTATTTAAATTATTGATCAAGGAAAAGAAGGCAGATCCAGTTTCTTGGATAGGAGGGCTGAAAGCCCAGGGTGCAAAAAGCAGACCGTGAATGGGTGGAGGTGGAGGGGCAGCAGCCAAGGACCACAACTGTGTGGAGAAGCTCAGTATATAAGGAGGAAGGAGGGCAGTCACTGGGATGGGGGAGCATCAAAGGAGTGACTGTTCTGTCCATCTCTCTGTTTGCTCTTCAACTGGACATTTGATCATGTTAATGGTGACAAATACAAAAGCCACAGGAGAAAGCTCAAGGTTTGTGGGATGGGAGACACGACTAAGGGACAGAGTCTGAGAGGAGACCAGGTGGTGGGAAGGTGAGCAAAGATGAGAGCTGAATGACAGAGTAAGACATTGGAGGGCATGAGGACAGCAGTGTTAAGGCAATCTCTCCAAGCAGCTTCTATTTTTAAATACACATTTTTAACAATGTCCCCTTACCTTGAAGCTATTATTCAAAGCCAGTGTTTATTCTTGAAGTCTGTGCCACCTGTTCCGGTACCCTCGATTCCCAGGAGGAAAGATCCCTCTCGGGCTCTCTGCAGATGGAAGGACATATAGGCTCTGTCATTCACACCAAGGTCTGAGACAACATGGACCCCACGACTATGAACAGTGGGAAGAGGTGTGACTAGCATAACCAGACCCACACTGCTGAGAGATGTCCAAGAACAGGACAGCTCGGTCTTCCTTTCTTGGCTCGTCCTTCCTTTCCCCTGCGTGGTGTCACAGCTGAGCCCATGCTTATTTTTCCTCTCTGTGTAATGTGTTCCAGGCACTACTATAAGTCCTCCATGAGATCAGCTCAGTGCTTGTCACACACATTTGGTGGAATAAATTAAATTGTTATCTTCATAGAAGTCTCTGAGATGACTGCATAGCTGCATCTGTGATGTTCCTAAGGCCCAAAAAGGTTTTTTAAAATTCAGCTCTGGAATTATCTTCTGAGCCACATAAAAAGGATCAGTCACATTAACTTACAGTCATAAAATATTTTTGGTCCCAAGTGACATTTTCCCAATGCAATAGCCAGCCTCCATGATGGCTTCCTGGTATTCACCCTTAGATAGTCCTCTCTGACACTGGACCAAGGCTGGTCTGTGCGACTAATAAAATACACAAAAGGGATGACACACAAATTCCAAAATTAGGTCACAAAATCCCGTGTCTTCTGTCTCGGATGTTCTGTGACTTGCTCCCTCTCTCTCTCTCTCTTTCTCTCTCATCATTGTCTCTGGGAGAAGCCAACTGTCATGTTTTGAGGACATTCAGGCAACCCTATGGAAAGGGCCACAGAGGGTGAAACTGAAACCCTCAGTCCAAGAGCACATGCAGAGCTGAGGCCTGCCAACAAACACATGAATGATCTTGGAAGTGGATCTTTCAGACCCAGTCCAGCCTTCAAATGAGATTGCAGCCCCAGATAATATCTTATCTCAAGCTTGTTAGAGACTCTGCATCAGAACCACTCAACCAAGGTGCCTGGGGGTTCCTGACCTTCAGAAACTATAATGTAACAAATATTTGTTGTTTTAAGCTGCTTAGTTTGGGGATAATTTGACACACAGCAATATGTAACTAATGCACTTAAGTTGTTGTTAATCTGATTAATCACATTTATTTCGGCCATTTCCAAAATCAAATCCAAGGACAAATATTTTCCACAACTATAGCAATTCAAAAGAATGTGTCATAGATTCTGAAGGCAATGCCCAAAAAAAAGTGTTCAAAAATGTCCTCTGCAATGGTCAACTGTTCAAATAACTGATGTTCTCCCAAAACAAAAACTGGGAGGTTGTCTAAAACTTTTGTTTAAATTAAGTCTCAGGGGGTGCCTGGTGGCTCAGTCAGTTAAGTATTTGACTCTTGGTTTTGACTCAGGTCATGATCTCAGGGCGGTGAGACCCAGCCCCACATTGGGCTCCATGCTCAGCGGGGAGTCTCCTTAAGTTTCTCTCTCCATCCTCCCCCTGCTCTTGACCAATCTCTCTCTCTCTCTCTCTCTCTCTCAGATAAATAAATAAAATCTTTTTAAAAATAAATTAAAAAATAAAAAGGAAATAAACCAAGCCTCGGATTATAAGCCCTACCACTCAAAATAAATTCAGTATGCCTAGTGAGGATCAAACATTGAGCCCAATGAAATATTAGTATCTGTGTTATTCATTTTTAAAATTAAATTAAATTTAATTTCTTTTCAGTATTCCAGAATTCATTGTCTATTCATTTTAATGAAGAACTCCAAAATATGATGAAATTCACAACTTTTCTGGAAAACAGCATTGGCAAAAACAAAAGCTGGAAGAGTCTGACAGGTCTATACCAAAGTCCTGTCCCTGCCACTCACTACCTGGATCCAAGTTCCACGTTGGCCATATAGCCTTGGACACACTACAGAAACTCACTAAGCCTCAGTTTTCTCAGCTACAAAATGGGAAGGCACATAGTGTTGCCTCATAGGATGGTTGTGAAGAGAAAGCTGTGTCAAGCAATTAGCACAGAGCTAAGTGTCTTGCACGTAATATTAGCACCAAGAGTCATTGTTCATCTCTTCTACAGAAGCAGGTCATAAGACACCTGGTTCACAGATCTATTCTGAAAATTAAATGAGAGGGAAGCTGATCTGTAAAAGGGAGGAACTATATTAGCACTAATGTTACCTGCTGGCCCCAAAATACCATACCAATGAGGGTGGAGGGCAAAGTGGGGTTCGAGAGAATTTAAGCTTTTTTAGAAAATGCCCCCAAAGTGAAGCAGGAGGAAAGGTCAGTGCTGATATCCTCAGCCCAATTTGCTATTTTGATTCCTGCTAACATTTAAGCAAGTCACGATGCCTCAAGTTTGCCTTTTTAGTGATTTGCAAACCAAGTTTATGCAGTGCTGTTCTCTTCATTTTCATTTAAAATGGCTCATACTTCAGAGGTTAATCTACTATGAAATGGTTTCAGCAGAGCCTGGCTTGATCCAAAAAGCATCTGTTGGTGTCATATGGAAGAAAGTAGGACCACTTACCAAGTGACCGTTCATAAAATTCACTTCTGGATCTGTCAGAAATGAGACCTGTAATACAGAATAGTCATAAGGCAAGGTCCCTCTCTTCACTTCCAGGATGTTCCATGATTTTATTATTGATGCCCCAAATACACCTCTTAAGCAAGGAAGCAGTGGAAGACCACCAAATAGTTTTGCTGCCATTAGCACTAGTGGGGAAAAACCTCAGGAAAGTAAAAATGGCTCCCAATCTCCATCCCACTTCAAATGAGAGGCCACATAAAAAGGAAAGAAAGGAAAGCCCACTCTCCTCCCAAACAAGCCACTTAAAGGGATGACCAGCTTTCATCACATGGCAGGAGGATAACAGAATTAGACCTCAATCAACTAGATGGGCTTTAGTCTAGACCGTCCAGCCACACATTATTGCACACCTGGGCCCTGTAAGTTGGGCTGTGCACCCAGGACGAAATAGCATGTTTGAGTTAGGGGACCCTCTTAAGGTGTAATCCAACATCTGCCCTGTTTATTTGACACATGGGGCCATCAGACTGAATCATGTACAGAAAATCTCTGTATAAATATACAGGGATACCTAAATGGTAAGTTGTGTCTTTATTGCCTAATTGTAAAAAAGGAACAAAAACAAATAATCCAGTCAAGAAATGAGCGGAAGACATGAAAAAACACTTCTCCATAGAAGACATACAAATGGCCAACAGACACATGAAAAATGTTCCACGTCTCTTGTCATCAGGGATATACAAATCAAAACCACAATAAGATAGCACCTCACATCAGTTGGAATGGCTAAAATTAACAAGACAGGATACAATAAATATTGGCAAGGATGTGGAGAAAGGGGAACTCTCTTATACTGTTGGTGGGAATGCAAGCTGATATAGCCACTCTGGAAAACACTATGAAGGTTCCTCAAGAAGTTAAAAATAGAAATCCCTATGACCCAGCAATTGCACTACTGGGTATTTTCCCCAAAGATACACGTGTAGTGAAAAGAAGGAGCACATGAACCCTACTGTTCATAGTAGCAATGTCCACAATAGCCAAACTGAGGAAGGAGCCAAGATGTCCTTCAGCAGACGAATGGATAAAGAAGATGCGATTCATAATATACAATGGAATATTACTCAACCCTCAGAAAGGATGAATACCTACCATTTGCATCGACATGGATGGAACTGGAGGGGATTATGCTGAGTGAAGTAAGTCAAGCAGAAAGAGACAATGGGAGAGAGAGACACACAGAGAAAGACTTGTGACTCTGGGAAACAAACTAGGGCTGTGGAAGGGCAGATGGGTAGAGGGATGGGGTAACGGGATGATGGCATTAAAGAGGGCATTAATGTGATGAGCACTGGGTGTTATATGCAACTAATGAATCATTGAACACTACATCAAAAAGAAATTATGTACTATACATTGGCTAACTGAAATTTTAAAAAAAGAAAGTAAAAAATAGGTACAAAAATAAAAGAGAATGTTCATTTTCTGGAATTAGTATAACTGTTCGAAGGTTATGTATCGATGCTTCCAGTTTTCTTTTAAGATTTATTGATTGATTGATTGATTGATTTTGGTCAGAGAGAGAAACAGGAGCAAGCACAAGCAGGGGAAATGGCAGGCAGTGGGAGAAGCAGTCTCCACGCTGAGCAGGGACGCCACCCCGCCCCCACCCTGATGCGGGACTCAATCCCAGAATCCTGGGATCATGACCTGAGCCGAAGGCTGAGGCCACCCAAGTGTCCCAACTGAGCCACCCAAGTGTCCTTCAATGTTTCCAGTTTTAAATGACTCACTAACAGAGTTTCAATATGAAGTTGTTTCAAGAAAAAAAAGATCATTAAAAAGAACAGATCTTAACTTACCAAGTAGGTAGTTGTTTCTCCATTTAGAGGATCCCAGTATGTCCCCCAAAAACATCTAAGTCAATGTAGGCATTGGGATATATCAACACATGAAAGAAAAGAAGGAGACACTGTAAAAATGCAAATATTATCTGGAGAACTCTAATGCATTACATAATTAAGTATTAATGAAATAAGGCAACGTATTTTATTAAATAACTTTATGTGGTATAAAACATGTGTGTCTAAGGAAGCACATGGGAAGTTTAAATTTTCCAAAAAGTTTTCCACTGGAATCAGAATGTGTTCCCAAAAATTGGGGACCAGCAAGATGGAAACTTTTTTTTTTAAAGATTTTATATTTATTTGACAGAGAGAGATCACAAGTAGGCAGAGAGGCAGGCAGAGAGAGAGGAAGGGAAGCAGGCTCCCTGCTGAACAGAGAGCCCGATGCGGGACTCAATCCCAGGACCCTGAGATCATGACCTGAGCCAAAGGCAGCGGCTTAACACATTGAGCCACCCAGGCGCCCCTTTTTTAAAGATTTTTACTTGTTTTTTTGACAGAGAGAGTGACAGCAACAGAGGGAACACAAGCAGGGGGAGTGGGAGAGGGAGAAGCAGGCTCCCCCTGAGCAGGGAACCCGATGCAGGGCTTGATCCCAGGACTCTGGGTTCATGACCTAAGCCGAATTCAGAAGCTTAACAACTAAGCCATGCAGGTGCCCTAAGACGGAACATTTTATGTGGACTTGCAAAGAGACTACATTTAGGTCAGATGTGGAGGTTTTCTGTCTATGAAGTTCCCGTGTGTTCAGACTGGAAAAGGCTTACACAAGTCGTCTTCAGGAAGCCACTGAAAGCCCACGTAACATATGTCCACACAAAAACACACACGAATACTCATTGAATTATTATTTATAATAGCCAAAAAGTGGAAGGAACCCAAATGTTGATCAACAGGTAAAAGGCTGGATCAAAAGCGGTATAACCATACAAACCATCTTATTCAACACTAAAAAGGAACAAAGTTCTGATACACCCTACAACAGGTAATATGAGCACAATACTTAGTGAGATAAGCCAATCACAAAAGGATACATAATTCCATTTATATCGAAATGTCCAGAACAGGCAAATCTGTAGACCCAGAGCACTGTAGATGAGCGGCAGCTGGGAGCTGGGAGAAGGGGGAGCACAGAATGGGGGCACATGCAGACAAGGTTTCTTTTCGAGGGGATGTAGATACTGATGCAGGTTGTACCACCTTATGAATATACTAAAAACCCCTGAACTGGACACATTGTAAGGGTGAGCTGTATACTATGTAGATTGTAACTCAATAAAAGTGTAACTTTTGAAAGTTTGGGGTGGGGGGGGGAGACACATAACCAAAGCCAGGCCAAAAAGGTCATGTCAAGAGGCATCACCAGTTGGTATATATACACAATGGAATACTATGCAGCCATCAAAAGAAACGAAATCTTGCCATTTGCGACAACATGGATGGAACTAGAGCGTATCATGCTTAGCGAAATAAGTCAAGCGGAGAAAGACAAATATCATATGATCTCCCTGATATGAGGAAGTGGTGATGCAACTTGGGGGCTTAAGTGGGTAGGAGAAGAATCCATGAAACAAGATGGGATAGGGAGGGAGACAAACCATAAGTGACTCTTAATCTCACGAAACAAACTGTGGGTTGCTGGGGGGAGGGGGGTTGGGAGAAGGAGGGTAGGGTTATGGACATTGGGGAGGGTATGTGCTTTTGGGTAAATTGGAAGGGGAGATGAACCATGAGAGACTATGGACTCTGAAAAACAATCTGAGGGGTTTGAAGTGGCGGGGGGGTGGGAGGTTGGGGTACCAGGTGGTGGGTATTATAGAGGGCACAGCTTGCATGGAGCACTGGGTGTGTTGAAAAAATAATGAATACTGTTTTTCTGAAAATAAATAAATTGGAAAAAAAAAAAAAGAGGCATCACCAGTGGACCTAGAGAGAAAAGTTCCCTTTTCCTCCTAAGTTTAGGGGATCTGAATCTGGAGCAGTTTGTGCCCCTGCTTCCTGATACAAGGGAAAAGTTCATCTTCAGTAAAAGAGGGAGAAGAGAAAGGAGCGGGGTGGGTTAGGGCAGATGGGGAGTGGTGGGGAAGGGGGAGGGACGGGGAGAAATAAAAGTGGCACAGGTGGTGTTTAATGCTCCTAAATTAACTATCCATGAGGCCAACTCTTTCGGGTCCTTTCTGGGAATGTGATCCAGGGGCTTAGCCCACTGGGGCTTAGGCAATTTGTAGTTAAAGTTCTATCATTGGAAATGGAACACAGTAAGTAAATCAAATGCCTGTCTCTTCCCCTTCCCTGCGCTCAGAATTCCATATTAGTTCTTCTTCCTCAGTTTCTTCCTTTGGACTGTTTCCAGGTCTCTCAGCTGAAGGCTTAGCCAAATCTCATCCCATGTACTCCAAACCAGAGTTTCTCAAGAGTCAAGTTCACTCATCAACCTAAAGGTATTAGCATCGCACTCTAGATGGGGACGAAACCAAGAAGTGTTTGGCTGCGGGATCCTGTCCTGTCCAGAGCCCTTTATCCTCTCTCTTTTTCACTTTCAAAATTAACACAAATAATGGAGCCTTGCCGCAGCATAAATATGTATTTGCGGAAGGAGAGAAGCATATTAACAAACTTAGAAATTTATTTCTTCAAATTTCCCTACAACTTTTATCCTTTTAAAAATCCTGTAAGGGGAAAATCCAAGCTTTGTACATTCAGTAATTTCTTACATTATATCCTTACAAGAGATTTTCCATTTTATCGAAGTCCTTATTCCTCGTATTTTGGACTTTCAGTCTTTTTCTCCATGAGTTACACCTTTGTTCACATTATGTTGCTTTCCCTGGAAATTTTTCTAGAACCTACATATGTTTTTCAAATGATCTTCATTTTCATTACTCCAGGTTTTTTTATTTCAGTTTTATTTCTTCTATTTCCTACTTCCAACAATGATTTACTTCTTTGATGACTAAATTCATTCTAGTCTATTCTCTTTTATGTTTATAAGATCACTGCTTACTTCAATGAAAATGGTTAACAGCTGTTTTCTTTTCTTTTTTTTTTTTTCCTGTTTCATATAAGAAATCTATTTCAGAGTTTCCAGGAATTACTTGAAATCTCCATCTGCTTTCTTCTTCTTCCTTTGAATTACAGCATTCTTTAATTTAAGGAATTCTTTTTTTTTAATTTGTTCACAGTTCTTTATAATTTCCTAATCTTTGAGGAACATTCACCTCAGAGTTTATTTTAAAATATTCTGTGTTTCAAGGGCCAATGTAACTTATGTCAGAGTCTTCTTACAAAACTTGGATTGGAAGTAAAGTGTATAGTCCTCACTATGCAATGAGAAAGTTGCAACAGATTTGTGAGCTGTGCGATCAGAATCAACTTCCTAAATCAGAGATGGAAGAGGGGTTAAATGGGGCGGGGTGGGGGGAGTTACTGAATTCAGTTCAATGTGTTAAAGGTCATAGAATGAATTAAAATCCATTTTTCAACACCCACTATTAATTCCTGGCATCCACTAGCATCCCCTCTCACCTGTCCTGCCAGCCTCCTAGAGCTCTTAGCCAACAGGCCCATTGCCATTAGGGTGAAGCCGAAGATCCTAGACGTGACCCTGAGGTCCATCATGACTTCCTCTCCAGATCAACCTTTATGCCTCTGTCCTGTATTTTGTTCATTACAGTCATAATTATTTCTGTCCATTCCAACCCAGCCAGCTTCTCATGCCTCAGGGAATTCCTTCATAATCCTCTTGTACTTAGAATTGCTTTTCCTTGCTCTACTCCATAACTGTCCCCTCTGTCCTGATGGAAGTTCTTGATGTGACCATCATGTCCCCCAGGGAAGCTCTCCTGTGCCCAGATGAGCTTCTGTCCTCTTGACATGTGCCCCGGCATGCTGGCCTGGTAGTCAGGGTCGCTCCTGCTGAATGGACAACCCCCCCTCCCCTCAGTTCAATATGAACAAAATGTTTGTGAAACACTGCGTTTCTTCCTCGTCATTTCTGGATTAGCCAGGACACAAACATGCGAGTGTGTCAGCATGAACACACCTGACTTCTCAGATGCTTCAGTGGAGTCTAGAAAAGGAGGTCCTTCATACTTTCCCTAATACTCAGGAACTAGATCCTGAAGTCATGGCTCCATGGAAAGCCCAGAAACCACCTATGGATTGATCCTCAAAGGTACCAGTGTGCAACTGAACATTTCTGTGGAGAACGTCCTAGGACCTGGGCTTAGTCCTCCTGCACCTGTCAAACTGTCTCCTGTCATAGGCGCTCCTAGCCATTAGCTTCCTCTCATCCTAATCCCACAATGGACTTCCATGCAAAATATTTATGGTATGAGTATATTCATAATATGGGATCATTAACTTTAATGTATAATTCTTGAAGCTGAATTTTCTTTACTCTTCTAATGTTATTCTCACCTACAGAATGAAATCTTAAGAAACTGAGTAGAGAGGGGCACCTGGGTGGCTCAGTGGGTTAAAGCCTCTGCCTTCGGCTCAGGTCATGATCCCAGGGTCCTGGGATCGAACCCCACATCGGGCTCTCTGCTCAGCCGGGAGCCTGCTTCCCTCTCTCTCTCTCTGCCTGCCTCTCTGTCTGCTTGTGATCTCTATCTGTCAAATAAAAAAATAATAATAATTTAAAAAATTTTTTAAAAAAAGAAACTGAGTAGAGAAATGTTGTCATTAAACAGATCCAGCTGTACCCCAGTACAAATATTTTAAAATACCAGTCGAAAATATTATCCCATCTTGAATAAATAATGTAACAATTATGTTTTCATGCCTAGTTGGAGTCAAGAGGTTTCCTCCACATCATATTTTTTACCCTCTCTTCCTCCATTCTTTTGTATTCATTCAATAAGCATTTACTAGACTTCTACCCTGTGACAAACATTGTCCTACACCCTCAAAAACCAACACTCCTCACCTTCAGGAGACATACAATCTAGTAAGGAAAGCAGTTAATAAGCAGATAGATGAATAAATATGTAATATATGTTCAAGTCATAAATTGACATATTGTTAATTTTACAGAATGATGGCAAGTCAATTTCAACTCATTCGGGGTGGGGAAAGCCATGTCCTGCCATTCACCAAGCATCTCTTGTGGACCAGATGCTGGACCAGATGTTTCTTGTCTACCAACTTACTCAGTTCTCCCTACATTATCAGGTGGCTTTTACTCTTGGCATCTCACCAAGAAGAAGTGGCACATCATGGAGTTAAGCGCCCTGACCTAGACTGCAGAGCTGCTGAATGATTTTGAACTCTCGTCTGACAAAAATGCCCCTCCCCCTTCCCTCCACGAAACCTGTGTCAGGGAGCCGCATACTCAGATCTCAAACTTTTAAGATTTGTCAACTGTTGCTTTAAGCTCTCTGTTTCCAAATGTCTGGGAAATAAAGACAGAGTGGAAGAGGGAGAGAGAGAGGAAGAAGGTTGGTGTAGGGAAGACCCCAGCCAGCAGAGCTGTACTCCCCTCTGCCTGGTGCTGTTCCCGTGACTCTATCACACTGGTCTGCTTGTCACAGACTCACACAGACCTTACTAGGTGCTCTTCCAGAGGACATGAAGCCCCTGGTCCTACCTCTTCACTGCTGTTAGACTCAGAGCTGGAGGACCAGTGGCAGCGAACCCACACGCCCTGCACCTGTTCGGCAGACATCCGCACCGTGCTTCTGCAAATAGCTGGAGACTGCAAAAGAAAACACTGAGTTCAGTCCTCAGCAGCTCACAGAACGGGTTAGGACCTCTGTGAGAGTTCGGGTGATGCTCTAAGGCAAACAGAAAGGAAGAATTCAGAGAGGCATTCCATGTTTCTAAAATGAAACCTTCTCAGACTGAGGCAGAAACAAATGAAACATTTAAAGATCTGTTAGGCATTGGTGTATCACGAGTCCCCTGGGAGAGCAAACATTCCCTCCAGGAGCACCGACTGGGCTGCCCGGAAGTTTCCCAGTGAAACAAAAGGAAGTGGGAAGAACACAAAGGACTTTGTTCTCTTCTTTGATGTGAGATTCTGTTAAAAACAGACACAGTGACACTTGGGTTTGAGTCCTTCATAAAACAGTTACAGAGAAAATTCCCATGAAACAACAAAACAAATGATTTCCTTTTCAGAATTTACACTGTTGTGAAGGGACCCTGACACAAAGTAACTCATCAAGTAACAAACTCATAAAGTAACAAAACCAGAGAATTCATACATCTGAACACCAAAACCCAGGAGAGCAAGTGTTAGCGCTAACCTTATTCACCAGACCCTTGCCCATGGGTGTTAAAGCAAGTATGGGGCCATGCTCTGGTTGCCAGGGAACTGAACACACCATGATCCTGACCTCACGGAGCCCAAGTCAGTGAGGAGGAGGAGGACAGATATCACACAATAGTCAACTACAAAATAATGCAACTCACTCCAATAACACAGTGGGTGTTTTAGATTCATTTAAAATAGAATTTGAAACATCTCTGGAATTTGCCTTTGGGGTTGGCCTCTTTGTATTCACTTTGCCTGGAACCATCATTCTACCCATTCCAAGAGATAGGAAACTGAAGCAACAAGGAATAATTTGCCAGGATCACTCAAGACCACGGGCTCCAGTCCTCAACCACCAAGCCACACCACCCCTTCCCCGGGGAACTCAGTATGGATACAGTTGGTGCCTCCCAGTGGGGCTGGATGCCAGGCAGGGGCCAAGCTCTCCTTATGACTTGGAACAGCTCCAGGTCATGGAAGAAGTGAGGTGCTTTGTCCTGCTAATTTCTGGGATACGGTGTTTCCTGCCAAACTTACCGCATAGTAGCCCCTTTGGAAGTCACACGTAGCAGGGTCTTCTCCAGAATCTCTCCTGCATGTTGTCTCCCGAATGCCAAACTCTAGGTCCATGTTCAAGCTGTCCTCATCCAGAACATTGACCTTCACAAAAAACAGAGTACCAGTTTGCCTTGGGGAGCTTCTGAAGTTTACGATGCTACAAATATTTCTTCCTGCACAATGAGTAAAAGTTAGACTCCTTCCCTGGGAAAGCTGTTTAGTGGTTTTAGAAATCCCCCAGTTCCACCCCCACAGTCTGGGACCAGAAGCGCTTTTCCAAAGGCACATAACACTTCTTTAAAAAAAATGGAACCAGAACTTAGGTGTCTGAACGACAAGGTCAATGTTACTTCTAATGACTTAATTTATAGTTGATCCTCATGATTCAGAGATTCCATTTTTGCAAATGTGCCTCCTCACCAAAATATATCATAATCCCCAAAGTCAATGTTCAGGGTCTCTTTGCAGTCATCCATGGACAGGCACTGAGTGCCAAAGAACTTGAATTTCCCCATGCACACATTCCCTACTGAGACCAGACAAGGCAAAGCTCTGCCTTCTAGCTTCAGCTGTCATACTGTAGACAAGTGTCACTTTTATGGTTTATTTTGGACTGTGTTATTCTCATTTTTGTGGGGTTTTTTCCTTGGTGATTTTGCTGTTTCAAATGGCCCCCATGTGTAGTCTCAGAGTGCTGTCTATGCTCTGAAGCACCAGAAGGTTTGGGTGTGCCACATGGAGAGGACACAGGCATTAGAACAGGAGCAGTGGTTCAGCAGGTACTAATTTAGTGTGCATGGTGACTTTATAGAACACAACTGCGACAAATAATGAAAACCAACTGTATTTTTAAAGGTCATTTTCCTAAAAGAATGACCCATAATTTCTTAATAATCCCTGAAATAAGAAATGAAGTTATAAGTACATCTCTGCTCTACTGCCCTACAGTACTCCCCCATCCTGCTTCCTGCTTGATCAGCTGTGGTCCATGAATGAGTTCTCACAATTGTCTATTCCTTTACACCAAGGGTGGGATATGGGGGGGAAACTTCCAGACATCGTGACAAATGTGTGATGCTCTGATGACACAGAAATCCCATGACTTAAAGATCACCCACAGTGTGTCCAGCCCCAAAGACAAAGTAGGGGAGACCCCATGCAGCTTAGATTCCAGCTTAGATTACATACAGCCACAGAGTAAACACCTTAAAAAGAAGTTAGCAAGGTCATTCTAGAAGGTTTTGGTGTTACGAAGGAACAAACAGCATGGTAATGGGGGTAGGGAGGAGAAAGTAGCTACTGTAGAGAAAGTGCCAGAGAAATCCTTCCAAGGCCTATAGAATGGGAAAGAGCCTGTCGTGTGTGGAAAAAGCAAGGCCAATGTCCTGGGGCAGAATAAGCCCAGCTGTTTTTGCTGGAGAAAAATGAACAAGAGGAGAACCATACACTATGATGTTTGAGAGACAGCTTGTGTCACATAATTTATGATCTTGTCACCCATGGGACGGTTTGTAGATTTCATTCTCATTGCAATGGGGACTTCTCAGAAGAATTTAAGAACTAAGATGTAAATCACTATGGCTATTGCAAGGAGACCACACTGTGGCAGAGACAAGAGGGTGGCAGGGAGGCCAGTTGGGAGCTGCCATGACCCAGTACCCAACCATACCCTCCGACTCCAAAACTCTAGTCCTTTTCAGTCCTTGAGCCCGCCTTGACAAGGCTGAGTCAGCACACATTCAACCAACTTCCCAGTGAGGAGAGGGTAGGGAGAACCCTCTGTGAGTGCACTGACCACTCATGCATTGGGAAGGATGGGCACAGCTAGAACACTGTGTTTGGAAATAAAAGACAAACTCCAAGCCTGGGATGGGGGACCTTCACATCTCTGTCTAACAGTGGACAAAGAGTGCTCAAAGAAGTCAAGTGTTCTGAAAACAAATGAGACTAAAAATTTAGCTTCGACAATATTTATTACTGCATTTATTCATTATTTTAAAATATTAGATATTAAATCTGAACCTTATAAAAAAAAAATAAAGCCCTCTCCTGTTGGAGTGTATTGTTGGGTCTCTCCATCCAGATTGTGCTCCATTCCCTTAAAGCAATCCAATGAAAACAAACTGACGACACAAAGGCTGAGTTAAAAAGATGAAAATGTGGGATTTTTTTTTGAGTGCAGATAATTTTATTGAACTATGAGATAAATTCGCAACCTTTTTTGCATCTTTAAGCACTCTTTTCAGAATAAGGAAAAAAGCCTAATGGTTTTGCTTTTTCATCCAAACTCACTTTCAACCCATTAATTTCTGCTTTGTGTTGTTTGGAAAAGGTGGGACAACTTCAATGTTTGATAATAAAGAATCAACTAGAGAAAATCCCAAATCCAGCATCCTTGCTGAGGTAAATTGTGGTATTTTGCAATTGATGTTACACTATGCTCCTGTTTTTCTTTTTAAAAATGTTTTATACCAATATATGAAAAGGATCAAAAAAGGCCTTCTCGGGGCACCTGGGTGGCTCAGTGGGATAAGCCGCTCCCTTCGGCTCAGGTCATGATCTCAGGGTTCTGGGATCGAGCCCCGCGTCGGGCTCTCTGCTCAGCGGGGAGCCTGCTTCCTCCTCTCTCTCTCTCTGCCTGCCTCTATGCCTACTTGTGATCTCTCTCTGTCAAATAAAAATCTAAAAAAAAAAAAAAGGCCTTCTCCTACACGTTCATAGTGGGTGTCTCAGAGGAATGGATAATAGATAGTACTTTTGGTTTCTTCTTTCTTGTTATATTTTCTGAACTTTGAGCATATTTTGGCTTTTTATTCCAAAAAGAAACAAAAATATCCAAGCAATAAAAAACCAATAGCAATTCCTTTTGGTGATTATAATGGTTAATTTTATGTATCCACTTGACTGGGCCATGATACTGAGATATTTGGTGAAACACTGGATATTTCTGTGAAGGTGTTTTTTGGACGAGACCAACATTTTATTTTTTTAAAGATTTTATTTATTTATTCATGATAGGGAAGGGGGAGGCAGAGGGAGAACCACACTCCCCACTGAGCAACGAGCCTAATGTGGGACTTGATCCCAAGACCCTGGGATGTGCTGAAGGCAGACACTTAACCACTGAGCCACCCAGGTACCCCAGGACTAATATTTTAATATGGTAGGTTTGAGTAAAGCAGATCATCCTCCTTAATATCGGTGGGCCCCATGTAATCAGTTGAAGGCCTGGATAGAACAGACAGTCTTTTTCCTGAGCAAAAAGGGATTCTGCCAGCAGACTGCCTTCAGACATGAACTGCAGTGTTGGTTCTTTCCTGGGTCTCCAACCCATCAGCCCACCCTAAAGATTTTGGATTTACCAAACCTCCATATAGTATAAGCCAATTCTTTATGATAAATCTCTCTCACTCACTCATTTGCCTTCTCCCTCTCCCTCCAAATCTGTCTCTCTCTCTCTCTCTCTCTCTCTCTCTCTCTCTCTCACACACACACACACACATGTTCTATTGGTTCTTCTCCCATCTTAGCACCCACTAGCCTGGGGGAATTTCTGTTCCTCCCATGCCTGGACAGTGAGTAAGCCGTGATGTCACCTGCAGACAGAGGAGGGAAAGGTAACTCTCTGTCCAGGCTCCTCAATTCCTTGGAAGTGAATTTCTGCATTTCTTTCTTTGCCAATCATAAACTGAGTCACTGGAAGCCCAAGAAAATTCACATTTCCCCATTTCCCGAGGCTAACAGGAAACAGACCATCACCAAATTGACAAAGGAAGTTGGGATTTCTTGGGCTTAAAAGCCAGAAGTTATTGCCTCCAAGTACAAGGAGCAGGACTGCTGAAATCGAGAAAGTCTCCTTTCTCATAAACGAGCAGTTCTTACTAAAACATCTCAAGAGGAACCATGGAGGCTGTGGATACAGAAGCAGGACACATGCAGTGCAACATCTGGAAATGGGAAACCAGGCCAGAGGGAAGGCACCCCAGAAGAATCCTGCATCCAAACAGGCTATGAGGGCCTTAGGACAATAACTGTTATTAAATTCTTTCTCCGTCCAAAAACAGTACAAAAGAGAGGACTAGCTATTATCTTTTAAACCTGGAAAAATGTTCAAAGTGTACCCAACAGACAAAAAATAAATAAATAGCAGAAAACAGCACATATTAAAAGGAATCAAGAAGATGTAAATGCACTTACTCTTTTTATGGAGCTTCTGAATGCCCGAAACAAATACGGGCTCAGGGATTGGGAATTCACTTTTGCCACAGACGCACGGAGGGCTTCCTTCAAGGAGGACAAGTCATAGTTGTACACCGGGAAACCTGGACCCACAAGCGCACAGGGACATAGTGAGACGAGGCACGGGGGCCACAGCGTTTGGGGAAAGGGACCTGTGTCTTCGAGTTCCTTACCTGCACAAGATGGGTAGTTCATCCCAAGCACAAACAAGATCAATATTTTCATCACCATCTTCTCTGTTCCGGGAAGAATCATTTTAATTGAGTGGCAGCGAGATTGTTCTTATGTGTTTGGGGGTGACGAACAGCTCTTTTTCAGCTGGGGCCTGGCTTGCTGTCTCCAACTGGAGCAGTCTGCAGCTTAAACAGAAACAATTGATCCTGAGGTCAATATTCACTGCTGGCTCTTCCTATGGAAAGGTTCCAGTTTGAGGCTACTTTTGAAGTTTTGACCTCAAGATGGGACTTTAGCCCACGGCGAGAGACATCAAGAGGCTCGGGACTCTGTGTGCGCTGTTTGTTTTTCTCTATTTTAATTTCATCCACATGTACTGCTTATTTCTCTTTATTGTAATTGCTTTTTTTTAAGGGAGGGGAGATGTAATCTTATTTTCGGCAAAACCGTGAATTTTAAACTGATGTCAGTTTAGTTCTTTCTTGTGTTCCTGAAGATCTTATAGTTGACTGTGTGTGGAAATTGTGTGTTATTTCAAGATGTTTTTGGAAATTATGACTGTAAATGAGAAGACTGCATATATAGGGCCTAAATAGGTGAAACGCATGTACCGTGTACATAGCTATTGACCAGCCTTCTCTGCTAAAGGAAAATTTGCACGATTCTCACGTGCTATAAGATCCCAGTGTACCTGAAGAATACTAAAAAGGAGAGAGGATTTATAGTAAATAGTGTGTGTTATCAGCAGGTCCCTGTGTTCTCTTCCTTCAAGTTCTGCAGGAGAAGCTGTATTGTGCTGTGGCTCAGAAAGACCTAGCCTGGAATCTTGGCTTCACACTCATCAAGTGTCTGCCTTCAGGCACTGTGCTTATTGCCTCAACTTCCTCATCTCTAAAATGGACATAGATAGTAAAATATAAAGTGTGTTATTTATCGGGGTTCCCCAGAGAAACGGAACCAACGGGGTGTTTAGAGAGACAAACAGACCTCAGAGGGAGACACAGAGAGAGAGAGAGAGAGAGACATATGTGTTAAGGAATTGGCTCACACAGTGGTGGAGAATGGCAAGTCTAGAATCTGCAAGATGGTCCAGCAGGTGGAAGACCCAAGGAGCATTCAGTGCAATGCAAAGGCAATCTGCCAGCACAATTCCTTCTTGCTCAGGGAAGGTCAGTTTCTGTCTATTGATGCCTTCACCTGGTTGGACAAGGCCCACCCCCATTATAGAGACTATCTGCTTTACTCAAAGTCTGTTGATTAAAATGTTAATCTCATTTGAAAATATATTTGGAGAAGCATCCAGAAAAGTGTTTGACCTAGTATCTGGGCACCACAGTCAAGTTGCCTCATAAAATTGACCATCACATAAGGATTAAATCACTAACACTTGGAAGAGCCCTTGACCAATTAATCGCTCAATAAATGGTAACTGCTAGTAAGAATGGAATTCAATACATACTTTCTCATATCTGTTATGTATAAGGCAACAGGTCCAGAGAATAGCTTAAGTGAATAAATGATCTAGCTTCTGCTTACACAAGGCAAATATGAGTGCCAGCAAGAGAAGCATCCATTGCTGTAAGAGTTCTTGGCAGTTCACTCACTCCTCCTGACCTCACTCCCAGGTGGGTGTGTGTCTGAACTTGACCTTGACAGACACACACTCCTCCCTTGACTCCCTCCTCCACAGGGGAGGAGGGGACCTAGGCCAGGAAGACAGAGCAGAGCAGAGACCTCTGGGAAGGGGACTGTAGCCATTGATCAGGGACACAGTGTGGGACAAGATGTCGGTCAGAGGCAGGCCAGCCATTGTTACTGACAGGAAGGATGAAGAGGCGACACCAGGTAGATTTACTGCCACCACTGTGTGCTACTGGAAGTGTGGTATCAAGTATGAAATTAATATTTCCATGTAAGGCAATTTGATTAATCAAAATATTGCCTCTGTCTTGCCCGCCCTTTGTACAAAGGGTCAAAATCATGCCTCTGATGACATCACAGACTGGCGGGATCATGAATATTTACAGCTCTGATCCCAAAGACACTTTTTCTACAGGACTTATTCATCAGCACATTGCCACAGAGGTTATTTAAAAAAAAAACCCTAGATATTCTCAGGGTCCAATTTCCATTTGCCCCATGCAACATCTCTGGGTCCAGTAGCTTCTAGCCTCAGAAGTGGCCACCCGACTTGCCCCTATAGTCTCCGGTCATACAGGTGTCCCCGCAGTTCCTTGGGGGCACAAAACAACTTGCATCCCACAACCTGAATACTCTATTCCTTCTAACAAACAGTGATGACATTCCTCTTGCTTTCCCTGAGTCAGCTCCTTCCCATCATCCAGGCATCAGCTTAACTATCACTTCCTCAGAGAGCTTTCCTGAGCACCCCTCCACGTCACCTCTGCTTCCTCCTTTCCGACCAGTTATCATGATGCCTGGTGGTCTTGCTTGCTTGCTTCTTACTGTCCTTCACCTCCAGGAGACTACAGTCTCCATGAGACAGGGAGCGTGCCCTGTCTTGTTTGTTCCACACCACATGTCAGCTAGGAGCCCACGTGGTCTCTCTGAACCTTAATCCGGGTCTTCCCGTTTGGAGCCTACACTAATTTCTGGGGTGCCAAAGGTTCACAAAGCAGTATGCTAAGAGATTTGTAATTCTCTTACTCTTAATCTGGTTTGAACTCAATTCCATTAGAGTCTTCCAGATTTAACTAACGGCACCATCTGGCTCCAAACTCCAAGGTCTCATTAAATGAGCAATACTAATAAAAGTAATTGCAAAAGAATAGAGGAGATTAAGGAGACAACAATAAAATAATGTTGCCAGCACAGGGCTATTGGTTTTGTCTGTAGCTTGCTGGCGCGAGATAGATCATTTAGGGTGTGGGTTCACATGGCTGTAATAAGACACAGGGCATGCAGTTGGTGCTCAAAAGTGATGATCTAAAACTGCGTCATGTCTGGTAAACCTGGAATATATATAAGCCATCTGTTGAAATTCAGACCATAATGATGTTTTTTTGTTTTTTGGTTTTTGTTTTTGGGGGTTTTTTTTGCCTATCTGCCGAAAGGTATATAGCATAAATTCCAACAGTTTTCTGCTATTACAACAAAAATTATTTAGTGAGCTATTAAGTGTGATGTAGCTGTAAGTGAAAAAGGTTGCAAAGTTTTTTTGTTTGTTTGTTTGTTTGTTTTATGCAGCCCCTGGACATTTGTAAAAAATTTATCACAGGAAGCTTAACAAGCAATTGGGAAAAGTTTTAGTAAAGATGGATGGACATCTACATCACGGACTAATAAGATCCATTGCTATCATCTTTATCATTGTTTCTTTCATTTTGGTCATCTCTCTAGTAATATTAAACTTAAGAAAAATCACTAAGTTTAGAGCAAATGTAAACCAAATCTTCATCTGATCCATAAATCACAAATTTTGCCTCCATCTTGCAATCTCATGTAAGAACATGGTTTCTCAACTCCTGAACTCCACTGTCAAGAGGTACCTTGATTACCTATGACCATAACACTTCTGTGTCCTGGAAATGTCAATATTATTGTTGCTTTCATATTTTAGGGGATGATGTGATTACTTGCAAGAAATTCTCAAAGTGTGTTCCCCAGGTCAACTTCTTCAGCACCACCAGGGAACTTCCTAAAAAAGGAAATTCTCAACCCCACCCCCACCCCAGACCTATTATGTCAGAAATTCTAGGGAGAAGACTCAGCTGTCTGTATTTTACACATGCTCTATGTGGTGTGGACACATGCTCAAATATGAGAACTACCATGTAGAGCTACAGGTCTCAGCTGGGGCTGAGTTTGCTCCTCAAGGGCATGTGGCAATGTCCGGAGATACTTTTGGTTGTCAATAACTAGGGCAGAGGACTCTACTGGGCATCTAGTAGCCAGAGATGCTGCTGAACATTCTACAATGAGCAGGACAGACACCACCCTCCCATAACAAAGAGTTATCCAGTCCAAAATGTCTGTCATGCCAACGTTGAGAAACCCTGATGAAAGGAAAGAAACTTTGATCAGCAGCCCTGTATTTTAATTATGGTTTCCTATAAAATTTTCATATATTTTAGTTTTGGTATGATATGTCCTATGAAAGATTTTATTTTTCTTTTAAACCTCACTTGACTTGTTTTTAGTTTTTACTAGCATCAATTTTAGAAAGCCTTCAGATTAAAGTCATAATTATTTACCTATATATTATAATTTCCCATTTTACATTTTAATTATTTAATCCATTTGGAATGAATTTTGATAAAAGCTGTGAAGGAATGATTTAGCAGTTTCTTTTTTTGTATAAAACCTCTCATATTTAGGGTGTACAGTCACTTCTATTTCTTAACCAAACCACAACATATAAGAGGATGTGCTTCACCAAAACAAAGGAATTAGCTAAGTACAAGGAATCAGCTTCAACCTCATGTGACCAGAAATTCAACCCCATATTAAATGATATTTATGTTTATTTTTTACATTAAAAAATTAAGTGTGATGATAGGCAGTCCAGTGCTTGCCTGGAGGTTCCACAATTATTAGGAATCTGGACTCCTTCAGGATATCCTATCATTATGGTCCAAAATGGTGACCAGAGCTCCAGCCATCACATCCTATTCTATGCAGCTTGAAGCAAGAAAGAGAAAGATGAGCCTCTTCTTAACACGCTTTCCAGTGGTCACACACAACATTGCTGCTTACATATCATGGATCAAACACAAGTCACTGGGGATTTACGCTCCACAGCAGAGAGGTGATGAGAACCACCAGGAAGACAATTGTGCAGGAGGCTAGAGGGTCATCCTTGAATAGAGAAAGGATAATATTAATAGAGTCTCTGGTAAAAAATTCTGAGAAGAGATTCAGACCATTCATGTAGACTTTTTTTTTTTTAAGATTTTATTTATTTATTTGAAAGACAGAGATCACAAGTAGTCAGAGAGACAGGCTGAGGGAGAGGAAGGGAAGCAGGCTCCCTGCTGAGAAGAGAGCCCCGATGCGGGGCTCAATCCCATGACCCTGGGATCACAACCTGAGCCGAAGGCAGAGGCCTTAACCCACTGAGCCACCCAGGCGCCCCACTTTGTATAGACTTTGAGTTGTATTTCTGATTGGTACGGAGAAAATTAAGCAAATCTTTTTAAATGATGCATTGCTATTTCCAGGAAAAATAAACATTTGTTCAGGAAAGAACTCAGTTAGGAAAACTTTGGTTACAGTGTGATAACCAACATCAACCTCCAAACCACAGTAGCTTAAAACAATCAAACCTTATCTTTTGCTTATGCTATATGCTCTCTGCCAGTTGAAAAAGGGATGCTCTTCATCACAGTCACAAAAGACCCAGATGGATAGAACAATCATCCTCTAGAACATGGGTTAATTAGCAATGCCCAATACAAAGAGAGCCCTGGAGAATTTCACATCAGCTATTAAATGCTCTGGAGCTTGTTGGCCAGGTCAGTCACATGACCTCCCCTCTATTCAGAAGTCCACCTGAAGGTAGACTCCCAAATAGATGACACAGAGCAACAGTGGCAACGACAAAAGGACATGCTGCGTTGCTGTGAAAAATGCAGAAATAGTCATGATCACATGAGCACTGAAAAGCCATGGTTGGCGGCACCTCTGGGAAATGTTTATTGCATGGAGGTGTGGGTGGGAAGGGGACATTAAAAAAAGGAATCCTCATCTTCCACAGTAGGAAGTCCCAGGAATCGAAAAATCTACAAATAGCAGGACAACCCTATCATTTAGAAATATACACGTAAGAAAGCAGAACAAACAGGCAAAAGACTTTCAAGGGTTTGTCGCCATTCCTTGTTAGGTACAGACTGTTAGTTTTCACTCTAAGCCTCATGGCACTTTTTGGCTTTTTAAAATATGTCAAATATTATTTTGGAAGGGAAAGAAATTAAATTTCAAATTTCAAGAGTGGGAGGAAATGCCTCAAATATTTGATAGCAATCGTCTCTTTATCTGCTGAATGCACAATACCACATGTCATCCTCTCACGAAAAAAGCGAGGAACACAATGAGATGCCTTATTGGTGTCTTTGCCCCTCCACTCCGTGTGCTCAGACCTGGAACAAATCCTGTGTCTGTTTCCATTTCCACAAGCAGCAAATAAGCACCATTTAAGAGCAAAGCAAACTACAGAACTCAATAACCCCCAAAGGAAGGATAATTTGCAGACTTTTATACTTCCAGTCACCATGTCTAATCCTGCGCTAACCCCTTGTGAGCCCAACAGCGTTTCTAAGAGACAGGAATCCAGAGAATTCTAAAACAACACTCTGTCCTTTTAAAAATGTAAATCAGCGGACATGTTTGCAGGCTCCATCTCTGAATGCCCTCCAAGGATTTATCGAAAAGCTTCCCTGATGCTTCCAAAATCTTGGGATTGCTTTGTGCCTTTCTGCAATTAATAAAAGATAGTAAATATATTTTCCTACCTGTAAGATGTGGCTATTTTCAGAACAATCGTTACCCCCAAGCATATGCTTGTTTGAAGAACATGGGGAGCGGGAGCTCGTTGGGAACCAGCATGGCTCTGTCCTCCTGCAGGCTTCTGGAAGGGCAGCCAGCCCCTGGGGGCTGAGGTTTTTACAGCTCTTTTCATTGACTCGCATGGATGTAAATAATGATGAGAGTCTGGCATCTTCTGGCCAGATGCCTTGCACTGCCCTGTCTTCCTTCGGATGACTGTGATAAAGGTGATGGGGGAGAAGACCAAGGTAAAGGAACAAAGGATCTATAAATCCACCTCAAGCTTGAGGCTTCTCAAGCCTCACCTCTTGCAGCCTAATCCTATTATGCCAGTTGGAAATGGAGAATTACCTCTAGTTCCCTGCAGGATTCTCTTTCTCGTTGCTGCTCCCTCCTCCCAGCCCAGGCAGATGGAGATCCTGGGCCAAGCAGGGAGAAGGTCATGTTCTCAAAGAGGCAAAAACAAAGTCATGAATAATTTTCAAAGTGTTCCCTGATTTTGACGCAGTCGCTTGGATGTTTGCCATGTGCCAGGACCCTGCTGAGTACTCACATCCCACAAACACCCCCTGAGGGATACTGATTCCACCCCCTTTGGGCAGACAAGATGACGGGGCCTAGATGGTAGGATTAATGGTAGAGTTCAGTGTGTTGTCTTGCTGTCTTCTGGCAGGTACACTTTTCATGGCCCTGGGGGTGATAAAGACTCTCCCCAGGGACACCATTGGAGGCTTAAAGCCATCTATTGGTAGAGGCACAGCCTGGTTAGTCAAGGCTCAACAGGAATTGTTGGGACTTCCTTCTTCCTTTGACC
Organism: Neogale vison; assembly: GCF_020171115.1. Taxonomy (NCBI): domain Eukaryota; kingdom Metazoa; phylum Chordata; class Mammalia; order Carnivora; family Mustelidae; genus Neogale; species Neogale vison. The sequence continues at coordinate 41,702,705 of NC_058093.1, read as the reverse complement.
GAAACCTTCTTCTTGACCTTCTTCCTGGCCAAGCACTTGCCCCACAAAACTCAGCTGAGACCCCAGCTGCCTGCACGGTTCACTGTGATTCCTTCTTGCTGCTCTGCCCACCCATGTGGGCCCTGCAGTGGGTGCCCAGGACCTCCTCTGTTATCATGCTTTTCAAATCCCATTAGAAACTTGAATTCTCGGGGCACCTGGGTGGCTCAGTGGGTTAAGCCACTGCCTTCGGCTCGGGTCATGATCTCAGGGTCCTGGGATCAAGTCCCGCATTGGGCTCTCTGCTCAGCAGGGAGCCTGCTTCCTCCTCTCTCTCTGCCTGCCTCTCTACCTACTTGTGATCTCTCTCTGTCAAATAAATAAATAAAATCTTTAAAAAAAAAAAAAAAGAAACTTGAATTCTCTCTTCTGTCTCATTAGAGTGTGAGTCCTTTGAAGGAAGCAATTGTGTCATTTATTTCAAATAATTTATTTATTTTATTTTATTTATTTATTTGACAGAGAGAGATCACAAGTAGGCAGAGAGGCAGGCGGCGGGGGGCGCTGGGCAGGAGGAAGTGGTCTCCCTGCTGAGCAGAGAGCCGGATGTGGGACTCGATCCCAGGACCCCAAGATCACGACCTGAGCCGAAGGTAGAGGCTTAACCCACTGAGCCACCCAGGCGCCCCTATGTCAAATAATTTAAAAAGTGATTGTAGAATGAATGAGGGCACGAATGAATGCATGCATGCATGAGCTCAGACAAGGAAGCCAGAGTTTCAGAACCTGCTCCATCTCACATAACTAGTTACACGGGAACAGATATAAAAGTTATGTCTCCTAACTTCTGAACCAGGCCCTTTCCCACCATCCTTTCCAGAACACGCAACGTTTTCCCTCTTTAGAAATCCCTGCTATGATTTTGCAAACACTGTGCAAGAAACTAGCTTACCCACTTGAAAGGGAATAGAGCAGAGATGAAAGAATTCGGAGGGGGAAAAAAACTACACATCAGAAGAAGAAAAAAGAGAACATACAACTATGAGAGGAAAGAAGAGACTTGGTCACTAAAGCCTACACTTCGGTCAGCAGTGATCCTGGGATGTGGTTTGTCTCTTGGAAGCCCAAAAAGGGCCTGGGCTCATGATGTTCTCATGCTTCGTTTTCCCACATCTTGACACCAAAGTCCAAGAAACATGCAGAATGAATAAAATAGTCTAATTTATATCAAGAACTGTGAAAGGTCTGACTGAGATTTCACCCAGTCTGGGATGGGCATGGAAGCTGGAAGAAGACCCAACACTCCCGTGTCCGAGATGACGGGCAGCCTGTCAGGGACAGCAGCAGTCAGGGGACCCGCATGGTTCGTGTTGGTTACCTGAGCTCCGGGTCCATCTGGGCGATGAAGAAGAGCCAGACTCTACCCACATATACAACCAACCATGCTGTAGGATTCCTGTTCTAGAGAACCCAGATCTTTCCTAGCAGACAGTAGGGTGCCGGCCCTTTCTCCCAGAGGAAGACGTTATCTTCTTATCAGAAAGTTAGCGCACCTGTCCTTGGTCTTGAAGAGAGACCTTGTCTCAATCTTTCAAGGCTGTTCATCATATGAAAACCCTGAAACAAATTGTCCACAACAAAGGCAGATGTGCAGAGACATAGGAAACCAGCGACGAGTGCCTCCCAGGAAGCACCTGACCTAGGCATTCACTCACCGACTGAACATTCACCAACAGTCATATGCCAGGCACTGCACGGCTCACTGGTTATACATTGGGAAGCAAACCTGACATAGTTCCTGACCTTGGGGGGCTTACACTGTGGTGGGTGGGGAGATAAGTATTCATCCAAGATCCCGTAAGTACACACAAAATGACTGTAGTGACGAAGAACGTCGGATGAGGCTTGGGGGCACCTAGCAGCAGAGCATGGCGTCCTCTGAACAAGTGTCACCAGAGAGTCTGAGCTTTGGATGAGGAATGAAGGCTGAGCTGGAACCGATGAGGCAAGGAAGAGAGAGTCCTAGGCAGAAGGTGTAGAATGAGCGCACACCCAGCAGCAGAGAACAGGTCACCTCTGAGTAGGGAAATCACATGGCTTCCCCACCACAGGCCCATTGCCCCAGACCCCCTGTTCATAGCAACCACTGCCCCTTTCTGGAGTGCCCTGTGAGGAACTGAGGGGGCAGAGCTCAGGGAGGGGGAGCATGAGTCAGACGAGGCTAGAAAGGTAAATAGTACCAGAGCATGAAGCGTCTCAAAGTCATTATCCTCAGAGCATCAAGAAGCTGCTTAAGAGCTTTAAACGGGAGTGTCACATGATCAGGTTTTCCCATTGAGGAGGGCTCTTTGACCCAGCTGTGGAGTCTAGAGGAAGTGCATAATGCATAGTGAACAGGGAGGGTTAGAGTCAATTGCTGGGGTTGGGATGGGGCTAGTAGCAGTGGAGAAGGAGAGAGTGGTTAGATTTCAGAGACATTTGGGGTACCACTGCCAGGGTATGAAGTGAGAGGAGAGAGGGCACCCAGGAGGACCCCAGGATTTCCACCTGACATGGCTGGTGGAAACACTGGACAGTGTGAGCAGAGAGGCAGCGAGGCCATTGGATAAGCAGACATGGATCCTAGGTGGGAGACCTGGGCTGGACGTGACAAATCCAGAACCTGACACCGTGTAGACAGTAACTGAAATTGTGGAGCATGAACGAGAGGCCCCAGAGTGGCACGAGGAGAAAGCCCAAGACAGAGCTGTAAGAATGTCATCATTGATAGACAAGGAGCATAGAAGGAGTTCCAAAGGCAGCTGGGAATGTGCCATCAGAGGTGTGAAGAAAACTCACAGACTGTGGTTTCCAGAAAGCCAAGAGAAGAGGAGAAAAAGGAAGACGGAAACCATCACCAGGGTCAAATCTGCTGAGATTCAAGGTAAGAGGACTGAGAAACGCTGTGGGGTGTGAAGGCGCTGGACTCACTGGTGATCTTGGGAAGAGGTGTTCTGTGGAGAAGGAGAGCTGACGCGTGAGTGGGAGAGAAGGAAATGGAGGCCATGAGTACGGGACGTCTGTGACAACCCAGACCATGAAAGAAAGGGACAGAAAGGCCGATGGAAAGATGGGGGAGCAGAGGCTTAGCGGTTTGAGCAGATGGAAATACTTCCAATGAGAGACAGTCCCTTGAGAAGGAAAGAGGTTAAATGAAAGTGGGGAGCTGTGGTCCACATTTAACCTGAGGTGCACAGAGGGGAGTGAAGGAGGACTGACTTGGAGAAGATGAAGGACAGGGCCTGTGTGGCAGTGGGGAAGAGGAGAACACCCTGGGTCTGGGTTTAGGGAGGTCTCTAAATCTGGAGGAGGAAGATTGAGTGAGAACCCATGGGGATGGGGGAGTAGGTGCAAGGCTGTCTGCCAAGAAGGAGATGGAGGCAGGGGAGCCAGAGGCTAGTGAGGATGGTGGAGGTCTGACATGGCCACTGCAGAGAGAGGGGGGCAAGGGAAACAAGGAGGGTCAGACAGAGTGTGTGTGTGCCTGTACACACACACACACATGAACGTGCAGTCACACGCAGGACATGACCCAGTCTCCCCATGCCATAAATTGTCTCTCGAATCCAGCCAGCCAGACCCCCTTCCTCCTGCCCACTCGCCAGCCTGGTGTCTGTTCCCAAACTATCCCTCACCAGGATCATCCCCACAATACGTGGTGGCCTGAGGAACCCAGCAAGACCGTCTACTCCCCAGAGGGCTGGGGAAGCCGGCCAGGGGGAGAGAAACTGCGAACGCTCAGCACTTCACGTCTGCGCTTTATCCCTGACCCATCTCCAGAAATGAATTCAAAGCAACCCAAAGGCCCGAAAGGAGGCGGCCATGAGTGTTCTGACCCAAGCCGTTTCCATTATCGATTATCCGGGGAGGGGCAGATCCCAACGGTTTCAAAGAGCAGGGAGTCCAGGTCATGCATGGTTCAGCTCAGCCCTTCCTTCTCCTACCACCTCAGCCTCGGGCTGAGTGAAATACGGGAGGATTAACCCAGGCACAGTGGACCCAGAGGCAGGCAGCGCGTGCTCCATGCAAGTGAATTTATCTTCCTTTCTCCGAGCCTAAAAAAAATGCTCAGTCCCAGTCAGGTGCTTTTCATTCTGGAAACGAAAGCCTCCTCTCGTTTTAATAGGGGCAGAAACGGTGTCCCTTACTTACAGAAGGATTTGAAGAGGAAAGCTCACAAAGAAGGGACTTAAATCCAGAATTCTGCAGCTGGACCACAGAGTGCTGTCAGGAGTGGGAGGAAATTGTTCTCCTGACCTGGAAACAACCCTCACTCGGAATGAGTTTCCTGCTTCCTGACGCTCCAAGGACAGCAGGGCTCAGAGCCTGGGGCTTCCAAGGGTTAGGGGGCTGGTGGGTAGAGAGTTAGGTGTTCTGCAGGGTGCAGAAGATGCTGATGGTGTCAGCTCTGGGCTGTCCCTGGGGAGGGAGCGGGCAGAGAAATCTGCAGGGAAAGCGGTGGGGGGGGGGGTTTGCAGAACCTGCCCCAGGGTGTCTTCAGTTCTGGGTCACTGAAGGCACAGGGCTCAGAGAAAAGCATCCATAAACCACCTAATCTGCCTAAAGAAAACCGACAGCAGAGCTTGAAAGGAAACCATTTCTGGAATAATCCGAGACTGCTGCAGCTTCTGCTGGGCAGATTCAAGAAAAAGCAGAGAGCCTCGGGGGCCAGAGGAGGGGGAGGGCTTCATTTTGCCGTGGGGGCTTTCTCCAGAAGCCCTCTCCATCAACCTGGAAGGGCATTTTCTCTTTTATCCATCATGCATCTCAGAAAAAAATTAACTAGACCTCAGAGCTATTTGCCAGCGCTGAAATGAAAGAGGGACAGTGGAGGGACAGTGAGGGGTGGCAGGAAACCAGGACAGAGCACCTTGCCCTTAACCGTGCACCAAGCCAGAGTTCTGGCAAGTCCTGGAGAATCAGGGTTCGTTCTTCTGGACTTACGTAAAAGCACTAAGTCAGGGTGAGCACGTGCAATTGTCGCTTCTGTCCATAAGAAATTATTGCAAACAGTATTCCCCTACCTCATAACTCAGGGAAAAAAAAAAAAGAAGAAGAAGAAGAAGGGTTACTAAAACTCTTAATTGGGAAGCTATGTCCTTTTTTGCTTATTTTAAAAATAAAAACAAAGCCTTCTGCTATGTGAAGAATGCAGTTTGGGGTCATGATTGCAGATGTGCCTTAAAGCCTTCATCCATGCGGATTCCCCTGAGACCCTGCAGGAAGTCCCCGTCCTCTTTTTCTATACAGGTACGGGTCCCTGCAGTCCTTCAGTTTGTTTTCATTTCCCCTGGCAAAATCTTCCCCAAGGGTGAATGTCACAGGATAACCAAACGCTCAAACATTTGCCCGGAACACAGAAGTTAAGCCGAGTTAATAAATGACAGACAGATACAATAGCTAACGTTATGTGGGTGTGGACTTTTTGCCCCAGCGGTAGACTCAGCAAATTTCAGAATCAGGATTTCAACCCAGGCAAACTGGCTCAAGTCTGTGCTCTTAACCCCTCGCGCTCTACCTCAAACACTCCTCCCTGGATTAGTCCTCCTTAGCCCTTAGCTGTTTCCAGGGGGTGCTTTCCTGCTCCCCAGAGCTGGGCTGGAAGCCCTTTCTACCTGCTCCCCGGGAGCCCCATACTGAAGTCTTCATTCTAGTTCATGCGAGACTCAGGACTGAAATCCTTTGGACTTGCCTCTTCCTATAGACGGTAAGGTCTCTGAGGACAGGGTTGAGATTATAACCAACTCTGCAAGGCGCATGATGTGTGTGTTTACCCCCATGGGTGAATGAAAGGATGAAAAAGACCAGGTTTTTGTTAACGAAGAAAGCTGCTAATCCAGTGGGGAACAGATCATTGTACCATGACCGTGAATGATTCCTCATGGGCAGGCCGCAGTCAATTCAGGTTCTAAACCCACCTGGGGAAGGACTGGTGATCTCTGCCCCCCTGGACACTAGGGAAGAACTGGACGGTGTTTAATTAGAGATGAGTAATATTTTAATAGCCAAGAAGGGAGAAGAAACAACATGAATGAAGAAATCTCAGGGCAGGTTAGAGAACAGTGAAGAATAGTCCAGGTCAATCCCACACATACCTAATTGGGGTCCTGCAAGAGACCAGCATCACCTAGATATAGTGCCTAAAACAAACCAGTAGGACAAAGTCTCTTCACTCCAGAACCTCACAGAGAAGGAGGAGGAAGACACATAAGCAGATCATGATAAGAACTGATAACCAGAACTTCACGACCAGGATTCTGGACCTTAAATGGGGTACAAGTATGCCAAGTGCTGATATTCCCAGCTGGGTGGCTGGACAGGGCAGGGGAACATGGCTGGCCAAGGCCTGTGGCCTCCAGAAGTCCTCATCCAACACCCAGGGGACAAACAGATGTTTCTCTTCTCTACCCGTGCCATGAGGTCGAAGGGTCAGGAAGCTCTGGGAGTGGAGGATCAAGGCAAGCTTTCTAGAGGAGGTGATGTCTGAGTTGGGCACTAGCAGTAGAGTAAGAACTCACCAAGAGGCAGGTGGAAGAGACTTTAAACAATGGAACAGCGGAGAGTGGTGATGGTAGAGATGCCAAATTCACTGAGCAGTTACCAAGGGCCAGGCAGACCTGAGACCCTTCCAAGCTACCTCGTTTCATTCTCTCAGCACCCTGAGGCAAACGGGGCTGTGGTTTGAGGTCATTTTACAGATGAACAAACCAAGGCAGAGAGAGTTTATATAACCTTTGCAAAGCCACACAACGAGCCGACAGTGGAGTTGGAATTCCCAGCCAGCTCACCTGTCCCATAGTTCTGAGCCATGGTATCAGACTGTCTTCTATTCTTCTATCCGTGAAGGGCATGAAACCAAAGATGGAGGGAAAGTCACAGGGAAGGGAAGGCAGCACAAGCTGCATGGTTTTCCCAGGCCGCGGAGTGCTGAGCAGTCAGAAGTAAGGATCGGGCTGGGAGGAGGACACAGCATTCAGCCCAGGCTAAGAGGGCCACTTGGGTGGTGGCCTGGGATCCATGCAAGGCAGCTAGTCCTGGAGTTCAGGAACTAGGCAGGTAGCTCAGACTAAGCACCAGTGGAGGTGGGTAAGGGCCAGGCTGCCGAGGTCACAAGCTCCATTTCAGGGAGCTGAGCAGGACTCACAGGGAGCCATGGAAGACATGAGCAGGGGCAGATACACTGCATCGTGATGTCCCGAAGACAGATCTCAAACAGCATCAAGAGTCAAGGGGGGAGATAAAACTTTGGTGGAAACATGAATCTCAAGGACATTGCTGTAATCTGGGGAGACGGGAGGCCACAGGGGCTCACAGGTATGATGTGGCCCATGGTCTACATTACGTGTGATCTGTTGCCATGATGGCTTTGTGGTCTGTATGTTCTTTTACCGAAGATCTGTCCTGTGGCAGAGAGGGGGCCCCAGACACTGTCCCTGGCTTTCCCCCTTAACGTACCCCTGCTAAGCCACACTTTCTCCTATGTCCCCTTCTTGGTGGGTCCTCCTCGATTTCCCCCAGCAACTTCATATGCCTCCCCACTGCCTGTGCACAGTGGCTAGCAGCCATCTTCAGCCACTTGGGTTTCACCGTCTACCCCCCAAGAGCTTCTCCGGTGTTTGTGCAAATAAGGGTGGGAGTGATCTCCATGAGAAGAATTGGGGGGAAGCCAGTCTCCTCCATTAAGTGACCAAGCATGTGCTTCTCAAAGCCTTCTTATGACCCTTCTTGGTCTGCACCCCACTGCCCTTGCACCTTCCCTCACTGGGCATACTGCCCTGCGGTGTTACTTCTGCTTCTTAAATCAATGCCCTCTCCTCTGAGAGATGGTAGAACGGGGTGGAGGGTCAGGGGCTTTCAAATGCTTCTGTTTATTCTGAACCATCCTTATTACCCAGGAAGTGCTCACAGTGGACAGTTAATGACCGCACATTGTACGTAGACAGGGATGAGGGAGATTTCTACTTGTTAAACAAGACTTCTGTAGGGGGAAGAAACTGATTTTAAAACTCCATGCTATAAATGTGTTGATCAGAGCAGAGGGCTTATTTCTGAACCACAGATGTTCATGATTAAGCTGGGGCTTTGGGGGTCTCTGGTCTGATCAACCACCAAAGGTTCCTTTCCCCTAAAGACTTCCATCTTCAGGAGAATAAAAGTGTAGGGCGGGAGGGGTGGGCGCGGAGGCCAGTGGGATGTTCATCTCTGATACCAGCCCCAGCTGGGCTGAGGGCCCGACTTCTGAGACTTTTATTTTTGAGACAGAGGCTGTGGGCAGAGGCTGTCTCCATGGCGACCTGCAGCTCAGTCTCCACTAGACCCAGAAGAAGCTGAGACAGATGAGAGGGATAACTGCCTCAATTCTCTCTGGAACAAATGTGGCCGCTTTGGAGCAAGAGAACCCTGCCTTCAGCAAGGAAACCATGCTCCAGGCTGGGCCTGAGACTCCATGATCACGTGGGGTTGTGGACAATGAACATCCATGTTGGCCTCAAGACAGATCTTGACCCTCTTGTGAGCTCACAGGGGATCTCTCTAACCTCAGAAACAGCTAAGCATGTCTGAGGGGTGATGTTTAACCCTGGGGACAAAATTCCCATAGAAACAAATCTGACTAACCTAAGGAATTTGAAGCCTTCTCCAACAGAACCAGTCCAGGCCTCCTGAACGGCCAAGGATCCAGCAGTCATCAAGCTGCCCATGATGGACATACCAGTGACAGAAGGGAAGAAACAACCACCACGGTCATAGAGTCTCAAAGCCCATGACTTGAATGTGCTCACACCCCTTGGCTTCTAGAGCTGTGTGTAACCCAGGGACCCTGCATGGAGGGTATCTTGGGCCCAACTCTTGCTTTGTCTTGGCCCTAACGTGGGAAGGGCTGTTACTTGTTTATTTTTTTAGACCTCTTAAGCCAAGGCTAGAGCTGGAGACCTAATTGGTTTTGGAGAGATGTCAGTGCAAAGCTTGTCCTTATGTGGAAGAAGCCATTTTGTACTTGTTCATTAACAGTGAACCTAAGGAACCCCAGCAGTGAAGTAGGGGGGCCTCACTGCCCCTTTTTGTATTGTTTACCATAGACAAGAACTTTGCCCATTACTTACTGGGTAGCTAATGTTTGTGTCGTTTCAGAACTGAGGCTTCTCCGTTTCTGGACCACGATCAGTGGGAGCGTGGACAAGTCATGGAAGAGAGGCACGCAGGGGCTAGTTGAGACTCTGATCCGGTTGATGGTGCTCTCCCGTGTGCCCCAGCCTTGCCAGCTGGGGGACCTGACATCTGTTTGAGACCTGGGTACAGCTCCCAGCCAGACTGGGCAGGGACAGTGTGTCCACCCACTGTGGTGGCCCCGACACACCACTTCTTCCTGCAACCACTTCTTACCAGAGCCCCTCTTGGAGTCACACAACAGACACTGGTCTTGCATATCCCTTTTTGCACTTTTCAAGTGAGATCAACCTAACTTCACTTTGGTTGAAAACTTCCTAAGAGGGGGAACTTCAGTCTATTGTTTTGGTACAGATATATGGATGGTAAACTTTTTTAAAGTAAAGAAGGTGGCACCTACATATAAAGTGCAATCGTGAAACTGGTGTCACCCTATTTCGATTTTCTTGTTCAGGACAGGCATAAAGCTTTTTTTTTTTTTTTTTTTTTTTTTTTTTTTTCCTGAGAGGTAGAAGAATTTTAAGTTTTTCTGTGTAAAACTATTAAAAAGACCCCAGAAAGAACCACATATTTTTTTAAAGATTTTATTTATTTATTTGAGAAAGAGAGACAATGAGTGAAAGAAAGAGAGAGACCATGAGCTGGGGGGAGTGGAAGAGGGAGAAGCAGACTCCCTGTGCAGCAGGGAGCCTGAGGCAGGACACAATCCCAGGACCCCTGGATCATGATCTGGGCCAAAAGGAGATGCTTCACTGGCTGAACCACCCAGGCGTCCCTAAGAGCCACCTGTTTTTATAAATATGTAACTTACTGAGGAAGAGAATGAGGGAAGCCACCTTTTTATTTCTTCTCTCACCATGTACATATTTGGTCATTGTCTTAAACACTTTCTCAAAATAGTATCATGTCTACATAAGAAACTGAGCTGACCTTTCCATAGAGAGGTCCTGGCGTCTAAAATGATCAGGAAATTAATTAGTTTGTGTCTTCTGTTGTTCTTGTATCTCTCATTTGTGTTGAGAATTAAAATCCTTACTGCTTGCTCAAGAAGAAGAAAAAAAGAATTTTATTTTATGTCCACTGTCAATAAAATGACGGAAGCAACACCAGCCCGTTCTTCCTTGTCATCTAATTCATTGACACACTCATTTAAACCAAGCTGCAGATTACCTATGTAATAGCAAAGGACACAGTGAGCACCACACACAAAGATATAGCAGCTTTGGTTAGAGGTACCGATCCACACCTGTGCTCCTTCTGTGAGCTACACTTAAAAATAATGACGTTGCATATGTAAATATCATGGGGCGTGGCCATGCAAAAACATCTACCAGACAAGCTGAGTTGAAAACACTTAGCTTTCTTGAAAACACTTTCTTCTCTAGGACCAGTGAATTCTGAGTATGGGCCAGTTTCTCCATCACTATCGTCAACAGGAGAACTTCTTGTGCTGCTGTTACTAAGGTGTGTGGGGGTCTTTTTCTTAAACTAACAAAAACACAGACAATGGAGATAGGAGTGTATGGACAAACAGGTTGAGGGGGATCGGCCAATAGTTAATGCTAAATTTTGTCTTATGAGACAAACTGAAAATAGTTTTATTTACTGACTTTATTCAAATTCACTATTTGAATGAGGGTAAGAGGCTGAGACTCTTTACACATACACTGCCACATATTTTCTTTTTCCCAGGCAGTATGGAGAGAACCTAAGACTCTTCTTGGTGGCTTCAGAAAAGGCAGATACTCTAGTTGAAACAAAAAGAACATTCTCCCACAAACAGAGAAGTTTTGAAAATTCCACTCATTGGTAATTTCTGTCATACAAATTTTATTCCATCTACTTTCAGCATCTGAAACCACGAGCTCCTCAACCCTGTTGAAGAGGATTCCCCTTTAAGCCATTAATAAGGTTTAAGTAAAAAAGACATTCATTCCCATGAATTCATTCCCTGCCAACATTATGAATGTTGTGAGTAATCATTTTAACTAAAGCCCAGACAAAATGATAAAACACTTTTTTTGGTTCATGCTTTTGTAGTTTTTTTAATTAGATGATCTTTTAATAGCTTCCTTCCAAGATTTCCTTCTTCAGCCACTGAGTTTATAGTCTAGTCAAAGCTGGAAAAACTAATTATGGACACTTCAAGTGCCTTATGTTCTTCTAGCACATCTTTTAGGCAAAGCTACCTCCCCTTCCAGAGAAAGCTGAAACTAGAAGTGTTCAGCTAGATGATCTCCCCAATTCTAAACCAATACCTTCAATTTCCAAAAATATTTAAGTAAGCGTGTCGATTTCTGCCTAAACTAAGGATTAAATATAATACCTTATGTTAAGAGTTCTAAGTTCACACGTCTCGCAAAAATATTTAAGTAAGCATGTTGATTTCTGCCTAGGCGAAGGATTAAATATAATACCTTATGTTAAGAGTTCTAAGTTCAAGAGCCTCTTATCTTAGACTTAAGTTAATAATTCCTATTTGCTATACATTTATGAAAAAGCCTTGTAAATGATTTGATAATCAATATATACCCCCAGGAGTCTAGCTATGGGAAAATTTCCCAAATGCAGAAAAAGATGCATGCACCAAGAAGCTCATCCCCCCACCCGACCTACTGGAAACAGCCCTCAATGACCTGCACTACGGAAATCACTGGAGGTTGAATCATTAATATAATGTTTAAGAAGACCATGAATATAACAAAAACATCCTTGATAAAATACTAAGTGAAAAGGCTTATACAAAATTGTATATGTAGTCTGATGACATCATGTAAAATCTTATAAGAGAAATAAAATATGCATAGAAAAAAATAGATTTGGAAGCACACCCTAAAATGTTAGCAGTGATTATCTTTAACCACTAGTGGGACTATTTATACTCCTTCTACTTTTCCATGTAGTCTGAATTTTCTATAATATCCATGGGTTATTTTTACTGAGAAAAGAATGAATAAGAGAAGAAAGGAGCACCCCCTGAATACAAAATCAGGGGTGCCTCTCGAGGTCCCATTTCGGAGTGATTCTTCATCTTCACATCTTTAAGAGCTCCTGGAGAAGTGGGAGAAGACAGGATGCAGGCATGTCACCTCCACTGATAAATAAAAAGCATAATGAGAAGTGAGAATAGTCTTTCCTGAGAAGAGCAGGGCCCTCTCGCTCCACCGTGATTCAGAATCGGCCCTGACTGGGCAGACTTTAAACAACACGCCAGCTAACTAGTCACGTACTCCACAAAGGGAAGTAGCAGAGAAGTGATTGCACTAAACAACAGTGGCATGGGAGGAGAGGCCTGACCCGGTTCTTACTCCCAGGAGAGATGTAATACGCATGGATCAGAAGTGGGAGAAGTGAAGAAAGAAGGGGAGTGCAGGAACACACTCTAAAACGATCCACAGCGAGTACGAGTGATCGAGACTCAGGAAGTAACAGGGCAGCCGTCAGGAAAAGCGCTTCCTTCACCTCCATCTTCTCGTGTGAAACCAATCACATGTCTGTTTCTCAGATTTGAGCACACTGCGTCGATGAAAACCATCTGCTGGGCACACCCAGGGCCTGAATAGTTCTCACTGAGTGGTCAGTAACAAAGCTCTTCCTCAGCCTTCTTGACTTGTTCCCACCTAGACTTCTGATGTCACCTGTGAAACAAAGAACACGGTCTTAAGAATGGACTCCCCATGTCCATGCTCAGGAGATGATCTGCTTCTAAATATATTGGTAGTACACGGGTCATGAGTCCAAACGCATTTCTAAAAAATTGATTTTCTTTTGGTATTGGAGTGGCTGTGAGACCATGCTTTCTCTTAAAGATGGGAGTTCTGACCAGCTTGCCATGAGAACGCAATGACCACAGGTGAGAGACCAGCCAGGCCAGGCGAGGACTCAGAAAGCTTCCCAGTGCTTGATTTGCGGAGTGGCTTCCCATCACTGAAAGGGTAAGTTGAAAATAAAGCTAAGAACTGCTTTTGTTGAAAGGAAGTTTTATTATGACATCCAAAAGAATTTCAAATTCTTTCCCTGAACTAGAGTTTCGGGGTGGCAAATGCAAGAATCCGTGGATTATTATGTAGGGATCAAGACATTTCCAGTGACCGTCTTTCCCCCATGGCCCTCAGGTCCTTAAGTCCACTCTAAGTATAAAGCTATGAGAAAACAAGTGGCTTTGTTCTGTCCTAGTTCTTAATTCCTTTCAACCTTGTGTGGGAGAAAGGGAAATACATATACAACTGTTTATTTTATCCCAAGTTATCGGATCAAAGGCTGATTTAAGGATGCAGAGGCCAGATGGGCAAATTGGTAAGGACCTACCCCTACCCACACCAGGTCCCTCCCACCTACAGTTGGTGTTCTCCTTCCTTGGCCTTACCCCCCCACCAAAGATCACCTTCACCCCTCTAGAGACAGGCATATCTGAACAATATTTTAGCAACATGTAGATGGTTGCCTATAAAATTACATTTTCCGTGAACTTCTGAAGGATATGCCAAACAACATGAAAAAAAAAAAAGAAAGAAAAAGAAAATGGGTCTTATAGTGAGAAGAAAAAAATACATACAAAAAACCTGGACATTCCAAATTCATTGTTTCTAAAGATATCAACAGTTATGAATTTATAGGCGATCTGCTTTCTCATGCTCATTCTTTCATGGTGGCCTGCACAGAAATGGAGGAATGTCTTTCTCCCAATTCACTTTCATTCACCAATTCATCAACTCTCCTTATATTAATAAAAAAATTAAGTTTTCACAAAAGGCAAGTCAATAAGAAGCCAGTGCATTTGCTCATTTTACTCATAGTAAACACATCTGAAGAGGAACAAGATTGAGGACACAGGAGCTGAGAGGTGGATGGAGAGATGGATGGGCATCTCATTTGGGATCTTTTCTGACCTTTTCTATCTTCCACATTTTTTAAAAAATCATGTTTAATTTTTGTTCTCTCTTTCTGGGTTTTTTAAATGTATTTCAGCTCATAAATTAAACAAAATGACAAGTGTTTCAAACCCAAACTACAGTTTATTTTTCACCAAAACAATACTATTGTTTTCATTATGTGAGAGTTGAAATACATTCCTCCTAAATATGTAAGACTTGTTGTCTTGAGCACATCTAGGAGTTCATGCCTGCCTTCCAGATTATGTAAAACATGGATCTGTCTTGCTCTAACAAAGTCCCCCATATCTATGATCCATAATTGTCAGGACGCAAAGAAGAGTTGGAGTGACCAGAAATACTGAAAGGAACCTAATGCAACACAATCCCCTCCGTGACACAATCAATCTGTGAAGAGAAATTCTGCAGGGTAAGTGTTTAGGGCTTAGCCCATGTTCGGTGTCTGAGCCTCAGCATAGGTCCTGACACAGGACTTCTTTGGGAAGTTAGTGGGCACTCATAAAGATTAAGGAAAGGGAAGCAAAGGGAAAGATGGAAGGAGGGAAATAAGGAAGGAGGGAAGAAAGGAAGGTAGGGGGCGCCTGGGTGGCTCAGTGGGTTAAAGCCTCTGCCTTCAGCTCAGGTCATGATCCCAGGGTCCTGGGATCAAGCCCTGCATCGGGCTCTCTGCAGAGAGCCTGCTTCCTCCTCTCTCTCTGCCTACTTGTGATCTCTGTCTGTTAAATAAATGAATAAAATCTTTAAAAAAAAAAAAAAAGAAAGGAAGGTAGGAGAGAAAGGAGGAAGGAAGGGAAGGAGGGAGGGAGAGTGTTAATTGTATTTCTATTCCTTGCAATACTTTCTTAATAAATTTTCATCAAATGGAATCCCCATTGCTGTTTTTCCTTAAATCTACATGTTCACATTTTAACATTTATTATGTTTATAATTTAGACAGTTAATGAAAAAACATAATTAAAGCAAATGGTAAGATCACGGAGCCAAATCTTGGGTTCAACTGACAGTTAACTGAATTATATTTCTACCGTACAAATGAGCTACTGCTGAAAAGCCTTGAACGTTTGACTAAAATATGTTTGGTGGAAAAAGACGATCAACATACATTTATCTATCCCACAGCAATAAAGTTGCATAGTGTATAGTGTATCATGAGAATAAGGAACATGTTTTAGGCACTGATCCATAAAAATACCCATGAAAGAGAATTAAGAAAAAAATATCAAGTCTTTGAGCAGTGTGACCTGATTCCATTAATGCCAAACAGCTATATAGTTTGTGAGTGCCTTTGAAAGATTCAAAAGGATACATGTACTTTATTGCTGGACGTGCTAACCTCCCTTGGGGAGCAAAATTTGTGGGAAAGGAATGTGAAGAGAGGCTTCTACTTGTTCCTTCCTATATCCGTATATTGTTTGAATTTTTTAAACAATGCATTATCTTCAAATCTGATAATAATGGAAAATAAAATAACTAAGAAAAAATATCATGATTTTAAATTAGTATTGAAATATGTAAATTTTCAGAGCAAAAATGTAGTCCATTAACATGACTTACCTTGCTATAATCAGATTTTTCTCCATTACGGTCCATGAATTTCTATTTGATTTTATTAGCAATCTCTTTCAGAAGACCCTTGAGATCATTAATCTTGGAAAGGGAGAAAACAAAGAACTGGTCTTAATATACATTTTCCAACTGTCCATGATTTAAATGATTACTCTATGGCTTTTCCTTGAAACAGATGTAGATACTAAGCAGCAAGTATGGCGTATCCTGGAACAGAGCAGAATGGGTGGCAGGCGATATGGACCCTGCCCCCTGCTTACTTTCCGAAATCATGGCACTAGCAAATACTCATCAACACCAAGGAGTGGGAGCTTTTCTCAAAGGAAAATCAACAATAGTTCTCAGATAGAAATGACAGGTTTTAACCACACAGAGAAATAATATGCAGAAATAATCATAGCATATGTAGTTAATGCTAATAAAATTATAAGATATCAACAATGTTTCACTTCAGTAGAAGTATAATACTAATGAAAATATGATATAGGGGCACCTGGTTGCCTCAGTTGGTTAAGTGTCTGCCTTTGGCTCAGGTCATGATCCCAAGGCCCTGGGGTCAAGCCCCACCTCCATCTCCCTGCTCCGTGGGGAATCTTCTCCCTCTGCCTTTCCTCTCACTTAAGTCCACGTTCCTGTTTTCTCTCTCTAAAATAAATAAAATATTTAAAAATAATAATAATATGATAAAATACTAATAAATCAAATATTTGTAACTGAAGTGTCTATTCCCACAAAAAAGTATACATAGCAAAACAATTTAAGTAAAATACATAATAAAATTATTTTTGATATGTGCATCTTTCACAACTTATGACACAAGATGAATGAAGCTCATTCTAAATTACACACCTTATCAGTATATTTGATAAAAGTTCATGGACATAGTGCAATTTCAATACAGCTGGTTTCTAACCTGGTATGTTTCTCACTCAAGGGAAAAAAAATATGTTTTTATCTTGGGCTTATTTCCAGTAATAATCTCTTCATTTAACTTTTTTTTTTCCTAAGAATGAAACGAGTCCATAAGGACTAATAGCTGCCTAAAATAAAGAAGGTCTAGTAAGATCGCTACTTACAGACCTAGGATCAATTGTGAATGACTTTGTTTTAGGGTATAATGAATGGAGAAATTTTTTATTTGTTGAAGGGGCTTAGTGAGAGCCCTATATTTGTTGATGGTAGAATGACTTCAATAAGCTGCTAAAAGCAGATGTAAAATTCTGAGAACTTGCTCAAGGAACAGGTGATGATCCCTCCCTTAAGTTCTCTGTGGACGCAAAGGAGAGACTTTTTTTGTTGCTCAGGATCCAGGAGGGAATAAAGAGGAGAGGGGACAGGGGAGCAGAATGAGAAGCAGGGAGACAGGGAGTGAAATCGTGCACAGTCTGAGGCCTCCCTGGGATCCTCCCAGATTCTCCCCAAACCTACAAAATGCATGGCGCCAGTGGGCTTCCAGTAGAAACCAGCAAAGGGGCTGAGCTCCACATCCAGGGGCATGCAAAAGGGACAGAACCTGCAAGCTCTTCTCTGAGGACCCTGGGAACTCCTGGCCTGTGTGTGGACAGCTTCAACCATGACAAGTGACTTTCCCAGCCCCCACCTCCCACAGCCCCCACAGCTCTGGCCCACTGTCCCCACTGATGCTGTCACCGCCAGATCCTCAGTGGTCAGGAGGTCTCAGTCTGTAAACATCACAGCTCCTGGTTCCAATGCCCTGATTCACTGATGACCTCTGACCCACGACCCAGAGAGGCTCCAGCCCTGCCCCTCTCTTCCTCCAAAGCTACCCCAACTGAGACCATGAGTGAAAACAACACAACAACCAAAAATAGCCTCCTTTCTGCACACACACCTAAACAAGTCTGGGGTGCCTCTATTCTCAAACCAGACTGTTGAAGCTGCTCTTGTGTGGCCACCCCAGTGGCTCAGAGGGTCTTTGAAAAAGTCCACCAGATGTGCCCCTCTCCGGCTAAAACTCTGCAGAAGCTTCTCTCACACGAGGATAAAATCCAACTGGACAGAAGCAAGTTCCCTCACAGGACGGCCCAGCCACCCCCACTTCCCTCCCACTCAGAGCTTCCCCAGTTCACACTGCCCCTCGTTTGCTGCCTGGAATGCTCCCTGCTTCTCTGGACTCAGGCCTTCCCAGTTGCTGACCCTGCTCCCTGCTGACACAGACACAGGTGATCTGTGGAGTGCGTGCCAGATCCTGCATTGAAAATCATTGTTGCCGGGATGCCTGGGTGGCTCAGTTGGTTAAGCGGCTGCCTTCGGCTCGGGTCATGATCCCAGCGTCCTGGGATTGAGTCCCACGTCAAGATCCTTGCTCTGTGGGGAGCCTGCTTCTCCCTCTGCCTCTGCCTACCACTCTGTCTGCCTGTGCTGGCATGCTCTCTTTCTCTCTCTCTCTCTGGCAAATAAATAAATAAAATATTAAAAAAAAAAAGAAAGAAAATCATTGTTGCCACCAAATCCTGCACAATTCAGATCCTATAACCATGCCACTTCACAAAGGCTCCATTCATGACACTGAGGGGCCACATCTGCTTTGAAGGCTCTTAGCCCCATGCCTGGCACATCACGGGTGCTCAGTAAATATGATGTGCTACGTGTCCCCGCCATAGAAGCAATAGACAATGGACCTAAATATAAATACATGAGGTAGAAAAGTGAATATATCATATAAGGATATATATTATTTATTACATACCATATGTGTCTAATATAAATACTCAATCTGAGAATGCTATCTCCAATTGCTCCTTTCATATATTCTCCTAATATTCGCTAAATTTTCCATAATCTTTAAATATACCTATCACTTTTCTTTTTCCTCTCCATTGGTTATAATCGTGATACACATCCTAGCATAATCATTTACGTACAGCATTCAACTCCAATCAAATAGGAATCTTCCCAGCCCCTCGGGGAATGACCCACAACACAACATCAGAATGAGAGAAGCTGTAACAAGATCCGCTATTGTGTGACACAGAGTCCCCAAAGATGGCTGCTAATGGTTCCTTCCTGCCTGTCCACAAGTGCCACTCCTACCTCAGGAGGTGGGTGACCGAATCTGGTCGGTGGCTTCTCTGAACAGACTCTGGTGGAAATGACATCACACCGGGCCCTCAAAAGAAACGGCAGTCTGCTTCCTCACTTTTGGAAGAAGGGGGACTGCCTCAAGACCGCTACGCGGTGACAAGCCCAAGCCACAAGGATCAGAAGTCACGGGCAACAGAGAAGCCCACCGAGATGCCAGATCCTGGCCTCACCACCCACTGTATCCAGCCCAAGAAACCCAATTGAGTACACATGATGCAGAACTTCCCAGATGTGCTCTTCCCAAACCCCCGACCTACCGGGAAAAAAAAAAAAAAGCCAGAGCAAAATAAAATGGTGGGTTGACGCCACTGAACTATAAGGGATTGTTCGTTATGCAGCAAAGCATTTGCACAAAATATACCACCATCCTGAGTAGTTGACTCCAGTGTATACAGCTGGTCATTGCAGAGAAAGGAAAGGGGAGGATGAGTCAGAAGGAAGAGAAGAGCTGCCCCGGGGGGGGGGACCAGGTAGGCATACTGTCCTGTCAGCACCAGACTGCAGGAGGCGAGGCCTATGAAAATGCAGCCTTGGTTCTTAAGAACGCCGGTGGTAAATAACACAAAAATAACCAAGAAATTTTGAGCTGGATAAATCCTTATATAAGAGCTCCATGAGGATCTCTTGGGTCATTTTTTCACTCAGCAAATGTTCCTTGAGACCCTACTGGTCCAGGCAAGGCACTGAGTGCCCGAGATTCTGCCTTACCTGGTGGGGTACTGTCCAGCCCCAAACAGCACAGCATTGGGAGGGAATGTGACTATCATCATCCAGGATGCTCGCTCGTCTCAAAATAACATGATAAAATACCACGCATCATCTCCTCCACAGAGCCCAACAGGGATCCAGTATTTATGAGTCAGCTGTAATTTCTGTTAAACCTAATCATCACTTCTGGCCACCCAACTCCGGGTGGATGTGGGCACACTCTCCCAACCCTAATGTTCACATGTGTATTTGTGCATCTGCAGTGCCCTTCAAATTAAGTAGCTAGCAAATTAGAGCAGCAACCGAGATGAGCACAGAGGCACTTAGGCTCCCAAATTGCTCTTCTTTTTTTTTTTTTTTTTTTTTTTTCCAATTTATTTATTTTCAGAAAAACAGTATTCATTATTTTTTCACCACACCCAGTGCTCCATGCAAGCTGTGCCCTCTATAATACCCACCACCTGGTACCCCAACCTCCCACCCCCCCGCCACTTCAAACCCCTCAGATTGTTTTTCAGAGTCCATAGTCTCTCATGGTTCATCTCCCCTTCCAATTTACCCAAAAGCACATACCCTCCCCAATGTCCATAACCCTACCCCCCTTCTCCCAACCCCCCTCCCCCCAGCAACCCACAGTTTGTTTCGTGAGATTAAGAGTCACTTATGGTTTCTCTCCCTCCCTATCCCATCTTGTTTCATGAATTCTTCTCCTACCCACTTAAGCCCCCATGTTGCATCACCACTCCCTCATATCAGGGAGATCATATGATAGTTGCCAAATTGCTCTTCTGAGCCTTGCAGGTGTTTCTGTAACAAAAACATCTTACACCTGCTTTCACAGCTGAGAGAAAGAGAAGACGGGGTCCTGGGCCTGACAGAGACATCAAAGAGTTTGGAGATCAGGGGAATGGGACTCCAGCCCTGTTGCCCAGAGGGGCCGGGAACATCTGAGAAGCAGCTCTGTTCCAGTACCCAGACCTCACTCAGTGAATGAAGAAAGATGAATACGGAACAGGGTCATTTCTATCTTTTTTTTTTTTTTTTAATAATTAACTGCTTTTGTTTTCAGACTGCAACTACTGGCCTCTAGCTGAAAGCAGGCTTGATCTCACAGCCCTGAGATCGTGACCTGAGCTGAAACCAAGGGTCAGACACTTAACCAGTGTCTGAGCGACCCAGGTGCCCCAAATAACACAGACTTAAAAAAAAAATTAAAAAGATGTTTCCAAAACTATTATCAGGACTATACCTTTGTATCCAGCTGTCTAAAGCGATGCCTCATTCTTCAAATAAGTTTAAGAGAGAGAGAGAGAGAGAGAACAAGAGAAGGGAAAGGGGGAGGGAAAGGTTATTAGACTCAATTTTTCAGTCTTTTAAAGAACAAAACACAGATTAGTTTCATTTTCAACTAAATCCATGTCAGCTGCTTCCCAAATGAAGTGGGATCCCACTCTTACCCCAGTTAGCAGTATAGCAAGTGCATGCTATCTCTGCTGAGAGAGCGGTAAGGTCCCTCCCTCCTTTCCAAAATCAAGATCTCAGAGCCTAGGAATGGAGAAAGCTTAGGGAGTCTACCTTGTAACTCAAAGAGAAAGAGCATGCCATGTACCTCATGTGTCCCAGTAGCTGCGTTGAACGTAGCACAGGGGTTGGGTGTGCTTACATTTACTCTTAGATAGAATAAATTTTAAGGTACTGTGGAGCTCTCAATTAGAGTGACATCGGACCATTAACCATGTTAACGTGCATAATAAGAAGGGCACATGCCTAAAGGCCATACATGACACACTACTTGGGGACCATCTATGGATTTAGCTGTGACTTTTCTAGTTCTATGGGACATTTATGACAACTCCATGTAATTCATAAACAATGGTGAGGAATTCTCAAGGACAGTCTCTAACTGATCTACCAAATGGTTTTCGATTCTGTTTCTTCATCACAGAGACACATGTGTGGCACCTCCAAGATTATGCCAATTGTCCATGGTCTCCCCAGAATCTACCGCCACAGCCATGGCAGAGGGAGCCACACTCTTGTTACCTGGTTCCCGTGCCATGCCCTGCAGTCCCCAAATACCTCTTTCTTCCCCCCGGGACCTGGAGGACATTCAGGATGGTAGGTGGGAGGTTCTGCCCTTCTTGAAAGCCTGGCACACACATAGGGGCTTGTTATTTTCAATTGACTAGGTAATATCTTTTTGGTGCTATTTCTTTCTGCTATAAATTCTCTTTACAGAGTTTACACAAATAAGCTACTTATGTTCTGCCACCTTGTGTATACAAGGGGAGCCTAGCAAAGCAGAAATGAACTACTGACATACTCCTCCGAGGCATCATTGGCTTTCGTGTTGATCTTGACGAGGTAATTTTCTTTCATGACACCCTCCCACGCCAGAGTCTCGTTGTCTTCATTTCTGAAACCTTGAATAATGAGACAAAAAAAAAAAAAAACCACACATTCAAATTGTCTCATTTGCCCCTTACCTCTTAAATCAACACCTGCTAGTCATTTTGTGATACCCTGAAGCCAGAAGAATTAGATTTGTCCCCACACAGGCTGATCTAAGTAATGTGACTTACCAGTGACAGCAGCAGAGCGATGGAATGTTAATGAATTTCTTAGTAACAATGAGGAATGGGCGCTGCCTGCCTGAAATAGGAATGCAATCTTTATTCTAAATAGAGATAAATCTAAAGCCTGCCTGTGTGTTTTGTGACTTAGCAAAATCATTTCAGTAATAAATTTTGTCCTCACATTTTATATGTGCTCCTCTTTCATTTGGATGACGTAAAAATGCTAAATCAACCACTCAGAGAATTACTGATGGATTGCTACTCTAAGCCTAAACCCAGAATAGGAACTTCAGAGGAGAGGAAAATAAGCCTTGGACATCATTCCTCCCCTTGTGAAATATGCGGTCTGGGTGTAGACCTCAAGGAAAATTCATACGTCTAGTCTTTTCCTTTCAACATGGTTTGCCATAAAATTGGCCTGGGGGCATGTTCCAGCAAGATCTCCCAGTTCAGTTTCTTACAATACTTGGGCCTTTTGGAAGGCAAGCAAACAAAATAACAGATCAACATGGCGCCTATGTTTCAGATAGTGGTGCACTGGGCGGCCATCCGCTGTATGAATTCATGGGGGAAAGAAAAGAACATGTATGTTCATGTAGGTGTCCACTTGGAAAAAAAACCTATTGAGTTTTGTTTTTAAATTGCCTTTAAATTATAAGTTCTGCCTGGATTTAAAAAGAATTAATTGGAAATTAAAGACCTAGCCAATAAGGCAAGTGACAGGATTGAAGCAAATCCTACATAGCAAATACAGATTTATAGAAAGTAATCCCTAACTGAATTTCTTTTAATTGTATTTTTCTTAGCCAAGTGATTTCCAATGTCTTTTCCTCAAATGAAAATGTCTGCAGAAGCCCAATAGGAGTACCTGAAAATCAACACAGAAAGGATCAACACACTCTGAGCCCAGAACCAGAGAGCAACAGTGACTAATGACAAAAAAAAAAAAAAAAAGAAAGAAAGAAAGAAAAGATGGCCAACTTCTCTAGCAGTCAAAACAATGCTGTTGGGATGATGACGTTGCATTTTCACCAACGAAAGTGGAAAATTAGCAGAGTCTATAGTAATAACTGTAGCCTATGTGGGCAAAGATATGGATCAACAGGTTTCAGTGGGAAATATCTGTAAATTTGTCACAGCCTTCGGGTATGATGGATGAAAAGGTGGAAGAGGAAGGTGGCCAACAATATCAAAAGAATTAAACCTGTACATGTATTTATCTAGAAATTTCTCTCCTATGAATAACTCCAAGGAAAAAATTCAGATGTACTAAAAAATGAAGGCATCTGTTTATCATCGCACTGTGTGATACTGAAAGAATGGAAACAGTCTACATGTTTAACAGCAAGGAATTGGTTACATTAAATATGGCGCAGCCATAGTCTGGGATACTCTACAGTTCAGAACTGTCATATATGGACGCCTGGGTGGCGCAGTCGGTTAAGCCACTGCCTTCAGCTCAGGTCACGATCCCAGGGTCTTGGGACTGAGTCCTGCATCGGGCTCCTTGCTCAGTGGAGAGTATGCTTCTCCCTCTCCTTCTGCTCCCCCTGCTTGTGTGCGCTTGCTCGCTCTCTCTTTCTCTCTCTCTCTCTGACAAATAAATAAATAAAATCCTTTTAAAAAAAGAAAGAAAGAAAAGAACTGTCAGAGAGATTTATATTTAGGGATATGGAAAATGTTCACGATGTATCATTAGCCAAATGAACAGATTAGATTATGAATATGTCTTTACAGAACAACCTAGTTATCACATATCCACACAAAAATAGTAGAGTAGATACCATTATGTTGACAATATTTATCTCTGAGTGGTGGGTTACACGTGCTCTTGCTCTTATTTGTGTTTTTCTATAGTTTTCAAATGTTCTATAATGAATATGGAATACTTTCGCTTCATGGAAAGCAATATATTTTATACAAGTGGATCACTGGTAGCATATCTTTTCATGATTACTGTAGGAGGTCACCAGAAAGTACCCAAGATGGAAGTTTGGATTCTACCTTTTCTGAAAAGCTAGTTGAAAAA
Source organism: Neogale vison (assembly GCF_020171115.1). Taxonomy (NCBI): domain Eukaryota; kingdom Metazoa; phylum Chordata; class Mammalia; order Carnivora; family Mustelidae; genus Neogale; species Neogale vison. The sequence continues at coordinate 41,678,646 of NC_058093.1, read as the reverse complement.
TATTTCCTTCTTCTCCAAAGAAGGACAGTTTAGGCTTAAACCCCATGATGTCCCCCTCACTTGCAGGCAAATGCGAAGTGAACTTGGGAAATGGGGCACCACAAGAGGCTTTGCCAACCACAGAGTACTGCTGTTTCTGGAATTAGTGATCATCAGGAAGAAGCAAATGAATGCATGGTGAAAAGACACCTCCAGAAGTCTAATGAGTAAACGGGACTCTCGGCTCCCCATCTCCACCATCAACACACTCTGGGTGGAGAAGGACTTGCCATATGGTCACCCATTCCCTCCATTTCTCTATTCCTTCCTGAGACTAAGAACTGTTTGAAGACAGAGATTTGTCCTTAATTATACCCCGAGCTTTCTGGTTCCCCTGATCCTGGACTGAGCACAGTGTATCTTTGGAGAGTGGACCTCCATCCCCGATAGCCCTTCCATCCACGTAGGCCCAGACGGAATCCAACCAGTGGTGGTGGGGATTCACGGCCTCACAGAGCTATTCGTTTCACTTCCTCATAGCACGGATTGTGCTTATATCAAGTCAAAACCTTCCTCCCTGCTACTTCTACCCATTGCTTGCTTTTTCTCTGGAACCATTCTGCTAAAAATATGACCCAAGCAGCCCAGCCGTCATGTGACTTTGTTCATAGCTGTATCCCCAGAACAAAGTTCGTATTTGCAAAGGAAAGCAAGCCTTGAGCAAGACGACTGTTCTTACACTGTTTCTTCTCTATGTGCTATAGGGTTTATCCCTTTTCATGCTTTACTCTATTTGATTAAAAGTTTGTGACCTAAAAGTTCATTCTTTTCCTTCTGATTTTTAAAAGAAAAGAAATGTATAGATTTTCGTGGTCCCTGCAGCACATGAACTCCGGTGCTGTGTGTGATGGAGAGGCTACCCCAGCCCAGCCCAGAGCCAGATCCCCAGGCTAAATCCAAGGTTAGAAGGCAGAGTGAATGGGCTAGTGGTACCCTTTCTTTTTCTCTGTGTCCAAATGTGCAAATGCATAAAAATAGGCCTCTCCCTTCTTTCCTGCTTAATGTGGTTGAAACATGTCTGTATGCTAGGATGATCTGTCTGGCTCAGGGGATCCAGGATTTGGCATTAAGAGAACCTAGCCTGGTGCAGGGAAGACAGCTATACCTGAGGAGGGGGTACCTGAGTGTGATGGAGAACCCCATGGTGACAGATTCTGGTTCCTAGAGTGGGGGTGAGGAGAGGGAGCGGCACGGGGACCCTCCTGCACCTCGGACCTTGGAAGAGCTAAGGAGGTGGGTGGCCATAGGAGAGAGAGAACCAACTGAGCTGTAGACCTTCCTGCCTTCGGGAAGGAAGTGGGACCCCATCAGGGAGAGTGTGCACAGTATGGACCCCCAGCATTTGGAGGCTCAGGGGAAGCAGCCACCACAGAAAGGATTGCCAAGTCCTCGGAGCTAAGGGGCCAGCCAGGGAACAGCTGAAGGGCTCACCCAGTGCCCACACAGTAAAGGGTCAGTTTTACACACATGCCAGGTCAGAGAGCATGGAGCTGGCTTAGAACAGTACCCCTTTTTCTGGAAAAGACTTTCTGCTTCTTCACCTCCTTCCTCCTTGTGCTCCAGCCTACAGTGGGTCAGTGACCGCAGCTGACGGGTGGGAGAGAAGGGGCGTAATAGAGGAAAAAGCTAACAGCCCACACTTCCTGACAACTCTGCCTGCTGAGAGGGGGTACCACAAAGACGGAAGTCTCCCCCCGCCCAGCCTGAATGGCAACTAAGGAGCTGGTTAATAGACTGGACTGAATTTAGAGTAAAGTAACTGTAGGATTTCCTATTTCTCTAGGAGCAGCCAGAGAAATCATGACCTCTGCCGGAGTAGGGCTGACATCTCCCAGAAGCAAACACAAAGTCATGTTTTGACCCTGTCCCATAAAGCATGCCTGTTCGATGTCCGATTTACATGATGAGGATGCTCACCCGGAAGTCCTTCCTCCAGAGTAAGACTGTCTCAGCAAATCTGCCATACTCCCTAAATCTACTCTTTCCCCTTCTCATCATTCACAGGCTGGCCTGGTGCCTGATCGTTACAGACCTACAGATGTGTGCCGCGACCTAACTGTGTGTAATTCCTTCCTGCGGCCACGTGGACCAGCGGGAATCCCTATGATAAATCATTGCTTTTGATCCCCAGCACAGACGGACAAACCACTCACAGCAGGCGGAAGGCTCGGCGTTTCCCTCCCTGCAGCAGCACCCGAAGCACTTCTTGACCACCATGTAGAAGTAGGCGAAGACCACGAAGGGGAAGGGGATGTTCAGACGGTTGCAATACTCCTGCACCAGGAAGTACCTCTGGAACTTCCAGACCTGGTCGTTGTTCTCCTGGACGGTGCCCACAGTGTAGCTGGCAGGAGGGGAGAGAAGGACAAGCCTCAGCCTTTCACGTGCCTCCTCACCTCACTGGCAAGCATGGTGACATTGGTAACAATGTATTCCTGGGACAGCCTGAGTCCAGGATAGGAGAGGAGGAGCCACACGGAGCCCAGAGCCAGGACAACTTGGCGCCGGGCACTCTTCCATTCATGCTGGACCAGAATTGTGTCTGGCTTTTGGGCTTTGAGGTTTGGGGTTTTTGTTTTTATCACACACCAAAAAAGGCTCTCTGCTGAATGCGTAAAAAATGCTTTACTTCAAGACCTTTCAAGGATTCCCTTTTTCTGTTCATCTGTTACTATGTCAGCCACAAAGAGGCCAAAGGTGTCGACTTTCTTAGGAACAATTTGCCCCTCATACATTGCTAATGGGAGTTTAATTGTAAATAATCCATGAAGGAAGTTTATTAACATCTATCAAGGGCCTTAGAAATGTTCAGCCCTTGGATCCAATGACTTTACTTCTGGAAATCTAAGACTAAGGAAGTACAGAGGGAAAAAAATATGTGTATATATGGATATACACACAGCTATCTGTCACAGTCCTGAAAGTAACAGCCCCAAGCTCCTGCCTCAACAGAAGGGGACAACAGAAACATTCAGCACTAAGAAAATATATCACTCATTACGGTTAATCAATAGGGTTACATTACATAGCCATTAAAAATTATGATTATGAATAATTTTTATACTTTGGGGAAATGCTTCTGATACATGTTAAGTGAAATAATTAGGCTCAAACTCATACTTATGACATAATCTCAGTACATAATTTTTTTGTAAGTCACGGGGAGAAATAAATCCATCATTACCAGTGGTCAACATCATGACACACATCATGAATGCTGTTTATGCTCTGTAGTCTGCTTCCTAAGCGTCACACAATGGATATGAATTATATAATTGAAAAAAGTGTCCATTGATCAGAGAAATGTCTGATTGTGCCATTGATTTATCGGTTACAAATCAAATCAACTATAGCATAGCTAATGCTCAACGTGTACCAGACATTATTCCAAGCAGCCTACTTATATTAATGATGTCATCTGCAAAAACCTCTCTAGAGGATGTAAGGCCTATCATCACCTACGATGAATGGATCAGGACACTGAGGCATAGCAAGCGAATATTGTCTGAGTCTCCCAACTAGGAAATGAGGAAGCCAGAACCTGGATCCTGCAATCCAGTCCAGCATCTGTTTGCCTCGCTGCCTTGCAGACCACACCATGAAATGTTTTGAGCTACGCTCTATTTCCAAAGGATTCGGTTCGACTACTTAATTAAAGAAAACGATGAAGCATTTTACCATTTGTGAATTTCAACCATCCAAGATACTTTCATTGCTGATGTCAAATCACCCCTTCGAGAGCCAAAGGAGGAGCAATCAACATTTGAAATCTCCTCTAAGCAAATCCTGACCAGGGATGCATTCAATTCTCCCAAATCTGGGCAAAAACTTCACAAACCAAATCTGAATGAGGGGACCTCATGGAGAAGCCGGATCCATTTGTCGTGAAACCTCATTCTTGCCCCATGGTACATTACAGTCTAAAACTTGAATATCCTTAACTAAGGGAAGATCATACACACAAGCAAAACACTAACCTATACACATCACAAATTACGGCTCTGCTTACAAGCTTGGCTTTGCTCATGTGGGCGTTTACTGATGAATGGGACACAGCAGATCCTGGATTCTGGGAGGACAGATTAGCAGCCAGTGTCCCTTCGATACCTAAAACTCAGCCTCAGGGTGCAGTCTTTGCAGGGAGGGAATTAACGTTTCTTGAACATCCATTGCACCAAAGTGCCTACAGAAGGCATGCAGAATGGCTGCTGGACTGATTTTCGTGTCAGTTCTATGTGGCAGATTTTTTTTAGGTGATTTTAGATTTTTAGATTTTTTTAGATTTTTTTCAGGACTGTAAGTACAAGAGTGTAGCAGAGTGAATCTAGCAATGAGCCTGCAGTGTCTTCCAAAGGTAGGTCAGGGTGCTTTGAGCCTAATTCCAACATCTTTGTGTGTCCTCGCTAGTCCCCCCTGGTTCTGCCTGCAAAGGATACTGTAGGCCCCTCACTGTCATGGGGACGATGGTGGACACACCCCAGATTCATTAAGTCCTGGCTAAGAACTTGCCAGAAATCAGTCTATTACTTTGCAACAGAACAAGTGTCACCATTCAAATTACTGTCTCTGGGAGTATCTTAAATTACTAACATATCTAGTTAAAAATGATATCTACTGACTGCCTCTTCCACGCCTACACGCAATAGTCAACACAAAAAAGCAACAACATCCATTTTAACACATCAAATGTTGTTCTCTGAGGTTCCACCCAGAAGGAATTAACAGTTCCTATTGAAGGGAGGGAGAGTTAGCATGCTGAGAATAGGGGAAGCTGACTTGTACCCCCAGTGGGCCTCCCTCCCTTCCTTGGGAGCTCTGTGTGGCACTACGGCCGAGAAGAGTTCCACTGGAAAGAAATTTGCATCTTGGCTTAACTGATCATTCAGAGGCACTGAAAACATCTCATGTCTTCCAAGTCATCTGGAAAAGGGATTGGCAAACTGGGACTGGGGGCCAACTCCAACCCTTCCCCCACAGTTTTGCAGGGATGGTCAGCTTAGAATGGCCTTTCCAGGGACGCCTGGGTGGCTCAGTTGGTTAAGCAGCTGCCTTCGGCTCAGGTCATGATCTCAGCGTCCTGGGATCGAGTCCCACATCGGGCTCCTTGCTCAGCAGGGAGCCTGCTTCTCCCTCTGCCTCTGCCTGCCTCTCTGTCTGCCTGTGCTCACTCTCTCTCCCTCTCTCTCTGACAAATAAATAAATAAAATCTTTAAAAAAAAAAAAAAAAGAATGGTCTTTCCAAAGCAGAGAGGTGGGGATGGCTGCTTTGCACATAGCCAAAGCAAAGACCCTAACTGGCCCTCACAGAAAAAGTCACCACCAATCTCCAGTCTAGAATGGATTGGGGCCAATGCCTGCAAGCTAAGGCCTTCATCTGTAGCATTTCTAGGCTGAAAAGCTTTGCCTCCTATCATTGCTCCGAGTGTCCCTCAGGACAACCCAGTGGCCTCCTGTTGGAAACTCCACTTCACCTGCACCTCCGGGCACAGGTGGATCTAGTGAGCTGCCTTCCTTTCCTGGGTAAACTGTAAAAACCCTTATCCACATCCCAGAAGCTGAGAGTGAGCTAGCTGATTACAGGACATTAATACCCAAAGCCGCTTTGCATAAGTAACACATTTCTGGGGCCGGCCACGCTGAGGTTTATTTATACTGCGGACCACCTTCCCCATATGATAACAGCTTCTAAATCATTCTCTCTTTTTTTTCTCCCCCAAATTAGTTCTGGACTCAGCCAAAGACACATGAGGGCTCCCCAGGGAAGGCTGATAATTGAGCACTGCTTCAAACTGCTTTGTTAAAATCATTTTTATGTTCTTTAGACCCTGTCTTCCATTTCTGCAGAGGAAAGGCAGCATTCTGGTGCCAGTACACACCCACTCCCCTCAGCAAACCTAAATGTCCAGAGCAGCTCCGAGATCATCTCTTCCAACGGGCTCTGGGAGTCTCCCTGCCACCCCTGTCCATCCAGAGTCTTCCCTGAGAGGAATAACAGTGTCCCCTCTGACCCTACAATTCCAATGATATCTTGTGCCCTCTGCTACCTAGCTGGCAGAAGATGTGCAGTGATGACTGAGCTTGGTTCCCTAAGACCACGTGAGCGCCCTCCTCTGAGCAGGACAGGAGGAGACAGGAGCCCCTCAAGGGAGATGCAGTTTCAGAAATTTGCTGACACTGAGAATTTTACCAAGAGATAACAAATGTTCAGGACTCAGATAGCCTTGAACGTAAATGAAATCCAGCAGTACGTTCAAAGAATAATATGCCATGACCAAAGAACAGAGGATGACTAAGTATTAAGATCATTTATATAATTCATCATTTTCATAATGCATCATAGATCAAAAGGAAAAACGTTATTTCGATAGTTGCTAGAAAGTCTTCTGGCAAATTCAACATCCATTTCTGATTAGGAAAAAAGAAAGAAGTAGGAGAAAAAGAAAGGAGGTTAATAAATAAGAAATATGAGGAAAGGTCCATGACACAATAAGAAAAAAAAAAAGAAGAAGGGGAAAAAAGAATTTAGCAAGGAGACTTGCTCCAAAATAAATAAGCAAAACTTTAATGGCTTTCCTACCTATCAAAAATTACTTGTTGAAAAAAAAATAGAAAAAATATTTTTCTCACAATCACAAATGGTTAGGAAAAAAGTAATAAAAAATCTTTCAGCTCTGTAGGAATAAAACATTAAAGATCACCAGCAAACTATGTACATTTGAGTAAATGGAGAATCATACCATTTTTTTCTGGATGGTAAGATACCATTTTTTTTCCAACTTATTTATTTTCAGAAAAACAGTATTCATTATTTTTTCACCACACCCAGTGCTCCATGCAAGCCGTGCCCTCTATAATACCCACCACCTGGTACCCCCAACCTCCCACCCCCCCCCGCCACCTCAAACCCCTCAGATTGCTTTTTTAGAGTCCATAGTCTCTCATGGTTCACCTCCCCTTCGAATTTACCCAAAAGCACATACCCTCCCCAATGTCCATAACCCTAAAGATACCATTTTTTAATGGTGCCAGCTTCCCCTAAATGATTCTGCAAAGTTCACATCATTACAATAACATTCACAAGACTTTTTTTTTTTTTTCGGAAGGGAAAGAAAAAAGGATTTCAGAAGATAAGATTTAGACGCCTCCATATTAAATATTTGAGAAAATCCAAAAAAAGTTTTGCATCAGAATAATGAGAGGAACTTGTACAACAGATGTGAAAATAATTTTTTTAAAGTCAGTAATTAAAGCCACTTGGTAGTAAAAACCAAAATAGACTAATCAACAGAACAGAATGTCAAGTCTGAAAAAAAATCACAATGGAAAAGTAGTTGCTAAAACAATGGCAGAATTTTAGAATAAATTGAAAGACGAGAGAGTTGCCAGCTAGATTTCAATCAGGAAACACCTCCTGTAAGCTTTTCACAGATTTCGTATGTTTTCCTTCTGTTCCTCCTTTCCCGACACACCAGCAATATCTGGCCAGAGCTGCCCTGTGGCCCTGGGGACCCTGACTTCTGCATCCTCCCACTGCCCCATTGTGCACATCCTGATTCCCCTCTCATTTCCACGGCATCAAAAAGTAGGCACAACGTCTGTAACTCTTACACACAGTAAGAGACAACATGCGATTTCACTGCACTGAGTTTTAAAGTGCTAACTCGGGTAAGTATTTTGCTATCAGCCTAACACAATAAAGACCATGCCTTGTACCTGTGTAAAGACCCATGAGATCTCCCTTCACCTGCAAGAAAATGTTCAGCTTCTTTAACATGGCATAAAAAACATCCTGCAATCTAGCCCCTGCCTACCTTTCCACCTTTCTCAGTGGCTGATTCTCCCCAGACTAGCTTTATCTCCCCCTGCTTTGCCCTCCCTCTCTCACCCCCAACCCCGGGCTGGGCTCTGGGCTCCCAGCAAGAGGTCCTCTAAGCAAATGTCCCCTCTGCTTGAGGCTGCTCACCCTAGCCCTGTCCCCAATGTTCTGTCTCACTTCCTAACCTCCTCCTGTGCTCCACAGTCCCTGTAACATTTTTCAGTGCTGTTTATATGATACTGTATTCTATTTTATTACATTATATTGTTACACTACAGTATATTATTTATGGTATTATATGTATCTGTTTATGTGCCCATCAACTTCTTCAACAGCAGAGACTTAACCTCTCTCTCCGCCTCCTACTCCTCATTTGCAAAATAATAAGGAAGCCACACCTACATGAAAATGATTGATAGAAACGTGAGGGTAGCCCATGATGGGCATGTGTACAACCGGGCCCAGAGGAGTATCAGTAAACCTGAGGTTGTCTTAAGACCACATTATCTGCTTTTTTTTCCCCATCCACTTTAAGAACTCTTCTTAACCAGGTGGAGAGGAACCAAACCCTTAGCTGCTACCAGGTGATTCTTTCATTTTCTCTATTTTTCTGCATATTCATAATGGACATATATTTTTCCAAAGGTTAAAACATATCTGGGTCCCAGAAATAACCCTCAATCAAGGCATGTTTGGCCAGTCCTCTTTGGAAGAAACGCACAGGGATTTATCTGCAGGACACAGTGTCCACAAGCATCACAGCTGTGTGTCAAGACAACCCAGTGTCATCTACTGACTTGAAGTTCACGTCATGCTCTGATAAGCCATACAGGGCCTGGGATCGATAACTTTAATGCAGAATAATCACAGAGGCCTGCATCCATTACCTCCCCCGCTGAATACCATCTGGAGAGCACTTCGGTGCTGTTTTAAAATTCCCAAGTGCGCATTTACACTCCAGTTCATAAGGTTGCCATTGGGTACAGCTATGCTGTTACATGAATATTTGTATGTGCTGCCAGGCAGGGTCGCAGCCTGGGGTGGTGGGCTCCCAAAGCCCAGCACAATGACCGCCATGATCAGAAACCATGTTCTGATGATTTAGCCCAAGGATGGGAAGGGAGTGGCTCTAGGTGCTCACAAGTTCCCAGAATGGTGATTAACGAAGAGAAAGCCCTCGGTTGAACCCAGGACTGCTCTAGACAGCACCCGCCCAGGGAAGGGGTGCCCCTAAATTGTCACACCTAAGTACTGAACAGGGCAACATTAAGTTACCAGGCCATGCCTGGGGTCTTGCAAGGAGGAGGGCCACATCCAGCCTTGAGTGGGCAGAGCTGTGGCCGGAGCCATGGACTGTAGCCGGAGCCATAGATGTGGAGTTGTCCAGCATCCACTTCCTCAACATGAAAATGACAGCCTGGGTTCCTGTCCCTCCTGGCCCCAAGTTCTATCTGTTCATGATTGTGATACAGATAATGGACTTCCATGCGGCGTGGTCCTCAAGAAGGGCTTTTGTGACTATCTCACAGCACACAGACATGGGACAGCTCTAAGGGCCTCTGAGATTTACCAAATTAGTGTAGCTCAACTGTCTGGCACTGGGAGCTGTCGACCGTTTTGTTTAATTTCTGTGGAAATTATCTCTGTGATCAGACTTCACAAGGCGTCGCCAGTGTTGGGTGTAAAGGTCGTGAGGGTGTGTCATCACTGTAAAATGGGACCCCACACCATCCCATTTCCTCTCTGCCCAACTTCACCTTTGGGAATTGCCCTCTCCTTCTGCTCTCACGTGGACACATGATCACCCAGCATCTGACGCCTGTCTCTGCAGCTCAGGCCAGGATAACATCTAGCGTCCTGACTCCTGAGTCCTTCCCTGGCCACCTGCTGGGGATGGTGATGGAGAAGGCAACCTATGCCCTCTTTAAGTCCATGTGGAAACAACAGTCACACGATCTCCGTGGCCCAGGCACCTGCCACGGAACAGATGTTATATATCTACGTAATGAAGCCCTTGCTGGTCCATTATTCGCCGCTAGTACTTCTTGAGTATAAGACCTAGAGGCCGGGCCCCTGAGCGATAACTGAATGATGAACTAACCATGGGAAAAGCCCTGTTCATTCCATCCATACAACCCACAAGGTCCCAGGTGCTGAGACAGGCCCAATCTCCATCTTCTAGAATGTACCATCCAGAAGGAGAGAAGGTTGTCACTGCACAAGGGGGTGCAAGGAGTCTCTACACAAAGTGGGGAGGGTATCAGGGACCCCTTGGGCAAAGGACAATGCATAGTTCCTTAAAAGGCCAGTGCAACTGGGGCAAGAGACAAGCAAAATGGAGCCAAGCAATCCCACCTGAGGGACCAGCACTTGCAGACGTCTGGGTGTGTTCAAAAGCCAGGTCATGGACCGCCTTGGGAAAAAGCTGAAGAGCCTGAAATTTACCCTGAAGCTATGGGGAAATACTGAAATCCTTCCAGAATTTTAAGTAGAGCAGTGCCATTTCAGAAACATGACAGTGTTGAGGCTGGGCTGGGGGAGGGCTTCTTTGTACACTGGAAGACCAGATAGCTACACTGCTCAGCCTGACAGGCAGGTGACATCCCCAGAGGCACGTGCTCCCACCCAGCCCTGTGCAAAGGGAGGCCATTGACCCCCATGTGCAATCCTTGTGTCTTTCAGGGGCCCAGGGCTCTACGGGACAATGGTCTTTTTCTTATTTCTCTTCTAAATTCTGAAAGCAATATACAATCACTGTAACGAGTGAAAATACATACTTGATTCTTTTCATTTATTTTTTACTGGAAGGAAATGAGATTATGCCATAAAAATTAACCTTCAATTTGCCTTTTATATTTAGCAAAATATCATCCTTTCAAGTCAGTAAATAGAGGTCTACCTTTTGTGAGACCTGCACAAAACTCGGTCATCTATAACAAGTTTTATTCGACCATCCCCCTATCAACAGGCATCAAACAATGATCCAACAAGCATCCTTGTATAAACATCCTTAGAATAGAATCCCAGATGTAAGAGAGTTAAGTCAAAGATTTGTATGTTTTTTTCTCCTAATAACTCTTTACATATCACTTTCCACAGACCTAAAGGCAATTCACATGGCCAGCAGCAACGCCCATTTCCCAGCCTCAACCCTAACACAAACGACTTTTTAAAATTTCCACTCATCTGATGGGTCCTAGACCAGCCTCTTGTTGGCTTCATTGGGCCCTTCCCATCAACAAGATGGAGCCCTGTTTCATGTGATTTTCTGCCATTTGAATTTTTCTTCTCCGAATGGCACTTCCTCCACCAAATTTCTATTGTATCTTCTCTTTGCTACCAATATGCAGAAGCTCTTTCTACATTAGGAACCAAAAGTCTTTGGCCACCACACATTTCTGCCATTCCATCACCTACCACAGGACTTCATCTGATAGCAAACCTTTACCTTCAACACTTGCTTTACAAAACCAAAAGTGTTTAGCTTGTCTTTCCTAGTTTCTTGGTTTTTGATTCTGTTTCTTTTCCACCCCAAGGTTTAATAAGGATATTTCATTGCTAAATTGTCTGTCTGCGCTGGGATCACATACTCAAAATCGCTACCTACCTTAAAGCAACAACATACTACAGTTCTCACACTTTAACTACAACTGGAGCCCCTGGAAACCCTCTGAAAAAAGATGAAAGGAAAAGAAAAATCATGATTTTCTAAAAGTCGTAAGGAGAGCTACCAAAGGCAATACAAATTTTTTAGAGCCACCATCGTATTCTCCTCTACCTCATTCGACATGAGCCCCAAAAGAAAGTCACTCTTCTGACTCTGCTCTTGTGATCTGTATTTAAACTGAAAAGCATCAGGCACCTGGGTGGCTCAGTTGGTTAAGTGCCTGCTTTTGGCTCAGATCATGATCCTGGTATCCTGGGATCAAGGCCCGCATCAGGCTCCACAATCTCTCCCTCCATCCCTCCCCCCAGCTCATGTTCTCTCTCTCTCGCTCTCTCTCACTTACTCTCTTGCTTGTTCTCAAATAAATAAATAATACCTTTAAAAAATTTTTAAAAAGAAAGCTGAAAAACTTCAAAGCAGCAACTAACTAGAGGCTGAGTCCTTTAAACCCTAGAATCCAAGCCACCGAGTCCATAGAAAACATGGATATTGAGGAGGAGCTGCACCGCCCCAGTGCCACACCCACATCCTGGCACCCAGGGAGATGGCTGAATGCGTGCTAGACGTACAAGGTCTGAATGTGCTGAAGAGTGTCACAGGTACCTGGGTGTAATGTCATATAAGCTTACAGCACAGCAAATAGGGACATGCTGTATTTTTATTATAGTCCCTTTAAGACGGCCCCTGCCTCCAGACCTGCAGTCCCCTAAGCGCTAACACAAGTTGCTCAAGGGTGGACCATCATGGCCTTGCTCCTGGTTCCTCCAGCCCCAGCTGGCACACGGTCTGCCCACCAGGAACACCCGAGAAACTCATGACTGAGCACATACCCAAACATGGCAACGAGCAGGTTGACCAGCAAGATGTTAGTGGAGAGCATGTAGATGCACACCAGGGGGATGGTGATCCACTCGGGGAAGCGAGGCAGGTTGTGCTCATCCAGCTCCACACACAGGGGCTTGGACTCATTCCCAGTGAAGGTGCAGTGGGAGAAGTCGTACGTGGTACCTGAGGATGTAGAGACCAAAAGGCAAGGAGAGGACCCTCTGGAGGGAACGGTACCACAGCGTCCCCAGGGTGGGGGTGGGGGTGCCACATGACAATGAGCAGGTAGTGAGGATGGCTTGGGGTGGTGGGAATGGTAGAAAGTGTTCTGGTTGCACAGACACTGAGGAGATAAAATCAACAAAACCACCTGATGAACTGGAGATGAGGAATGAAATCAGGGATGTCAAGAATAGGATTTGCACAACTGCGTGAACAGTAGCGACAGACCCTAGAATGCAGACCTTGGAGAAAATCCAAATCCTCGCACGTGACTAAAGCTACCAGGGAAAGGGCTGTCCCGAGGACAAAATGCACTCCCTTAGGTAAAACGGTGACTACAGCTGCATAAGGGAAATAACACTAACAACGTGCCTTCCCATCAGGGCACAGGAAAAGAGCTTGGGTTTTGGAAGAGGTTGCAGCAGAAGAGGCCAGGACAGCCTGAGGCCACAAGGATAATGGACAAAACACCAGGGAGCTCAGAAATGCAACCAGTAGGGCAGGGGAAACATCAGGATCATCGTGTCCCAGCAGGACAGAACATGACAAGCCCAGGCTCTCATCAGCATCATAAAGATGCTTTAGACAGCTCATTCAAGACACACACTGGTCTGCACATGCCCCGCACTTTCCTCACATAAACCAGGCGTGAGCATATTAATGCCATCTGTGCTGCCACTCTCCTGCCTCTGAAGGATGCTTGGCAGAAGCTAAGGCCAGAAGTTGAGATTGCAGGTTCCTGTGCAAAATTTTCAATATTGCTCTTTTGGAAATAAATGGGCACCCACTTATATAAGAGAGTACAACTCACAACACCCATTTCTGCACTAGTGAGGTTCATTGCTGTCCACGGCAACATCGCTGTTGAAAACATAAGAAACACTATTTTCAAGAAGTTTCAAAATTGCAACCTAATGTTGTTGGACACATTGGCAAGGCGGACGTAAAAATCCCACTCAGACACAAAGAAAATGTTGAGAGGGTCAGCGTTCAGTCCCTGGTATTGGCCCAACTCCTGCTCTGGATCAGAGCAGGGAGCGCTGGGGGCTGGTTCTGGAAGCAACCACCTGCTCCCAGATGTCCCCTCCCAGGCCAGGTCAGGCTCACCATCCACGTCACTGGGCACCTGGCCAAACATGGCCAAATAGGGCTCGTAGATAACTGAGCGGAATATCCACCTCCAGCGATGCTCATTTTGCCTGAGGATCCCTTGCCTGGCCACGCCAAAGGCCACCATCCACACCGCAAAGAGGAACAGGAAGAAGAACACGTCGATCAGCTGTCAAGGGAGGACACAAGAACAGAGTCAGGTCTGTGCCCCAGAGGGCTCATCTGCTCATTTGACTACAGGGAAGGGTGGAGGTTCTAGTCACCCAGTGTGATTTTAAAAATGACCATTGCCACCTTGGGGTCTTGGGACATCTATCTCCCAGAATTGAAACTGATGCATTTTTGTTCATAGGTCTCCAAACCAACTCAGCACCAGAAATTTTCTGGATAAGAGACCGGCTTGAGAGCAAAAGAGGCACCCACCTCAGAATACCTGTCCTTCTCTACCTCTTCTCATGCTCACATTCTTGAAATCCCTACATTGTCTTCAGTGTTTTTTTTTTTTTATTAAGGAAAATAAAAACTGTCTTTAAAAGAGTGCACAGTTTTCATTTTTTTAACTTTTTGCACACACAGCATGACTTCATGGTGACTTGATGCCTCAGATATGCTTTGAATTAAAAACCACAAACTCAAAAGAACCTCAGTGTTGGAAAGCAACATCCAGATGAGCTAATCCAAACGCCCATCTGATTTAAAGACAGAAGCATGGGAGGTTTGGGTCATCTGGAAAACAAGCTTAAGAAACCAACATCGTCAGTGTGTAATTATCTTTCTGTTGGACGTCCCTATGGAACAGCGCTGGTAATGCTGATCCTACATCTGTACCACATGTTTATAGAATTGAAGCCCTAATCCATTGCACACCTCCAGACAAACATATTAACCTCCATGGTCCCCATCTATAAATGGCTATAACCATCCCTATCTGTCTATGCTCTTACTGAGCTGTGACTAAGTTTGACTCATGTGACTCAAATGAAAGCACCTGGTAAAGAGTAAAATCCAAATAGATACCTTTCTTAGCAATGCACTTAACTAACCATTTGCTCCTAGTAGTCATCTTCTGTTAAATTTTAAGCTGAAAGAGGCTCCTGATTGAAAAACACATCAAGGAAAGAAAACCTTACCAATTGTGACATGTCTATGGGTAAAACCCTTCTACCAACAACAGAAGGAACTCTGGGTCTAGCAAGCAGAATGGCAACCACAATATTCTCCATTCTTACCATTCTCTGCAACATTATAATCTTGGGTCCTAAATTTCTGCTTACAGTGAAAATGTGGATCAACCTTAGAGTGAATATAATGTAATCCAGGCAAAAGATGACTCGTCCGGAATACAGAGAGGTTTTATTTGAAGGGTGGAGCCTATGGAAGGAAGGAGATATTAACAAAACAGTTCAAAATTTTGGTTTTTTTTTAATTTCTTTAAAGATTTTATTTTTTTCAATGTTATGTTAGTCATCATACAGTATATCACTAGTTTTTGATGTCATGTTCCATGATTCATTGTTTGTGTATAACACCCAGTGCTCCATGCAATCCGTGGCCTCTTTAATACCCATCACCGTGCTAACCCATCATAACCAAACACAAAGAATCATAGTCAGGGCCCTAGGAGCTAGTGGAAATAGTCCAAGGACACCACCTGTCAGTCACTGGTCTTCTGCTCCTGTGGCCTCCAGGAGAGCAATGACAGAGCTTTCAGAGTTTCTTGCCCTTGAGTCCTTCATCCTCCAACACTTCTACTGCAAGAACCCAGTCACATTACCACTGACTTCCTCACTCCCACAGCCCCTATAATGATCCCAATCCCCATCCTTGCCCAACCTCTTGGGAAGTGGCTCTGCCAGGTTTCCCCTAATGAGACTTCCCTCATTTGTACCAGATCATTTGGTTAGCTCACCCCCTGCTAATGTGTTTATTGAAAGCCTTATATGCCTTCTACCTGGAATTCTCTAGAAATCATGTGGTTCAAATGCTGAACCCACGCAGAAAGGAAAATTATTGGAGGGGGAAATTGGGTTTTTACTCACTGCAAATTGTAGAGTGAGCATGGGTAGGCATATATATGAAGAGTCAGGCTTCTCTGCCAGAGGACACCATGCATACAGCTCAGGTATGACCATGAACTTCACCTTGAAGCTACCTGGGGAAGACAGGCCTGAGGGAGGTGGGCATAGGCAATGCAAGCCATGGTTTGGGTATGTCCCAATTTCTCTACCATGGGAAGTACACATTGTTTTTCAATGGTGATTCTAGATTGGTTTTTCTCATCCTATACTCTGGCTTTGAGAGACATTCTCCATAGCCAGCATCCAAGCAGAAGTACATTTTCAAAGATTATATGGCTCTCCTCAATTTCTAATCATCTCTCGCAAATTCTGTATGCACCAAGTATAGATCTGTATGCATCTCAAGTATAGATCACCAGGAGGAAAAAGAGAAGAGATGCAACTTTATGCCAGCCAAGCTATGTCTCAAAGAGGCCAAGACAATGGCGTTTGCAATAATCTCAAAATGGGGGCAGAAGGGAAACAGATTCATCTTGGACTTGAAATATCAAAGACCTCTTCTTCACTTACCCACCCAAGGAAATCCAAAAGCACCTGAAACTAGGAAAGGTGGTGAGGTGTACTTACCGAAATACAATGCCTGCTATGAAGTAAAAAAGCCCGAGTGTGTCCATGACATTCCACAGGTCAGTAAAATAATTCACCCCATTCATGTACCACTGCAGCACAGAAAGGGACAGAGAGAGAGAGCATCAGCATCTGGGAAACATCAACTGGTTCCAGATTTCTTTTTTAAATGTTCACACGTTTTTTTTTTCCTGGATCCTTTTTGAGCCAACAGTATGCCCCCCCTCATACCCTGTGATATTCCAGGGGGATTGGAAAGTAGATTGCATGCTTGCTGTTCTGTTATGCATGTGTTGCTGACAAAGTCAGAAAAGGGACACAGGAATCCTTACTGTTCTTTAAAGATGAACCCACAGACAGTGGGGCCCAGCCTGTGTAGGCAAATGTGGATTACCCAGGCTACCCGGTACAGTGGTATAAGCTGTGCACTGCACAACTCTAGAGGGTATTATCCATACTGTTGTCATCATAGATTTGTGTATTTATCATAAATACTTTTTGGTATATGGCAATAAAACATCTTGATAAAAAGTTTTTGTTTTTTTTTTTTTAATTTGCACACAGGGATTGTGTGCTTCACCTGTGTGGGCAGATGTGTTTGCAGAAATGACTGACAGGAACAGTGTGCATCAGTGATCCTTTCATCATTTGTGCATATTGGCATGATTTCTCAGAAGAAGGCATGTCAGGAGATAAACAGAGAAAGGGAAATCCAGTAGAAGACCACATCTAGATAGCCTCTTGGTGTTCTGTCTGCTGGGTCTGGGGACCTCTGACCCTCTTGTTCATCTGTCCATTTACTGAGAGCCCACAGGATTCCAAAGACCTGTGCTGGGCTCCTGGCACACTGGACCTCAGATTAAGTGCAACACAAATTCTCAAGGAAGCTATTGGCCCTGGGGCAAAGGTAGTCATTAGACATCCTTAAAATGAAACGTGGTCAGGACTGGAGGGGAGGTAGGACAAAATCCAAGGGAGCTCAGGTAAGGAATCCAGCATATTGCCTTGTGCGAGGCACGAAACCAATGCCAAGAAGTGTCATTAACTCAATCCTTTTGATTTCGCTAAATGAACTCACCACTATGGGTCCATCTGATATTCAAATAGCACACACGTTTCCTATTCTTTCCCCCAAAAATAAAGCGTAGGGAAACAAAAGCTAAGGAACTTGCCTGAGGCAGACGCCAGCAAGTGGCAGGCTCATGGGTTCTGGGTCTCAGAGAGTTTCATCTTGTCAGCATCCCGCTGCTTCACTACAACCCACAGAAATCCTACAGCTTTAAACTTGGAAGGGATTCAGGAAACATCATCCATTTCTCAAGGAGTATTTCCTTTTCTTCATTTATAAATGCAAACAGCAGCTTTGGTAGACAAACGTGGTGAGGGCCTTATGCAATCAAGCACCAAGGAAATAAAATCTCCCAGCCCCAAGGTGACCACACTTCTCTGTGGGATGGCTGAATGGGTGAGTCCCCAAACCGAGTCAGCACACCTCAGCATCCACTGAAGTGGTCCCAGTCTCGCGGATTACCCACCAAGAACCATCTGCAAAATGAGAGTGGGTGTGACAAGCCCTACCTTCCACCTGTTCCCTCTAAAACCCTTTTTTGGGTTTGGGAGGCAGATACGTACAGAGCAAGCAGCAGCCCCAGCCCAACTCAGCCTTTCAGAATCCTGGCCTGAGAGATGGAAAAACCCTAAATAGATCAGCTTGGAGGCACCGCTGCAGTGAGAAAGCACTTTTTTTTTTTTTTTTAAATGAATAGAAGCCTTTTTTATGAATGGAATGACAGAGATGGGCTATATTCATAAAATACAAAAAAACTTATTTCACCGTATCTTTCAGGATTGGGGGATTCAATGAGCCTTAAGACTGAACAGCACTTTCCACAAAGGGATGGTGGAACTTGTCTCCTGTTAACATAAACATCCACAACTTGATTACTGGACATTTGTACTTATGGACTTCCTTGGTTGAAAATTTCAACTTAGTTTATTACATCTGCCCCCAGGGAAGGAAACATTAGGAGAGTATTCTTTGTGACACCCAGACATAACCTAAAACAGGTAACATTCTGTTCAGGTCTCTTTTTCTCCTGACAAGTGCGAGTTAGGTTCATTAAGATAGCGCCAGGTCAGCCGGGGAAAGCGAACTGAGGATTCTAGCCACTGGAGCCTGCAGCCGGAAGAGAAACAGCGACCCCGAGCGTCAGACTCCTTGAAGGAGGAGAATCTTGGAGGCCTTGTGCCGCAGCCCCACTCAAAGACTGCAGGATCAGCTCTCCCATAGCAGAGCTGGGCTTGGATCCTCTCTCCCAGCCCTCAGCCCAAGGTGCTTCCATCTCATTGCCTTAATACTCAGGACTGCTAAATGAAACTGGTCTGTTCAAAATGATGTTTAAAGAAAAGAGAAGAAACATTTGCCTAAAGCTATATGCCTACATTATCACCCTCCCCATCACATATCACCCTTTGTAAATGTAGACAGACTAGAGAGACTCAGCCAGAACATGTGGGCCTCACCTCCACCTGGCAGGCCCCCGGGAATGACTGGGAAGTGCATTATCTTACCCGGGCACCTCTGCAGCTCACTTCCCTCCCCAGGATTCCTGCCTATCAGCCCACTGGTCACTCTACTCAATGTCCCTGTTCTGTGCAACACTGTACACTGCACCTGGACAACTCTGAGCACCGCACCTGGACAACACTGCACACGGCACCTGGGCAGCACCACACATGGCACCTGGACAACACTGCACACGGCACCTGGGCAACACTTCACACGGCACCAGGATAATACTTCACACAGCACCTGGACAACACTGCACACTACACCTGGACAATACTTCACACGGCACCTGGACAACACTGTACATAGCTCCTAGGCAACACTTCACACTGCCTGCCCAGAGTCCTTCTCCAAACAACATACACTTGTCCTGAGTCTCCTTTGAATAAATGACTTAGTAGTTAAATGTACATACAACATTGTATGGAGATGTTTGTGACCTAAGACTTCACTCTTTCAAATCCTCTAGGCCAACGTCCCAGTAAACACACAACTCATTGTGCAGTGTTGTTCTCTCCTTGGAAGCTCCCAGAAATGACCCTGCCGACCCTGTTAACTGGGAGAAAGATACATAAAGACAGAGGTATTTGTGTGTTTGGCTCATTGTTATATCACCAGTGTCTAGAACAGTGCCTGGCACCTAGTAGGTACTCAGTAAGTAATTAAAAGGAATGCATGAATGAAGTGTTTGGCTTATTCCAAGACACATCTCCCTACATCTTCCATCCAGGCCAAGCTCTGTCCTCTAAAGAAACCCAGAATAAGTCCTGTCTCCAGATCACCTGACTTCTTTCAATGCCTGGAGGAACCAAACAACACCTGCACTTTCACCTCATAGCCTTAGTGCAGTGAGGGAGACAGGGTCAGTCCCAAGACTCATGGAGAAATCACTGGGAGCATGAATGAGGAAGGGGAAAAGCAATAAAAGAATTTTTTTCACCACCCATTGCAGAAAGCAACCACCAAGAGCAGTGTCAGCTCCAAAGGATACCTCGAGCCCCTTCCCACATCTCCCTTGCTCTGGCCTCACAAGCTACCATCGTGGCTCCCTCCATGCTCCCAGTCACAGCACAGCTCTGGGTCTGAATTAGGAAGACCCTGACTCATCAGCTCTTTTCTTAAAAAACATACACACACCTCTGCCAGAAGTACATCAACACCCTCCCTTGTGCCAGCCCCGAAGGGTCAAATATGAGTAAGAAATAAACATCTGCATTAGGCCATTTCCATGCCACTCACTTCTGGGCAAAAGCAGCATATGCATGAGGAGCTGGAGAAATGCAAAAGGACCACCCGGAGGAGCTTGTGCTGGACTAGACCCACAAGGTTTCCACATAAGGCATCGGGGCTTCCTGTTCCTTGCAATCATCTCTCAAGTAGGGAGATGCCCATTTAGGAACGAGGAACCAAAAGATCAAAGAAATTAAGTAAGTTATTACCATATTGTCTATGTGCAATTTCTGCTAGCTTTTTTGTGCCCAGCCCCATTCCCTCTTTTTCTCTCAGTCTCTCTCCCTGCTTATTTATAACTACCCATGGCTTCTTTCCACCCTGGGCTATGACTTCACTGTTATGCGATCCTACTCAGTGACTGCATTTAGGGTGTCGGGCTGGTCACCTGATGTGAAGAAACCAGAACCATGGGGTGCATTGCTCATGTCTCCACAAACTCCATGCCTCTCCTGGCACCCTACACTGCTCCCTGGGACGTGAACCAAAGCCCACAGAGCTCAGGGACACGTGTGTGACTCAAACCACCAGGGACCCCTCAGAGTCCTGCAGCTCCACCTGCTTCCACAGACCCAGCAAGGCTCTGGAAGCAGCCTCACCACAGGATGGATACTTCAGAGGAAAGAAAACCCCCCCCATTCCAAGAGAACGGAGCTCCACCCCCTCCAGCTTGACAAAGCCTGTAACCTCACCATTTACTCCCTTCCTCTGCAAAACCTGCACTGGGAATGTTGTCTTTTTCTCTTTGCATCTTTGGAAATTGAGGACAAGGAGGAAGGTAGGACCTCAGAACCCAGCGACACCAGGATAAGAGAAAGGAACACACATGACCTCATGCAGAGACCGTTCCTACAATGGCTTTCAGGAGAGTCCCAGTAGAAAAGGTGCTGTTCCCTTACTTCCTCACATGGGCCTGGGCCCATTCCTGCTTTAAATGTTGAATCTCCTTGCATCCTTTCTTCTCTCCAGCATGATATTTTCACCCTTTGGCTGCTGACACACAGTAAATCGAAGGAGAACTAGCAAAAGATGACAGCCAGGAGAAAGAGACTTTATGGAAGGGTTATGGGACAAATTGTACCTCCCAAAATTCATACACTGGGTCCCAACTCCCATGTGTCCAGATAGAGCTGTGATCTCACGAGCCAGAACGTGGGGTCCTCAAGAGGCTGATGGGAGGTCACAGAATCCTCCACCCATCAGCAGGGTCCTACCCCGAGGGATAGGTGCTGGAGACAGAAAGCCCATATGTGTCCATGCTCAGCACTGACTTGTGTCATTTGTCTTGTTCTTCCTCCACTTCTATGCCATCTCTATCCCCCATCTGCACCTTCTTGGCAGGGGAAGGCAGATGCAGGGCACTGGTGCTAGGACTCCTCCCAGGCCCCCTGACTATCATACATATTGATAATTGATCAAGACACTCTCCTGCTGAGAAAAAAAAAAAAAATCAGAACCATCTTCAATCCACAGCCCCTGAAAGCAAAAAAAAAAAAAAAATGTCTATCGGACTTGGCATGATAGTTGAAAGCAAGGTAGGATTTCTACACAAGGCGGTGACTCTGTGAGGTCAAGTACAGCATTTCCTGCCTCCCCTACCCAAATTTCTCATAACACCTGTCACAGTATCATGTAAACATCAGCAATGGGTATGATGTTGGATTTGGGCTCAGGAGGGACAACAAAAGTGACAGTAACAGCAGCGCTCAAATAATCACTGAGTCTGAAAAGATTTTCTGGGATGACTTTTTATAATGCTCTAGGGACAGCATCATCCTTCACTCTCAACATTTATCCCTCTAACAGTGACTAACTGAGCACCTGCTATGTTCCAGGACTGGGCTAAAGTTTTGGGTTCAATGGCAGGGAGAGGCTGCCAAAAAAACAGATCCCAAAGAAACTGCAGAAAAGCACCATGAATAATTCACACACACTCCCTGAAATCCACAGGGACTTATATGACTTTCCAACACTGTCACTCTGACACACTGGGCATTAAGATGCTCTTAGCTTGAAAGTGCCCCCCCACCCCGGCTCCCCTGCCTCCCCTGGTGATGGTAATGGCAGGAGTGGGTTACAGTCCAAGGTCGATCTTCTCTTTGAACACATTCCCAATTCTGAAGTAATTCATTTCCATCAATTAACATTAATCAGCAAGGAGCGAGCTTGGTGCTAAGAAACCTCACTAGAGTGCTAAGATGTTGAAAATGCATCATTTACTTTAGAAAAATCATGACTTTGGAGCTTCAGAAGCAACTTCTGTTCCTCCTTTGCTCTAGGGAGATGCCACCTGCTGAGGAAAGAAGGAGGTGTCTCACATGGGGACTGTCCTACCTGTCTCACTTCATCACAGAACAGGACAAAGACCAGTGCGTAGAGGACCAGCTCGGGGGAGTGTGGCACAGAGTGAAAATCCATGAGCAGCACATAGGCAAAGAGCAGGAGGAAGGCAATGTAGAAGACCACGTTCCAGGCAAAGACCACAAACGGGGAGGTGAAGAAGGCCACATAGTACCAAAGGATCTTCTTGTGCTTGTCGATGGGCTTCTTCCTGGACCAAGAGGTGAGAACACTGTCATCGCCCTCTAGAGCATCGTGTCCTGCAGGAGCTGCAGTCCTCCTCCTGAACAGGGATGAATCCAGACCCACGGCTGAGGGCAGAGGAGCCAGAGCTGCCTTGTGAGACCAACCAGGCCAAAACTCAGCCCCTGACTTTCCAGGACCAACAAATCCAAACTCTGCCTTGGAAACTGAAGACATACCTCCACCGCTACCTATTTAAAAATCAAAACCAGGAAAAGCCAGAAAAGAACCCCAGCCATACTGTGTAGGGATTCTCATGAATGTCATAAATTCCAGGCTTTATAACCCTCTACATAAGAACGTGTACACACACACACACACACACACACACACACTCTTACACATACAATTATGTGTCTCGGTTTCATACCTAAAGGATACAAAGCCACAGCCAACCAAGGGGATAATAAACAAACACAGGATAATCTTCCAGTTCTTGGTGTCTCGGGAAATCTCCCCATACCATTGCTTGGAAAGAAAATTCTACAGGGAGACAAAGATAAAGGACATGGGTCATTATTAATGCAATGAAATTCAGGATGGTATGCAACCTCTCTTCCCAGCCCTCGCACCCCGTCAAAATAAATAACCCTCCAAATTAAGGTCTTCTCCTTTGGTGTTAGTTACCTGGAGTCTATGGGGCTATGCTAAAACCATTCACAAGTCTGTCTGATTTTCAGTCCTTTCCTAACTTGGGTTCTGTGAACTTTAAAATAGAGGTTGTATGAGGCCAAATTCCCTAAAGCCATGAATTTTAACCACCTCTAATTCTTCTTATGTAAGTTTAAACAAGCGTCTTTCTGGCTCCTTCCTCCTCGCTGATTGCAAATTCACACACCCGTCCAGGGCTACCTGCAGGAACCCCAGGATTCATTGCTGGAGGCCGACAGGTGAGAGGAACAGGGCGACAGCTGGCATCGCAACATCAGCGGGAATTGAAATGCAGGAAAACGCTCTTCCCAGACCACCAACCCAGGAGAGATGGAATGGGGCCTCCCACGAAGGCGGGAATTAGAAAACTCAGGTTGCCTCCGAGACCCACACTTCATGGCAACACAAAAGGGTGAGCATAGACTTGTCCACATCAAAGAAACACACAGGTCTCAGAAATGGCCCTGTTCGTCGGAAGGGGTCTGGCGTGGATGCACTGGCTGGGAGAGCTAGGGTGCCGCATCAGACCTTCCCTCTCCCAAAAGCCGCTTCTTCCAGGGAGCCTGCCAGGCTCTGCCTAGGCTGCTGAGGCCAGGTGAGTGCTTGGCCCATGATGGGCAGCCACAACAAAGGACAAACTGCACTTGGTGGGTCAACACCAACTTGTTTGCCACACCACGACAAGTTCAATACAGTCCCAGGAAGTCTCCATGGGGTTGAGCCCTGCAGAGCACAGTGGCAACTCTTAGCACACCCATGTCTGCTTCCTTCCCTCACCGTTCTCAATGCCCCAGCGCCCACATGCACCTCCTAGGCTCACCTTCACAACA
This sequence comes from Neogale vison, assembly GCF_020171115.1. Taxonomy (NCBI): domain Eukaryota; kingdom Metazoa; phylum Chordata; class Mammalia; order Carnivora; family Mustelidae; genus Neogale; species Neogale vison. The sequence goes on along the minus strand of NC_058093.1, from coordinate 41,654,459 downwards.
AAGAATTTAAATCCTCGCTTTGGGGCCTGCTTCTCGGGGAGCCAAACAAAGACAGGTAATACCCAGCCTTCCTCACTCTTCTCTCCTGCCAAGGTGGAGGAATACATCAAGAGGTATCACTAGCCCCCAGTCATAGGAGGCTCTCCCCTAGCTGGGCTTCCATAGCCACCAGCGACACCTGACTCCAGGCTGTAGCCTGCACCCAGGAAGCCAGCTCCCTGGTCCAATGTGCCTGGTCATGAGGTTTCTCTGAATATTATTGAATTGGCATCTGGCTGAAACCGCTGGGACCGGTAAGCTCGGACAAGATCAAGAGTCAGCCTTCCCCAGACCCCAAGCTCTGGGGCACCAGCATGATGGGGCTTGGGGCCAAAGGAGCTGTGAGCGGAGTGTGGCTCTCCTTGGCCTCCAACTCAGCCCTCCGGGCAACCCTGATCCCAGTGCCAGCCTCAGTTCAACACGCTGATTATTGGCTTCATGGTGTAACGGGAAGTCCACAAAACTATCAACATGGAACCAAATCTCAGTTCTGCTCCTTCTTAGCAGTGCAACCTAGAGAATGTTCCAGAATTTCTCTGAACAGCTGAGTCCTTATCAGTAAAATGAGATGACTTCCACTTCCACACATGCTATGAAGATGAAACACGATCACGTACATCATGTGGGTGACAGATAAGTGTCAATCCACCCACATCTTCCTACTCCTCCCCGCTTCACACAAGACCCCTCCAACCGGGATTATGGGTGGAAAAACTCCCCTAGGCAAGCTGAGACACCAAGTGCAAACCACAGTTAGTTTAACTCAGTGGAGGAAACCTCTGGGCTGGCTTCACTCCATTTCGTGTTGGTTCCTCTGGTGCCATTACTACCCATAATAACTATAACAGGATGCACTGAAGTCGAGGGCCGCATCTGTCACATCCTATCTCCCCGAAACCCCCCAGCAACCCTTCCTTTACAGACAAGGGAACTAAGGCTCAGAGAGCTTGTATGTCTTGGTCCATCACCACACACATAACTGGAGACACAGTGGACTGAGCCCCAGATGTGGGATCCAGCAACCCAGCCCCTAAGTACGGTGCCGTACTGGGTGCTTGGTGGAAACTCCAAGAATGCTCTTTCTCCTGCACTGTCTCTTAAAGCAAGGGTCTCTACCAAAGCCTATGTGCTGCCATCTCCTGGAACGTCCCTCAATTTTCCCTGCTTCAGTTCTTTTATCAGAGGAGAAGGTCTGCTTTTAACACTCTCTTGTTCAATGCCACAAAGAGCATCTGATGCAAAGGGCCCATCTCGGGAGGTGACATTTGGTGACTGCACGCCGTTTACCTGGACCCCAGGCTGGGCGATGAAGTGCTGGTCCGTGGCCTCCACCGCCAGCTCTAAGCAGTTGCTTCCGCCCCAGGCTTCACAGGAGTACACCAGCAGCTGCTCCGCCAGGTCCTCGTCGCTGCTGTAGCACTCTGTGAACAGCTCTGCGGGGACACGGCCACCACCAGAGGGAGGGAAGCCAAGCAGGAGGCAGAGATGGCAAATACACAGACTGGGCCTGCCCCGCCCCCACGACCCAGCCCTGACTTGGTGAAAAGCCTGGTTTCTAAAAGGCAGAGAGAATGCCGGCATGGCGTCATCCTCCGCTGAACAAAGGGGGTCTTGGGGACACCACGCCCAACGCAGCTCCTGGTAGCTGCAGGGGTCTGTAAGTGCCCACTGAATTGAGCTGCATGGAACACAGGGAGCTACCCCCCTGTTGTGGGGCTCAGCCCTGGGGAGAGACGCAGACCCGCTGCCAGCTGATCTCCCTTCATTTACATTCTCTGCCGTGTGGTGAGGGCTTTTTGCCTTATCAGACACCATGAGAACCAACCAACCGACCAACAAGTGTAAGAAACACTGACCTATTGTTTTAAAGGTGTGCTTACACTTCGAGACCTAATGCTAGAAATTGAAGTATAAATCCTCCCGGGAAATTTTTTAAAAGTCAAAATACTTGAGATCCATTTTCTGAGTTTAATCAGAAATTAATAAAATATCTTTGAAATGTAATATATTTTGAAAAGCGATTGGACACCCTTTTGGCAACACAGAGAAGCCAAACGCGCAAGGCTTTTTCTTTTCTTTTTTTTTTTTTTCATTACATGAGACAACAAAGTTGTGTGCAATTTTGCAGCTTGCCCCATTGCAAACTGAAAACTCCCAAGTGAGAAAGGAAAAACTGAGCAGGCCCAAACTCTCTGTCATCGGGAAGCAGTCGTTCTGAGTTTCTCACGCTCCTGCTTGGTCCAGACCATCTGGGCAAACCGCACTGACAAGCTTTGTTCAAGGATGACTGAACAGCAAACAGAAGACAGACATTCCAGAAGGGTAATGTTTAGCAGTGCCTCTCTCCCATTCCATTCCAGGTAACGAGCAATCACGCCCTGGAAGGGAGCATGGGCGGGTCACCTGCAGCCCCAGGAGAAGCCCCAAGTCTCCTAAACTTTGGGGGAGCTGCAGGGCAGGCAACAGAAGCCTTTAGTCATGTCACTCCAGGGGAATGAAGGTATGGGGAACCAACCCAAGACGCTGCTCTGACTGCTGCCTGGACCCTTAGTAATAAACCATCTGCGTCTCTGACCCAGTGGGGTAGGGTCTTCTCTCTATGAAACAGACAGGCTAACTTGATAACTAACTAACAGGTAAATATCTCAGATCTGGGGGCGCCTGGGTGGCTCAGTCATTAAGCATCTGCCTTTGGCTCAGGTCATGATCCTGGGGTCCTGGGATCAAGGCCCACATCAGGCTCCTGCTCAGCAGGAAGCCTACTTCTCCCTCCCCCACTCTCCCTGCTTGTGTTCCCTCTCTTGCTGTGTCTCTCTCTGCCAAATAAATAAATAAAATCTTAACAAAAAAGTCTCAGATCTGTCACAGTTTCTCAAAAGCATCCTAAAACACTCCTTCTCTGCCCCCAGACTGTGGTGCTGAGTTTCTTAGACCTAGCCTGTGTGTGGCCCTGGCAGTTGTGGGATGAGACACCCACATTGTCCTGCATCCATTCTTGGAAACATCAGTAGGTGGTACAGCCGAGGGGTCTTTGGCTTCTGCCACAGCATGCACACCCCTGATCGTGTGGTCTGCAAGCCCTAAATCATGCCAGAGAGGGGAGCCTGTACATGCCACTGACCTCTGCCACCTGGCCTATAAGAGCTACAGGTGCATGTGTGTCTCAAACCATGTGGGTGCCCACTGTGGTGGCCCATTCCTGGAGACTCACCAACTGCACGGGTCTCGTACTCATTGGCCAGCTCCTCAGACTCCCCTGCGGCATTGATGTCATTCTTCACCTTGGCCAGAGTCTTCAGAAGCTTGCTGGCTCCCAGGGCTGCCAGAGTGCAGCCCCTGGTCTTTTAGATGGGTGGATAACGTTAGTTAATTCATAATTCCTTAAAGTGGTCAAGTCAACATTAATGTCAGGCAAGGACAAACTCTTGGCAAAAGCAAGAAGTGGTGAAATCTGAACCATTCATAATGATTCAGAATAAACTTTGCAAAGTACACGAGACAGTCTTGGCCCTGAAGATACAGTCTTGAATGTGGAATTAGCATATAAAAATAAAATATCGAGATAAATGTTGTGAGTTGTTGATAGCATGAGACCTGACTGCCTAGCACCAAACTGTGGCAGCTCAAAGAGGGGAAGAGTGGTTGAGGACATGGGAGAGCTGATGATGTAGTTAGTAAGACTGTGCTCGTGAACTCTGTTCTTAATATCCAACTTTACATTCTGATAATGGAGAAGGTAGCTTCTACACAACTGAACATAAACCATTATGTGCTAAATCACAAGGGAAAAAATCTCAATACATTCCCCAAAGCAAAATTTATACAAATCCTACTTCCTACCTCTAACACAATAAATCTAGAAATTAATTTTTTAATTAAACTTAAAAACTGTCTCCACTTGGAAAACACATACACACACCTGAGAAGCAAGTGCCTACTGGGTTGCTCACCAAGCATAGCTACCGTCCAGGGACCTCCCCTCTCAATCACGCCTCCATCGACATGGAAACAGAGGCACAACTATATTCACTTGACACAAGACATCCTATTTTATTGATGATGTCTTGGATTAGGCATGTGAGTTTTGAGGTCAGAACAACCACAACAAAGCGAGCATTTGAGGTAAATTTGGCACAGACCCAGACATTTACCTGCTCCCAAATGACCTTGGAGAGTTCCTTCTTGTTCTGAAGAATGGCCCAGATGAAGAGTGCTTGCAATGGGTGCCGAGTGATAGGAGACACGTCCTGCAAGGAATTAGAGTGTGTGATCAGCATACAAATAGAATATCCCCTTAGTAGATGCACTGGCATAAGAATAAAAGCAGGTGTCGGGATGTCCAAGGGAGCACGCCAAGCGTGGAGGGCTCCATATATTAGTATTGGAATCCAGTTCAACAGCACAGTGATGTGACTTTCATCACTGCAACTTGCCGGGTAGGATAATTTGTCAAAAATTTCTTACCTATCATAAAAGACAACATATGACTAGGCAGAAAGTCACAAAGGGTAGAAACATGTGCCAACAGCAATTTAAAAACTAAACAATTTCTGGAAGGTTGAAGAATTCCTCTCATCACATAAATCTGTTTCTCATCTTAAAAAGTCACTCCAGGGCACCCGGGTGGCTCAGTGGCTTAAAGCCTCTGCCTTCGGCTGGGGTCATGATCCCAGGGTCCTGGGATGGAGCCCCACATTGGGCTCTCTGCTCAGTGGGGAGCCTGCTTCCTCCTCTCTCTCTCTCTGCCAGCCCCTCTGCCTATTTGTGATCTCTGTCAAATAAACAAATAAAATCTTAAAAAAAAAAAAGTCCCTCCAACTAAATTCTAACTTTCCTACAGCTTAAGTTCAATAATGACAATGTGAAACTTTGCTTCTTTCTTTGGAGCATTGTTCAAACTTTTGATTCCTCATACATGCAACGGCTGCTACTCAGAATTCCCTATCTTCTGATGGAAACTTTTCAGATTGAAAACAACATCTCTATTCCTTCTAAACTCCCCTACGGGTTTTACCAAGATCCAAAATGCTTTAGGAAGAATTATGGACACTGCAAAGGGTTTTAACACAAATAGCATCAAACAGAAGCTTTTCTAAAGAGTTCCACTTCCTTCAAACAACTAACGCATTTAAATTTTTGTAATGCACCCACATACATGCATTAAAATCCTAAAATTACAGGAGATAATTACCTCATTTGAGTTTTCACAGAAGCAACAAGAATTTGAGACATGTAGTTGATTTGAGGGGTGATCCCAGGAAAACCCATAGGATAGTGAGAAAAGAAGATGGGAAAAGAAGGAACCAATGAAAAGGGTGTGTTATCAACAAGTCATCACTCTCAGTAACTAGAGATTACTACCACTAGGGAATCCTGGGAGCCAGTGTAGAACACATGCCTCAGAATTAGCTCCTCCAAGTGGGGAGGGAGCTGGGGTATTTATACACCAACTGCTGGTATTGACAGGACTCCGACCAGAACAAACCGTCAGCAAAGAGTTGCAGGTGCAGGCATTTGGAAACTTGGCCTGCCGGTGATTGAAACACGAAGACCTGAGAGAATTCAGGTTGTACCTCCATAACAGGATCCCAGGTGGAAACCTGGATTATCCCTTTCAAAATATTCACTACCCCTTTTATCTACAAAGGAAAACTTGGCCAACCTTTACATGGGCAATTGATCACACCCAAAACCAAAAGACTGAGACACGAACAGGGAGCCATTCATTTGTCCCTCTTCCTAGTCAGATGCCTTCAGAAAGTGTGTGTGCCACACTAAGAATTGCAATTAAGAAAAGCTGCAACAATAATCTGAAGTATAGCACAGAGCTTAGAGCAAGATATCTGACTCACCAGGTAGACTCATTATCTTAAGTAAAGGCAGTAGTAAAAATTAACAATGCCTACATGCTACCTACTTTATGGCAATAAGGGAAGAAGTGGGAAAGATGGAGGTCGAGATACTTTTTGTGGGAAGACTCAAAAGCAGACAACCCGCCCTGGTACCTACGTGAAATTCTACATCTATGTCGTCCCTGCTACTTCTGTCTTCCTTCCGGAAGCCTCTCCGAAAGTTAGCCACCAGTTTCCAGACAAATGTGAGGAGGGCATCATTATACGAATTCTTGGCAATCTGCAGGTTCCGGTAGACAAGGGTGCTGAAGTGGTTGGAGAAGAGTTCAGTGAGGACGTCATTGGTGAGAAACTTCCGCAGGTTCAATCCGTTCTCCAGAAAGAGGCGGACAAACTTGGGTCTGTCCTTTATAAGCGCCGTGAACATGACTTCTTGAAGGTCTGCAGACTGTGGAGAAAGCCGAGAGACTCAGACCCCATGGTCAGCCAAGGAAGCAAAAAGTGTTTTCTTTCTCAGTCACATCACATTTCTAGCCACAGAGTAAGAGTAACTTCAATTTCTCTTTTAATCCTGTTTGGGGAATAATTATCTTTTCAGCTCTGACACAATGTTGGATCATAGTTCAAACGGACAGGGAAGTGGCAAGGCAGAGTCTTTGAAGTCAGCCAGATGTGGGCTTGGAGGTGACCTGGCCTCCTGCTACTGTAGAGAAGAGATAATTACTCGGGGAGAATGTTGGTCAGTAATTCATCCCAGCGCCTGGCATGCAAGAAGCACCCGGGATAGTGTGGCTCACACCATCTCTCTGAAGTCTACAGTAGACACTGACTGTGAACCAATGGCCAGCCTGTTCACTCTGCACCTTGGGAGCTGTTCCTTCCAGTCACGTACCACCCTGCCAAGGGCTTTCACGTTACATCGCAGTCAGTCACTGGGACCCTTGACAGTTACACTTGGGTATTATTTATCTCATCCTCCCCTTTCCAGGCTCCCTGATAAACCTATCCCGTAGGAGCTTATTGAGACTCTTATTAAAGATGATTAGTGTTTACCTCAGAAACAAATGAGTGGGCAACAGGCCACACTAGCTTTCATGTCTTCCAAAATATACCTCAGAGTTGGGTTCAGTTGCCAACATTACCACTTAGAAGGTTCATAAAAATCCCCACATCACCAGCATCGAAATCCAGATTTAGGAGGGAAAACCAGAAACCCTGACAACACAGACAACCATCATCTAGAACCAAAGGGCAGCTGCTTCTGGGACCTGGAGTCTCTAGTCCCCCAAATCCCTGTTACTATACACACACTCTCTCTCTCTCTCTCTCTCTCTTACTGTCCACACAGCCCACTCCACTCCTGATGCTAGCCTGACCCCCACTTTCGGTGAATATCCTCTGCCAAGGACAGCACTGTTTCTGCCTCACGATAAACTCCTGGGGATCACACATTGCCTAGACAGGAATTGTCAAGTGTCTCGTAAGTCCCTACACTGTCGTCCAGGTGGGGTAGGAAAGGAAAGGGGTGGCTGCCCCACAGTGGCAGAAGGGAGCTGCACCTTCTCCCCAGTCTTCAAAACAAGTGTCCCATTGCCCAACATTTCCCATATCCTTCTAGATCATTTTCCTTTCTCTTGGTCACACATTGGACAGGGCAGTGGGGCCCAAACTTCAATCAGAGTCACCTGGAGGGCTTATTAAAACACAGGTTGCCAGAGACTTCTTAGAATTTCTGCTGTAGCAAGTTGACATAAGGTCTGACAATTTGTGTTGCTCCCAGGTTCCCACATGATTCCCGTGCCACCACCGGTCTGGGTGGCGGGAACCATTGACATATGCGGAAAAAGAAAAGCTTTGCAGTCAGACACATCTTGGTTTCCGGATCCTGGTTCTACCATTACCTACATGCGTGACCTAGAACAAGGCTGTCTCCAAGCCTCAGTTTGCTCGTCAATAACACAGGCGCTTGCTGGGGTGAAAGAGCTAACACAGGTCAAGGTCTTTGCAGAGATTTGAGGTCAGAGAAGGAGTTCCAAAAAATATCAGTAGCTCTTGATCCGCTGGTACCCAGGGAGGCCTGGATTATTAACCAGCAGAATGAGATCATCCCTGCTATGGGTTGGTAAGGGAGGGGCAAGTAAGCTAACACCACGAACCTGCTTTGTGCGCTGTAAAAGCTTACACAAATATCACCATGGTTTCAAAGGCTTTTACCTGTTTTTCAACAAATACATACAGAATGTTTCATATGTGCCAATGTCCTAAGTGCTTCAGAAACATGATCTGATAATCATTCTAACAGCCCAATCAGGAAGGTAATGCCCTGATTCTACGACCATCACCTCCGTTCTCAGACGAGCGGTGGTGTGTGGGTACATGCTTAACAACTGCATCTCTGGGAGAAGATCATAAGCCCTGATTTGTGATACCTGCCAATTCCTGTGGTGCAAATGCTCCCACTGTGCCCCATTTTCAGCCACCACTGTGACCTCACTGAATGCAGAATTGGGAACAGACCTGGGGAAGAACCTACTTCATTGGCTGGTATTTCCAGCATGAAGATACAACAGATATAAATGACTTCCAGAGCATGCGTAGTAGCAAATTTTGTAAAATAATTAGAAAGTGATGGGTTTTGACTATTTCTTGCCTTTGTTTTTAAATTTAAAAATTTAATTCTGAGTTTATATAATTTAATTTTTTAGAGTGACTGTATTTAACAACTGACTCACAAACTCTCTGAATCCTTAGCAGTCAGCTCGTGCACGCCAGTATGAACTGACTCCAACACACCACCTATAGGGAAATTGGGGTACGGAGAGGAAAAGTGACTTGCAGAGGCTAAGTCACTCAGAGGGGCTGGGTCTGCGGTCTGTTCTGCTAGCCATTATGCCCTTTACACTGAACTATCTTCAGTAGAGTTAATACATTTAGATGTACCATTCAATATATACTTAAGTTTATGTTTATTTGCACTACCTGACCTTACTTAAATAGAAGATCTCACACACAGGGATTAATTTACAAATCAATTAACTCGATCTACTTATAATTCTACCTTCTCTCTACTTACTAAAGCCTTGCGGCGTGCAATAGGGTTCGTTCTACCACAAAGACCAAACACAACATAATGTTTGCTAAGGGAATGAAGAATTTAAAAATCCATACACCATTACTGTATTTGCATTACATTATTAAAATTGGTAATGTAGTCATATAAACCAAGTCTTCATCTGCTTCTGCAACGATGGGCCTAAAAGTGTTTTCCTGAGCCTCATATTCAGAATGAACGTCATGAGATACACGAACTTTCCGATCTTCACATACACATATAAAATTAAATAGATTCTCACTGCCCACTGATGACTTAGACTGATCTAAAAGAGTAGAAGACAAAGCACCATACAGCCTCACAGATCCCAGGGTGACAGGTTCTGATTCTTCCTCCTGAACAGAGCTCCTAAGGCTGATTTTACTTGATCTGTACACAAGAAGACACTGCTAAAAAAAATGCAGTGCTATATACCTCTGATCAAATTAAAAGTAAAAAGAATCAGTCACCTGGAAAAAAAAAACATAACTTTATCAGAAAATACAATTTCCACATTGGAGGTGATTGTCTGGCCGAGAGTCTAGAGTCGCTAGCTCTAAGACATTCACTGTGTGTCTTCAATGAAGTTCTTCTACTTTTCCCTTAGGAATCTCACTGCTGACAACGCTTTTATCACAGGTTGGCTGGGGAGATGGGGCAGGGAGCAAAATGAGCACCACTGTCTCGTCTAGAAGTAGTCGAACTACTTCTGATAAACCCCTTTCAGCCATCGTGTCCATATTGTCCCCATAAGTTGTCCCCATCCACTCCGAGGAGGGCATCTGTACCTCTGCACCCAGATGGAGAGGCACCTCTCATGTTGGGACCATGGGCTGTGAACGATGGATGGCGTTAGTGGACTGATATTTTCTTCCATGAGTTCTTTTGTTTTAATCCCTTGACTACAAACCTACTAAGTCCATGCGAATGTCCTATATATACTACGGATGAGGTAAGTGACGGCTGGCACCAAAGGGGACTCTGCAAGATCTCTGCAAGATCTGGTATTGAAGACCTAGCAAGAAGTGAGTCAGACCTGACACAGGCCTAACCCAGGAGAGCTTTTTTTACCTCCCATCGGCGGTCATTGGTGAAGATCTCGTCACTAGCGAGGTCCAGTTGGTTCCACTCCAGCAGAAGCTTCAGCTGCCCATTCCAGTTATCCTTATCTTGTTCATTGGTGCTAAAGGCTGTAGGAGGACAGGGGAAAAAAGCAACTCAGCAGAAAAAAGAGTCGGAACCATCCCATGGCCACTTGTAAGGCAGATTCTAAGCACATTCCCTTCAAATCAGACATTCAGAACTGTCATTTTACCCACTCTTCTACATATTGTTTATTTTACTCACTCTTGTCCATATTCTGCATGTCCTAAAGCATATAATGAAGATCAACTCAAACCATAATAATATCTTTCCATTTCATATCCTAATGGTACAATTGTGCTATGTTGATATTTTCCATAGATTCAAATTCCATGAATGTTGCATTTCAAGGACCGTATCAGACTTATATAACTCTGAGTCTATGATATAATGAGTCATATTATAAAAATTTTCTAATGTCTTTTCCAGAGCAAATGTATTCTGTATCTATGTATCTCTACAAATACAATCCCTTTTTAATAAATACACTTACAACCAGATTTCTGGCAAACACAATAAGAATAATTCTAATAAATAGTTAATGCTTAAATCACATTTCCTAGTTCCTTTACCCTAGTCTGCATACCTTACGTATACTAATCAGGTGGCTTGACTCTACATGGTCTTTGCCAAGGATCAATTTACTTCAGGTAACTTCCACCTTAATGGATTTCTAAGACAGCAAAGATCACAGATGAGAATTTCAAAACAGATTCATTCATAAGCTTCAGGAAACTTGTAAATTCCTGAAACTAAATGCAAAATTATTTGTGTGAAGGTGTGTGCGTGGATGCACATATATGTGAAGACCTAGGACAAAGGCCTATCATAGCTTTTTTCCACCTCCTGAGACTCAGATGGAAATTTTAAAACACTGTTACAGACAGCACTTTGGAGAGTGCTGGGATTATATTTGGCCACTATTTTAATGACATAAAAATTCTTGTTCTATTAAATACATTAAACCAAGGAGGTTAACTCAGCAGGCCACTAGTAGTTATTCTGGCTTCCAATCTGTGATAACCAAAATTAAGTAAGAGATTATATTTCAATAAAGCTGTTCAAAAAATAAATGCAGGGCATTAGAAGCCACAGAAAGCAACACAAAGCTAAAACTTCCAGAGGATCTATTTTTACTCACCTTTATACAAAGCATAGGATATAGCATTGCTCACAATTTCATCCCCAGCTTCTTCCATTTTAATAACTGTTAATAGGTGAGAACTTTCGAGAATTTCTTTGAGCTGGCAAGATTTAAAGAGCACAGTTAGGCAATTGATTACAGGCATAAGGAGCAAAAATATCTCTCTTTTGGTGAAGAACCTTTTATTCCATTCTTTTTTTGAAGACTGCCTATAGGGGTGATCCAGACACCCTTCCGCCCATAACCCCTAAGCTCTGAATTGGAATAATAAGTCCTTAGCCACAACGAGAACAAAGTACTGGTTGAACAAGTGCAACACGTGAGAAAAAGTTCCTATTGAAGAGCTGAGACTCAGGGACTAGGGTGAGTGTAAGTGCATGTGTGTGAGCATGTGTGAGTGAATGTGTGTGAGTGTGTGTATGCGAGTGTGCATATGTATGGGAGTTGTGCATGTATGAGTATGTGCATGCATATGTGTGTGTGCATTGTGACTATGCGTGTGTGAGTGTGAGTGTGCATATGAATGAGAGAGTGTGCATGTGTGAGGATGCATGTGTGTGTGCATGAGTGAGTGTGCTTATATATGTGTGTACGTGTGTGAGTGTGCATTAGTGAGAGTGCATGAGAGTGTGTGTGTGTGTGTGTACACACGCACACACATGTCACATGAGTGAATAAAGGAGAAAAGAACAACAGAAAGCCACAGAAACCATCCAAGTGTGGTCAGGAGGGCTTAACCCGTGGGAAGGAGAATTCCAGTGCAAACAATAGCCAAGAGGACTTGGTGACTAGATAAAGAAATAAGGAACTTGTTGTTATTCTTTGTGATATTTCTGTAATATTTCATTTTAAAACCTGATCCCAAGGCTTCAGATGTCGTTGAGCTTGGCCAGAGCTTACTGAGACAGAGCTCCTCTAGAGGAGGAAGCCAGCCTGGTTTTGGTTAACTGGGCTCCAGGTCGGGGATAGGGGCCCAGCAACATTTGAAAACAAGGATCTGGAACTACAGAGAGTCTCGCCTGGGCAGGGGGACAGAGGTCTTGGGCCAAGGTAGGAGGGTGGAAGCCTGGAAGCCATGCAATAGATAAGACCTTGGATTTGAATGTTAGGAGGGACCATTCCGTCTGCATTCTCCTGGGAAGGCGGTGCTGGAGACTTTCGTTTGTGGATGCAGAGTCCAGGAGTGACCAGGAAATAGAGGAAAACCACAGGATGCACACTGAGGGCAGCGGGAGGGGGTGTGAAGGGAAAGATCCTCTCTGCATGTGGGCAGCCCTAGCTCAAGCAGAAGGAAAGGGGTCCAACTAGAAATGACAGGCAGTGGGTGGTGGGGCGCCTGGTGGCTTAGTCAGTCAAGCATTCTGTGTTTGGCTAAAGCTGTCACCCTGGGGTCCTGGGCTCCAGCCTAGCATCAAGCAGCATCCAGCCCTGCATCCAACCCCACATCAGGCTCCCTGCTTGGCAGGGAGTCTGAGTGTCTCTCTGCTCCTCCCCTGCACTTGGGCCCATGCTCTCTCCCTCACTCTGTCTCTCAAATAAATAAATAAAATCTTTATCTAAAAAAAAAAAGAAAGGAAAGGAAAGGGAAAGGAAAAGGAGAGGGGAGGGGAGGTGTGGAGAGAAGAAGGAAAGGAAAGGAAAGGAAAAGAATGGAAAGGAAAGGAAAGGAATGAAAAGGAAATGAAGGAAAGGAAAGGAATGGGAAGGGAAGGGAAGGAATGACTGGTAAGAGAGGTCCATGTCCCAAGAGTCTGGGCACAAGTGAGGGTGGGCAGCACAGATGAGGTTTTCCTTCCAAACAAAAAGGAAGAAGGAGAAAGTGAACGTGGATACAGAGTGAATTGATGAGACCCAGGGACAGCTTTGGGGAACCCTATCTGGTCTCCCACCCTGAAACCTCCCTCTTTCCTCCTTCAGCCCTATCCCTGCACTGCAGTCAGCATGAGTTTTCCTGAACACAACTCACCACATCTTCATTCTTTTTTTTTTTTTTTTAATTTTTTTTTTAAAGATTTTTATTTATTTATTTGAGAGAGAGAGACAGTGAGAGAGAGCATGAGCGAGGAGAAGGTCAGAGAGCGAAGCAGACTCCCCATGGAGCTGGGAGCCTGATGTGGGACTCGATCCCGGGACTCCAGGATCACGCCCTGAGCCGGAGGCAGTCGTCCAACCAACTGCGCCACCCAGGCGTCCCCACCACATCTTCATTCTGTTTCAACATTTTAGTGACTTCCCATTCCATTTAAACAAGACCCAAATCTCAAAACAGTGTTCAAACAGCTGCCTGGCCTGGCCCCTCATAAGCTCTCCAGCTTTCATTCAAAAACTTGTACCTTCACTGACTTATTCCAGGGCCTCAAGTAGGCCATGCTTGCCTCACACCTCAGGACCTTTGCACATGCTGTTCTCAATATTACAATCCCAGTTTTCACCCCACTGACTACACAGCCTTCAGATCCCACATCACCTCCTCTGAGAATACCTTCAGAATCCATGCTACCTTTCTTTAGCATACTCATTTCAGTTTGATATTATATGATGCTATATACTGTAATCATTCAACTTAAACTTTTTTCTTTCCATTTCTGTTTTCTCTATGAGGACAGGACTCTTCTTATCATGTATACTGTTCTTTTTGAAATGCTTATCCCAGAACCTGGCATATGATATATGCTCAATAAATATCAACTGAATAAATGAGTAGATGAAACAGTTTGACATAAATGAATGGTATCTAGGCTGACTGATAGGTTGGGATACTACGGAGGTTCAAGTTCTTGAGAAGGTGAGGACTAGGCACAGGTGAACAACTTTGGGTGAACTAGTAGAAAGAGAAAGCATAATCCCAGTGGAGAGATAAACTGGGTTCCCTGGAAAGGTCAAGAAACTGTGAGTTCAGAGTTTGAGGTTGGTTGTCCAGAAGATAAGTGAAATCACCCATAATTAGCCTTGGGGGGTGCTCAATTAATATCTGACTAGATATATACATTCATTAATTAATAATTCTTCTCTTGAGCTTGGTCTTTTAGAAAATCTGTACCAATTGCAAACCTTCATACAAGTGCATAATTAAAGTGCCAGACGAATTTTTATTATTAATCAATGTCTTCTGACGTTATTATAATTATGATGGATCATTAGCATATTAGATATGAATATGAATGAGGTATAAATCCCAGAAAGGATAAGTGAAATGCATCTGATTTTTTGCCTGTTCCAGATTTCTATAATAGTTTTCTGAAGTCAGAAATCAAAATCCCTCATTAAGAGGACCCATTAGATGGTCTCTGTTCTTAGGACATGACCTGACTCAGACTCTTCAAGCCAACTTGCATGAGTGAGAAGAAAGCCATTGGAGAGGACTCAGGGCTATCCTTGGTGGGTAAATTAAGAGTTGTCTATTTCTTCTTCTATGGGTCTCCTTGAACCAACCACTGAATTCCTCCCATACATCGCAGGAAAGCACCTTGAGCACAATGCTCAACACACAATGTCTCTGGGATTCTCTGCTGATATGTCTGGAATTGTCTCAGACATCAAGGTCTCCGTATGTGGAGAATCAAAACTGTATACCACTTTGGGGAGGAAGGACTCCTATTTCTTATCCACATATTTCCATGCAGAGCAGCCTCCATCCGAACCAAGCCCCTTGATATCCTCCACCCTTTCACTTCCTCCTACTTAGGGTGGGGGAGTGACATGTCTAATTGGTAGCTTTCACTTTGCCTGGCCAGCCAGCCCTTTCCTGCTTCTTCAGTGGGATCTGCTCCTTGCAGAGTGTTAGTGCTCTGGTCTGCTAGCAGTCACATACCTAGCTTCGGGGGAGGCAGTCTCTATCCATGGCTGCCTCTGTCTGGGTGGGCTCGTCTGTCTCATTCTGGGGCTCAGCACAAAGAAGCCCATTACGACTATACCCCTAAGCCACATCTGTCAACTTTGCCTTCATCCTCAATGAAGCTGATAAAATCTGATCTCTATTTGCCTGATTCTTGTGTCTGTCTTTCAACTGGACTTGGCCAAGATACAAGAAAATCCTAGAATGAACTTCCATATAAAACCCCCAACTTTACATTTTTAGTAAAATCTGGAAAATGCAATTATTCGAGTAGGAATATCATATAAGCATTCGTGGGGCAGGCCATCATTTAGCACCAACACTGACTCTGGAAGAAGATGCATCTGAATTTTTAAACTCTAAATTCTAGGTAATAAGGCTTAATCCAGGAAGGACTTCCTTCCTGATCACTTCAACCCCACTGCACCTCACCCAGAGTATCAGCTAACTGTCCATTCATCTGAAGTTAATTAAGACCAGTAGAGTCCCCACTCTATGTTTATTTGCTAGAGAACTGAGTGGCCTAGAAGACTGGGTTGATTTTCCTCATTATTTACAAGGCTTTGGTTCATCCAGGCTTGCCTTAAACAATGGCAGAGGCTACCATGAACAAGACTACCTTCACTATACCAGGGTTTCAGTTTGCTGCACTGGACATTTTGAGGTGCTTTCCAACTAAATACTGTCGAAGTGCCAGTCTAGTTAAAGAATATTTTTTATAATATATTCAACCTTGAACTCTCGTGAAAAAATGGGCTCTATGACTTAAATAACTCTCCCATTGTCCATAGTCTGTTATTTTCTTTCTCCAAAAATTCCCAAATGGCAGCACATACTCCTAAGAAATACCCAAACATCAAAGGCCATTCTAGAATGAGCTGATGGAAACACACCCACTGATATTAACGTGGGCTTTCTAATGAACTGAGCAGTGGAGGAAGTGGAAGTCAGTTCAAGTCAACAGCATTCACAAAAGAGAGTAGTTAGAAGCTATGGTACCATGTCAACATAGTTTTCTATAGGCTTAACCATAAGAAGTGTAATAGAGATTCTGATAAGTACATGTTTCTTACATGATCTGATGAGAAAGGTGAGAGATTCTGAGTTGAATCTTGGGCCAGTGAATTTAGAAAGGCAATTATTCTGTAGTAACCACTTCTCCAATGGATATAGACTCCATTTAGCATCTGCAGTTGTAAAACATTGCCAAGAATCTCCTTCCTCTGCTCCACTGACACACCAACATTCAGAAGCTAAACATTTGTTGAAGTCATGGTGTAAAAGGATTACCAGCTTTGCAAACAGGTCTGAGTTTGAACCCTCAATGCTACCCCCCACCAGGTATGGAGACTTGGCGAGTTATTTAACTTACATGAGCTGCAATGTCCAACAAGAAACCTACTTTGGGCCAGAGTATCGCTTCAGTGTCGCTAAGAATGGACAAAAGAGCTGTAACTCTAGCACAGTTGAACTCTTAACCCTTCCGCCTTTCCCATGAACTTGGCTATCTTCTTCTCAGCCCCCAGAAGCCTCCTATAGCTCACCCATTTGATCCAACTCTCAGTCTCCTCCTCGGGCAGCCGGGACACCGTGCGGGGTAAGAAGCGCACCAGCTTCTCCTTGACCACGGATGACGTCAGGGCATCCTCCACCTCCACCAGGCTCGCAATCACATCTGCAATCTGCCCTGAGCCCTCCACCACCACACAGGGGATTTTACTTTTGATGGAGGTGTTGATGGCCTGGGAGAAGGGAGACAGAGTTGGCCAGACGGAGACACACTGATGACCAGTGGAACGCACCAGAACCAGGCTGGTCAACCACACACCTTGACACATCTCTGCACTTTTCCTTTTGGGGTTTTATATGAATCAGAAGCAAACCAAATTTTTGCAATTATCTATGAATGAGCAACATAAGCCAGTTGTATTATAGCCTGTGCTAATACTAATTCCTATAATAAGGACACATGTGATGAGTTTAAGTTCTCTATTAAAAAGTGCTTAAAATATCAATATATACAAAATTGATCATTCCAAATACTGACATCATAGATATGCATGACAAGTCCTAAAATGGTATTCAATATTATTGTTGACAGCTTATCTGAAAGAGGTTATCAGTATTCATACTTTTAAGGTATGAAAATACCTTCAAAGCAGTAGCCACATATGTTGATATGTATATCCCTTATAATTCCCAAATAATTTTCCTTGCCCTTTTTATGAAAAGAGAATAAAATTAAATTTGTTCCCCAGATATATACACACCACATTTTTATTATTTCCTTTACAAAACTACAGAAGCTATTCTAAGTCTTAAGAATTTAAAATCACTTAACAGCAAGACACAGTGATCTACATGCACAGAAGAAACCAAGGAGCCCCTCTCCTTAGCAGAGACTGAACACCTTCCTGGAGGACATGTCACCCATAGAGTGTCTGGTGTCTCATCCTGGCGAGCTGAGGGGTTTTTCCAGCTCTGCACCCCACTGCCTGCCCCATGGACCGGTGTGTCCACATGCTGGGGCCAGAATAGGATGATCAGACAGGAAGCTGTTCCTCCTCTCTCCCATCCCCTGTCCTGGACGTGGTTACTGGCCGCACAGTCATTTGAGGGGAATGCCACAGAACTACAGTGCCTGGGCCCACAGTGGTTCTCTGGAAATCAGAGAACTCCAAATCAAAAATTTGAAAGAGAGCTAGTAAAAATAACCATCTTTCAATTCCTTTCTCTCCATCCCTCCTCCTCTCTTCCTCTTCTGCTCTTCAAGGATTCATGTGCTGACAATTTTTTTAAAAATCTTTAATTTTTCCCTGAAAAGTCTTTCCCTGAAAACTTTCATTTAACAATGGTCTCAGCAGGACATCTCACAGCAGGTGCTCCATAAATATGTGTGACTGAATGAATGAAAGAATGAAAGGCCATTGTTATATAAAAGGATAAACAAAGTGCTAGATTAGGAGTCCAAATAACTTCACTGGGAATTACTTGTAACTCTAGAAAGAGACTCTGGGAGGGAGTGGAGAGGACCAAGAATCGTGATACATAGGATAGAGGATACAAGGGGATAGGCAAATGAACGTGGAAATTAATTAAAAGAAAGAGTTAAAAATCAAATTTTTGTGAGGTCCTACTGCTAAAACAGTGAGATCTTCAGTATGGTGTGCGTGCCTTCAAATACCAACAAGTACGCGATCACACTGATAACCTTCTGAAAGGTCAAGCAGAAGCCTGGCTGGTGATAAGAGGAACTCAGAAACATCTGAGTAACACAGATGGAGTGGGGAGCAGAATTCTCCTCCACTGCTCAACACTAGAGTTACAGAATTGTCCAGGAAGATTTCTATGATCCCAGAGTCGCTTAGGACTCGGGGTTCCTTCTTATGGGTGGAGTCCTTGCAGGCCCAGGAAGTGTGTGGTTGGACCTTCAGTGGTCTGGGAAACCCATCTGAGAGTAGCCTCTCTGTGTGTGATCACAGCTCATCTCCATGCAGATGGGGTGGCCATGATTTTCCAATATATATGCTGGTTATGATCTGTAGTTTTATGAGTTAATATCAACTCTTCTCTTTGGTGGGCTGATGGCCAAAGCCAATATTAAGTATATAAGCTATTCATGTTCTTGCAAAGTCTCCTCTGGACTGCTAGGGAACATTGTGTGGTGAAAATACTACTACCTACTTGCTATAGTAAAAGAAGTTAGTCAGATTAGATCAACGTGAACTCCAAAGCAAATTTGTTGGGTCAGTTTGTTGATCAATTTTCTAGAAAACCAAACCAAGACTCACCTTCAAAGTCTCTTTGCCACCTCCTTGGGCGAAACACACAATGGGAATCTTGCCACCATAGTTGGAATCTATAAGGCATAGAACATAAAACTGACTCTGGACTCATTAGAAACATTCATCTATCTCAGGAAGAAGCATACCAGGAGCTTCTGTTCCCAGGGTGTGGGTGATGACTGCAGATCTCAGACTTGAAATCTCCCCATTGATCTTGACAGATGTGTCTCTGCACCCCAAACCAGTATGACATATGTCATGTTGCAATTTGTTACTGATATTTAAAATGCTAAAGGCTGTGAATAATTTACTTTTACTAATATTAGACCAGGTTCAAGTTTATCCTTATAATACACTCTTGCTAATTTGCATAATCCTATGCTTTCTTACGTGGGTGGCAAATTTGCATAACTAAGTATTCTCTCAAGAAAGAGTATTACATATATAAATGCCTTCCTTCATGTATGTCCCACTGAAAAAGGAAAAAGATGTTGAAAACTTCTCCAATATATCCCTGTTATGGAGTCTATCACTACCTTGTGAGGTACTCTTATTCCATAATAAGACGTATCTCAACACCAACATCTCAACAGTGGTGAAGAGAGAGAATATGTCACTTTCCATACCAGATAAAGGCTTTCACTCAACTGCTACATTCTTCCCTTGAAACCAATATTTTAAATGGTTCCACTATATAGAAATAACCAGGATTCAAACACATAACCCATCCAACTGTTGACCTAATGGGTTGGTTTTTATCATTTTTACCCTAGCTAATTACATTGCTTCATAAGCTCAGATTTGCCAGTATGGGTTTTATTTGTTCTTGAACGTTGTCTAGCAGAAGAAGAGACAGCGGGTTTTCTGTACTGACAAACCAGAGTGAAACAAGGCAGCATTTATGCTCCCACACGTTGGCAGAAACGGTCCTAGGATGTCAAAGAAAGAAGAGAAACAACAGCACCTCTCTGGCAACAGGACACCTAATTGGGTTCACCATGTTTCACTTAATGAGTGGTGGCTACCATTGTTGGTGCTGCTGCTACTGCTCTTGATACTAGGTCTGTCTAAGATCCACTTTCTGAATCCTGACCTTGAATAGTGCGCTCAGAGATGTACTTCTCCAGCTGATTCCGAAGCTTTGCTTCAACTGTAGGATGTCCATGGCACCCGTTGTCCACAAGCAGCAGATGAGTGTGATTGTTGTCCAGGATATACAGAGGGTCTCTCTTGAAGTCATCCATTATGTACTGAGCTGAGAAATATCCCTGAAAAGCACAGAGAATTTTGTTTTTGAGATTTATTTGTTGGCCAACATGCATGATAATATTTTTATATGTTATTATGAAGGCTAACCCATCAGGTTCAAATATATTGATGCCTCCTCCCAAAGTCCTAAGTTTTTGGAAGGGTCTTAGAGGTCTTATAGTACAGGACGTCATTTTAAGTATGAAGAATTGAAGGTTCAGAATGGTTGGGTCACTGCCCATTGTCATAAATGGCCAGTGACGGTGTAAGGATCAGATTCCCAATTCAGTTCTTATTCCATTGCCCTGTGCTCATTTGTATAAATTCATTGAAACAGATAGCATTCAAGGAAGTATATGTGTAGGTATGTTAATGTATGTATGTGTGTGTATCCAGATACACACACATGTGTGTACATGTAGTTTTATACACATGCACACACATACATACACAGACATATTTGTGTGTGTGTAGATGCAGGTAGAGGAAGACTGACATAAACACATATATATTTGTTATCATATGCCAAGACTTTGGCCAGGGTCTATGAATTAGAAAGTGAACAAGATGGGGGTCTCTGCTCTTTAGAAGTCCATAGTTATAGGACCAGAAAAAGAAACAATTAAACAGATACTTTGTCCTAACACTTAATGCCATAGAATAAACAATAGCTGGGGGGGGGGCATAAACAAAGAAGCTCCTGACCCCTGTGTCCCATTCAAAAGTGTTTAGTTCTTAAAGGATTAGGGCTACATTAAAAGATGTCTGCTCAGCAGGGAGCCTGCTTCCCTCTCTCTTTCTCTGCCTGCCTCTCCGTCTACTTGTGATTTCTCTCTGTCAAGTAAATAAATAAAATCTTTTAAAAAAAAAAAAGATGTTCAAACTGAATTCTAAGAATACAAGTCAAGTTGAAAATTCAATGAGGAGAAGAAGGTTACTGACTCTATTAATGGTATATATGTTCAATCAGAACAAAGGAAGAATGAAAAAAAATTTCAAATGTTACAGTTCTCTTCTCAAAGTGGTCCTCACCCAGCCAGGAGCTCTACTCAGGGGAGTCCTAGAAATGACAGATAGGATAATATTGGCAAGACAGGCATCCAGGCAATTACAGAGGAGCCCTACAAACCTTCTTGAAACAAAGCATTCCTACTCCACTTAACACTTTTACAGACACAAATTCTAAAACCTTAACAAGGAAAGAATCACAAAAGGAAAAGCCAAAGACCACGCTTTCTAATGAATGAGGATATAAAACTCCTAATATTGGCTATTTAAATTCAGTTCAATTAGTTTATTAAGGAATAAGTAACACTGTTTCCAGAGCTCTGTCCATTAGATTATGGATTAAAGGGGAAAAAATTGCAACCCAACATATGCAAAAAGATATTTGGTACTCAATGTTCATTCTCAATTTAAAAATAAAAATTATAAACTAGAAATAAAAGGATGATGCCTTATGGTACCTTCTTAAAATAATGTTATTGAAGCTTTCACCAAATTCTGTCTACAGTAAAAATACTAGTCTCATTCCTACCACTATGATACCAGGTATTTTGGATGCCATTGGATTACCTGTTATCATCACTGTTATTTAACATTAGTCTGAATATTTTAGCCCAGGCAAAAAATGCAAGGTATAATTAAATGGAAAAGTTATGTTTAAAAGTAACACTATTTATCAGTGATATGGTTGCAAACACAGACTACCAAATGAATCTACTAAAAAACTATTAGAATAAAAAAAAGAGTTCAAAACATTTGATTCAAAACAACAAATAAATCCTTTCTTCATGAAAATCACTTCCAAAATGACACTGAATAAACAACCCATTCACAATAATAACAAAAATCCATTATCTCTAGAAACAATATTAAGAAGAAATATGTAGGTCCTAGTGAGAAAAACTGTAAAATTTTCCTCAAGGATACAGACTAGCATAAATTGAGGGATATATCCTATCACTGGAAGAAGACTTGATATTCCAATGATTTCAATTTTCCTGCATCAGTTTTGGGTTTTAATATGACCTCACTCAATGAGTGTGACAATAAAATTTCACACTCATTTTTTTGTGCTGTTTTGCCTTGTGGTTGTACTTTTTTTTTAAAGATTTTATTTATTCGATAGAGAGAAAGCACAAGCAGTGGGAGCGGCAGGCAGAGGGAGAGAGAGAAGAAGACTTTCCATTGAGCACAGAGCCCAGTGCAGGGCTTGATTCCAGGACCACAAGAGTCTTCATACACTTGATACCTGAGCTGAAAGCAGAGGCTTAATGGCAGAGTCATCCAGGCACCCATATGTGGTTGTACTTTGACAAAGGGATTTAAAGTTTAGATAACAACAATAGTAGAGGCATGAGCTCTTTTTTTGTGTATATGTAATGCAACAATACTTCTGACAGTGTAACACAGACTCCAAATGAATAAAACTTCAGTACCTGGTATTGTTTCAGTTCAGCTAAATCTGGGTTCTGGTAGAGCCCATCTACTAGTAGTGGGATTTGTAACGAACCATGAATAGAAACCACATGGGAAGATAGGGCCAACAAAGTTACTGCGAACAATTACTGGGTTCAACTTGTGCAAAAGACCAAGCACTATTTTCCAGGGAAGACAGAAAAGAAACAAAGAAGTTGACCACAAAATCATATGGGTTTGCTAGTAGACTACCCTAACTCACCAAAGTATCATGAACAGACTTGTAAAAGGAATAAAAACTAGTGTTATAATTTGAATATCTAAAAATAATACATACTCATTATAGGAAACAAGGAAAATACAGAAAAGAATGAGAAAAAATAAAATCATGCTTAATTCCACAACTCAGTGATAATCATCAAGATTTTAGTGCACTTATGTCTTTCCTAGACATATAGATTAATTTACATTGTTTTCATAATTTTCTACTTAAAACTGCAAATATTTTCTATATTATCAGAAAATCTTTGCAAATATTATTTAGCACAAATTTCTTTCTCTTTACACAGTAAGCTACCTAAAGATCCCTCTATTCTTGATATTACTAGATATTTAGGCTTATGTTAATTCTTGATATTATTAGAAATATTTTAAACAGTGTTTGTCTAAATATTAAATATTAAATTCTCTAGTGATATTTATAAGTATGGTATGAACAGTCTTCATGCACTTGATACAAATTTTGCACTTGATCTTAGTCTAAAGGCCGAGAAGTGATTGATATAAATTTTGAAATGGTTTTCCAGAAAGGGTACAGATTTGATCTTTCTGCAGAAATTTATGAGGATCTCATGCTTCTATATGTGTTGGAGACTACAACCATATTTTAAATTAACTCTTTTTTTAAGATTTTATTTATTTATTTGACAGACAAATAAATAAAATGAGAGAGGGAAACATAAGCAGAAGGAGTGGGAGAGGGAGAAGCAGTTTTCCCACCGAACAGGGAGCCCAATGCAGGGCTCAATTCCAGGACCCTGGGATCATGACCTGAGCCAAAGGCAGATGCTAAACAACTGAGCCACCCAGGTGCCCCTAATTTAACTCTTAACAGACTTTTTAAAATTTTCTGGGTGAAATCATCTAGCCCAGAGCAATTGTAAAGATTTTTATTTCCCTAAACTTTAAGCTCATTCACTGATAATTCATTTAATCAGATTTTATAGTTCTTGTTGAATCATCTTTTGGAAATTATGGTTTTACAGAAAAATATAAATTTCCATGAGATTTTCAAATGTATTGACATACAGTTGTATGCTGCATCTGTAAAATTTTTCCCAATATTTGTATTACATTTGATTTAGATTATTCTATTTGATTTAGTTCTATTTATTCCTTAAATTGTTAAAATTATTTCAGAGAATAAATAAGAGTTCTATTCTTCCTATTTTTCTTTCTAATTAATTTATTTCTGATGGAATATTATTGTTTTCCTCCTTCTCAAGGGTTGTTAGTGGTGTTATTTTCAAACCTATTAATTTGAACACTGTGTTAGCTAAAAGACTGTGAACCATGGCTCTGGCACTTACAAGCCATGTGAATAAAGAAAACTTCTTACTTTCTCTATGACTTAGTTTTCTCATCTGTAATGAGAGCACTTCATTGTAGCACTTCATTGTTGTGAAGACTAAATAATGTCAGATATTATTCAATTATTATTGAATTCTTTTCTTGATTTTTGCTAATAAGTGTTATAGGACTATGCATTCCACTCTGAGTGCAGCTTTGGCCATATAATGTTTTCATTTGCATTCCTTTCTAAGTGATCTGTGATTATATTTTTGAAAGTTCTTTTTTTTAAAGATTTTATTTATTTATTTGAGAGAGAGACAGTGAGAGAGAGCATGAGCAAGGAGAAGGTCAGAAGGAGAAGCAGACTCCCCATGGAGCTGGGAGCCCGATGCGGGACTCGATCCCAGAACTCCAGGATCATGACCTGAGCTAAAGGCAGTCATCCAACCAACTGAGCCACCCAGGCACCCTGAAAGTTCATTTTTGAACCAATAGTTATTTAGCAAGATGTTGTTTATTTGTTTTCTTCTTAATTTCCAAGTGATTAGAACTCTCCATTTAATCTTTACATAATCATTTCACATTTTACTTATTGATAGAGGATGCCATCAGAGAAATACTGAAGTCTTTTGTTGTTGCTATTCCAATCCAGCAGGGGGGAAGTACCTACCTTATAGGGTTGTTCTTGTGATTCTATGAATTCATATATGGAATGTATCCACACAGCAATGGTGATTATACAACACTAAGCCAATGCCCAGTACAAACATGGCTAAGAGATAAACCCTACATTCTTTCCCACCCAGCCTGCCCCTGTCCTCAGAATCCTAAGCCAGGCCATTCTGACTCCTGAAGTTGACATTTGATAGGAGATGATTTTGCTACCCCTGGCTGAGCATCTAGAAACAACAACAAAATCTACAATTCACTCTGCACAATTAATCCATCCCATAATAATACAAGTTTATTTTTATAAAAATTCAGACTCACTCTAGACTACATAGTTAGGAAAGTTCCTCACACCCAGTCTATTCTCTCTGCAAAGCCCTCCGCCTCCCACCCCACCTTGCTGCCTCCTGGGAGATGCTTGGAAATGGCTCCATACTCTCCTCTGTCCCTTACATACCTCAAAAATCCTACCAGGCACAAAAGTAATATCATTTTTAAAAAATTTTTTAAAAGGGGAGCCTGGGTGGCTCAGTGGGTTTAAGCCTCTGCCTTCAGCTCAGGTCCTGATCTCAGGGTCCTGAGATCAAACCCCATATCAGGCTCTCTGCTCAGTGGGGAGCCTGCTTCCCTCTCTCTCTCCTCCTGCCTCTCTGCCTACTTGTGATCTCTCTCTCTGTCCAATGAATAAATAAAATCTTTAAAAAAAATTTTTTTAAGATTTTATTTATTCATTGGACAGAGAGAGAGATCACAAGTAGGCAGAGAGGCAGGCAGAGAGAGGAGGAAGCAGGCTCCCCGCCCAGCAGAGAGCCCGATGTGGGGCTCGATCCCAGCACCCTGGGATCATGACCCGAGCCGAAGGCAGAGGCCTAACCCACTGAGCCACCCAGGCACCCCAAAAAAAAATTTTTTTTAAAAAGACCCGGGAGTGCCTGGGTGGCTCAGTCACTTAAGTATCTTACTCTTGATTTCAGCTCAGGTTATGATCTCTGGGTCATGAGATCGAGCCCTGCATCTGGTTCCATGCTCCATGTGGACTATGCTTGAGACTCTCTCTCTGCCTCTCTCTCTGCCCCTCTCCCTGCTCATGCATGCTCACTCTCTCTAAATAAATAAATAAAATCTTCTAAAATAAAGATAGAAAGTAAAAAGAACCAGAATAATTCTAAAAATCCTGAACATTTACCACCTAAACTTCCAAAGAGTCCCAGGTGGAAGAAGGTGCAGAGTAAACTGGGATTTCTGAGCATCTGGTCCAAAGCTTCTAGGTAGACATCACCTATTGCTTAAGGAGGTTTTCAATTCACTAGAAGCACTGTTTTCAAAATTCTACACTTGCTAAAAATCCTCATGCATCTACCTTGCATTTATACCATGAAATGTGTGTTGATTACTTTCTAAATATGCTCATAGGAAACTTTAAGGAGAAAACTATTCATAGCTCTCTTAAAGCCAAATTAACCAGCATTCCCAGCAATTCTTGTGAGTGTGGCCAAGCAATAAAGATATGGTGCCCAAGGCTTGAGCCCTGTTGGGACAGACTCAAGTCATGTTTATAATGAATAAAGAATCTGACTTCAACACAATATTGTCAGGAAGAATTTTAATAAACAAAACATACTTTTTAGTAACTCTTTCACAGGACTTCTTTGATCGTGTCACTCTTTTTGTTGGGTTGGTTTTTGTTCTTTTGGGGAGAGTTTTTGGTTTTGGGGAGTTTTATTGTTTTTGGGTATTTTGGGGAGGTTGTTATCATTGTTTTTTAGAGAGAGAGAGAAAGCATTGGCCGGGGGTGGGGGCACAGGATAGAGGGAGAGGGAGACGGACAAAGAGCCAGAGGCAAGGCTCAATCTCATGACCCTGAGATCATGACCTGAGCCAAAATCAAAAGTCAGAAGCTTAACCGACTGTACCACCCAGGTATCTGTGTCAACCTTGTTTTTAATTGTCTGTCCCAAAGGTGCTCCTTGTAAAGTTAAGTTCCCTATGAGCTTGTCCCCATCTCAGAGCCACAATGTTCAGACCAGAGCCCCATGCCATAGTCTTTCTCTTCACAGACCTCCTCCTGTCCCATCCCTCTTCCTGTCACATACCTCAGCATCACAATTCCTGAGGAGGGTGTCCCTGTTGGAGACCATGCCCCAAGCTGCTATGCCAATGGCAACGATGTTCTCCTCTGAATTCCTGCTGATGGTGTTGTCTCTCACCACTTCCCCAATATACTTCATCAGGCCATAATGGGTGCCTCCAGTGAGAATCCAGGCGCCTGTCAAAGAGGGAGGAGAGCAAATGCTCAGCTGGCTCTGAGTAAGGTTCCCATCCTGTGCTCACAGACCCCTGAAAAAGTCCCCACCATGTGAGCGCCAGGACGAGGCACTGCCAGCCACCCCTTGCAATGGGCTTTGTTGAGGACCTTATGAAGAGGAAGGAGAAGAGGATCTCTAGAGGCATTTCTAAGAGAAGTCGGTTTTAAAAGGATCCAAATTCTGGGCCCCACTCTTGATCTAAATCATCAGATCCTCCGGGGGTGGGGCCAGGGAATCTATATCCTTACCAAGCCTTGCAGGTAAATCCTGTTATGGATAATAAATGCCAGGCTGGAGCTTGAGAGTAAGTCAAGGCAGGGCTGCCATGAAAAGCCAGCACTCTGCTCCCAGACCCCTACCCTGGGGCCATGACCCTGGTGCCTACCATGTAGCTTTACTTTATAATTACACAATTTTGCACACCGGTATTTTAAGGTTTACATTTGATGATCATCACAATGTCAAGGGTTTTGCACATTTTTTTTTCAGAAATGAAGTAAAGAAAATACTTATAAAATATTATTTAGCATAATAATAGAATCTAAAGTTGGAAGCCACCCAGATCTAATGTACTACCCAGGCGGGAATCCAGCCTGAGGATGGTCACTGGCAAGTCTTGATTAGCTCTGGTGATGGAAGGGCTTAGAGTCTCTAGGCGGCCCTCTCCCCCAGTTATTAGAAAGTCCCTTTGCTCACTATTTGTCTCCATTCTGTAATTTACTACTGTCTTCAACGATAAGGAACAAGGTAAGTCACCTCACACATAAATGCCCTTCTAACATTTTGAGGTAAATGCAGCGTGGTCCTTAGGATTGTCCTCCCTGATTCCTGCAACCATTTCTAACAGGGCATGAATGGCAGACCCTCGGCACGCAGTCTCCGTCCTCTAGACCATTTTAGCTGTCAATGTTCCCCTTTCATACCAGGCGTGGGAAAGTGAAGCCAACACAAAGGACACGAGACTGTTGAAATCCAGCACCAGCCCTTCCCTTCTCTGACTGGAAGTACTCAGGCCAGGGATTTTTGTCTGTTTTGTTTTGTTTTGTTTTGTTTTGTTTTGTTTTGTTTTTTCTGTTATATTCCCAGCACTTAAAACAATTCCTGACACATAGTAGGCATTTAAGAAGTATTCTGAATGAACGATGTGTGTTCAGGATTTAGTAGTAAGGAAGCGGACCTGGTCAGTTTCAAAACAAAGTAACCTCCTACTGCAGCTCCCTCTGGTGGGTCAGGAAAGGGAGAACTAACGGGAACAACATTCTCCTTGACATTTAAAGAAAACAGGGAATCATGGAACACTACATCAAAAACTAATGATGTACTGTATGGTGACTAACATAACACAATAAAAAAAAGTTTTTAATGAAAGGTACCTTTATAATAGTGATGTCAACAACAAAATAATATACACAAGAATAAATCTAACAAAAGATAGGCAAGAAAAAAATAAAAATAAGACATGTGTCCCTATGTTCTGCCAGTTAACTAGTATTCTTAATAAGACGCTTTTAAAATATTAAGCTTTGATGAACTGAACCTAATCGTGAGGAAACATCAAATCCAATGAAGGAGCCATCTGTAAAAACGATTTGCCTATATTCTTCAAAACGGCCTGAAAGACCAAGAAACTCTTCAGAGAAATCCAAGATGAAAAAAGCTCTTTAGTTTGCTATGGAATGAAAAGCTAAGTCAATGGAGTCCACTGAGGAGGGGGGAAAGGAGGTGGTTTGTTTGTTTGCTTTTCAGTTTGGGGAGTTTGTGGGTGGTTTTGGTTTTGGGGATGTTTTTTGTTTTGGAGTTTCTATTTTGTTCTTTATTGTTTGCTTAAAAGGACAGTATTGAAATAATCCGCAAAAATAAAATATGGACTGTTTTCTTAAGATAATAGCACTGGTTAGCTAACTTTCTCAGGTTTGAAAATTGTACTGGGTTATGTGAGAGAACATCCCTGTTCTTGAGAGGTTCATGCCGACATACTTAGAGCCAAGGGTCATGATGCCTGCAGTTTACTCTCAAATGAGTCTTTAAAAAATCCTAACATGTGGGGGTGCCTAGGTGGCTCAGTTGTTAAGCGTCTGCCTGTGGCTCAGGTCATGATCCTAGGGTCCTAGAATGAGCTTCCTGCGGTGGGCTCCCTGCTCGGCGGGGAGCCTGCTTCTCCCTCTCCCCCTTCCTCTGCTTGTGTTCCCCCTCTCACTGTGTCTCCCTCTGTCAAATAAATAATTGAAATAAAATCTTTTAAAAAATAAAAAAATTTAAAATCCAAACATGTGCCTATTTTTTGGAAAGTAATAAGACAATTGTGGGAAGATATTAATAATTTGTGATTCTAAGTGAAGGGTATAAAGATGTGCCTTATATGAGCCTTTCTTCTCTGTAGGTTTGAAATTTTTCATAATAAAAAAATTAAGAAAGGCAACACTATGGTGAATATTTCAGGTAACAAAGCTACAGTTACTCACCTTGATCTCAATCAAACTCTTACCTAGTGCTTACAACCTGTCAAGCACCATCGCTATTTCCAAAGGCGAATCAGTGATCTCAAAATTAAAGAGCGAAGAAATGAAACTTGCCTTTTTGATTTGCCAGAGTATTTTCTGGGTAAAGTTTTATATGTAGAAGCCACACAATGAAAACTTTAGATGATTCAAGGAGACAAAAGAACCCACAAGGGAGCACCTTGACGCTGATTTAACCTTGTGACCCCCCACCATCACCTCCCACCCCAAACCCCTCATCACCACCTGCCAGAGCTCCCTGTCTGTCCATTCGAGGACCTTGCTTTCAATAGATCATGATTAATCGTGTACTTCTAGAGAGTCTATATTCTGCACATGAACTGCATTTGGGGACTCAGTTCCGTCTCCCGAAGACAACGGGGCCCAGCATCGACAGAGGCGGCGCCGTGTCCCCACCCCCTCAGGGACCGCCCGCACCTTTGGACTGCGCGATGTAGATGAGGCGGCTGAAGATCTTGCGCATGCGCGGCTTCAGAGCGAAGTTCTTGGCACCACCAGTCACAGAAATGACAAGGTTGGGAGTTCTCAGGTGCCAGTGCTGGGTCAGCAGCTCATAGAGGGTCTCCGCGTCCGTGTCACAGGACAAGCGGATATACTGCGGGGAAGAGGGAAAGTGTCACGGTGGGCACCGGTCCTCCCAACCACCTGCTCCTGTGGGAAGAGCGAGGCGTATGGGCCATCAGCTACCGCGGGTCCTCACGAGGACGTGGAAGGAAAACAGTAGGCTGGGGAGGGGTGGTGCCACCGACGGGCCATCCAGGCCAGCTGGAGAACTCGAGAATTTATCCTAAAGACGGTGGGGAACCTGTGAGGTGTTTGAAGCAGAGTAGAAACAGGATGGGATGGGGAACCCTCCAGCGCCAGTGTTGACTGTACACCGAGGGACAAGACCGAGAGAGGGGAGTTATGGGCAGGCAAGAGATAATTGTGGCCCATCCTGGGGTATGGGGCCCTGGGAAGAGACACAGCAGTGTCCCACCTTCCAGGGCTGCAAACACAGGGCTTGGGGATGCGAGGAGTCCCAGGTTTCCAGCTGCCTAGGGCTGGTGATGCCATGGAGACCGGAGATGCCTGTGCATTTGAGGATACCACCATGCCTGCTGTGTCCTCAGGGAAAGCCTCTGGGCGGCAGCCAGTCAGGAGCTGAGTTTTCCAGCTGTACATATTCTAATCACCGCTTTTTGACTTGTGGGTTTTGCATTGACTACCCATATCTCCTGCCTCCATCCTGTGAATCCATTAAAGGTAACTTAAGGGAGTTCAGGTTGTGTGAATCAGCTAAAATAGATAACCTTCGCTTACCTTCCCTTTCTTCCCCAGAGTCTCAAACTGAATATCCCCAAAGGCATCCGTCGGAAATTCCTTGGTGTGTTTCTTGTAACTCCATTTCTCATTTGGGTTGATCTGGGTGCCTTCTATATGCTGGCTCTGGGCATAGCCACACTTGCACACATTGTCCCTGAGCAGGATGATATTGACAAGAAAGAACTGGTTTCATTAAGCCTACTTGAGTCATTCATCACATTTTTAAAATAAACTACATGTTATTAGCTTAAATAAACACAGAGATCTGGCCATCAAATCCTATTTTCAGACTACAGTCATCATCTCAGTGGATTGTTTAAAAGCTATCTTGCTGTTTTATCCCTGTTGTCTATTGTGCATGCACCAAAAAGCTGGCTCTGTATTGAGAGTTGAGATACAGAAGTGCCTTCATGGAGTCTGTCTCTGCATACATAGCCTTGAGGTTATTATGGGATTAAGCCTTTGAAATCTGGAGACTCTTTATGTAGCTACCCGTGTGGTTTATAACATGCAGGAGCCCTGAGTGTCAGCCCTGCCAGAGTGCGTCTGGCCAGTAACACTCGCCTGAGGTGAGGTGAGTCCTCCTTCTCAGGGATGGTACTCACTAGAGACAGTGGGTCCCCTGGCAGGGAACCAAAGCAATCCAGAAATTAGAAAGACCATCCTGTCTGTACTAGATGTCAGCTGCTTGGGAGACTTTCTATCATTGGGCTAGACAAGAACAAACTGCAATAAATAAACACTGTTTCTCCCCATGTAGAGTGCCACAGAACTAAAATATATGTGTTTGTTAAGGGACAATTGTGCATTTACAAAATCGGAGGAGGATGAAAAGATAGGCAGTTAAGAGGTAAAGGATTGAAAATCTGTTCTGAGGCAGGCCTGGGCTGAACCCATTACACCCAGGGATTAACTGGATGGGACACCTGCTCTCCAGTTTTGGGGACCTCTCGGGAACAGTTGGTATAACACCTGTTATATATGTTATATATAACATATATATATGTTATAACACCAGTTTAGTACAGAACAAGCCAACCCCTCCTTTTCTTCAGCACAGCCCCACTCCTCTCAGGGTTACTGAGAGGGCTGGAAAAAATAGCAAGTGATTTTGGGTTGTGCTGTTGCCATACACACAGACCAAGGAATAGCAGAGGCAGTGGCAACAGAAAAGAAGAAAAATGCAGTTTAAACAAAATCTAAAAATCCATGCCATGGCTACTTGGCTCCTCTTTCCAGAGCTGTGTTGCATCCTGACCACCATGTCTCCAAAGAGAGGAAGAGGAACCCCAACAAAAATGTCAGTGTGGCCAGGTTGCCTGGGTTGTTCAGTGGGTTAAGCCTCTGCCTTTGGCTCAGGTCATGATCTCAGGGTCCTGGGATTTAGCCCTGCATTGAGGGGGGTTGGTCTTTGCTCGGCAGGGAGCCTGCTTCTCCCCCTCTCTTTGCCTGCCTCCCTACCTACTTGTGATCTCTCTCTCTGTCAAATAAATAAATAAAATCTTTAATATAAAAAAAAAGTCAGTGTGACCAAAGCAGCTCTCCCTTTTCCCAGTTTCTTTCTGCCTGCCCCTCCCACTTGGCTCCCCCTATTGTCTCTCCCATTAGTCTTTGGACAAGAGTCAGAAGGTGCTAAGAATTCAAGGGAGCCATGGCCTGTGGAGAAGCAGAACAGCATGCATGACCAAAGGTCCTGATCTGCCCAGAACAATCCCAGTTTATATCTGCTGCCCAAGGCCTAGTAGGGTCAGAGCCTCATCATGCTTGTCAGTGTTCCAAGTCTCAAAATAAAGTATGTAGTCACCCTAACCACCAACATGCTAGAAAAGATGCTCCCTTTGGCAGACATAGGCCTGTGACACTAACACACTTGTGCAGTGCACAGCCTGGGCAACTATATGTGGCGACTCTGAAGCAAAGATTCCCTGTGCAGGCTAGGTCAAATAAACGTAAACAAGTTGAGAAACTCTGTTAGGGTTTGCTTCTAACTAGACTCTGTTTATCTTCTATTCTCTGTTCTTAGCATAAGGGCATTCGGCTAATATCTTCCAAATGATGAAGGCATAAATGAGTGAATGAATACATTGATTAGTCGTCGTGTAAATAGTTAGAATACTCATCATTCCTCAGTGATTTTTGTAAATTTTTGTTTGTTTGTTTGTTGTGCCTTCTGGAAGGTGGACTTAAGCATATATAGCTGTCATGGGAAGGGCTATATTCTCAAGGTCTTCTTCATTGATGAGCTTATTTGACAGATGGAAAATATAGAATTAATTCTAAAAGCACTCTATGGCAGTAGATCACATTTTCATTTTACCAAATGATAATAGTGGTATGACAGGTTCTAAAAATACAATGGAGAAAAAAATAGTTTGAGGAGGAGGTTTTATGATTGCTCCAGAAAGAGACAGATTCTATTGGTAACCAAGATTCTACTACCTGGAAGCAATTGGCCTCAACTGTGTTATGTGAAATGAGTTACTCTGCTAACAGAGATCTTTTTGAAGTGCTGGAAGCCCAGGGTAACCAGCGAAGACCTTATACGGTGAGGAACAAGTACACCATGGCAGGAATCCTCGTAAGCAGGTCACCCTCCTAAGGGTGAGGTTGTGAATGATACATCAGTGTGGGTTCCTGCTGGAGAGTACATGTGTAACATGGACCACAGTGAGCCTGTTGCCGCTCTACAATCCCATCTATACTGCTGGATTGAGACAAGGCTTTTCCTGGGTTCTGTGTGGCATTACTATTTCTTATAGTAAATCAGCCCTTTTAGGTTAAGCTAGCTTGAGTTCCTTGTAACTCAAAGTCTTAATTACTATAGAGTATGGAAATTATCTGTGTTCAAAATATATGTCAGACTTCTAGTATTTTCCAGGGTTATAAAAACAGAGGTAAAGCCTGGATCCAAAATCCCGCCTTCAGCAGTCATCTCTCCCCTTTTCTGGAACAGGTTTGGGGGCATCATGCAGTTTGGCCAAGAAAAGAAAGACAACCAGAATTGATTTCAACTTCCTCAGCCCTTTCTTTTACTCAGTCCCTTACTTGGGGTACTTACTCAGCTCTATTACAGAGCCAAGGTTGCTCCCCAGTGGTCTCAGAGTCCTCCCCACCAGGGTCCAAGTTGGCTTCCTCTTCTCTCTCTTTAGCTTTTACCATCTTGCTACCCACGGGGTTCTGTCCACACCCACAAAAGTTCATTGCAGGAAGGGGAAGAGAAGTCTCTGCCTCACCTATTCTCACTATGGTTGAAGACAGACTTTTAAGGCAGCCTTTAGCCACATGTGGCAATGTAATTTTATGTTTAAAGTAGTTAAAATTAAAATACATAAATTCAAGTCCTTGATTGCACTAGCCACATTTCACATGCTCAAGAGCCCCCTGTGGCTAGTGACTATCATATTGGACAGTGCAGATATAGGATATTTCCATCATGGCTGAAAGTTCCATTGCATAGAGCAGCTATAAAGAAAGTAGGGTCCTCCCTATTTCTATCTAGAGTGCAGCATGGCCAAGGCAGAGAGAAGAGAGCAAACCCAGACCAGGGGCTTACAGCCTCAGAAGTGCCGGGATGCAGCCCCTGAGCCGGACAGCAATGTTTCAGATGCCTTCACCAGATGGGGCAGTGATTGGGCATCACCCTCCAGTAACTACTCAAGAAATAGAAATCCACAAGGGGTAGAGCAGAGAAACTTGAGCAGTCTGCACATAGCACATATGAGCAACCACAGGGATTCTCTGGGGAGACTCAGACAACCTATGTCAGCTTGTGGGGCAAGCAAGCAAATTGGGGGTATCAATATTAATAGTTACTTCATTTGATGTCCTTGTCCAATAGGAAATTTGGATGACACAGAGTATTCCTATCACCTATGGAGAGATAATAGCAATAAATACGGGGAAGTTCAAAGAGTACAGAGTCTTGGCCCTGGTCTACAACCTTGTGCCCTTCTAAAAGGGAACCAGAAGACCCTGAGGCATTCCTGTCTTCTGCTTGTGTTGTTGAAGATGGGGGTTGTTCACCACATCTCCCTTTGTTTTGGGCCAGACTCAAGCTGTAACCAAGCCCTTTAAGGTGGACAGCTATAGGTTTCCCTACCTTGCATCCATTTCCTGTTTGGCTAGCAGGAACACCCTGATTTTCCTTTGAGGCATCCTTCCTTTCCACATGGGTTCCATGTGGACATAATACCCACGTCTGGCCAATCAGCATGTCTTATTCCCTAGCCCAGGGACAAGTTTAAATGTAGGCACATGGCCCAACTAAGGCCAAGGAGAACCATGAACATCTGTCCAGAATTTTTTGGAGGATTTGCTAAGAATGAGGCCCTCTTCCCCCCTACTGGTAACATGTCAGATATAGTAACCACTTTGCCACCAATTATGAAGAGCCTGCCCACCCAGAGGACAGCAGAAACAACAAGTGGGAAGAGACAGAGTCTCTATGCCACTGCCCTGGCTCTGGTTATGCTTTTCAGCCAAAAGTTCCCATTACTAACCCTTTCACTTAAACCAATTAGACTGATTTCTGCACCTAAGAAATTGCTGATGAATACAATATGCCTGAGGCAGTGCCATTCTTAGAAAGTGTAGGGTCAGGAGACAAAAAGAGCACACAAGCTGGGAATCCGAAAACCTGAGTCCAGTCCCTCATCCGTCTCCCACTGGCAGTGTGACCAGTAAAATACTGAACTGTTGGGGCTCACAGGCCTTGACTGTCAATGATAAGAACAGCTACCTTGGGGCACCTGGGTGGCTCGATTGGTTAAATGTCTACCTTTGACCCAGATCGTGATCTCAGGGTCCTGGGATCAAGCCCCGCATCAGGCTCCCTCTTCAGAAGGGAGTCTGCTTCTCCCTCTCCTTCTGCCCCTCCCCCAACTAATGTGCTCACTCTCTCTCGCTCTCGCTCTCTCTCTCTCACTTTCTCTCTCTCAAATGAATAAATAAATAAACTTTTTTTTTTTTTAAAGAGCAGCTACCTTCAAAGGGGGCTGGTTGTAGAATTAACAATTAAGTATATAAGTCCCCATGGCAGAGTAGATGTTCAATAAATATTTCTTGAGTGAATGAATGAATAAACTGTATTTTCTACCAGTCAACCAATAGATTAACAGCAGAGTCTTTCATTGAAACCATTGAGGGAATAAATAGTTGACTCATGAAGTTTATACTCTATCAAAATGAGTCATGATGAGTAAGTTTACACCAGTGACAAAACAGAGATTCTTAGCTTTTCTGATGTTCATGTTCTAATTCACACAAAGCAAGAAAACACATTTATTAAGACCTTTTTGTGCTCTGAGGCACTATGGTAGGTATTTTGGTGTTACTTCATTGAATCCTTACCACAACCCATTAGGTATACTTTGCTAGCATTTCAGCATCTGAGAATTCTGTTCAGAAAAAAAAACATAACTGGTTCAAGATCATGCAATGAGCTGGCAGCCAAGCCAAGGTGGGACCCAGGGCTGGTTCTAACACACCTCCTCTTGCTTATTCTTACATCCTTCCTCTGTTGGCTGCCTCTGCTCAGCAGAAGGTCGGTGCTTTAATTATAAACTACAGCAGCAACTATCTAACCAATGAATAGCTAGATTCTTTCATCTCTCAGCCCCAGGCAACAGAGGAAAGGCAGAGGGACAGGATGAGAGGGAGGTAACACTAAAATTATCTCTTTGGGTCCAGGCACATCTTCGACGGGAAAGATCAGCAGTTGGGCCAATAACTCAGTCACTCATTAGCTAACATTCATCAAGTACCGCCTGCATTTACAGCTGCAGGGGGATGCTCTCCATGGTTTTTGAAACCCCACGTTGATGCTCCAAAACACTTGAGACTCAGAGTGGATGAACACCCGATTGGACGGGAAGGCCAAAGGTCAACAGCCTAAAGAGGAGCTAGATTGCCACACATGTTCCTGCTTGGGGCCATCTGCCAACCACTAGAGCACAACAACCTTCATTGCTGTGGCCACTCAGGTGGGCTCCCAGGCTCATGGAAACACCAAAGGGCGCAACAGCCTCTCTTGGTGCCTCTACCAACTATTACCAAAGTTAAAAATACAAAACGAAATGATACTGCTCTAGGGACTCGCTCTAGGGACCAAGTTCAAGCTACTTGCCAAATTCTTCCTGCTCACAAACCATTTCTGGGAATTGCAAGATGAAAACAACTTTAATAATGAACTACTGAACATTCGTTCGTCTGTTGAAATGGTTGTTAATAATTTATTTTCCAACATGGAAGCAAAAACGGAGGGAAAATTGTTGCTTACGTGGCCTTGGAATCTTTGGTAAAGAAGACACATTCCCGTTTCTTAAAATTTGCTTGAATAAAATTCACCAAGTCCTTTGGAGAAAGAACATTGGACAGCATATCACTAATTTATTCTCACACACTGCTGTCATTAATGAATACTAAATATGATCTACACCTACTTCAAAGGTTTCAAGAATTTACCACATATTCATAGCACCCAGCATCCGTTCATGCTTTTAGAGTACCACACAGTTTTTTAAAAGAGGCATACATTTAAATTTTTATAACTAAATGCAAATTTTTATACAAGTTAACTTGGCATTATCTTGTAATAAATGTCATGATACACATACAAATCATATTTTTCCGTCCCTAGGATTACCAAGGGAATGTAAGCATTTGTTGAGAGTTTAGCATAAATAATGTATCAAAGCGGATTCTCTTTCCTCTTACACTTGCTTTTCAAAAGAAGACATATTCCAAAGACTCCTTCAAGGGTTGTATTTACTCCCCCATGGACAAGGTCATAAGGCATATCCAGGACCTCATTCTGATAAACAACCACAAGTTTCTATGCATCAAAGTCTTCCCTTCAGATGCAAAAGTAAACTATTTGGAAAGAGATGAAGAATACATTGAAAAAATATATATTCCTCAAGTGGGATACTATAATTGCAAATGCATTGAAAAAACTACACTCCTCAAGTGTAGTTTTATGCTCCTCAAGATTAATACACATTAATCATCACAGGATTGATAGACTATCTCAACCACTTGAAATCACTAACAATAAGACAGACAACTGAAGGGGAAAATGACAAAAAGCATGAGCATGCATCGAATAAAAAAGGACATAAAATTAACCCATAAATATGTGAAGAGAGGCTCAGCCTCCCCATTAACGAAGCAAGTGTGAAGGAAAACCACAGCGACTTCCCATGGCACACCCACCAGGTGGGGAAAATCAAAAAGGCAGCTGACGCCAGATGTGAGACCATGGAGCCTCATGCTCTCTAGGGGTGGGTGAGTAAACTGGTACAAATACTCCGGAAAATTATTTACCATGGCCAGCAAAGTTATCCCCCTACAAACCATGCCCTGGGGAGAGAGAGGTAGGTTTGTCCTGTGAACAGCCAACAAGCTCAGAATGCCTGGCCATGGGTTGTCAGCCCTACCAGGATTCTTGCCCTGGGGAAGTAGGGCTGACTGTCCAAACCCCCTTCCCTCAGGGCGCTGATTTCTCCAACAACTTCATAGAGGTTTGGCCCCCTAAGTCAAGCCACTGGCACCAAAGCCAGCCTTGACCCCCACATCCCTGGCAGCAAGGC
The DNA here is from genome assembly GCF_020171115.1 of Neogale vison. Classification (NCBI taxonomy): domain Eukaryota; kingdom Metazoa; phylum Chordata; class Mammalia; order Carnivora; family Mustelidae; genus Neogale; species Neogale vison. The sequence goes on along the minus strand of NC_058093.1, from coordinate 41,615,941 downwards.
TGCCACCGGCGGTGCCCCAGAAAAACAGGCAGTCTCTAAGAATGAAGTCCACAGTGCATGAGGCAGTCTGCCCCCTGGTGCCCACCACCCTACATTCTGAGACATCAAAGAAGCAGGGACCGCATGCCTCCTCTTCCTGGCCCTTCAAACTAAAGTTGTCCCATAGATCCTGCGTCTTAAACCCAGACCCCATGAGGATGAGGTGTCTAGCTTCACCCACCCGGCTTCACCCTTAGAACATTTCCCAGCGAACCCCACCTCACACCCCCCAAAACTTTCACATGGCATTGCTCCTAACAGCAAAGCCCTAAAACCCAGACATTCCCCTCAGGCTGGACAGACATGCACAGGACAGAGCAGAGCACTGAACAGGAATGAAACAGACCAGCTGTTGCTTCATCTCTCAACACGGACAAATTTCAAAAACGTAATGATCACCACCAACAAAAAAACTCCCCAAAGAATACGTGTAGACATCCATGTATACCAAAACCAGATAAAACTAAGCAATAGGGGGACACCTGGGGGGCTCTGTCAGTGAAGCCTCTGCCTTCGGCTCAGGTCATGATCCCAGGGTCCTGGGTTGGAGTCCCACAGCAGGGAGCCTGTTTCTCCCTCTCCTTCTGCTCCTCCCCCCTGCTCATTCTTTCTCTCTCTCTCAAATAAATACATAAAGTCTTTAAAAAAAATAATATATTGTTTAGGGATATATATTTATATATATATTCATATAAACTTATAAACACAATAACACAGAATGCAGGCTCGCAGTGACCTCTGGCAGGAGAGAGAGGATGGCACGGGGAGAGGGGGTGGCACGTGGGGCCTTCCAAAGTCTTGCTGCTGATAGAGAGACTGAACCATTCTTCACACACTTATGGGTTATTTTTGTGTCCTCTTTTATTCAATGCATGCTCATGCCTTTTGTCATTTTCCCCTTCAGTTGTCTGTCCTATCCTGTTCCTTAAGCTGGTGGTGGGTGCAAAAGTATTTTTATTACTGCTCCTTAAGCTGGAAATTGACACTTGAACATTCTCTTCCACAGACAATAAAAATGTGGAAAACAACCACAATTCTTATACTCATCTGAAGGCAAAAATCTCAAAGCCTATGATGCCTTTTCTCCCTGATAATATTTTCTAACATCTTAACTAATTTTAAGTCGACTTAATAACTAAATGAACAGGACTCTACAGCTGTATAGTCCTGTGGAGTCAATGATCACAGACGAGCGGTGGTACAAACACTGCTGTGTAGCTAAAAATTCCCTCTGAAAATGCACTTTGCAGAGTTGTGTGTTCACAGGGGGTTGGGGGAGGCGGGTGGCTGCAAACAGGACCCCTTGGAAATGAGGTATCCTTGGGTGGTCTCAGAAGTTCTAGCTGGAGGGGGCTGCCAGCACCTCTGAGGATGTGAGCAGGAAATCCATCCAGAAATCCTCTGGGAGCCATGGAGAATGGCAAGAGAAAGTCAGCCTTTGTCCATCTCCCAGAGGCATCACAGCCCAAGTCCAAGAGTGAAATGGGGAAAAGGCCTTTCCTATCTTCCAGGAGGCCTCTTGTTGCTTGAGGCTGGAGGAGAGGCCCCACTGTCTTTGCCCTTCATTTTTTTCCTGCAGGGCCAGGGCTAAGGTGAGACCAGGTGTAAAATCTAAGGAGGCATTCTGTGTTGGGGGTGGGCTCATACTGGAGCAGCACCTGAGAACCGGCGCTGCCTGCATACGCAGTATGCAGGGGCCGCTTGCCCCTCGTTTGTTGTCTTAGAGCTCACCAACAGATCACAAACCCAGCCCCCTGTAACCACCAGTCAGACCTAGACACTGACATGCCCAGCAGCCCTCCCAAACCCTCCTCCCTCCTCATCCCCACAGGGAGCTACTGTTCTGACTTCCAACACCACAGACGAGGGGGGCCTTGATATCAGACTAGAATGCTGTCTTTATATCCTAACAGGCGAGCATATTGGATCTGCCCGCAGGATGGGCACGAAGCCAGTGGGACGTGCCTGAGCAACAACATAGCAGACAGGAATGGGGAGATGCTCCCCTACCAGGCAGCCTCAAAACTCTCCCACCCCACAGAATCTGGTCACAGGAAGAAGAGGGCCCCTGCTGGCCCCCAGGAAGCATGGCTGGCAGTTCCTCACATCTGCAGGGCAGCGTAGTTGCTGTCTTGGAACAGGACACACAGGTGCCCAGGAGAACAATTAGAAGCTGTTGCAAGAACAAATGAGGACCCAAACTGAGACCCAGCCATAGAGCTGAAGAGAAGGACTTAGATTCGAGAGTCATTTGCGGTGAACCAGCCGAACCCGAAGCAAGAACACCAAGCACTAAGCATTAACCAGTGTGAACAGCTCAGTATTGTAAACTGCCTGAACGCCTGTTAATAAACACATCATGTAACAATGTCTTAAGGCTACAACGTTTAAAATAAGGATACTGGAAAAACAACACAGAAGAGAAAATGCTTCCTTATGTGACCAAAACAAGCCACAGAACAAAACACTACACTCTGAGGTACGATCTTTTTAAAGAAACAGTGTGCGTCCCCAACTAACATCACAGGCAGAGCACTGCCTTCCGACAGGACGGCACCGCTGCTGGGGACTCACGCTTTCGCTGTAGGACACGTCCGTGCTCCGAGACATGCTGGAGTACAGCGTCCGGGTGCTGTCCAGCGTGCCGTTCCTTCTGTTCCTCATGCTGAGCCTGGCCCCCTCGAAGGACATCTTGTCTGTGGAGAATGGGGCGGGACAGGGGGTGAGTGTGAGTTGCAAACAGTAAAAGGGCTCCACAGACAGCCTTGTCTCAATGCTCTCTGTCTCTACCACCTCCTGCTCCACCCCAGGACGCCCACCAGTAACGGCACCCCTGCCCTGCTCTTGTGGCCTCATTCTCCCCGCATCCTCCAGGACCTGCTAAAGTTCTGGTCCTTACAGCACAGGTCCGCCCACACACACCCCCGTCCAGATGCCCCTCTCTGGGGCAGGGTCCACATTGCAGACCACCACACTTGGGAGTTTCACAATAGATACTTCCAACTTAAGGGGTTTGGAGTCAAGGTAACATAAAGAGCAAACCCTAACAACGACTTGTGACATCTAGAGGAAGGAGCCGGACTCTGAGAAGGATCCTGGCCCTGATCCATCCCATGGTGGCAGGGGCTGAAGGCCTGGGTGTCCAGATCACCCTGAGACTGGAAGCTGACCCTTGGGCCCCAAGGACACCTCGCCATTCCCTCTCAGGCCTGGCAGCAGGCCATTAGCCCAGGACACACAGAAGCCTCAGCCACGACAGGGTGGCTTCCCAGGCCGCCCCTGCTCTCCTGATGCCCAGACCTTCCCATCCCAACCTGCAAGGGTGCCCTCTGACCCTCAGCCCGGGCTGCAGACAAAAAGCACCAATGGCTACTCCGTCCATGTGCCTGTGTCATCTGGCAGACATACTAGACATGACATTTCTAGGATGAAAGCATTATCCTTCCCAGTCTCCCTGAGTCTCCTCTTCCGGTACCAAGCTTCCTCAGCGACTTGTGACAGCCCTCCAGTCACAGCACATACAAGAGCCAGACCCCCCTCCTTCTCCCTTGCCAACCTCTCCAGCGGCCCCTGGGGTCACACCCTCTGTCTGGAACCCTCTTCCCCAGACCCCCTGTCTATTCATCTTCTTCTCCTCCTCTGGGCCTCACGTGTGTGCCACTTCTCTGGGGAGGTGCTCTGTGACCCCCAGGCGGGGGCATGTCCCCGTGACCTCGACCCTCCACCAGATCTCTGGGTGGGTAGACCAGATCTCTCTTGTTCAGCACCAGGTCCCAGGACCTGGCAAGGTGTGCAGAGTAGATCTGTACAAATATTTACTGAGTGAATAATTTAAATGAGTAAACAACACACCCCTTCCCAAACCCTAAGTCCCCCTCCAGCTTTTAAACTGCTTCCACATCACCTTCCAGAACGCCTGGATGTGGAAAGGCCTCGACCAGCCACTCCGCCACAGGTTCCAAGCCTCAGCCTGTGGGTCTGACTTCTATGTCCCAACTGCCCCCACCCCAGGCAGCCTCAAAACTCTCCCATACCACAGAGTCTGGAACCTTTTTTGAAACCCACTCAGAGCAGCAGTCCAGGCTGTTTAAAATGACGAGTGCTTTTACTTCTCTCCCCAGACGTTTCAAAGAGAGGCTCTGAGTATTAATTGGTACTTTACATACATTATTGTAAAACCACAGATCAATCCTGCAAGGTATTTACTGTGATTCCCCATACAGCAAATTGCTTCTAAGTAGGGCACCAACGGTCAGGAAAAGATTTCATTTGCCTCACAATGAAAAACTGCTTTTTCCGTTGCAATGGGAAAAGGTGTATTTTTGCTTTTCAGTCACACTTCAAACAAGAAATGGGCAAGTTGTGTGAGACAGGCAGTGAGCTGCCCTGTTCTGGCTCATCAGATACCTGCATCAGACATTTGTTTCCAGCTGCCTTCCTGAGCCCAGCTCAGGTTGGTGGATTATGAGTTTGGTCCTTCTTTAGGACATCTTACATCCCAGGGGCTCAAGGCATTCACCCGTCCCCTGAACATGGTCAGGAGTTAAGGCATGGGTGGAGAGCAGCTGGGGCATTCGGGGAAGGGACAGATAACTGAGGACCATGGGTAAAGGTCAGAAGACGCCAAGGGAGAGGGCCCAGAGAGTGAAAGGAAATCCACAGTTCCCCTTCCTGGGGAACTTTGGGAAAGTGCAGGTAAATCAGATGGGACCATAGCCAGTAGGGGAGGAAGGAGTGAAAGTCACACCCCGGGGCATCTGGGTGGCTCAGTCAGCTGGGTGATCGACTCGGCTGCGGCTCAGATCATGATCTCGGGGTCCCAGGATCCAGCCTCACATTGCACTCTGCGCTCAGCAGGGAGTCTGCTTGAGGATGCTTTCTCTCCCTCTCCCTCTGCCGCTCCCCTCACATGCTCTGTCTCTCTCTCTCAAATGAATGAATAGATCTTTAAAGAAAAAAGAAAATCACACTAGGGAGAAACCAGTGGATGCATCCTATGCTAAGAAAAAGTAACAAAGTCATACAACCAGGCAGAATAATACAAAACCTGGTAGAAAACTAGGCTAAGGGCTAAAATCCAAACCCACCTTAGAGCGAACACAGATCACAAGTAAACTTGAAAACAGACTAAGCCTCCCTTGTCATAAAAGCCCAACAACAATGACACACTGAGAGGAGGTATTTTCAGATGAGAGTATCTGATGTTGGGAAGAGGGAAATGAGACAGAGGCTTCCAGATGACTGAGTGGTGTGGAAACCATTTCACTACCTACAGTGCAACTGGGCAATGGTATAGCAAGGGACTTAAATATTGTTGACGAGGTTCACTGGCTTTGGGGACCCTAGATAAAAGAAATAGTCAGAAATACAAAAAAAGTTGTACGGAAAAGCTACTCATTGCTGAGTTATTTGTAATAGGAACCATTAGAAATAACCTCAATTTCCATTAATAGAACATTTCGCCCAAAAGAAATAAAAGGGTGGGGCCATGAAGGGGGTATAATTCAATGGCATGAAGAAATTATAATGATTTATTGCAAGTAGGAAAAGAAAAAGCAGAAAGCAGGGAATCCTGGCAGTTAAGAGCTCTGACTTCACAGACAGGGCCTTGGGTGAAGCACTAAGCTGTGAACCTTCAGTGGGTCCTTCCCCCTCTCAGTTCCTTATAAAGGTGGCTCGGAGCCCATGGGAAAGGCAGCTCCAGCAGGACAGATGGTTAAGTGCCTCATGGATAATGTGTAGAAGGCACCAAGCAGTAAATACACCAAAATGCTAACCACTATCTGCTAACGTAGGGGGTGGGAGGGTGAGCAATTCTTTTCTTTTTTCTACTTTTTATATTTACCAAAACTGACTACTTTGCTCATGTAATCTGGAAAATAGACTCAGTAAACAGGATAAGCATCTAGAGGCTGGGCAAGGGGAAGATAACCAGTGACCATGGTAACGGGGTTTCAGCATTGGGGGATTGAGAGAGCATGAAGATAACCAGTGTAGAAAACCAGTATAGACCTCCCCTCCACAGGAGCAAATGGGAGGAGGGGCCACCAGCTAATTTGTTGGGTCCTGTTTCAATCTTGCAAGAAGAAGATTAGCAGACAGGGATAGATAAAAGCACAGGGCCGTTCTTGTAAGAATGACAGAGCGTAGAACAGAAGAGCTCTGTGGGGCAGGCAGATCCCCCTACAGTCCCTAAATGAAGATAGATAACTGATTGAAGATCAAAGGAAAAGAGAGCCAGCAATAACATAATAAATACTGATGAAAAGCTCTGATTATTTTTCCCTCTCATATCATATTGTCTGAAATCCTTTGTGGACAAGGAACTGGTTAATTGTTGTTCCTACTGCAGCACCTGCATCCCACCTGACCTGCCTAACTCTCACTCCAGAGAAGAAATGGGCACAACACACAGGTGTTCAGGGCTTCACTCAACAGCCAAGTCTAGAGTGTGGTCTTAAAAGGGGGTCCTTGGGGCACTCAGGAGGTTCAGTCCATTGAGCGCCTAACTCTTGATTTCGGCTCAGGTCATGATCTCAGGGTAGTGAGATAGAGCCCTGTGTTGGCCTCCACACTGGCATGGAGCCTCCTTGGGATTCTCTCTCTCCCTCTCCCTCTGCCCACCTTTGCTCTCTCTATAAAAATAAATAAATAAACCTTTTTAAAAATTAGTAATAAAAAAGGAGGGGTTCCTTGAGGGGCCCCTGGGTGGCTCAGTCAGTTAAGCCCCCGACTCAGTTTCAGTTCATGTCATGATCTCGGGATCATGAGATCAAGCCCTGTGTTGGGCTCCACACTCAGTGGGGAGTCTGTCCTTCTGCTCCTCCCCTCCATGTACTCTCTCTCTCTTTCTCTCTCTCAAAATTTAAAAAAAAAAAACCTAAAGAAATAATAATAATTTTTTAAAATAAATAAAAGGGTGTCCTTGGGGACTTTCTGCTGAGAAAGGCTGAGGGACCCCCACCCACCCACATTAGTGAGAGCAGCCCTGCCTTCATCATATTCATGTGCCCAAGGTCCTAGAAGTTCCCCTCTGAGGAAAGGTGTCTGCTGCCAAAGAGCAGCCTGAAGCTTTGGCTCTAGAGATTTGGTCTTTTCTGCTCACCTGCTGCCATCACCCACCTGCACAGGCAGATGGGGGACACCCGGAGCCTCAGTCTCTTGGAATGGATAAGAGAGCCATTACTGTCCTTGAGGAAGAATAAGTTTTTTTTTTTTTTTAAGAATAAGTTTATAGATGGTTTACCAAGCTCTAAATGTGATGGATTTATTCATGGCATCCCCAACAATCAGGAGTTGGAGTTTCACACACAAAGAGAAATAGGATTCAATAACTCCAAAACTGTAACACAACAGAACACGAGATAGCATTCGATAGCCACCATATCCAAGGGCGTAGTCTTGAAGCCTCTCCAGAATGACTACTGGGATGCTACTTCTTTCTGTGGATCAGATTTGCAGTATTTGACATTCACATGAAAGAGGCACTCGCATTCCACCCACCTGGAGGGCACTGGAGTAATCATGCTTAAAAGTACAAGCTTCAAGTTTAGGACCATCCCCTTCTTTTATTTTTAACTCTGAGTGTATTTCTCTAAACTAATAAAAATCTCAACTAGAAGTTAGAAAGCCAAGTTAAGGGAATAAGAGCCCGTGGTGTGGATGGACTTCTCCTAATAGTTGGTGGGAATGCAAGTTGGTGCAGCCCCTCTGGAAAACAGTATGGAGATTCCTCAAAAAGTTGAAAATAGAGCTACCCTATGACCCAGCAGTTGCACTACTGGGTATTCATTCAAAAAACACAAACACAGTGATTCGATGCACCCCAAAGTTTATAGCAGCAATGTCCACAACAGTCAAACTATGGAAAGAGCCCAGAAGCCCCTCAACAGATGAATGGATAAAGATGGATGTGGGGTATATATACAATGGAATTTTACTCAGCCATCAAAAAGAATGAAATCTTGCCATTTGCAGCGAGGTGGATGGAACTGGAGAGTATTCGTGGATGGAACTGGAGAGTATTATGCTGAGTGAAATAAATCAGAGAAAGATGAATACCGTATGTTTTCAGTCATATATGGAATTTAAGAAACAAAACAGATGAACCTAGGGGAAGGGAAGGGAAAATAAAATAAGGGAAAAACAGAGAAGGAGGCAAACAATGAGAGACTCTTAACTCTAGGAAACCAACTGAGGGTGGCTGGAGAAGTGGGTGGTGTAACGGGGGGATGGGCATTAAGGAGAGCACATGGTGTAGTGAGCACCAGGTGTTATATATGACTGATGAGCCACTACATGCTATCTCTGAAGCTGAGAATACCATAGGTGTTAAACTGAATTTAAATTAAAAATTTTTAAAAAGAAGAATCCACCCATAAAATGACAGCAAGAGTGCCCCTCATGTTTAATATCATATTTGAAGAGGGTGATTTCATGTCGCACACCCACTCAATTCCATGTGCTGTTCTCAAAAATCACAGGGCCAGCGAACACATCAGAAAAGTTCAAGCATCACGCCACAGGCCAAGGACCAACATTCAAGCAAAACCAAATGATTTGTCAAAATACTTGCCTTTAGTAGTGAAAAATTTAATGTCAAGAGGAATGCAAATCAACACATGGAGAACCATCTATTTATATCATCTAACTTGGAGGGAAAGAAGACGGTGTGGTGGGCGCCTGGGTGGCTCAGTGGGTTAAGCCACTGCCTTCGGCTCAGGTCATGATCTCAGGGTCCTGGGATCGAGTCCCGCATCGGGCTCTCTGCTCCGCGGGGAGCCTGCTTCCTCCTCTCTCTCTCTGCCTGCCTCTCTGCCTGCTTGTGATTTCTCTCTGTCAAATAAATAAATAAAATCTTTAAAAAAAAAAAAAAAAAAAAAAAGAAGACGGTGTGGTAGGGAGGAAAAAAAAAAAACAGCAAGGGCTTGAGGTCAGAAAAAGCCACACTTGTGGCTGACCAGCAATGTCCCCTATGGTGACAATCACATGGGACAAGCCCACGGCAGCTCAGCTGGGGACTTGGGTGACATCAACATCAGTGTTCCTGTCCTTACTACCATTACTGGGGGTGGGGAGGACTTTATAAGAAGAGACTGCATAAGGTGTTCAGGGAAAGCAAAGTGGCAGAAAAGATTACTGACCTATCAACATCACCCCCTTCTCCCCTGCCTCGCCCACCAGAGAAACATGTTTCATGGGCTCAGCTTCTGGGGTACATGTGGAGTGAAAATGAGGAGTAGCCTAGAAAAACTGAAAAGATTGATATTGAAAAGGACCCGAGATAATCACAGGAGAACAGATGTGGAGAAATAGTAGGAGGAGGGGAGAGTTGGTAGGGTTGTGGGAGGAGGGCCAGGCACGCAGTCTGGGAAGGGCAAGGGCGACCACTGTGAATAAGGTTGTGGTGAGAAAGGTGGACAGCATCTTTTGGCCGCTTTTCTGAGTTCAACCATTCCTATCAGATATCTCTTATCAGAAATGATCTCAGAATATAAGTACTAAAAACAGTTCGTGTTTGATCTCACCGTTTCTGCAGGTCAGGAACCCGGACACGGTTGAGGCGGGTTCTCTGCCATCCAGGTACTAGCAGGGGCTGAGGTCGCACCTCAAGTATGGACAGGACAAGGCCCTGATTCAAGCTCACATGGTTGTCAGCAGGGTTGAGTTCGGAGGGTCCTCCGGACCTCGCTGCTGGATGCCACCCGTGGTTCCTGGCTCTGTGGGTCCTTCAACGTGGCAACTGGCTTTATCAAAGCGTGCCAGCCAATAAGGCGACAGAGAGAAGCTGCCACAAGGCAAAGTCACAGGCTGTGTAACCTAAGCATACAAGTGACATCCCAAATCACCTTTGCCACGTCCTGTTGTTAGAAGCAAGTTACTGGGTCCTGCCAGCATCCTTGGGGAGGGGAACACACAAGGGCAGGACCACCAGGAGGCAGAGGGCCTTCAGGCCATCTCAGAAGTCTGCCTACCACCCTTGCATTCATATTTATTTCCAGTGCTCTTGTTCTGTCGGGCCTGAGTATCTTTTTTTTTTTTTTTTCCTGAGTATCTTTTGAATGAGACATTGTGCCAAGACTGGCCATAAGACTCCTCAATTTTACTTGGGTCTCATACATGTAAAAATCAGATGCAGTATCCTTAAGGTATCAGACTCTGCAGCAATACTAAGGAGGAACCCCGAGCAGCTTTAGGAAAGAATGACAGAGCCCATAGCAAACCAGACTCTAATGGCACAAAGTCAGCATTAGGTCAAGTTCGCTCACCTGCCGGCTACCTTCCGGTCACTCTCTGAGCCACTCTCCTCCCCCCACCCCCCGCCCCTACCATGACAGTCAATGTATTCGGGGTTTTAGGCCCAGCTTGCTATTTTCAAGCTATTCTTTTTAGACTGTATATTTTCATGCACAAGAATAATTTTTATTTACCTATTAACTTTGTCTCTATGATTTCGACCCTCTCACGTGTCACTGGTGTCCCCGCCCAGTGGGTGTCCATTCGGACCTGTCTTGTCCACCCTGGACCCGTCTGCCTGCATCAGGAGGAAGTGCCTGGGGATGATTTCAGTGGAGCGACTCATAGGAAGTGTATGTGAGGAGCTGCTTCTTCACGTGAATGTCTTTTTGCCCGTGAACAACTTGACAACCATTTCCCCCCACCGTAGAACCTGTTCCATTCTTACTAGACTTTTGATGTGGTAAAGGAAAACCCTGAGGGTGGCTTCGTCTTTATTCTTTCTGTCCAACAGCCATTTGCTTTTCCCCCTTATTCTTAAATGCTATTATTTTTATTGACTCTTACTAGACAGTGACCTATAATTTTTCCTTTGACCTCATGCTCTTTTTATGTGCAGACTCGGGTGTGGTTGTTTTGTTGTTTTGTTTTTTGCAGCCCTGAAAAGCTTGTTGTTTTCATTTTATTACTGTGCTCAGATTACAGCCCACCCTGGGAATGGGCGGCTCAAGGGAGAGTGGTGTTGCCCCAGTCCTGTAATGCGTAATGAAGGCAGTTGTGACCAAGAGAGAAGAAGGGTAGATGCTCAGAAAAGAGGTCTCCTGGCCCCAGCAGGGAAGTGCTTTCCAGAATTGCCTCCAGTCCTATTTCTGCACAAAACTGGCACCCTACTCGGGCATCATCATGTGACCCAAGGTCAAGCCAGAGAACATGCCCAGGTGTTCAGTGGACACCAGCCCATGGCGTCCTGCACAGTGACCCCTGGCCTAAGCAGCTTGCAGAGCAAGAACGGCACGGCTGAGTAAGCCATGAAGCTCTGCCCCATCCACTCCAACATAGACAGGAGGTGCTTGGGGCAACTGTTCCACTCCCTGGTTGTGGCTGGCCACAGGGAACACATAGAGATGGGCCATGTATGCGACAGGCCTTTCAGAAGAGGAAAATAATCCACACAGAGGAGGCACGACAGTCAGAAAGTCAACAGAATCAATCTACTTCCCTGGGCCAATGAAGGAATCGGGTCTTCGGTACTAAAAAAAAAAAAAAAAAAAAAAAAAATCGCACTGAGTCTCATGCCAGGCAAAATTAATAGGCTTACAGGTGTCCTGGTGAGATTATTCAAGGATAAGAATAAACCCAAAGTTACACAAAGAGCGCAGCAGAAAAAAAAATAAGGGACAAGAGGGAGGGGCGTAAGGGGGGGGTATCGAAATTCTGCAAGCTAGAAGGTGAAGTACATTCGTATTCTTAGAGGGAAAAGATTGGATTTAGGAATTACATCTTCAGCCAGTTCATCTGTGAGTGGCAGAGAGGCAGACCCGGAAACTGGAGGAGTGGGTTGGGGAGCTGTTCACGCAACTTCAAGAAGTTCCAGAATGGGGGTAGGGTGGGGTGGGGGAGGCAAACAAGTAATAAATGGAGAACACGGGGTACCACTTCTTTTCTTCGCAGTTTAATTTTTTATTTTTTCCTCAGTGTGCAAAGCTTTGAAGAGACTTACTAAAATATTGTTGAATACCAAGGAAGGAAAGGGCAAGACGAGAGCAGAGGGTCAAAGGAGAAGGTGACGCTGGTGACCGTGAGGGGCTGGTCCGGCACATGGGAAGCCAGCCTGCAGGGCTGATAGACACTAATGGCAGCCTACCCTTGCTGGGAGCCAAGGCAAAAACATGAACGCGGCCAGGTGCACGCAGGACCCAACCCACACGTCCTGAGACATCACCCAGGGGACAAAGGGCACCTGCATCAGGGGAGCGGATGGGGCGGGACTCTAAAGGGGGAATCTTTCTAGTGATGGAACCCATCCAAAGCTGGATTGTGGTGACAGTTACATGAATGGACTCCTGCTAGAAGTAGATAAAACTATACACACATAAGTGAATGCATATAAAACCAGTGAGAAATCAGAGTAAGGTCTCAATGTCAATGTCAGTTTCCTAGTGTGGGTATTATACTAGAGCTTTGTGTGGTGTCGCCGTTGGGGGGAATGGGTGAAGGGTACATGGGACCTCTTGGTATTAGTTTCCCAACTTCTTGTGAATCTACCCTTATTTCCAAATAATAATTTAAGAGGAAAAGAACTGTGTAGAAAGAACACAGGGCCACATGGTGGGGGACATCCTAGATAGAGCCAGCAATGTCTGCAGCACCAACCTATGTTCCTGGTCCCTGTAACGTCCTGAAGGCAAGTGGAAGGTGCATCACTAAAGTAAACCTCAGGGGAAGGGACTCCAGGGTAGGCCAAGTGAGGGGCCCCAAGTTACAGATACCTGAGAATCTAGCCAGGGTTGGGACTTATTGGTTTAACTGTGTATGATCTTTGCTTTCGTGTTCTTATCAATATCTCAATTATTTTTATCAATGATCCTTACTCTCAATGACTGCAGAGGGGTACGATGAAATTAATGGAATCCTATACCTTGCTATGAAGATTGCCTCAGCAACAATTAAAACCAAAATGGACTCTGGCTTAATTATTCACATTGTCACAATTTCATAAAAAGACCATGAAGACACTGGCTCCCACACACATCAGGAGGGACAGCAGTTCCAACCTAAAGACAGACAGGATCTCCAGTTACCCAGCCAGAGAAATACATGTTCTCTTCACAGACTGAATTTGCCCCAAAAGTTCTCATCAGCTCTGGGGTGGTCCACAGACTCTGTATCTCTGACAAGTTCCCACAAGTGGCTGCTGCTGCTGGTCAGGGGGTCCCATTTAGAGAACCACTGGGCGCACCCAGGACTCTGCACCAACAGCACCAATAACCCTCTCCTCCCCAGATACAATCCCAGCTCTTCAGAACTTGTAATTGGATCTTTTTAAAACACAGACTGAGGTGCTTCAGAGACCATATCACATCAGTTTGGGCTCAGTGTGTTTCTGTGATCATAGCTTGAATTTACGGACAATACAGTTCATCCTGCGAGGATGAAACACATCTCATCGGGCCGTGAGTGGCACCCTAACAACTGGAGTGAATAGTGGTCATGTTCCTGGAAAGTCTCTTATGTTCCAGGTGCTAACTCAGCTCTTAACAGGTATCAGCCCTCAGCCCTCTGGCGTAGTCTATGATTATTATTTTTCCACTTAGATGGATGAAGAAACTAAGGCACAGAAAGGTTAAATATCTTCCTAAAAGTCACACAGCAGATCAGTAGAGGATACAGGACTCAAACAGACTGGCCTGAGAGCCCAGTCCTTGAACATTAAGCTAACAGTTTAGTAAGTAGCAATTGTGTGCTACTTCAATACTTCTTTGGGAAGAGATAGATTGTCATTCATACTATATAAATACACCATTAATATTCAAATCAAGGATTAGAAACTTGGTTTTGTTGGCCAGGGGTAAGGTTGGCCTGATATTATTTTTATTACTGATGCTCATAAATAATTTTAAATAACCTAGAAATCACCCCTTCACAACAGAATACTCTTGTATCCTGTGAGCCCATCGCAAAAACAAAACCAAAATCGAAAATCAATCTATTCGGTCATTGTCCAAATGCAAGAATGGCGTGTGGCAAGTTTTTAAGATTATGGTTTACCGGCCTCTCGCCACAGTCAAACCGATCCTGAGATGTCATTTTCAAGCAGGATGTATATCTAAGTCTCCATTAGGTAAAGGAGACGGGAGAAGTTTTCTTTACAAAACACTGAACAAGCGGAACTGTGTCATTCATGCTCGGAAGAATGCTCCAAAGGGCCCGTACCAAACCCCGGCCATCTCCACTCTTCGCTCCCATCAATTACTCATTATGATGGTGACTGTGACACTTGCAGAAGCTTCAGATAGAAATGACACCATCAGAGAAATCTCAATTCCCATTCTGGCCTGAGATGCACATAGGAACTACAGCGGACCTGCGAGGCTCAGCATTCACCTAGCCTTCCCCACCTCCTTCACCCTGGAGAACTAAGATGTGTTTCCTTATAGGAATTATCCCCCTTTTCCCCAATGGTGACAGCCCAAGAGAGCTCCGAAAGTCACTGGTTCTGGTGTCTCCTGGCCCAAAGAGGAGAGGTGAGAGACAGGAGGTGAGTCTTGGCAGCAAATGAGCTGGAAGTTGGTATTTGCTGAGAGCCCCCCAACCCCAGAATAAGGAGAAAGCCTGAGGACCTAGGTGCCTGGATCCTATTGTCTTCACAGGTGCCAAGAATAACATCAGTTCTTAGGCAAGACAAAGAAGATGAATAATGGGTGATACCAACTTTGTTCCAAATTCCAAAGAATTATAAATCAAAAGTTACAACCTTGAAAGAAAGTTCTTTACACTCTCAAGACACTGAGGAACTGAAACCCCTACCATAGTGTGTTTGTTGTATTCTGCTTAAGAATCTTAACTCTGAAGTCCGCATTGGCAATCATGACCTCAAAATTGAATAGAGATAAAACCTTTAATTATCCATCCAACCCCCAGTATTTCCCTTTTGCTTCTAAAGAATCCAAACCATTAGCATGTTTCAGAAGCTGTATATAAAAATAAGTCAGGTATACTTTTCTTCCTTGTCAAGGACTGTTGGCTATTTGAATACATTCTTTCTTGATGCTAATTTAGGCTCCATCATAGTGCGATTTAAGAAAAACCTGTTTTGTGATGTCCTCGATCAGTTTGAGAACATAGGATTGCTTCAGACAGTCCGTTGCAGAGTTCAGATGCCAGTGAGTTTTTTAATAAAGCTCTTTGTTAAAAAAAAAAAAAAAATTTAAAAAAATAAATAAATAAATAAATAAAGCTCTTTGTTGGAAATTTCTGACTCTGTCAATCGGGGGTGTGGGGGGAAAGCTGTAATCGTATTTTAAATCATTCAAAAACCTAGCGCAGTCTCCTATGTCTCTAAATAAATCCACACGAGTACTATAAATATCTGTTAACTAGCAGTTATTGCTTATCCCAACCGCTCTTTGAGAAACATCACCTTTTGTCTTGTTAGTTTCCAATCTTCAGAGAAAATCTAAATGATGTCCATGCCAAACACACACTAGTCATACCAGTTCTACAAGTTACAACAATTGCAACATTTACAGAGACACAAAAAGCGAAAGTTGGTAACATACCTAATTTGAGGTTTGTCAGGCAGGATTTGCTTTCACTGGAAAGATCCTGCTGGCCTCCCCTCCCTGCGGAGGAAGAAGGCTTTTATAAGCGGAGCTTCCTCAGCCCCACCCTCCTCCCTAAGGCTCTTTCAAGAGGAGGATCAAAAATATTTAAGCCACTGAGAGAAGACTTTTACAGTCATGACATACAGTAACAATTCAGTGATTGACTATCAATGACGAAGGCATAACTATAGAACACCACATTTTAAATGCTAATAAAGTAAACATAAACTTCCTCCCCTAGGCTTGCCCTAGTATTTACTGAAGTCACACTAAAATTTAATTTCTACAATTTGTGGCACATCTTAAAAACCACAAATGAAATAAGAAAAGCTCACTATGGAAGGTAATGACAAGATTAATTAACAGATTAAAAGCTCTTAATTGATTAGAAAAAATCATAAATCTTAAAAAAAAGATTCTGTTAGCTTTCTCCCTGTTGACTTATATTCAGCACTGGGCTAGCTGGGCAGGGGGAGTGAGGGGAGGCAGGAAGCCTAATTTATATTTCCATGCCTTCCTTACACTTTGTCTTTATGAACACTCAGCTAGCAGAGAGGAAGTAACAATCACCAGCAGGACATTTTCTGTCATTTTCTTTCAATGATGTACTACAAATAATCAAGGCAATAGTTTGGTTGTAGTTGGTGCTCCTGGAGTGTTGGTTGTTCTCTCTCTCATTCTCTCTCTCTCTCTCTCTCTTTTTAAAGAATCTATTTATTTATTTGACAGAGAGAGATCACAAGTAGGCAGAGAGGCAGGCAGAGAGAGAGAGAAAGAGAAGAAAGCAGGCTCCCCACTGAGCAGAGAGCCCGATGTGGGACTCGATCCCAGGACCCTGAGATCATGACCTGAGCCGAAGGCAGAGGCTTAACCCACTGAGCCACCCAGGTGCCCCTCTCTCTCTTTTTTTAAGATATTATTTTTAAGTAATCTCGACACCCAACGTGGAGTTTGAACTCACAAGCCTTAGATCAAGTGTTATGCACTCTCTCGACTGAGCCAGCCAGGCATTCTGTCTACTCTTTCTATTATGTATTTATATATGAAGTGTATGCCACAGGCAAGAAGAAAGAGGATAGTATAATTTAAAAATCGAGTATACAGGGACACCTGGGTGGCTCAGTGGGTTAAGCATCTGACTTCGGCTCAGGTCATGATCCCAGATTCCTGGGATAGAGCCCTAGGTCTGGCTCTGCACCCAGCAGGAAGTCTGCTTCTCCCTCTCCCTCTGCCCCTCCCCTTGCTCCTGCTCTCTCTCTCTCTCTCTCTCAAGTAAATAAATAAAATCTTTCTTTAAAAAAAATACACAAATAAATAATAAAAATTGATTATACAGTGCAAACAAGTGCAAAAGGGTTAGAGATTAAACATAAGAAATGTCAAGGGGCAATTTTGTAAAGGCAGAGGGATTGGGGAAAGATCTGAAAGGAGAGATTAAGATGCAAATAGTGAGAGGAGCAGCTCCTACAAAGAGCATGTTCAGTCCAAAGGGAGACATCTCTTTGTCAAATAAATAAATAAATAACATCTTAAAACAAACAAACTAACTAACTAAGGGAGAAAACCCCTTTGACCAAGAGAAACAAAACAATTCAGATAAGACCACAAACTCAAATACTCCGAAGGTTAGGCAGGTCAGGAAAAGGAATGGAGGGACCAAATGCAAGGCAATGGGGAAGAGTGGGGACTATGGACAATTGGGAATGACACTTGTGAATAAGCCTTGGGAGAAGAGGTCTAGCAGGATACAGAGACAGAATCTGAGAAATCTCAAAATCACCCTTAATGAGGATCCTAGGACTAAAATACCCACATTCCTACAGTTTCCTTCCCTGCCCCCCACACGCATCTACACAGACAGAGCCCTCCTCATGGGAGTCTGTGGTACTCCCAGTCCTACCCAACCGCCACCTTCAACACTGCCCAGTCCAGCCTGTCTCTCTGAAGATCCCAGCATGCTGGGAGCCAAGTAGCCCTGTCCTGCCCTCAGAGTGAGATGAATTAAGCTAATGTGGACTTTTCTCATTCATTTTTCTGATTCTTAAACCCACAGGTTCTTTGTTCTGTCCCAAAGTTCACCTTAATTCCAAACTTGTATCCATAACAAAGTATCATCTGGCCTCAACAAGTTCTAGTCAAATGTCTTTGGTACATCTTGAAAGTCTTAAGTGAATGGATCCTTTTTGTAAGTCAAAGCCATAGTGCCCAGGGAGGGATGGAGATAGAAAGATATACAGGTGTGGATATACAGGTGTAGTACAGGTGTATGAATATAACTATAGGACAGGTATAGGGAGAGGGATAGACATAAAACCTGCAAATTTGCCATTTTACCCAATTCTTAACAAAATCCCCAAATTCTTCTGCCAAGGCAAGCGTGAAGATTTTTTTTAAAGAATTTTTAAATGCTAGGTGGTTGCATTAGCGTTCGGTGCCAGAAGGTGGTCCCTCTGAGCAAAATCAATGGCGGCCGCTGAGATGTGTTCACGCACCTGTATCCTCGAAGCGGTTTCACAGGTGAATGATGATACAGGCCATGCGTGTCCCTCCAGACCCTTCTTTGCCCCTCCAGATAAGAAAAGCCTGTCAGTACGCTCCCTGCCAAATCGTAGGTCCAGATTCTCAGCTATGCTTTCCTATTTTCTGTGCTGTGAGCAAACATGTCAGAATCAAATGATGGCTGGGGCTCAGGTTCCATCCCAGGATAAACGTACTTAATGCCACCCACCTGCACACTTAGAAACAGGTGAGATTGCAAATGTTATGTTATGGGAGCTTCACCACAATGAAAAATAATTGTCAAAAGGATCGAAGGAAATCACTGTGGGTTTGAGCACCAGCTCTGGGCCTTTGCTAACGGTGGGGGGGGGGGGACACACCACTCAAGCCCCAAGTCCCAGTGCCTTGGTCCCATGAGGTCCTAATGCCTGCATCTCAGGCTGTAGCCAGGTTGGGGGAGAGGGGAGTCCTGGAAGGACCAGCCAAGGTGGATGGAACAGCCGTAGTAGTGTCCTTTCTCCCTTCGATTTTGTCTGTCCCTCCAACTCAGTGCCTGCATGTTGGGGCATGGAAAAGAGGCTCTCTTCCTGTTGCCCAGACCCCACTGAGAGAGTGGTGGGGGGGTGCCACCCCACTATGAGGACTGAGCCTCACGTGCTTCCACGGCTCTCTCTCAGTGGGTGGCCCGTGACCACCTGCATCCATATTTCAGGAGCACGGGTGGGAGATGATGCTCCAGGCCCCAACCTAGACCTCTTGAATTGAACCAGGATCTCCGGGCAGGTCTGAGGAATCTGTAGAGTATCGAAATCGGCAGTTGGACAAGCTTGGCTCTGAAAAAACAGGGGCCATCAGAAGAAATGCTGTCCTGTTGTTCAGCAGGAATTAGGCAGAAACTCAGCCTGATGGGAGGGGCGTGGCTGGTGTTGCCCTGGTGGAAAGGCACGGGCAGAGGTGGCCACGCTCCATGACCACCCCCCCGCCCCCATGGTTCACTGTCCACAGGGGAAGGAAAAGGTCAACACTGGCTCTTTTCCCCAAAGCTTGGGTTCCTTCTGCCACATGTTGTCAAAGGTGACAGCTTGCCTTATGCTTTTCTTTATTTTTTTTTTCAAGATTTCCTTTATTTATTTGAGAGAGAGAGAGTAAGAGAGAGTGCATAAGAGGGGGAGGGTCAGAGGGAGAAACAGACTCCCTGCTGAGCAGGGAGCCCAGTGTAGGACTCTATCCTACGACTCCAGGATCATGTCCCGAGCCAAAGTCTGTTGCTTAACCAACTGAGCGACCCAGGCACCCACCTTAAGCTTTTTGAGCAGTGGCTCAGAATAAGGTAAAAATACCATAGGCACTAAGTGCTCTGTCCTTGGAAGACAGATATGGACTACAGTCCAGGCTCCAGGGCAACCTTGGGCAAGGTCTCTGACCTCTCTGAGCCTCATGCCCTCACCTGTAATACCACCACCTGTAAAGCTCTCAGTTCAGGAGGTACGAGGGGAGTAAACATCAGGGAGTGTGCATGAGGCTGTGTACCCTCTGGCCACAGGCACAACATTCCCTGACTCTCAGACAAGCTTGCCCCTGACACTGACAAACAAGGAATTAACAAGAGGATTTGAGACTTAAAGTAGAACATTTCAAAGAGCCTCAGCAGAAAATGCTTTGAAAAATCTGCAATTCAAACAGACAAAGCCAACAATGGGGAGAGGGGGGAAGGTGGGAGGGTGAGTCTTTTGAGGAACTACTTTCTCCTTGACTCCAGCCCCAGTGTGCTTCAGCTCCCCAGTGTCAGAGAAAATTCGGCTACTTTGCATATTGCAAATTCACATAGTAGTCAACGTGACCTATATGACCTTGCTCTGTCCCATTTTAGAGTTCAAGGCAATAAGAGCCCATTTCTTCCCTTTTATCCAAATTACCAAAACTTTGCTTGAAGGAGACAAAATAAGTTCTGAGTGATTTCTGACCACTTATATGTGGTCACGAGCGGCCTGGGAAGAGCAGCAGACCACTTGGTTTAGAAGAACCATTCCACCTTCCTTCTGCTCTGGGGGCTGAGAAACCCACCCCAGGACAGGAAGGATGCTTAAGCGCTGCTTAAAAGCACGCGGTGGCTGTGGGTGATGGAGGATAATGGAAAGACAGAGTGAAAAGTGGTGGACAATTAGGATTATTAGAAGTATTGCCATCCCCCAGAGTGGACCCTGAGTGGAAAAAGGTTCAAATGTCAGAAACAAAAATAGCCAAAAGACCCCAGATGATAACTGAGCATTTGCCCCAAAAGTCACCTGACGTTCAGAAAGATGTTTTCCGAGGGGAGAGTGGGCACCACAGCATGCTGGCCCCTAGAAGTCTCGTCCCCACTCATCAGGGCAGAGTGGCTGGCTGCCAGGCTCTGGGCTGGGGGCTGCCGATTCAGACATGCTGAAGGCAAAGCCCAACCCATGAGGAGAGCAGTTCAATAAAAGTAGTGGTATGGAATGAAGCAATAGGAGTCATGGCGGGATTCTGGTCTGTTTCACTGAGGCATTCCATCCAGGGACCAAGGACAGGCTTTCCCTTAAGCTTCTTACCTTAGATCCATCCTATAATGATAATAGCTCAACATGGAAAGCATTGGACCATTCACCCAATAAGGTAGTCCTATTTTTAACAAGTGTGCCATCGTAAACTCCCTCCGCTGGTCATGAGCATGTGTCCACATGCCCCTGGGACATAGGCTGTCATTATTGAGCAACTCTTCTTTGCCAAGCATGGTTCTAAGTGTTTTCTACGGGCTGACTCGCGGAACCTCCCAAGAAATCAAAGGTAGGTGCCACCAGTATCATCAGCCCCACTTTATAGAGAGTATAACTGAGGCACAGACAGGGTAGGTAAACTTGCCTAAAGTTACATAACTAGCAAGTGATAGAGCGAGGTTTGAAATGCAACCTGTCTGTTTCAAGGGTCCTCTTGTGTAACTTCTGTACTATAGGAACACCACACACACACACACACACACACCAACACACATACACACAGACATCGACACAGATACACTCATACCTACATACACACACATACTCCTTACTCAGATAAGAGGCACACTGAGGCAGGTTACCCCTAATAAAACTCCAAGAGAGGCAAGGCTGTTCAACTGCCCTCTTCAGCCGTACTTTTTTGGGATACATTACATTTTTAGGAATTTCCAAGGAGTCTGCTTGATGTCTTACTTCCGTGTCTAGTAAGCGTCTCAGACTTACCAGTCCCAATCAAGTGCTTGAGTCTGCAGAGCCCCGTCACTAACCTGTGCCTCCCCCAGGATGGCTGATGACTGTCACCCACCATCCCGGAGCTGTTGTTGGTTCTCTCTTCCCATATGACCCTGTCCATCAGCAGCTCCTGTGAGCTCTGCTCCCAGTCCCATTTTGGTATACCCCAAACCCAACCATTCCTCTGGTCACTGCTGCTACCTCCTCCACCCACAGCACCACTGTCCCTTTCCTGGAAGCCAACACGGTGTCTAGCTGGCTTGTCCTCTTCTACTTGGGCTCCACCCCTCTTCCCAAGCCATCTCCTCAAAGCCCCTATCAGATTGCATCAGTCCCCATTGTAGAAACTTCAGGTGGTTTCTCACTGTAGCCAGGATAAAATCATGTCCATACAGGGGGCCCACAGCAATCTGCCAACCTCCCCTCCCCGCATCCTCCCTTCTGTTCCTACTGAGGCCATTGACACGTTCCATTTGCTACATCTAGAACTCTCTTCCCCCAGGTTTCCTAGCCTGCAGCTTCTTTAAGGATGCCTAGAACAGAAGTTAAGAGCTCTGGCTCCAGAAGGGGTCTGCCCAGGTGAAAGCCCCAGCTCCACCATTCCACCTGTGTGAACTTGGGCAAGTTAATTGACCTCTCTATGTCCATTTTTCCCATTTGTAAAAGGGAGGTAATAATTACACCATCCTCATAGATATTTTGTGAGGATTTCATTAGCTAATACATGTAAGGCATTTAAAATAGTACTTGACACACAGTAAGCATTCAGAAACCATCCCCTCTTTTGAGAAGCCCATCCTGATCCCTACCCTCATCACTCTGTCACATCCCCCATCTTGTTTTTCATTGCCATATTGATCACTACTTAGATTAGCTTCTTTCACAAAACCCAGTAGAAGAAAATCTTGAACTTCCTTCTGAACACGTCATCTTTGATCAATTGTGGACTATGGACGGAGGATCAACACTAACATATACATCTTCAGTCTTCACACAAAGAAAGTCCCAACTCTGACAACAACCAGGACTGGCCACACATTGACGTGGAGTCCTGGGAACTACAGATGCATTGGCGGCTGTTTTTGCTTTTTTGGCCCCTAACTTTTTCCTAATCCTAGAACAAGATAAAATATTTAAGACTCAAATACCTTCAACGCTTTCTTGTTCCCTTTCTCATAAACTACAAACAAATGGAAAATTAGTTGCTGCGTGATGCTATAGCTCAGGCTTAGAGAGGGTCACAACAGCATAATACCTGTGCCTGGCCTGGCTCCTGGTTTGGCTAGTGCCCAATAAATAGAGGTTGATTGATTCATCAGCACACCACCAGAGATCCTCCGAATGGCATTTCTCTAAAGAGAAACTAAGGGGCAACAAGCTCCCTTCCTGTGCTCCCACCTCCCAAGAACATGGGCTCCTTTCCTACTTCATTTGAAGATCACAAGTCCTGGGGCACCTGGGAGGTGCACTCGGTTAAGCAACCGACTCTGGTTTTTGGCTCAGGCTGTGATCTCAGGGTCTTGAGATCAAGCCCAGCACCAGATTCTCAACTCAGCTTACATTCTTTGCTTAAGACTCTCTCTCCCTCTGCCCCTCCCCCCCCACCTTCCAGATGCACACGCACGCTCTCTCTCTCTACTTTAAATTTTAAAATCTTTAAAATAAAAAAAGTCTTCTTCATTGAGAGACTCTTGTTTGCAAACAACTCTATTCCTGGGCTCAAGTCATAAAAAGTCATCAACTGTGAACTAAGAACAAGCCCATGCTATTCAGGCTGCAAAACAGAACGGAAATGCATATGAGGACTTTTCTTCCAGCTCTGATTCTTTTTCTGTGAAGGACATTTCCTTCTTTCTGTCTGTCTCTGTCTCTGTCTCTCTCTGCCTTTTTCACTCCTCCTTTTGTAACTTCTCTTTCACCAGTGTATTGGGACTCTTGGTCATTCCAGTATCACCTCTGAGCCCAGCCAATGATACTCAGACTTGAAAGTTGCTAGATCTTTCTCTACCTTCCATGGCATATCTATTATATTCGAGACTTGGAGAAATGTTATTCACCAGATTATCTAAAGAGATCAGCCCATCAGTTTGACTCTCTGCTGCAAGTAAATGAAAACCCAACCCAAACTCAAGGTGGCTTAAGTAAGTATGGGATTTATTGGCTCAGGAAACTCAAAGTGACAGGGCCCTACCGTCTTTAGGATCAGCTTGGTCAGGGGCTCAGATAACATCACCAAGATCCCGCCTCTGTCTATGTATTTCTCTACCTGGGCATTGTTCTCAGACATGTTTTTCTCCTAATGATTCTAGGATGACCACACAGCTAGATCTACATCATCTCTTGTGCAAAGAACATGAAGAAAAGAATGTCCACTTCCCACACACAAATAGAAGTCTCAAAATTGAATCTTTGGATTTCTGATTTCTCTGATCAAGGTCATGCGTCTACCCTAGCCAGTTACTCTTATCAGCAAATACAATTCAATGGTTGGGCTGTACAGAGATCACAAGCCCACCTGGGGAGCTGTTGTAGAGCAGCCATCATCAGCTGGGAGCTGGTGGGCTGCACCCAGCCCAGATATATTTCTCGTTAGGCCAGTACAGTGCTTTAAGATCTTCCATTTGGGCATCTTTAGCTGATTCCCTCAGTCTCTGGTTTCTTACATCTGCTCAGCCTGATTTATACACTGATCTCGTTGCTTGGTCCTGGCAGTCATTTGATTATCGTAGATGGAGCCTGAGAATTCAGTGTAGCTGGACTAATGATCTTTGAGCACCGACTCGTCTTAAGTGTTTAGAGCGTGTAGAAATATTGAATTAGACTCATTAATCTACCAGTCAACATACAAAACTTACCTTCTTAATCAAGAGTCTACAGGACTTGGGGATTGGGTCCACTTAATCAGAAGTAACCATGGGCCTTGGGCATATCTCTGTGCCCAGGCAGACTTCTGTGAGGATAAAATGATGTGTGTGTGTGTGTGTACATGTGCACGCACGTGCATGCACAAAAATGTCTGGAGACTATTTCTGTAATAGCAACCCCTTGTCAGCACATTCTGAGGATTAATGAAAAAAAATTAAAAAGTTTTTAAAAAATGTATTTCTTCCTCATGCCTAAGTTACATGTGGGCATTTATCAGGCAGCTACCCACACTGTGTTCAAGGACCTGTCTCTACTATTCTGTGGCTTTGGAATCCACTGGGCCCTGGAGTCCTCTGTAAGATCACCTGTGAAATTCAACAGATAAAAGGGAAGTGGGAAATCGTGAAGCTGACCCTAGATGTGACAAGTATGGCTTCCAACTACATTACACCAGCCAGAACCTGGCCTGTGAGCACACCTACCTTGAAGAGAGGCTGGGAATATAGTCTAGCTGTGTGACCAGGAAGAAAAGGAAATAAGATCCGTGAACAGCTAGCCAGAATCTTTGAGAAGCTATAATGCATATGAAGGGTCTCATTCACTTGGATCATAGTTTCCATATCCCTTATCCTTCAAGATGACACTTTAAAATATTTATTTATTTATTTATTTATTTGAGAGAGAGTGAGTGGGAGGGAGAGGGAGAGAATCTCAAGAAGACTACCTGCTGAGCGGGGAGCCTGACGTGGGTTTCTCAATCCCATGACCCTGACATCATGACCTGAGCCAAGAGCCAGAGGCTCAACTGACTAAGCCACACAGACGCCCGTAAGATGACACTTAATGCCTTACTTGCACACTTTGGAGATAGGTCTTCACAAAATGAACAATTTCAATTGCTCTGATTGATTATCAAATACCAGTTTTTAGTCATTGTACCAAAAGTTTTGGCTGTTTCAGTTCATTTGTTCTCTGAATCACCCAAAGGAGTGGGCGTCATTATTTCATTTCACAGATGAGGAAATTGAGGCTCAAAAATATGAGGTAATTTGCCCATGTTTGGCTACAGTTCTCAGAGCCAGAAATCAAGCTGCAATCTATCCAACTCCAGAGACTGTGCTCTTAATACCAAAAGCCAATTTCCAGGTCGGGTACAGGTGTTGGTTGTCACTGTTTTGTCTGAATGACTGCTTTGGTGCAGTTAATTAAGAACACTAGCTGAGGGACGCCTGGGTGGCGCAGTTGGTTGGACGACTGCCTTCGACTCAGGGCGTGATCCTGGAGTCCCAGGATCGAGTCCCACATCAGGCTCCCAGCTCCATGGGGAGTCTGCTTCACTCTCTGACCTTCTCCTCGCTCATGCTCTTTCTCACTGTCTCTCTCTCAAATAAAAAAAAAAAAAAAAAAAGAACACTAGCTGAAGTCTCAGCACTACTTAAAAGGCTCATTTCATTGTGAAATCATATGTCTACACTGGACCCAATGGAACCGTCCGTTGGTTGGGCTTTAAACTTGCTCTCATGCCAACCCTGGACGTGGCTCCTGCTCTCACAAACTTCTGAAGCAACAACATTCCCCCCGATGCTCGGTGGGAACTGTGTTCAGAGCTACAGGCAGCTGACGCATACCACAGGTATTCCTGGGCATCCCAAGTTCCTTCTTTTCCACCACCGTTCCAGGTGAGAGTCAGGCAGGATCAGAAGATAAGAAAGGAACACCCAAATTACAGGCTTCTCTGATGCCCCTTTTGACAGAGAAGCTCAGCCATTTGAAAGCAATTATTGAAAACAATTTAAAAATTCTAAATACACTGAATTTTAGAAAAAAATGGCAATGAAACGACACTTTTATGAAAAATAAATGAGGTTGCTTCCAGTAATTATAGATCAGTGCGGATATGTTTCTTTCATTGGCCATTAATTTATATCAATTATTTATCAAGTCCTGTGATGCTGTGTGCTTAAAACCACTTAGGACTGGCTGCTTTAATGCGGTCTTTAAAGGGACAGACTATAGATTCCTCGTCAAGATGTGCTTTCTCTCCTGTGACTGGCATGGAAAGAAAGAATATGCTGTTGGGATCACCTCATCCTTACAAGGAGCTTATTTCTCCTGCCCTCCACTCCTGAAAGTTACAGTGAGAATTTTTACAACTTTTTTTCTGGGGGCGGGGAGCCATGAGGTTCCCTGAATACAGAGATGATGCTATTCTTAAGAATTGGGGGTCTGACACAATGAGCATCTTAAGCAGCGTCCTGGCTCAGATAGTGTCCTGATTAGATGGCCCATTGGATGTTCTGGCCACACCCACGAACATGAGATCAAGACTTGTCCCTGGTTTCTTTATGACATCTGGTCAACCCCCCACCCCACCCAGAGAACATGAACTCAGAATTCAAGTCCAGGCGATGGTATTTGACATATGGCTGTTCTATTCTCTTTTCACCATGGTGCTGTTTCCTGTTCTTGGATCTCTAGTGGTAACAACAGAGCCTGCTGTATACAGAACGGAAACTTCCCCCATGCCAGGGAAGAAGTAGGAAAAGTGGTGAAGGTGACTCAGGATAGAAGTAGTAGTGATGGTGAGGAAGACGCTTTCACTCCGAGACGAACTCAGCTGCAGGTGCCCGCTCCCTGGGAAAACCATCTGCCAACCTGGCTAAACCTACTGAAGTCCAGCCCGCCTTCTAATGGCATTTAAATGCCTGCAAGCTGGCTGACCAATGCATCCCTTCCCCTTTTTTTCACAACTGCCTTTGATCTCATGCCCCCATCAGGCTGAACAACCATGGTCTGATGCTTTCTCTCCTCTGTGCTTTGCTCTCTTATCAGAGCATTTTCTCTCCCACCTTCTCTGCCTCGCTAGTGCCTACACAGCCTTGAAGGGCCCAACGCCTGCATTTCCTGTTTCAAGAAACTTCTTGTCAGTTTCTGTCCTTGACTTCCCTGAGTCACATTTCATGTGACCATCACTGCCACTGCATCTGTCCCCGCAGTGTGTTGTGACTTCCGTGAGGACAGGGCTGATGTCTGCTGGCATTCTCAAGGCATTCTGGGACACCCAAGACAGCCCCATAGAGCAGGCTTGGTTTATGTTGCATAATTAATGAACCATGCCCCAAACTAGCAAACAATTCTGGATGTACCTAGGGGGAAACTGTTCCTTGTTGACAAACGTAGAAGTGCTTTATTCATTTCAAATCTCAGGATTTGACTTATTTTCTTCTGTATAATTCACACACTAGATTCCTTCCTCAAACATTCTCACCATTCTGGTTTCATCTGAAATTTAAATAGTTGGTAAAAAAAATAATCTACTAAAAGAAGAGTAGATTTGAAGGCCTTATTTCTAAAATAGGATGAAGGATCTGATACTGGTCAAATCATAGATACCATTCAGTAAGAGAGTAAGATTTCAAATGGGAAATTATATGATCCTAAATAATAACTTCTTGTATTTAAATAGATCCTTATCAGTTATAAAGAACTTTTGAATATACTGTACCTCACCCATATTTCAGCTCAACACAAGCCTGAATGAGATGAAACCCACGTATCTGGCATTTCAGCATAGCACATAGGCCAAACAGATCTTGTTTAAGAAGGTTGTTTTAAAGCCAGGCTTCCTGTGTTCCAATCCCATTCATCACAGACAAGCTGTGTGACTTTAAGCAAGTTGCATAAGTTCTCTTAGCTTTAGTTCCTTCACCTATAAAATGAAGATAATCGTTGAATCTTCCTTTGACGGTTGGTGTGAGATATAAAATGAGTTAATGTTGTGGTTCTCAACCTGTAGAGACATCAGAAAGGTTTTTTTAAGATTTTTTTTCAAAGATTTATTTATTTGAAAGAGAAGGGAAGAGACGGAGAGCAAGCAAGCAGAGGGGCAAAAGGAGAGAGAAAGAGAATCCTCAAGCAGAATTCCCACTGAGTGTGGAGAGCTGGACAGAGGGCTCGATCCCACAACCCTAAGATCATGACCTGAGCCGAAATGAAGAGTCAGCTGCTTGACCAACTGAGCCACCCAGGTGCACCCATCTGGAGGGTTTTGAAAAATACTGACGCCCAGGCCACGCTGGACCAAAGATAGCAGAAAATCTGGGGTAGAGCCTAGCCATCCAGACACCAGTATTTTATAAAAGTTCCACAGGTGATTCTAGTACACAGGCAGCATTGAGACCATACTCCCTCCAAGCTGAATGATGGAAATCACCTAGCACAGTACCTGGCACACATAATGTTTAGTATGTGTGTCCATGCTTGATGTGTGCAATCACCAATGGGTTTACCTGCATCATTGTGGCACGGGGCTGCTAATGACCTTTGACTTCCACTTTAATTGCTGATTTTCCTTGCCTTTTCGCTATTCTCACAGGGAAGCTCTTTAAAATATGTTGCATACTTTCCCTTATTCTTTTTTCTATTGATAACTCTTTTAAATTCATGTAGATAGTTAGAATTAGAAAAGAACGGTCCATAAAAATGCATTTAAATCTCCTATAATTCTACACTAGAGAAAACTACTATTCACATCTCTTTGGATACTTGTCCAGGCTTTAGTAGCTAGGTATATGTTCCAAAAGTAGAACATTTGAGGGGTGCCTGGTTGGTTAAGCAGCTAGCTCTTGGCTTCAGCTCAGGTCAGGTCATATCTCAGGGTCCTGGGATCGACCCACATAGGGCTTCCCACTCAGTGAGAAGTCTGCTTCAGGATTCTCTCCCTTTGCCCCTCCCCCTGCTCCCTGTCTCCCTCGCTCTCAGTAAGAAAAAAAGAAAAAGAAAAGAAAAGTTCATTCGCGGTATATCTGCATTTTCTACTCAAACTTTTTAGGAATATTTTGATATTCCTGAATTTCAGGAATATGTTGATAAATATATTTATAATACTTTTTTAAATATTTTATTTATTTATTTGACAGAGAGAAAAACAGCGAGAGAGGGAACAGAAGCAGGGCCAGTGAGAGAGGGAGAAGCAGGCTTCCCACTAAGCAGGGATCCCAATGCGATGCTGGGCTGGATCCCAGGACCCTGGGATCATGACCTGAGCTGAAGGCAGACACTTAAGGACCGAGCCACCCACGCGTCCTGATAAATAGACTTCTAAGACTTATTATTCTACTCTAGAAGCTGTCGTAATATATGCAGCCATGTCCCCTCTTTTTTTGAACAAATAGTCTGTTTCCAGTTTGTGTGTGTTATAAATAGCACTGCAATAAACATTCATTCATCTGTTTATTCATTCTTTGATTTAAGAAATATTACTAAGTGACTGCCTCATGCCAGGCATTGTTCAAAGCAATAAGGACACAGCAAGGAGCAAGAAAAATCCCTTCCATCCCTTCCAAAGGGAGAAGAATGACAGCAAAAAAAAAAAAAAACATAAAATCTGTGGGACAGTGACAGGGCTATAAGGGAAATAGAATGAGAGCAGCAGGAAGTTTGGTATGTTAACTAGGTGACCAGATGAAGAACTTGTAGCTGAGCAGAGAAATACAGGTGGTGAAGGAGGCAGCCAAGCAGAGGCCCCGGGGAAGCTCATCCAGACAGAAAGGGGCACGGAAGTTATACCGTGAGGTCCCTGTGCCTGGAGTAGTGCTGTCAAGGGGCAGGGGGGTGGGAGAAGTAGAGAACAGGGGACATTGGAGAACACAGGTCAGGACTTGGGATTTCACCCCAATAGGGAAGCCTCAGAGGGCTCCTAAGAGAGGAGGGACAAGACTGAGTTGTGTTCTTCACAACTGCTCCTTATAGAGAATGGGAGGTAGGAAGGCAAGCATAAGAGCGTCGTCACCAGTGGGAAGGTAATTACAAAATCCGAATGAAAATGGTGGTTTCTTAGCGAAAGTAAGGAAAGTGGGCATGGAGAAAAGTTTGTGCCACCAAATCTTTGTTCACACCTTTACCTTCTGTTATGGATTGAATTGTATCCTGCCCTCACCAAATTCCTTTGTTGAAGTCCTGATTTCCAGTACTTTAAAATGTGACCTTATTTGCAAAGAGCGTCAGTGCTGATACAACTAGTTAAGATGAGGTCATACTGGAGTAAGGTGGGTCCCTCATTCAATATGACTGTTGTCCCATAAAAGGGAAAAATTAGGGGACAGAGGTGCCCAAGGGAGGACACCATGCAAAGATAAAGACAGACCAGGTGATGCTTCTCTAAGCCAAGGAAAAGACTGCTAACCAATCACCAGTCTGAGGAGAGAGGGATGAAACAGGTTTTTCCTTCAGATCCTCCAGAAAGACACCTTGACCTTGAGCTTTCTAACCTCCAGAACTGTGAGACAAGACGTTTCTGTTGTTTAAGCCACCTAGTTTGTGGTAGTTTGTGGTATTTTAATACAAAAGTCCCAGTCAACTAATAAACACCTCCCTAGGATAAGTCCCTACAATAGAACTTCTACTTCATAGGAAACATGTATTAAGATTTTTGATCCATATTGCTATCACAAAAGGTTGTATCTATTTACACTTCCAACTGCAGCATCTACAAGGGTCCATTTTATCATATTCTTACTAATCCAGGAAATTAGAATTTGTTTTATAACATTTCACAGTACGATAGGCAAAACTATCTTACTGCATTTTAATCTGCCTTATTTGATGACTAGTACTTGGACATTCTTAAATGTTCACTGTTTCTTTGTGAATTACTTGTTCCAATCTTTTACCCATTTTTCTATGGGTCTGCATGCCCATACGACTCATACATACACAAAGAAAACATCTTACCTTTTCGAGTTTTCATTTGGCTTTTAATTTTTAATAGTTTATATTTATAGATTTTATTTTTAAGCAATCTCTACACTCAACATAGGGCTCAAACTCACAACCCCGAGCTCAAGAGTAGCACACTCTACCAAGTGAGCCAGCCAGGCGCCCCTGTATTTATGCTACTTACTGCAGTAACCTCTAGCTGCATATGGCTATTGGGACTTCAAATATGGCTGCTCCCATGTGAGATGTGCTGTTAGTATAAAATACATACCAGATTTTGAAGACTTATCATGAAAACAAAGAACATAAAATATTCCATTAATAATGTTTTCTTTAAGTTTTGATTTAAATTCAATTTTATTAACATTTAGTGTACTATTAGTCTCAGGGGTAGAATTTGGTGATTCATCAGGTGCCCATAACCACACTCAGTGCTTATCATATCATGTGCCCTCCTTAATGCCCATCGCCCAATTACCCCATCCCCCGACCCACCTCCCCTCCAGCCACCCTTATTTATTTCCTATGATTAAGAGTCTCTTATGGTTTGCCTCCCTAATTTCATCTTGTTTGATTTTTCCTTCCCTTCCTCTATTTCATCTGTTTTGTTTCTTAAATTCCACATATGAGTGAAATCATACTGATTACATGTTGAAATGGTAATATTTAAGAAACATTGAATTAAATGAAATATGTCATTGAAATAATCTCTTTTTCACTTTCTTAATGTATCTATTAGTAAGCTTACAATTACATATGTGGCTCCCATCATGTTTCTGTTATATAGGACCACTCTATATCATAAAGATTTTATGTTTTGGTATATAAGTTTTTAATTTTCTTTACTAAAGTAAAGTCTATCTGGTGTTTCCTTTGTGGTTTTGACTTTCAGTGTCTGGCTTATATACTCTATACCCCACAATTATATTAATGATGGCCTATAATTTGTCCTAATATATTTTACATTTAAATATTTACCTAATGAGGGTGCCCGGGTGGCTCAGTGGGTTAAGCCGCTGCCTTTGGCTCAGGTCATGATCTCAGGGTCCTGGGATCTAGTCCCGCATCGGGCTCTCTGCTCGGCAGGGAGCCTGCTTCCCTCTCTCTCTCTCTGCCTGCCTCTCTATCTACTTGTGATTTCTCTCTGTCAAATAAATAAATAAAATCTTTAAAAAAAATTTTTTTTAATTTAAAAAAATTAAAAATAAATAAATAAATATTTACCTAATGTGAAATGTATCTTTTGCTCATGGTGAGAGATTAGAATCTAACTTCAATTTTTTTTCTAAAGAGTTATTTTGCTTTGTTTCTAAAACTTGACTGGTCTACTCATATTCTAAGCAATATAGCTTCAGAAGGTACTTTAACATCTTATAGAACAAATATCCCACATTGGTTTTCTCTTTCAAATATTTCCTGCCTAAACTTACACATTTGTAATTCCAATTCCAGATGTACTTTCTATCCCCTTTATAAATTAAAAAAAATCCATTAGGATATTTATTGGAACTATGATAAATATATAAACTATTTAGTATGTAGCATATTTTTTTATTTTTTTTAAGATTCCATTTATTCGTTTGACAGAGAGAGAGAGAGAGTGAGCACAAGCAGGCAGAATGATAGGCAGAGAGAGAGAAAGAAACAGGCTCCCTGCTGAGCAAAGTGCAGGATGCGGGACTCGATCCCAGAACCCTGGGATCATAACCTGAGCCAAAGGCAGCCGCTTAACCGACTGAGCCACCCAGGCATCCCAGTGTGTAGCATTTTTAATAACAGAAAAGAATAACAACAAGACCCACTCATGTAAATCTTGGTACATCCCAAGGGAAGGCTGTGATGTTGTAGTTGTATACTTATTTAACCTGGAAAGATGTCCATGATGTATTACTGAGTTCTGAAATGTGAAGTTTAGTAGTATTCTCTTAGTATTCATAGATCTATATGTCATATTCAGAGACACCTGTCTGAAAGACTATTAAACCTATTATAATAATTATTTCTAAAGAATTCTCCTCAGCTTCTTTCTCTTATTTTGCACTTTCTACATTACTTGGCTAATTTTTTGTAATTAGCTATTTTTTAAAACAAAAAGTTATATAGTTAAATATACAATTGACCAATTAAATCATTAATCCTGGATTAACATTTGTATTATACCATATTTTGTCAAGGCATTCATAGTATATCACCCAATTTTTTAAAAGATTTTATTTATTTATTTGACAGACTGAGATCACAAGCAGGCAAAGAGGCAGACGGTGGAGGGGGGAAGGCTCCCCTGCTGAGCAGAGAGCCTGATGTAGGGCTCAATTCCAGGACCCTGAGATCATGACCTGAGCTGAAGGCAGAGGCTTAATGCACTGAGCCAACCAGGTGCCCCATCACCCAATTTCTTAAAATTTTTTGTCTCCTTCAAAAAAAATGTACCATTACAATCATACAGACTCTATATATTTCTTATTATTTATATTCCAATTTTTCTGGTTTTCTACTATATATTACAGTTGGTAATTGATATGTGAGAAAATTAGAGAATTTTATTTATGTATTTAATTTTTTTAAATTTCAGTTACCTAGAAAGGGAGGGAGGCTAGGGAAAAAAATTCAGTCACTTGATAAAATCCTTAATTAATTCTACATGTTTCCTCATTTGATTTATTCTCTTGTATTTTCTCAGTAGGCAATTGTATCATCTGCAAATCATCGGTTTATTCTTTCCTAATTTTTAAACTCTTTCTTTTTTTACACATAATACACTGGATAGTTCTTTATATTAATATTGATATAATTATATACTGCTTAGATATAATTATAATGTTACTAACACACATCCTTGTCCTCTTCTCCATCTAAACAGTAATACCCCTATAATTTTGTCATAGTTATAGCTGTGGGCTCCTGTCTCCTTTTGGAACATGCTGCCTTGGTGTTGCAATCTGTGGCATACCCAGCACAGCACCTGCTAGGTTTTGTTTTGACTTAGCTCTAGTTAGAGCCAAGGCTCTGACAGGAGAGGCACGTGCTGTCTGGAGAGGATGAAGCCTCTGCCTTCTCTCCAAGTGAAAAAGGAGGAGGTACTCCCACACAAGGACCAGTGAGCTGCCAGGTTGCTGAAGACACCAGCCTAAACTTCCCGTTCTTTCCCAACCAGAACCCTGACCTGGGCACAATACACCTGCTATGTCTGGGAATTCACCTTTTCTAGAGCTCAGCCACAATGAGCATTCAGCCCTGGGCCAGCACCTCAGCTCTCTCTGCCTCCCTCCTGCAGGAGAAGAGTCTCTCTTCTATGCTATCAAGGGGACATCTGCTCTCAGCTTATTATCTATGCCCAGAACTTGAGTCCAGTTATCATAGCCATCCTGTTCCACTGTTCTTAGGGCTGCTACTTCCCCCATATGTCCCGACTGCCAGAAACAGTGCACCAGCTAGCACATTTCCCTTCCAACACTGCACCATCCCCATCCACCACCAGAGAAAGAGGGAAACATTAAACCTCCACTAGGTTTAATGGCTCACATCAGCACAGGGTCCAAAACCCAGTTGTATCACCTGTGTAGTGGGTTGAGCAGTGGTCCCTCAAAAAGATATGTCTCCCAAAACCTGTAAATGAACTGGAAAAGCCTTTGCAGTTGCCATTCATATGAAGATCTTGATAAAAGGCTAGTATCCAAAATCTATGAAGAACTTATCAAACTCAACACCCCAAGAACAAGTAATCCAATCAAGAAATAGGCAGATGACATTAACAGACATTTCTGCAAAGAAGACATCCAGATGGCCAACAGACACATGAAAAAGTGCTTCACATCACTCACATCAGGGAAATACAAATCAAAACCACGACGAGATACCACCTCACACCAGTCAGAATGGCTAAAATTAACAAGTCAGGAAATGACAGATGCTGGCAAGGATGCAGAGAAAGGGGACCCCTCCTACACTGTTGGTGGGAATGCAAGCTGGTGCAACCACTCTGGAAAACAGCATGGAGGTTCCTCAAAAAGTTGAAAATTGAGCTACCCTATGACCCAGCAATTGCACTACTGGGTATTTACCCTAAAGATACAAACATAGTGATCCGAAGGGGCACGTGCACCCGAATGTTTATAGCAGCAATGTCCACAATAGACAAACTATGGAAAGAACCTAGATGTCCATCAACAGATGAATGGATAAAGAAGATGTGGGGGGTGTGTGTATACATATATATATATGTATATATGCAGCCATCAAAAGAAATGAAATCTTGCCATTTGCGATGACATGGATGGAACTAGAGGGTATCATGCTTAGCGAAATAAGTCAATCAGAGAAAGACAACTACCATATGATCTCCCTGATATGAGGAAGTGGAGATGCAACGTGAGGGGCTTGGGGGGTAGGAAAAGAATAAATGAAACAAGATGGGATCGGGAGGGAGACAAGTCATAAGAGACTCTTAATCTCACAAAACAAACTGAGGGTTGCCAGGGGGAGGGGAGTTGGGAGAAGGGGGGTGGGGTTATGGACATTGGGGAGGGTATGTGCTATGGTGAGTGCTGTGAAGTGTATAAACCTGGCAATTCACAGACCTGGGTACCCCTGGGGTTAATAGTACATTATATGTTTATAAAAAATTTTTTTAATTATTAAAAAAAAAAAGACAAAGACCTTGAAATGAGATCATCCTGGATTAGAGTGGACTCTAGATCCGATGACATGTGTCTTTATCAGAGAAAGCACGAAGACAGAGGAGAGAGTGAAAGGATGGAGACAGAGACTGGACCCAAGCCAGGCATCTACAAGCTAAGAACACCAAAGATTATCAGCAGCCACCAGATGCTGCCCCAGAGCCTAGAGAAGTAGCCAACCCTGCTGACAAATTGATTTACGGTTCTAATATCTAGATTGTCATTTCAAGTGCCCCCCACCCCCGTTCCCGGTCATTTGTCAGGAAAGCCAGGAAACTAATAAAATTTTCTTTCCACAACCACCCTTGGAAATAACTATCTCAAATTGGGTTCCTCAGGAGGCAGATCTGGAGATAGAGTTTAGAACACAGAATATTTATTGAAGACTTTCCTTGGAACCAATATCTGTGCAAGGGAAGATTGGGGTAGGAGCAAGAGAGGACAGCGGTTGAGCCACAGCTCAGGTCCCACAACAGCCTTGGCTGACCTTTGCAGTGGACTCAAATTGGGCCAAAATGGCCACAGTGATCAGTCCCGGGTGTGGGCCACCCTGGCTGGGTGTGGCTTTGGCGAAGCAGCTTTCTGTAACTGAGGGGACCCCTGGAGGAGCTGCTGCTGGGAGTGCCGCTGGCAGATGCGGGGAGCACTCCCAGCAGGTGAGGCATGGACCCCTCCACTGCAAAAGTGACACATCACAGCGAGCAACACAGCTTCTTTGGCTCAATACTGTTTTTATAAATTTTGAATTTTATAAAATTCAAAAAATACTGTTTTGTAAAATCCTTTGGCTCAACACTGTTTTTGTAAAAAGTCATCTGTTTTTCATGATGTACCATTCAGCTGTTTGCCCTGCAATAGGTTTCCATGGTATGAATATGCCACATGTCTACTG
Organism: Neogale vison; assembly: GCF_020171115.1. Taxonomy (NCBI): domain Eukaryota; kingdom Metazoa; phylum Chordata; class Mammalia; order Carnivora; family Mustelidae; genus Neogale; species Neogale vison. The sequence continues at coordinate 41,579,445 of NC_058093.1, read as the reverse complement.
TTGATTGATATTTGGTTTTGTTTATGAAGCGAATTGTGTGTCTCCCCCTACCCCCCTACCCCTCCTACCTACACCCAAATCCACCTGTTGTAGTCTTAACCACCAGTACCTCAGAAAGAGACTATATTTGGAGATAAGTTTTTTAAAGACGTAATCACCTTAAATTGAGATCATTAGGGTGGGTCCTAATCCATTTAGGAAGAGGAGATTAGGGGAAACACACACACACACACACACACACACACACACGACCACCGTGAGGACAGAGGGAGAACACAGCCATCTACAAAACAACGAGAGGGGCTTCAAAGAAAACAATCCTGCCAACACCTTGGTTTCAGACTTCCAGCCTCCAGAACTGTGATGAAATAAATTTCTGTTCTTTTAGCTACCCACTCTCTGGTCCTTTGTTATGGCAGCCCGAGCGAACTGATGCAGTATGATTCCAGTGTGGGGCTGCTACTAATATTCTCATCTGTTCCTTTCTACACGTGTTCACAAGCGTCTCTAAGGGTACATAAACCTCTTTGGACCATATACTCCTTAGGCATAGGATTGTTGTTCCAAGTATATAGGTAATGTCCAAGTATTTTCCTAAGTAGTTGACCTAATTTTCATTCTTATCAACAGGGTGTTCAAACTCCAGTTGCAACATATCTTTGCCAACTCTTGGTATTATTACCAGACTTTTTAAATCCTTACCAACCCAATAGTGCGTACTGGTATCTTATTGATGTTTTACTTTGTATTTTCCTAGGAATGATGCAGAGTGCTTTGTCATGTGTTTATCGGCCATTGAGAGTTCTGCTGTTGAGAAGGGCATGTTCTAATATTTACTCAATGTTTCTATTGTGTTTCCTGTTTTGTTGGTTGATTCATAATGATCTGGAATAAATATACTGTATATTATTGTATTACTATATATGCTTTTGTTTTAGCTGTGAATACCTTCTCCCACTCTGTTTCTTTACTTTATGGTATCTTTTGATTTATCTTAAGTTCAACGTAGTCAAATGTATCCACTTCTTTTTACTGTTAATATTTTTCTGTGCTTGGCTTAAGAGGCCCTTCTGTCCCCACTCACCTCTTTCACCCCTCAGCTTTGCTTCTTTGAGAGATGCCCTGATTCTCCCCTATTGCACACAGTTTCCTAGATGCCAGAGCGCAAAGCCTGGGCACATGTGAGCCACAGACAGCTTTGGAGGCTGGCAACTCTAGAAGGAAGAAGGCTTCTCTCCTAGCATCTTTCCATAAAGGAATGTCCCTGCCCTATCCTAAGCCACACCCTCACCTCTGCAGCAGAAGTGAGGCCATATGATTGACAGCCCCCACCAGAATAACAATTCATTCTGAAAGAATGGGTTGCTGAGCTCATCCACTAGAAGCAGAGGGAGAAGCCAGACATTCAAGGACCTGGTCAGTATGGTCAGTATAGTTGAAGTACTCTAGAAGAGAGTCTTACGAGATGAAGCTCGATATGTAGGCCGATCTAGATAACACTGTGTCTTGTGGATGGTACTAAGGATTTTGGATTTTTATCACTAAAGCAATGGGCTATACCATAGCTATATGATGACTTGGGGCAAAGCACATTAACAGAGCTTCCATCAATACATTCGTCAACTAAAGTATCATTTGAAGTTCTGTTCAGAGAAGTAATCTCCAGCTCAAATGAAATGACTTGCATTTGTGAACTCCATCATTCTTAAAATTAATCTTTAGGGTAACAAGTTTCTATTACATGCTCAGCCCTGGGATTAGTACCATAGACAGGAAGACGTGGTTCTTGTCTGTAGCGCTGACAGTCTTGTGGGGAGATAAAATTAATCTTTAAGGCATTTAGAAAGTAAATTCTTACTGAGTGTGAAATCTTTCACAGCAAACATTGTTATGAAAATGAAGGCAGATCCTCCCTTATTGGGTAAACAAATCTGCCTACTTCTACTTGGAGGCTTTATTTCAGAAAAGATCTCTGACTCTTTTCTGAAAACTCTTAGTGAGACTAAAATATCAGTTACCATATAAGACCAACAGTAGATACTCTTCCAAATTAAGTTATGAGTTCTGGTTTAAAATACAGACTCACCAGTTATCTGCCATGATCAACCATCTGGAACAGCTTGCCCAGCAGAAGTTAATGGTGATGGATAGGCCCTTATCTGCTCTGTCCAATATGGTAGCCAATGGCCAGGCCACATTTGGCTTTTGGGTGCTTGAAATGTGACTAGTGTGAGTCACTGAAATTTAAATATCAATTTTAATTCTAATAGCCATGTGACTGAGTGCAAGAGCATTGGACAGCTTGGGTCTAGAACATGGCCAAGAACCCAGGAAGGAAGAAGTGGATTGCTCAGCAGCCAAAATGGGTATTCCAATATTTATGTATAAAAACTACCTCATCCATGGAAAATTACCCTAAGCTCTCATGGAGATTATAAAGGATCTGTGTGTGATTATTTTTTACACACTTCTAATAAGTTTTGCTATATTGTTTCTAGTGCACCAAAAATAATTAAAGTGCATGCTGACAACAACAAGGAGTAAAATCTAAAATTTCTAGGGAAGAGATGAAAAATGTACATATTTTAGTGTTCTTTAGATTGTGTTCTGCGGGATATGAGGGTCTTACAATTTTGAGAAACAAGAAATATGTTAGTGCCCGGTAAAGATGTAATTAGAGTACAAATGTTCTGAGAATCTTGCAAAGAAAGTGGTTTAATTTAGCTTAAACCAGTGTTTTCAACCAGGAAATTTTTTGTTTAAGATCTTGCAAAACAAATTTTCCGTGAAGCACAATCTGGATTTATAACTTAAAAGAAGTTTAATGCAGGAGACATTTATTGCACACTAAACGTGTCTCAAATTTCAAAGAGCTCTATCATAAAGCTTTACCAATTTTGCTAAATAAATAATCCTCATATCATTTACACTTTTTCACACACACACAGAAATATGGAAAGGTTCCCAATCTACTCAGCCAAACAAGCAGTTGCTAAGACAACAAAAACCTAAATAGGACAGGACAAAGAAAGAAAATTATGGAATATGCTTGCTTACAATGATGGATAAAAATAAAGTCCAGCAGCAGGAGATGGAACAAAGCTCTTTGACCAAGTTAAAGATTGCTTAACATTGGGAAATTAATAAAGACAATTCACAATACTAGGTTAGTGAAGGTGAAAACTCACACAATCGTATTGATAGACACCAAAATGGCAGTTGATAAAATTAAATATCAAAATGTTGATAAAAGTAAAGATCAAAATGTTCAGTGAAATTGGGGGGTGGGGCAGTAAGGAAATGTCTTCATAAAATAAAAGGAATTCTCTGGTGCCAAAAGCACTTGCTTTTGGCTCACTCACTGACTGTAGGGATGCTGTGCTATACCACACAGACTCCTGTAACACAGGATCCAACAAGGCAGCATTATGATTTTCATGTGTCTGAGGTAATGGTGCTTCATGGGCCTCTTCCCCTATAAAAAAATATGTGCATATATATTAAAAGTTATATTTTTATGACTGCATGGTATAAAGACTAATATAATCCAAGCTGGGTTATATCTATTTTTTTTTTCTTCTGATTTTAAAAGAAATTAGAACATTTAGGTGGCCCTTGAAAGTATGGTAACCCTAAGCAGCATCTTCCTGGGCTGATGGAGAAGCCTCCACTTGAGTTCCTTGGTGTGTAGGTGGTTTTAGCTGTAGCCTTTTCTGGGTTCACCTCAGCTGCAGAGAGCGGCCTCCTGGCCTAGGGTTGTGCTCCTTCCTGGGGGAGTCCAGATCCAACAACTGATCGATGTTAAAAGGCCTGGCCCTCTTAGTCTAACTTGGGGCAATCCAGAGACCCATCTAGCATCAGAACCACCATGGGGCAGCCAACGTTTCCCTCTGTCCACCCTCATTTTCATCCCCTCCCTCCTGCAGGGGTCAGTCTTGAGTACCCCAAATAAACCTCCTGCTTCAGACTCCATCTCAAAGGCCTCCTCCCAACTTGATAGGACAGCACATTACAAAGGAAACCATACTGTACATTTTTAGCTCAGAAACAGGCCGAAAGAACCTATTGTTCAGGGATACATTCACAGTCTGCAAAACTGTAGGAGATAAGGGTGCTATCATTACAATGTCAGAACAGAGGTCGCCTAAGTGGGAGGGGGCACACAGTGAGTTTTTTGGGGGGCTGGCAATGTCTCATTTCTTAATCTTTTGGGATTCCAGTGGTGTTTGCTTTACAAGTGTTCTTTCTGCTATACATGGATGTTTTATGCAATCCTCTATAATGCTAAATCTCACATGAAAAAAAAGAAGAGATTTAACAAGAAAAAGTATACTTATTGTCATCATTACTGTCACTATAATCATTTATTTGTTGTGCTGTCCTCTGTTCTGGATTCTGTCCCCTCCAATAGGCAGGAAGAAGGAAAGACCATTTATTCAGGCTTCCCCGCAATATAACGTACAGCTGAGGATGTGTGACAACTGTGTTCCCAAACATTGGCATCCAGGTTTCCCAATAGAGAGGAATTGTAAGTAGAATCAGTGTCGGTGAGTAACAATGAAGGCTTTTTCAGGTGGTCTGACAAAGTCACGCCTGCCTTCTTGACTTGCTTCCAGGAATGATGAGATCGGGTCTCATGTTACCTACTCTTCCCAGCAAGGGGATGCTTGAGTCCAGCTCCAGGGTCTTAGTCTCACATCGCTTGACTCTCTCTGTGACATTAATGGACATTCTTCCCCTTCCCAAGACTTGTATTCAATAAAAGAACACGTACACACCAAGATGGATGTAATAATCCCCAACAAATGGAGCAGAGCTGAACCTCATCATTCCATCAGATGAGGTGCTAGAGGAAATGGGACCCAAGGAAACACCATGGCTTAGAAATGTCCTTGCCATGTCCTGATGGTCCTCAAAGCCATCAGAAAAGTTAGTACAAGCCTCACGTTCCTGTAAGGATGAAAGCCACAGCTTGAAAGGCAACACTGTTTGCTCATAGCCATTCAAGTTTGCAGCAAAGAAGTGTGATATTCTCAGACCTTTCTAAAGCAAAATGGTCCATTAGGCTCTATCCGCAATGGGGTAGGTGTCCTGTAAAAGCCAAGAAAGCAAGCACAAAGCAGATACCTGGAAAATGCAAAAGTGCTGCCCTCCAAGAAGGGGAAAAGGAAAGTAATTTAGCTAAAGCCACTGCTCCGGAGCCATTTAGAAATCTCTGTCTTTCTACTTGCACTAATACTTATTTGGTTCCCATCTGGCTTTTTAAAACTTTAAAGCTAGATCCAAGAGCTATTCTCTGAAATAAGCTGGTAGCTCTTTCCAGGCCTGAGATTTGGGATGCTAATTGGAAAATGGCGCCTCCACTCAGATTCCATTCTAACTGCACACATTGGATCCATGGGCTCCTGTCGCGGGCACTCAGGACATTGCAAGGAAACTTAGAAGCAGCCCTCTCTTCTGCCTGTTCCCCAGCCCCACGCCTGCAAGTCAGCAAACAACGTTCCTTAGTGGCTATCACAGTTCAAGTCAAGCACTGAATCAGGTGATTTCACATAGATTGTCTGATTGAATCTCTATAACTCTATGAAGTAAAAACTATTCCCATCCTCCAGATGACAGAACTGAGGCTCAGATAAATCACCCAAGGTGCCCTTAGTCACAAGCTTAAGAATTGGGACTTCAACATGGGTTGTCCCCCTCCTTTGCTGAGATGATTGAAGGACACAATGCAAGCTGTTTAGCACAGTCTGCTCCATGAACAGGGTCATTGTTATTACTAATTTATAGGAAATGGATTGCCCCAGGGCCCACTTCCCCATCCCCTTATATTACCCTTTCAAAGAGTCATTCAATCAGGGCTATCCTTGAGCAAAGATGGGCAACGTACCAAAAAAAAAGGCCAGTTTACAGAAAAAGAAAAAAGAAAAAAGTGGTGACCATTAAAACTATAAAAATATGCTCAACATAATAAGGAAAACTAACACAAGCTAAGAGTTTATCTAAATTAGCAGGTTGGAGGAGCAAAACTCAAAGACCCTGTAAACAGGACACTGAGGAAGACATTTCTTGTCAGACTGCCAACTGGTAGACCCCAAAGTCGGCAGTTTGGCAAAGTCTATCAAATATTACGTGCAATTACCTATTCATTATCTCTGAATTAACTCTGCTCACTTCCACACACTTCTCAATCTGTGGCATGCAGGCACAAGGAAATGCAGAGCTCTGTTTTTTTTTCAATAGTAGAAATCAAAGATGAGAATCATCAGACAAAGGCTGATACATGCATACTATGCCATTCCAGCAGCTGTTAAAGACCACACAAATAAAGTGCTTTTCCTATCCGCAGATGAGAAAACAGAGGCACAAAAAGGGTACTTTCCCAAGTTCACTCAACTGGGAGAGACAGAGGCAGGCTCTGAACCAGGCAGACTGGCCCAGAGTCCCACACACCTGCTACACTATGCTGCAGACCCCATCGAAATTATCTTTCACGCTGAAGACCAAATGAACAGCTTTTCAGACCAAAAAAAAGCCAAGGAAAAAAATATATACTTGTTAAAGCCAAGAAACGTTATTGCCAGCAGTTATATTGTAAGAAATGTTAAGGAAAATTCTTTAAAGAGAAGGACAATGATTACAGATTTTTTTTAAAAATGGATATCTCCAGAAATGGGAAAAATGACAGTACAAATAAAAAAAATCCATATTCTCATTTGCTTTAAAAAATAATTAACTGTCTGAAACAAAAATGGAAAAAATGTGTTATAGGGTTTGTAATGTGTAAAAGTAAAATGCATAATAGTAATAGCACAAAGGATGGAATGGAGGAATTGGAAGTATACCGTTTTAAGGCTCTTATGCTATATTTGAAGTGATCTGTTATCATTTGAAGGTAGACTGTGAGAAATAAAAAAAATATGTTGTAAACTGTAGGACAACCATTTTAAAATGTTTAAGCCAATAGCTAAAAATAAAATGGAATCATAGAAAATAATTAATCTAGAGCTAGAGGAAAAGAGAACAAAAAAACAAAAAACAAACAAACAAAAAAAAAGATGGGACAAGAAAAAACAACCAGGAAGAAGGTAGATTGCATTTCAACCATATCAATAATTATGCTAAATGTAAATGATCTAAACTAACTAAATAATAGGCAGAGGTACCAGATAGAATTTTTCAATCCAACATTCTACTACAGACTGTCTATAAGAAATCTGTCTTAAACATAAAGGCATACATAAATTAAAATAAAATGAATGGAGGAGGATATACCAAACACTAATCAAACCTAAGATGGTATGGTTATATTAATAACGGACAAGTTAGACTTCAGGACAAGAATGTGCCACAAGTAAAGAGGGACATTATAAAATGGCAAAGTGATCAATTCATGGATCAATTCACAATAACCGTCCTAAATGTAGATAGCAGTAGAGTTTCAAAATGCATGTAGTGAAAACTGATAGTACTGAATGAGGAAATAAACAAACCCACAATTTTAGATGAAAAATTCAAAACTCTTCTCTCCATAATTGTTAAAAACAAGTAGACAGAAAATCGGTAAGTGTATGAAAGACCTGACTAATACAATCACACTTGACTTAATTGACATACAGCAACAGCAGAATATATATTTTTTCAAGTATGCAATCACCAAGATTGACCATATTTCAGACCATAAAAGATCCTCAACAAATTTAAAAGAACTGAAATCACACAAAGTGTGATTCTCTGACCATAACAGCATTATATTGAAATCAATGACTTTAAGGTGGTGGCCTGGGGTGGGTGAGGGCTTGACAAGAAAAGCACAAGGGAATTTAGGAGATGGATGAAACTCTCCTATATCTTGATCATGGGGGTTATAACAAGACAACACATTTGTTGAAACTCATAGACCCTGCACGGAATCAATAAATGCTACTATATATAAATCACACTTAACCAAAACTAAGATTTTTCAAATAATGATGACAGAAAAACTCTCTAAATTTCTGATATACAAGGGAAGTCATTTTAAATTTCTTTCCAAGTCAACATGACTATATATTAACTTTGTTCAAACCAAAGGACTGGGTTATAGTTCACCACACATGCGTAGTTCATCTGCTTTGTGAATGAGTAGCCTTAAGGAAAACCCTCTTGTACTTGAGATATGAATCAATGCTCCCACACTCCTTGCCTTCCTTGCCAATGAAACTAGATTCCTGCCCATGTGTTGATCTATAATCTTTTGAGATTTTACAAGACGTAAAAAGTATATAATCCTGTAAAAACCATTCATTCTCTGGATCACTTTCTTCCTATGAAGAGTGTGTTCCTGGGCAGCTGTCCTAACTTGGCCACAAACAAAACTCTCTTTCCTACTTTTAGATATTCTAAAAGGTTTGCTCTTTTTGTGTCGACATCTTCGGGACATGAGGAGATCACAGTTCCTTCAGGGATGGACATTGGGGCTCAAGGACACTCACTACAAACAACTAACAAATGTTCCAGAGAAAGGAGACATTGGTTTCTGCAGTTTTTCCTCTTCTGAACACTAGTAGATTATATCATGAATTTCAGAGGAATGACTGCAAATGAAGAACATAATATTTTCATAATAAATTCAATGTGAGGTAAAAAAACAAAAAACAAACCCACTACTCACGGACCATGGAAAGGAATAGGTATTGAAATGAGAGTTATCACAATTTTTATCAAATATTTCCAAAACGGTGGAATTAAGAAAAATCATAAAGAGTTCTAAAATACACATCCCACTCAGCAACAGAAAAAAAAAAAACCCTGGGATATTAAGCAAGACATTCAAGATATGGAAGATGAGAAAACAGGTGAGAATTCCTAAAAAGTCTACATTCTGTGCATTTTACCACAATGATAAGAAATCATTGTGATAAATAAGACAGACACATAAACAATTCTTACCTCCTGCAAGAAATAACCTTAAAAGAAGGGTGATGGTAGTTGAATATAAAAAGATAAAGACAGTTGCAAGAAGACCTAACACAATGAATATAAAAGTTAACTTTAAGTAAGGACTGGATGAACCAAAACTTTGCAAACACTGAAGCAGTGTCTTCTGTGCCAGAGTGACCGCAGTTGACCCTGGGAGAAAAGACAGAATTGCAATGACTTGTCAAAGAAGAGAGAGAACCCTGGAACACTTCTAAGGTAAGTAATTTTTTTTAAGTATCTAGCAAATTATCAATTAACCTGGTGCGTCCTGTTTTAAAACTATTCACACATAATAACGAAGAGCTAATTCTTGAATGCTTCAGAGAAACATGTCCTCAGAGTTTTCAGATCCATAAATAATGAGGTTGATTAAAAATAGGTCATCCAAATCAATCTAATTGCCTTCTATTTTTAATATAAATTCTTTTCATTGATTTTTAAAATGGATAGTCCATTAAAACACATTAATCATGACTCTAAAAGAGTACTTGTATCACAAAAAGCCTAAGGTGAAGAATAAAAAGCAATTTCCCACCACATGAAGCTGAGGTGGGAACATTACCAAAGAAAGCTGGAGCCCTACTTTTCCTGGGGAAAAAAACCCATTTCTGGGTAAAAGCTGGGAGGTGAGGTATCATTATGATAAAATGTTATCCAGCTGTATGACAGCAGTTTGAGAATGTTTGGAGCCATGCATGTCTTCTTTGGGTAAGTGGTCTCTAATTTTGTAGAGCCAAGGTAAAAACATATGATTGGATCTTCTGTTTTTTCTATGACATGCATGCTCATAATTGCAGAATACCTGTTCATTCTAGAAAATGCAGCTAAGGAGAACTAATACTAAAAATAATCCATAGTGCCATCATCCAAAAATAACACTAGAAACATTTTGATACATACAGAGTTAAAGTTTTAAGACATACAATGTATATTTTAAATGCAGATATATAATACAGGCCTATAGCTTTTTATACTTAAAAAGTGATACACATTTCAGATGCTAATATACAGTTTCTCAAAATTTTATGAATGGAGCACACTGCATATCTATGACCACTTACTCAACCATCCTTCTAGGATTGGACTTTATAAACAGTGATTCACTAAAGGTTCTACAGCTAAATCTTTGCCAACATCCTTGATTGCTTAAAATAGATTTCAAAAACTAGACTTATTAAATCAAAAAATAAACACTGCTTGTGAAATTTGACTGACACTTTTTGGAAAGGCAACTTGTCAGCCACTACAGTCTCTAGAGCCATGAAAGAGAGTGAACCCTTTTCCTGGCAGCCTAACTGATGGGGCTTTGATGCCTGTTGTTGATAATTCATCTTGGATGGACGCTTTCACTGTTACATAGCGGTTGCTATGTCAACTTTGGGACCAGCCTAAAGCTGTGCTTGTCTAATCACAGATGGTGGTGACATTTCTGCACCTTTCCAACACAGAATTATATACGTGAAAACCCTGAAGAATAAATACCCATTTCTTATATAAAATTTTTGTAAAATTGAGGCATATTTTATGAGAGCAGGCATAAAATAATTCCAATGAAAACTATTTCCTGCGCCCTTGATTTTGTACAGCACTTAGAGGCTTGAAAATTCCGGCCAGGCCAGCAGAGGGCGCTGTGCAAGTGCAACCGAAGGTGGAGAAGGATCCTGCCGCAGGGCTGAGCACACCTTCATCTCTGTTGCTATGGAAACCCTGTGAGACCGTAAGTGCTGCACCCAACCATTTCCGCTGCTAGGGAAGGAGCTGATTTGTGATCCTCCCCTGTTAGACGGGAGCGGTGAAGGAAGAGTTTACATAGCAACTCTGGGGTCCTGAGGTCACATGTTTAGGCTGCTACATAGGGACAGGTTATTTGTAGAGAATGGTATCAAATAAAAAACATCTTTCAGGGCTCCTTCCTTAGCTGGGCCACCACTTTGGGCCACGGAATGGGTAAAACTCCGTCAGAAAGGACTGGGAAAACAGCTGGCCAGAAGGACAAGAGCCAATGCACTGGCTTTGTTTGGTTCACAGGGGATTGGCCGAAGTGGGTGTGTTTGGGGAATTTCAATTAAAGACATGAACTTGAGATTAAGAAATTGTTCCCCTGAAGCTGCCCATGAATCCCTGGGGTGAAGGCAGATCCTTGGACAGTCAGTGAAGGAAGGGAAGGTTCGCTCTGGAATCCAGGAGTGGTTTCCTAGGAGTGGGCACCAAGCCCCAGGAGAGGCCAATTTTGAAGTCTCAAATCTCTAAATGTGATGAGTTAAATGTTTGAAACTAACTTGTGTGAAAACAGGGAACAGCATGTTAAATTTCTAAACACTCCCAAGGAAGGGGGAGGAAGAAAACATAGCCTATCTGCAAAAATTCAAAAAGTGAAAAATTGAATGTGTAGGTTCAGTGGCCACTTGCAGCGAGGTCCTTGTTACAGGCTGGGTCCTGCAGAAATCAGACTGGAAGACTGAGTTATCCTGCAGGGTATTTGTTAGGAAGTGCCCCTCAGACTGAGACCTGTGGAAGGGAGGGAAGGAATCAAGATGGGACAGTTTGCCTCCACCGATTCAATGGAGAGCTCAGGAGCTGGAATGAACTGTCAGGGCTGTCCTCCACTGGAGTGAAATGGCCCAGCCCCCATAGTCCCATCTAGATCTGCCAGTGAATTTGGGCCATCCTCAGGCTGTACTCCATGGGTGAGGGGCTCCTCTGCAACTGAGGGGCAATCCCAGAAAAGGCTGATAACTGAGAGTACCTGCGGATAGCCCTCCCAGGAGCCAAGGAGTCTTGAAGGGAGATCCAGGTGGCACATTCTGTGCCCATCACAATACATTTCCTGGACACTTACACTCCATGCACCCCGAAGTTTTCACCCCCTACTTCTCCCTTAATTTCTGCCCCATGGCCAAAGAGGACTGGGGTGCAGGCTGAGAGCTGGTGAAGAGCCCCATCTAAGGGAACAAACAGTGCTCGAAGTTACGGAATTTTACAGTGTTCTTCATATAATTGATTTCTATTTTTTTTTAAAGATTTTATTTGTTTATTTGACAGACAGAGATCACAAGTGGACAGAGAGGCAGGCAGAGAGAGAGAGAAGCAGGCTCCCTGCTGAGCATAGAGCCCGATGCGGGACTCAATCCCAGCACCCTAAGATCATGACCTGAGCCGAAGGCAGCGGCTTAACCCACTGAGCCGCCCAGGCGCCCCATATAATTGATTTCTAATTTCAGTGGTCAGAAGAGATGCTTGATGATTTCAATATTCTTGAATTTATTAAAACTTGTTTTGTGGAAAGGAAAAAAAAAAAAAAAAAGACTTGTTTTGTGGCCTAACATACAATCTGTCCTGGAGAATGTTCCATGTGCACTTGAGAAGAATGTGTATTATTGCTTTTGGATGGATGGTTCCGTATATATCCAAAACCATCTGATCTAACACACCACTTAAGGCCAGTGTTTCCGTATTGATTTGTGTCTGAGTGATATATCCATTGATGTAAGTGGAATATTAAAGTCCCTACTCTATTACTATACTGCTGTCTATTTCTCCCTTCCAGTCTGTTAATATTTGCTTTATGTGTTCAGGTGCTATGTTGGGTGCGTACATATTTACAAATGTAATGTCCTCTAAATGGATCGACTCCTTTGTCATGTAACATCTTTGTCTCTTATTACAGTCTTTGTTTAAGAGTTGATTTTGTCCAGTATTAAGTCTAGCTACCGCCCCCCCCTTCAGTCACACACTGCGGTAATATCAGCACAAGCACACAAATATGGCCAAGCTGTGAAGCTGAATAAAATAACTAAAATAGCAATCATAAAATAAATTATATCAGCCATACGAGAGGCTGAATCATCTTTCCATTCTCTCTGGAGAAAATACTACAGAATTAGTATCCGTGAAGAGGCTGAGTAAGCACTCAAAAATATGTAAGGGAAAAAGGTGCGCCAGGACGTTAATAAATACATTATTTTCTTGGATCCTGTGATATTTATGGTTTTTCTCTTCTTAAACACGTATTCGCTTTCCTTCTTTTGTAATGGTAATTTGGTGTTTGCTTTCTTGGACGCCCCTCCCCAGGTCCTAACAGCGCACGACCCGAAGGGCGGCCCCTACACTGAGGCGAAACGCCCCCCTCCTCCCCTGCAAGTCACCCAGACATCTCAGGTGCACAAATAAAGAAGCACACGTATTTCACAACAAATTCTCGAGGGGCACAGCCCATCGACAGGCACTTCACCTTCAGACCTACCACCCGCCCATCTCCCAACGCGGGCGTGGTGGCAGACCCCACCCCTCTCCTTTTTGCGCCTGCGCGGAGGCGAAGAGGGGCGGGCCGGAAACGCGGGCGTGGATTGGCCGGACGTAAATCGCGTAGTTATGTTTGAAAGGCCCAGTCAGCACCCGATCTTTCCGTGCCAGCCAATAGGCAGTTGGAAGGGCAGGCAGAAAGGGCGGGAGTCGCTATTTGAACGGGCCGCGGGAGGGGCTGCCGTTCAGCTTCCGGCTGGAGTCGGGTGTGGGTCTCGGGCAGCCATGGAGGACCAGCTCCTCGGGGAGGACGCGCTAATGTGGCAGTTCCGGGACAGCCGCCGACGCTTCCAGAGGCACATGCAGCGACTGATAGAAAAGGTACGGCACCGCCCCCCCCACAGGCCCGCTGGAGAGGGGGATAGGGGCGCGAGGCCGACGGGGGAAAACGGGGTTGGGAGCTGGGGTGAGGATGGAGGCGGCGGAGCGCGGGGCCATCGGGAAGGGTAAGGGAGACGGGGGTGTAGAGGAGGAAGCGGGGTTGGGGAGAGGGGACTGGGGGGCTGGGATGGAGTGGGAGGTGGTTGGGGGGCGAGAGGGAGGGAGCTTGGGTGGAGGAGGGTTCTTCCAAACTTCCGGGGGAGGGGGAGAGGGAGGGAGTTTGGGGGGGGGGTTCTTCCAGCCTCGCGCTGGCGCCTCCTCCGCCCGGGTCAGGGCCTCCTCGTGGCCCTCGGACCTGACGAGATGCCCTGTCTCTCCCGCAGTACAACCACCCCTTCGAGGATGCCCCGCTGGTGCAGATGTCCACCCTGACCTATGAGACACCCCAGGGTACGAGTCCTCCCCACCTTCTGAGTGTTTACGCGTGTGAACAGAATAGTGTCTTCCCAGAGCGCGAAATGCCGTCCCTGCTCTCTCATGAAAATAAACCGTGCTCACCTTGTAGGAATTAAAGCATTACGAATTCCCTTGAACCTATAAGTTCCTTAAATTACTTATTTCCGGCAGAATTACTTATTAAAACAGAATTCTGCAGACCCACAGATGCCTGCCCCTGCTTGGTCGCTTGTTCTGTCCACTTGGGCTGGTTGCTTTAACAGTGGAGGCCGGGTCTCTGTTTCTTCATCTGTCACATGGGAAGATGACTATACCTACTTCGTGGGGATGTCTGAAGTTACATGAGTGTGTTTGTGGAGTTCTTGGAACGGGGCCGGCCCTCATAAACACTCGTATTGACTGTTATTTGATCTAATTGACTGGGAGTATTAACTGTCCTCAGGCTCAGAGCTCTCGGAAAGTGACGAGAAGGAGCCGTTCTGTTTAGTGGTTGATGCTGTAAGCTGACTTACCTCTCATGGATTCTCTTTGCTAACTAGGTGAAGACATCAGTTCCGCCCACTCAGTCTTATTCCCAGCTCATTCTGACCCACTAGTGAAGGCCAGTCTCACATCCAGCTCTGCTGTGCGCTGGACAGGCAGGTCCTAGAAGTTTCGTAGGGCCAGCTTCTGAAGTTAAATAAAGGGTTAGCTGTCTGCCTTTTTAGCTGAGCCAGCCACCTATGGGTGAAAAGTTTATGAAGACAGAAGCTAAGATATTCCGGCTCCAGATTTCACTTACTCTCTGGTCTCTGTCCAGCAATGACAGTCGCTTTCCGGCGTTTTGAGTAAGATGAAGTATAGAGACAGGTGATGACAAATCCAACCTGAGGGCAGGACACAGGGCCATGTAGGAATCTTTCCTAAGGGTGCCATGGGCAGGCTTCACTCTGTTCTTCTGCACCGTCTCTGCAAGGATAGGCAGTGTCTGGAGCATTCTGGCCCCTCCACATACCTAGTAGAGCGCCACTGACTCCAAGAGTGAAGCCCACTCTGACTCCAGTTTGAGGAGAACAGTAGTTGAAGCATCTACACAGCCTGACAGCACTCCTACTCAGAGCACTAAGGCCTCCTGGAGAGCTTGTTATAGCACAGACTCCTGGGGCCTCCGGCAGCAATGCTAGGTGTGGATTCAGTGGATCTCAGGAGCTCCTGGCTAATGATAATGCGGTTCCCCGGACCTATTGCTTAGCCGGAGTAGGTACTTTCTGATTAGAACTAGCGGACCACCTTGCGGCAGAAGTTCCCAATATAAGGCAACAGCACAGGATGTAGAGTGTAGCTAACACTCCCACACTCATGGTGGTGAAGACAGTGGGGGAATAATAGTTGTTAACTTGTGTTGACCACTAACCGTGTGCCCTGTGCTTCTGAGAGTCTCATGCTTTGGATTCTCAGCAACCCTTTGAGGTAGGTACTAGTCCTAGGATCATTGTTTCATAGCAGAGATGCAGCAGAAAGAGGTTAGGGAACTAGCCCCATGTCACTTTGCCACACCAGCAAAGCCTTAACTTGAGTTAGCTTATTTGCTAAGCATCAGTCTGTTCTGGAAAGGCCACATGGTGCAGTGGGCAAGAGCACAGAGAGTCACTGCCCTGGATTCACAGCCTGGCCCCACCAGTTGGCTGCACAGCCTGAGCAGCCTGGACTTGGTGACTTGACCTACTTCTTGCCTCTGTGTCTCCATCTGTACAGTGAACTTGGTGAGCGCCAGCCTCCTAGAGAGTTAGGATTTCTCTACAAGTTCCATAGATGTGAGTTTTAAATACTAAATGTGATATATGTGGGAAGTGTTTGGGATAGAGCCTGGATCATTGTAAGCACTGTGTATCATCATTAGCAACCATCTCAACCCAACGATCCCTTATTCACTTTGAATTTACCTGGGGGCAAATGGAGGTTTAGGAAGAGATCAAGTATTCTGGCCCAGGTTCTGCTAGCTAGTAAGTGGCAGGACTCCCAAATCTAAGCATTCACCCACATGCTTAGGCCTTGCTCTGTACTGGTAGACTTCCCTCAGAAAGCACTCCGAACATGGGGTAGAGAGGTTGCCCTCAAATAGTGCTTCCGATCTACGTGTAATATATAATTTACTCTCAATATATCTACTTTAAGGATAATACTTGGCATATGTGTGTTCTTTAACCCCATTTAACTCTGGCTTAATGACAAAACTAGATGAGCTATTGCCTCCTAGATAGGAGACTGTCATTAACGACAGGTGTTTGTCTAATTTTAATTTAAAAAAAAAAAAAAACCTTCAACTCCACAAAGATGAAAAACAACAGAATATCAGAAGTAAGGCTTGCTTTCAGTGTTGTATCTGTCTTTTGCCTGCCACTTTGGTTTCCTTTGACACAGATTGAACAGAAATTCAGCAGTCAGGATTGCTTATGTGGTAATTTTAATTTTATTTCTTTTCTGAAGGATTGAGAATTTGGGGTGGAGGACTGGTAAAGGAGAGAAACAAAGGACACATCCAGGTATTTAACGTCAAATTTTACCGCCAACACAAGCTGCCATACAGGAATACCGATGTGAATGAAGGTGTGGGTCAGCTGTGGCTGCGCCGGGATCCCCCAGAGATCACTGCAGGGCTCCTGATCTCTGGCTTTCTCACCCGAGCTACCCATTTTCCTCTGCTGTAGGCTGAAGGGCTCTTGACAGCAGCCCCATGGGCAGGGCTGGCTGGAGGGAGAAACCCGTTCCTGCCCCAGCTGCAGCCATAGCTGTGAGCTTACATTGTTGGGTCCTTACGGAAAAGATCCAAACCAGTTGCTTTGAGGAAACGTGCCTCTTTTCTCTTCTGCAAAGGGAAGAGATTAGGGAGAGGGTGCAGGATCACGCCTCTTTCCCCCGTGGAGGTCCCTTCCAAAACCCTGGTGTGGTTTTCCTGAATTTATCTGTGGACACTGAGACAGGTGGCCTGCTATGTTCATGGGAGGAGCCAACATAGTTTGCCTTCCCGCCGGGAGACCCACAGAGTCTTGCCACGGTAATTTTTGTAAGGATGTCTGGGATCCCCTTAATGACTGCCTCTCAGCCAAGAAGACTGTGCCCCAGAATGAAAACGTCAGGTTAGGATTCCTGAACCATTAACAGGAATTCTGAAATAAAATTTCTTCCTGATTATTTTCATCACACACATCATGTATTTGGTTGTAGAAATGTTAGAGATACATGTAACTATTAAAATCAACCTAACTTCTACAGTCATTCATGATATTTTAGTATAATATAATTCCTGTTTATATTATAGACGTTTTTCACCTCTTTTTCCCACATAATATATGTTGTGAACATTTTTTTTCAATCATCTGTTGTATCACTCAATTACCTTTTTTTCAAAACTGCTCTCATGGGTAGGCATTTAGCTGTTTGCACCTTCCTTTATTATAAACCGGGATCGGCACACTTCTGACAAAGGGCCAGATGAGAAGTATTTTAGGCTTTGCTGGCTGTGTATTTCCAGCTACTCTGCTCTGTATTAGGAGGGGAAGGCTCCTGTATGCCATACGTGAACAGGCATGGCTGTGTTCCCTTGAGCTTTATAAGACCCCTGTTATAAATACCCCTTGAAGGACCATCTTTGCGTTTTCCCAGGGCCTATACTAGCCCTTATCTAGTAGTCGCCAGGAGGTGCGATCATCAGGTCAAAGGATTTGCACTCTAAATTATGCTTAATAATGATGCCCACCTATCAGACCAGTATTTGAACGGCCTGGGTAGCCAAGTGTTTTCATCTGCACATTTATTTAAGGTTGTTTTGTTTTGTTTTTTTAAAGATTTTATTTATTTGACAGAGAAAGATAACAGCAAGACGGGACACAAGCAGGGGGAGTGGGAGACGGAGAAGCAGGCTTCCAGCTGAGCAGGGAGCGCAGTGTGGGATCATGATCCTGGGATCATGACCTGAACCAAAGGCAAACACTTAAACTGACTGAGCCACCCAGGCACCCCTATTTAAGGCTTTTGCTTGAAATGTAGGAGCACTGCTGCCTGGGATCTATGGAATTTTGAGCTCCTCTCCTAGGATTAGAAAACTAGACGTCATCTGTGCTGACCACTCAGACTTCTGCCGCCCCCCAAAGTTACTATGTGTGACTATGCCCAACTCTGCCTTCTTTTCCCAGACAACCAGAAACTCAGCTGCTCCGCACCCCCAAGATGGTGCCTGGAGGCTGTGGGAGGCAGTAAGCCACAGTGGGCTATGTGTGTTGACCTATCAGTCTGGTTCCAACACAAGGCCCAGGTTTTTTTTGTAGCCCCAGAGCTTCCAGCCGCTGGGACGTCAGTGCCCAGGGCTCAGCTTCCCCTCGTTTTTTTTGTTTGGTTTTTGTTTTTTGTTTTATTTTTAAGAATTTATTTATGTATTTGACAGAGAGAGATCACAAGTAGGCAGAAAGGCAAGCAGAGAGCCTGATGTGGGACTCGATCCCAGGACCCTGAGATCATGACCTGAGCCGAAGGCAGAGGCTTAACCCACTGAGCCACCCAGGCACCCTCCCCTAGTTTTCCAATCAAGTTCTGCCTCACCTCCGGACACAGCAACCACGAAACAGTTCCAGAGGCTTCTCTAGTTCTTCCTTTCTGTTCCAGGTGATTCAGCCCTTCCTCACCTGAGGCAAAAGGGGCGACATTCCCTAAGGCAGGATTCAGTTACCAGGCAGTGTTCACAGCCAGCCACAAATCCCCCTGATCCTGAGGTGACAACTGCAGGGACAGGCCTCACCATGCTCTGACTCCTGTTCTTGTGAGGCGGGGGAGTTCTTAAGCTCCTTTAGCCAATCCGGTGTCTTGAATTCTCAAATTTTACTAATGAGAACCCACGGATGGCATTCGTCAGGATTGTTAGCGAGGCCTGTTAGTGGTCTGGCCCCTGCATTCCCGTCTTTGCTCCTCGCTTCCCCTACTCCGTCCCTCGCCATCCACAATTTACCATCCAAGTGGCTCTGGGAATAGCAGCCCAGGCACACCCAGAGGAAGAAAGCCGTTCCTTCTCTGAGGAGGGGCCCTACCATCAAAAGGGAGTCTCAAGGCCCTTTATGCGGGAAGGTTCTAGGAGTGCATGAAACCCTGTGCTCTCACGCTAAAGGGAGGATTGTAGGGTTGTTACTTCACTGTGGCTTTAAAGTGTGTTGTCACTGAGTCGAGCCCGTCTTGATCTACTTCTGTGCTTTTGAGGACTCCCCGGTGGAGGCAGTCAGCAGGAGTGATGGCAGCCTCACGGAAGCCAGCACCAGAGGTCCAGCTCCCTCCGTGCCCGGCACACAGGTCCTGGCAGTGGGTGAGTGTCCCTGTGCTAGGTGGCAAGTTCGGGAGGGGCACGGGTCCCCAGTACAGCATTCGAAGTCCAGATCCCTCACTAGGACTTTTTTCCAAGGTTATTTTAAAAACAAGAGCATCTTAAAGTGCCTGCTAGTTCCTTCTATCTTGCTTAGTTACATTGTGGTTCTTGACACCTAAGCAGCGCTCAGACCTTCTTAAAGAATGAATGTACACGCTCCCATCCGTTTTTTAGCTTATTGCTCCTCTTAAAAACATCTCAGGAATTTCACAAGACTTCAGATTGGCCCCACAGGGCGGTGTTTAACTGCTGACTCCTGTAGATCGTCTTCCTGCCTCTGCATCACTTTGTCCTCCATGGGGCTGCCTTCCCTGCCCCAGGCCAGTCCCAGGCTGCCCAAACCCCGACCCAGCCCGTTTTCTGGGGAATCTGTCAGCACTGCCTTTCTCTCTTTGGCGCCTCCCTTAGCCCTGTGCAGCCCGTCAGTGTTGAACGCACTCAGATTTCACCTCAAGCACAGTCAAGCATAGTTGACAGGCCTCCCTGCCTTGTGTCCCTCTCTCTGCATTAGTTTGACTTCCCTTCACGACCCAACTTAGAGGAGCTGCCCTTGCTTCCCACCTGCCAGGCACTCCACCAGCTCCATCCTGGCTCCCGACTCTCATCTGGAAGAACTCTCAGTGGTCCCAGCCACCCTGTTGCTGACTCATTGGCATTCTGGGGCTTCTATCCCACTTCCCTCTTGGTAGCATTTGGAGCTTCTGGAAATCCTGGCTTTAGTCTGCGGCCCTGTGGGTTTTCTTCCTTCCCCACCCCCCTCCTGCCATCCCACCTCCCCTCTCTACCAGATGCCCTTTCTTGAGATTGGCCTGAGCCCCTCACTCTGGTGCAACCCCCAGCCCAGACCCTGTCAGCCTCTCTTCTCAGTCTAAACTTGGCACATCTAAACTGAAAATGTCAACCAGCAGAATTGCCCTTGGCACATCTGTAACGTGAGCCAGAAACCCAGCCCCTCCCTCCCTCCCTGTGCCTCTGCCTCCCCCGTCCCTCGTGTAGCTCTGCCCCTGTGCCCCGCCGTATCCCCACAACACCAGCCCTTCCCCTGCTGGCACCTGCGACAGCACCCATTCAGGCATGCCACTTCTCTGCTCAATGGCTTCATGTTGCTCTTGGGATGAAGAGCAGAATCCTGGCTTGCCCACCGTGTTTCACTGCCCCCAGGAAGCCCCCTGACCCCCAGATCAGAACAGACTTCCACCTTCACCCAGGCTCCATACACCAGCCCTTCTCCAGATAGTAGTTAACCAGACTGTAGATCTGTAATGTTAGACTTTGTAACTGGCCCAAAACCCCCATCTCCTGCTGGCACTGGTCCTCCACAGGCTTCGTGTGCTCTGCCCAGCTCTCACCAGCAGCTCACCTGCTCCATGCCAGCTGTAAAAGTGGATTCAGTCCTTCAGAAAACACAGGGCGGTCTTGCCAAGTAGAACTAGGAAGACCTTAATGAAGGTGTTGACTCATTGATCCCAACTACAACTCCACAAATCCTTAGTTCCGTGAGTTCCTGGACTGCTTGAAATAATTAGAATGGTTATCCCAGAGCTGCACTGTCCAATTTGATGGCAAACATCACTGGTGGACAGTCAAATGAACTGAAAATTAAATAAAATTTAACTTAAAGTTCCCCAGCCTCAGAGCCACATTCCAAGTGCTCGTCGGCCACACTGTGGCTGACATAGCAGACAGCAAGGAGGTAGACAACAGCCCTGAGCCACAGTGACTCTGCTCCTAGAATCAGAGGCTATCGAAGGAGTTCAAGGTGATAGAAGGCTTCTCCAGGGGCACCTGAGTGGCTCAGGCGGTTGGGCTTCTTACTTAGTCTCAGGTCATGATCTCAGGGTCCTGGGATTGAGCTCCACATTGGGCTCTGCCCTCAGCAAAGTGTCTGCTTCTCCCTTTCCCTCTCCCCTCCCCCAGCTCCTGCATAAGCTCTCCCTCAAATAAATAAATAAATCTTTTTTTTTTTTTTTTTTTTAAGATTTGATTTATGTATTTGACAGAGAGGGAACACAAGCAGGGGAAGCGGGAGAGGGAGAAGCAGGCTTCCTGCTGAGCAGTGAGCCTGATGTGGGCCTTGATCCCAAGACCCTGGATCATGACCTGAGCCAAAGGCAGATGCTTAAGGATTGAGCCACCAGGTACTCAATAAATAAAATCTTTTTAAAAAAAAGAAGGAAAGAAAGAAAGCTGCTTCTCCAGTCATATTCCTGCCCTGATGGGTTTGTGGCATTGCTGGTAATCAGGACAGCGACAGATGGCTGTGTCCTTATTAAAGGGAGCACTCTAGAACATACTCTAATGGTGCAAACACTATCCTTAAGAGAAAATGCAAGGTTTCTTTAAAATGCTGATTGAGATTTCCATTTTTTTGCTTTCAGATTCAAAAAACAATGATGATGCATCTTTATATCAGGAAGACGTGATTGCTGGGTCCTTCATGGTAAGACCCACCTGTTAGAATGAAGGGACCGAGCCAGAGCTCAGGGATACAAGAGCATGTCCTCATTTCCAGTGTATTTCTTGTCCTCTTTAGACTCACTCTTTGCTAATACCACCCCTCACGTCTCTGATCCTCCTCCTTCTCCTGTCTAGCATGCAGCAGCCTTCACTGCCCCGGTTCAAGCCTGGTTTACTGAACTTAAAAAAAATGTTGGATGATGTTCCGTGTGACTCATCACAGTTCACTGTGCACCCATACCCTTGATCGTGATATTGAAAGTTAGGTTCTAAGTTGGCCTTTGCCTGAGAGGCAGTGTCATAAGGAAGTTGTTTCCAGGGAGTATTTCCAGGTCAGCCCTTGGAAGCCCATGTCATCACAAGGTCACGTCATCAGGCCATTGATCTGCCTGCCACCCAGAGTGGCCCAGTGGTCCCAGAACCACCTGTCTCTTCACCTGTTAGGATCCGATCTCATCTTCCCTCCATTGGGATACACAAGAATACACAGAGAACTTAGTCCAGTGGGGTGTCTTTCCTGGTCCCAGTGTCAGATGCTGGAAGAGCTTGCATTTGGGTTTTTCCCTAAAATTGCTGTTTTCATCCAGAGTTTGCCATAAATCCAGTTTGACTTTTTAGTGTCTAACTAGAATAGGCTGTGACCCTGGGGGAAGAAGGAGGGTACTTTTTGAAGTGTTACACAGGGGTGGCAGTGAAGGGGAAGTAGGTGGTCCCAGCAATAAGAAACATCCTGGACAACTCTGAAAAACAATCTGAGGGGTTTGAAGTGGCGGGGGGAGGTGGGAGGTTGGGGTGCCAGGTGGTGGGTGTTGTAGAGGGCACGGCTTGCATGGAGCACTGGGTGTGGTGAAAAAATAATGAATACTGTTTTTCTGAAAATAAATAAATTGGAGAAAAAAAAAAAAAAAGAAACATCCTGGACAATGTGTGTTTGTGTTATCCCCCTTATCCTCCTTTGGCTTCCCACTCCGGTACAGGGTGAAGATCAACACACCCTCTCCCCTGTGCTTGGCAGAAGGGGAACGGAGAGGCCGCTCTTCTACCTCCTTAGCCAAAACGCTGAACATCTTTTCTCGTAAATGTACTGATCAGGGCTGATTCTCACAGTTGAGTCCTGAACTCACCTAAGAATATTCAGATTGTTTTAAATTGTTTTCTGTTCTAGAAATGCTGTCCTAAGCCTCCACAGACTTCTCTTTTTTTGTCTTTTTTTACTTTCTTTTGGATGGTTGCCCCTGGGTAAATGATTCAAAAGTTCGATTTCTGGGTCCAGAGGCTTTTCAGAGGATCTGGACCACTTTGCACTAACAGCAAGGAGCGAAAAGTGACTTTGAAGAACTTCATTTACTGATGTGTAGTTAATGAACTTGCCAGTTTGTTCCAGCACCCAAGAGTTCATCCAGACCCAAAAGCTCTTATGAATACTGATTCGCTTCTGTATCAGCCTGCAGTGCCTTGGAGCCCTTTGAAAAACAAGTTAAGGAGGAAATACTTGACCCAGGTGGATGTTCTGCTCCAGGATGAAGGACGTTCAGAGGTAATGTGCTTCCTGGCATGCATCTTCTGATAATTGAATCCTAGAGACACACGGAGGCCCACCAATCAGTTTCTTGTTCACTCTCTGTGGAACCCAGAAGGAGCCTCCCAAGCAAGTGTTTAGCAACCATATCATTCCCAGGCTTGCAGACTTCCACTTTCCTTGAGGAAGCGCTCCAGGTCCTCGGGGGCAGCAGGGATCAGGGAAGCTCGTGGGATGCATCATCCGTCGTCCTCTGTTCTGGAGCAGCTCACGGAAATGTTAAGGGGCCCCACCTTGGGGTAGTGATGGGGAAGCAACAGCTCCCCGCTCCCCGTGGCTCTGGGGTGACCGGGCTGGCACTGGCAGCAAGTGCCCTCTGCACCTGACCTGCGGTTGTGTCACGGGGGGGTTCTATGCTGAGGTCTGGGCTGCCCCACTGGGCCCTTGCCCAGGGTGGGTGTCCACCACGCTCCCCCACAGCCAGTCTCCCAGAGCTTCGTCTGACAGAGCAAGGACACCAGCTCTAGCTTTCCAAGTTCTGTCAGGGTCTTCTCATAAAAGGACATTTTCATATTCAGTAACTAGGAGGTAAGTGACGTGGGATGAATCATTTATCTCAAAGGCAGCAAACTTCACGGGAACATGTACTTTTTCTTATTGTGTTGCTGACCAGTGAGAACGCCATGGCCGAGGACCATTGAATTGGTGGATTTATTGGAAATGGCCTTTTCCTTTATCCTAGAGCAGCGGGGGATGGGGTCCTGGCAGATGGGTGGCAGCAGTGACCCTCTTGGGGGAGTCCCCTGAGGGTCACATGGACAAGCTCCCAGATTTTACTAAGACACCTCCTCCCACCACTGCTGGAGGCTGCAGCCACTGGGATTGTGGTCACACTTGTCACATCTGCTGCTGAGCTCAGACCCACGGCCTGTGGATGGGGAAGAGCAGCTCTCATACCATCCTGCGGGGCCTGGCACTGGTGGTGGGGGACAGCTTAGGACACCCCCACGTGTTAAATCATATGCTTTGATTTCAGTGTACTGACGATGGAGTTGGAGAGGATACCCCTGTAACACTGAGTCCTTCCTTGGCCTCACCTGCTGAGTCTGTCCATGGTGAGTGTGACATAGAAACTTGGCGTGAACCATGTCCCTTCTGCTTATGTGCAATGTTTCATTGACATAAACTGTTAGACCAGCACTTAATAGATAAATTATTCATATTTAACTAACAGACTGCTTTTTTCCTCTGGCACTGTGGCGTGCTAATTGTTAATTAGCTCTTTATCCCAACATACTGTTGTGAAATGTTTGAATCTCCAGAAACACAGGACTCCTACAATAAACATCCTTTGTTTGCATGTAATAATCCACATTTTGTAGCATTTTCTTATCCGCCCACTGCCCCCATGCCCACGCACCGTGTCCGTCGACCAGCGTTCACATCTGTGCTGTCCCTAAGTGCTGGCAGGTCTGCTAAGAACAAGGAAACCCCAGGCCTGGGTGGAGCTGTCCTGTGCAGGCCAGAAGGCTCTTGGGCCATCTCCTAACTCATGAATAGTCCTGGCCACTGGTAGTCTTGCAGAACGTACCTCAGTTTGGACTTCTCTGGACTTCCTCCAGGTTAAGTTCATGTTAAACATTTTTGGCAAAAATAATGCAGAGATGGTGTGTGTTCTCCAAGGACGTCCCTTCACTCTGTCCCATTGTTAGTGACTTTCCAGACTGGGCACTTGGCTAAGGGAGGAACCTCCCAGGTTTCTCACTTCCTCAGAGTCATCTGTGGGTGCCCCTCTGAGATCACCTGGTTCCCCACAGACCTCCCACCCCATGGTTTTGGCTTCCGGCCCCAACTCCTGCCTGAGTCGGTGCTGCAAAGCCCCCTATCCTGGTCCTGCCATTCCCCCCGGGTGCACCTGTTGGCATTCTGTAAACAAGCACTGTCTCACTTCTTTCCTGAATTTTGTTCCTTCCTTTATCCCCACATGGTTTTACTTTTAAAAAATTATAGAAGCAATAAGAATTCCTGGACATTTTTTTTCTATTTTAATTAGCTCATGTTAGAAGCCACTGGTGCTCAAGTTGTCCCACACACAGGTCATAGGAGTCCCCCTCACGGATTTCTGTGTCCTCCTGCCTGCCGCGTCAGTTTTAAGCACTTCGTGCCTTTACCCCAACTCCATAGTCACCCCCCCCCCCGCCCCTGTGATCACCAGTGCCCAAACCCTCTGCTCGTCTAGCTGGTCGTGCGGTGCAGAGCTGTTTCAGAGTCACGGCTCCCGCTATCATTTGCGCGACAACCTACTCAAGAAGGTTCCAGAGTTTGAAGCAGCTCTTTGATCCTCACGCAGTGTCCCAGAGGCTGTCCGTTCTGAGTACAGTGTTCAAAATCATTTGATTTCTTTTTCCTCCTGCCGTTATCATAAATTTGATAAGCACTTGAGTGCTTTCTGGGTCTATTTTCACTTTTTAGAGTTCTCCCTGTCCTCGTTGGTTTAATTTTATTTTTTAAATACATAAAACATGGCACATGTGCAAGTCCAGTCTGTATGAAGAGGTGTATCCGGGAGTCCTGGGTCTTCCCTGCCCCCCAGCCCTGTAGGTAAACAGTGTCATTGTTTGGTTTCTTCTGAGACTTTGAAAAAGGCATCCAGCGTGCACACCATCACCTGGGGAAGGAAGACCCCACTGGGGAAGTTTTGTGGGGAGAGTAGATATTTAAGTTCGAGAGCTAGAAAGAAATCTCTGAGAAAAATCTAGTTCTATATTTTCATGGAAATTTCCTCTTTTTTGTCTTGCTTAAAGAAGCCTCATTCCCATCCACCCTTTAGTTCTGTGGTCTCGCACTATCTTGAATGATGGCACTTTACCTTGTGTGTGTTTTTCTCCAGGAAGCCGTGGTCATGTGTCCGGAAGGAGTCCTGGTAGCCCAGTTGAGCCGGCTTCATGGCCCGGGGAGTGTGATCCAGCAGACCTGGCCCTCGTGCCTAGAAGCGACAGTCTCACGTTCCAGGGGGCTGGGGGGCACAGCCGCTCAAGCAGCCCGGCCTTGGAGGCTGACATCATCTGTGACGTGACCATCAGCGACCTGTATGCCGGCATGCTGCACTCGATGAGCCGGCTGCTAAGCACAAAACCGGCGTGTATCATCTCTACCAAAACCTCGTTCATCGCTCACAGCTGGAGCGCCAGGAGGAGGCACAAGCGTAAGAACAGAATGAACCAGACACAGTGCCGGGGAGCCGAGCTCTCTCAAAGTGTTTCCCGGGAGACACTCCCATCCTGTTCCAAGCCACTGAAGGACGGGAAAGTGTTAAGAGATTGCGAGAACTTTCTAGATGCTTCTGGCCAGAAGGCAGCAGTAGAATTGGAAAAAGCTTTCCCTGAAGTCAACAAACCCAAGACCCACAAATTAGATCCACGCTGGAAGAAGCTTAGGGGGTTGAAGAGTTTAATGCCTCGGTGTTCATTGACTTATGGAGGAACCTGTACAATGCATCATCTTGGTCAGGAAAATAGACTTATGGCACTAAAATGGTTAATTTCTCCTGTAAAAATCATTTCCAGACCAAGAGTACTGCGGGACAAGGGAAGGAATCGTTACAGGGAAATTGGAATCAAATTTGATAAGCTTCATCAGAAATATTGCCCAAACCCTGGGAAACAGCCCTGCCTGACTTCCCTTCCAGGACCCTCAGCAGTGGCTGTGTACAGGGGTGGTCCAGTGAGCCCTTGCAGCCCCCGGGGCTTAGAAACCCGCAGGCTCAGCAGGTTCCAGGAGGCTTTTGAAGACCTGGGTGAACGAGCTATTGGAACAGTGAGATGGAACAGCGAACCCCTGCCAGTGAGGGGTTCGCCTCCCTTGCTTTCAGAAACCAGCTCTGTGCAGAGCCCAGGCCACTCGGAGCAGACCCTTGACCTTTTTCAAGGAAACCATCTTGAAATACTTAGAAAGTCCGTATCTCCCAGCAAAGCCACATCAGTAGCTGGCGGACAGCCTCCCAGCTGTGGAAGGAATCGTTACAATGAAATAAAGGAGAAATTCGACAAGCTTCATCAAAAGTATTGCCAACAGTCACTGCAGCAGACACAGGCACCTTTACGTATTGGAACATCTCCAGGTGGAGCAAGCCTGGAAGTTCAGTACCCCAGAGGAGGTGCATTGGAAAAAGCAAACCCAGACTGTGGCTTCCAGGGTCCCCCAAAGCTGTCAGCATCACCCCAGTGGAGCATGGAAAGTCCACTGGGCTCGACCGCACTTGAGGCTCAGCCGTCAATGAGCTTCGTGCACACTGCCACAAGGGGCCACCAGTCCCCTCCAAAGAGACGCCGACTATCAGATTCCTTGCTGTATGGACAGTGGGCCAGTTCCCAGGATCCATCGCGTGTGGTGGGCTACGCCATCCCAGGGCCAGGGGAGAGGCCGGCTCCCGACAGCCCCCCTGGCAAAAGAAGGTGCGTTTCTGTGGGTCGAATATGGGTGTTTTACAGGAGGATTCTTCTATGCTCGTTTTCCAAACTTCCCCCAAATTCTTTTCCTTCCTCCGAAATGAGCATTTATATCCAGAACCTGTTTGTGGGTGGGATGTGTCGAGGTGGGGGCTGAAAGGGTTCTTAGCGGGAACATTTTTCACACTTCCCACGGCAGTGCATTTAGGGGACTTTTCTAAGAAGCCTCACTAGTAGTGCGCTCGGTCTGTCCTTGTCAGTTTGTGTCCTTCCCAGCCTCTCCTGGTCCTACTCCAAAAACATACGTCCTAAAGCACAACTGATCTGCAAATAATGACTTTCCTTTTATTTCTGGACTCCCTGCCGGGGACAGCAGGAGCGGCCGGCCTGGGCCACCTGCTGCTATTCTGTGACCCAGTGTTCGGCACAGAGGTCCCACCTCATCCTACAGTCTGGTTCGTGCGGGCACTTGAGTCACATGTGAATGCGTGTGTGCCGTTCTTTCTCGGGAGAAAAGATGCAAGAAGGCGGGGTGGGGCGAGGCACGGTGGATTGATCACCGTTTTCCCATGAGCCCCAGGCTTTCCAGCGCACGCTTCAGTGTCCCCAGGCTGGGGTTTGGGCAATGAGACTCTCCTGAATGAGCGCACATTTGTGGCTTTATGCATTGGTGGTGTGGGCAAGTGAGGTCGTGTTGAAACCTTCCTCCTCCCTCCTAGCCCCAAGCAGACGGGCGGCCCCCCATCAGTGGCCGTTCAGATGGACCCCATCTCCCCTAAACATGCCATGTTCTCTTTTCCCCACTGTGAACCCATCCCAGGAACCTGTGCGTTCCTCTCAGGGATGAGCCCTGAGCTGTCACTGTCCCCACCCCTGAGTGACCCCACTGGTCCTTCCCTGCCTTTGCCAACTCACGCTTCTCGGCATTCAGACCCACATGGCCCCACTCTCAGAGAGTATTTCCAAAAACCTGAGAGGGCTTTGGCTGCAGGTGGGCCTGGGTGCAGGAGAGGACTGGTCCTTCCTGAATGAACACAACCCGTAGGAGCCAGTGCCTCTTCAGGGTCAGAATCATGGTCTGGTCTTTTTCCTTCTGCTTCCACTTCCTCCGGCTGCCCCTGTATCCTCCAGCCTGCTGTCTGGCTTGTCCTCCACTGAAGCCACTGTCCACCAGTGCCCCTGATGGCCACGTCCCAGGGCCTTAACCATGCGGTGGCCTCTGTTGCTCCTGACCTGTCCCCTCCATTGTCCTGTCCCTCAGCTTCACCTCTGTGGCTTTTCCCACCTCGTCCCCAGATTTGCTGCCATGTCAGGCCACCTGCTGACCCAGCCCCTGGAGTTCAGCAGGGTCACTCCCCCAGCCCTCTTCCACCTCCACTGCAGCCGACCCACCCTTCCCGCCTTCTCGATGACTGGCAGTCACTTCTCGGTCACCTGCCCAGTGAGGGCCTGCCAAGGTCACAGCGAGGAGTAATGCCTTGTGCCTGGCAGTGGAGCAGCCAGAGGAGAGCTCAGCCCTCTGTGGGGCCGGCTTCCCTGGAATTGGGAAGTCACGGTGGCCACGCCCTGGAGGCCTCTCGCAGTTCCGTCTTAATGCTGTGTCATGAACACACTTAACCATTTTCCACATTTTTCTTTTTTTTCTACTTATAAATCTTGAGAAAATGGACCAGATCTTCCTGAGCTGACGTCTGAGTCCCTTTCTGTGTGTCTGGCTGTGCAGAACCTTCTCACCGCCTCCTCCCTTAATCTGCAACGACCCCTTTAATGAGATAGGTCTCATCCAACAGGCAGGCTCTGTCTCTTACTCTATAAATAAGGGAGTGTAGCTCAATAGCTAAAGCCTCTCTAGAATCCTGAGTCGGCCCAGGACCTTGATGCCAGGCCAGGAACCACCTGGTTCATGGGCATAACCACCAGATGGCGCTGCTCCCTGGAGGTGGGTAACCCTTGGGCGGGTTTTTGCATCCTTGACACATTTTCTATAGTGAACACACAAATGCTTAGATATATATGCAGTGGAATAAATACAGAACAGTTAAGGTTTTGGTGGCATGGGAATTCTAGTGGAATTTTACTGAAATCATTTTCCTTGTCCTTTTTTTTTTTCTAAAGGAAAGAACAAACCTTTCAAGATGGAAGAGAAAAGTGACTTTGTACTCAGAAAAATTGAAAGCTGAAGATGTGTAGCCAAGTTATTTTTTAAGACTTTGTCCCTCTTCCCCTGTACTCTGTGTATGTTTAATCCTCAAGAATATGTGAGAGCTGGCTTCACTTACCTGCCCTTCAAAGCAAATTTCAGTGAAACTTGTCCCTTTGAAATGACTCTGAGTTCTTGGTGTAGAAATTATTTGAATAAAGTTGCTCAGTTAAAATGTTTCATGTGATCCTTTATGGGTTTATTTTCCTTGTGTGTTCTTTTTAAAATGTACACACATCCTCAGAAAGCTCTCCATTCCCAGTCATTAGAGAACCTTGTTTGCTCTAAAACCCATGTCCGCCCCAGACATGAGGGTTTAAGGTTTAAATTCAGAACTAGGGACCTGGTCTCTTCTATGCTAGCAGGTAGAAAATTAAAACATTAGCTCATCCCTGAAAAGTAATTACTAACATATTCATGTTTTTAGCTGAAAACGTGCTGTATTCAGATAGTCCTGGGATGTTTCCAAACCTTGCAACCACACAGCGTCCCCGACAAAGCATTTGCTCACACCGCCACCGCCCCACAACCCCCCACTACACCACCTGCCTCCTACCCAGCAGGCCTGTGCTACTGTTCTCTGGCCCTCTCTCTCTGCTGGAGAGGCTGGAATAGCAGGGTCACCTAGCAGAAGAAGGCAAGCTAGGAAGAGCTCAGGTATGGGTCTTGGGTAATTGATAGGATCTGCCAATAAAGGATGCCATAGACTATATGTGGGATGGTAGGTATTTTTAACATGCCCAGTTTAGTACTACACGTATTCCGCGTCTTGGCTTCACCAAAAGGTGTTCGCGCTTGCCAGGAGCTGATGGGTGCTGGTATCACATATCAAGATTCTAGGTAGCTGGTTTCCTCTGCGCTCCTGCTGGGTGTCTGCTGCTAAGGACGCGTGCAGCCGCGATCCTCGAGTACATGCGTAAGCTTACGTGTGGCATACATCTAGACGTGAGCTAGTCGTGGATAGGTGTCTTCAACTCCTCTAATTTTGCCAAATGGCTTTCCCAAATGGCTATTCCGGTATGCAGTCTGGTAATAGAAGAGGTCCCATTACTGCCACCCGTGGGCGCCACTCTGGGGGCGGGGTGGGGGGCGGTTGGTTTGTGAAACGTATGGCAGTTTGCGTTTCTAGGGAACTGGATTTTCATTTGCTTTGTTTCTTACTAATCTGGGTATGTCCTTGTTGCCAGTTCAATTACACAAACCAATCTGGTCTGGTCTGGAATAAATTGCAAGTAATTTCTTCTGTCTGTGATGTGTCATTTAACTCCATGGCACCTTACTGTAAAGAAGTTACATTTTAACAGTCAGATAGCCTAACCCTTTATTTTTTTCTGGCATCTGCTGTAAACTTTTTAGAGAAAATCTAGTCTCAGGATTAAAAATACTCTTTCATCTTGCATCTTTGCTTTTCTAATTTAGGTCCACAAACACTCTAGAGATGTTCTGCGCAGGCATGAAGGGGATAAAGCCTGGTTGTATGCCACCAAAGCTCTTTCCTCCACACCTGCCCCAAGTGACATGTCTGATCCTGCCCTAATCGGTGGCATTTGGGTCTGTCCACATCGAGAGCTTCTCAGCACTTGGCAGGAAACACCGTCATGATCTATCCCACGGGAGCCACCAAACAACTGGAAAACCACTGTCCAGGAAGGCTTGCACACACGGATGGTTCTCTGCCCTGACCCACAGCCCTCTCCCACCAGTGGGCCCAGGGTGTTGACTGCCCTGAGTGGTCGTGGTGGAACAGCCCACAGTCCCACTCTTACTGCTCAGGAGACTCTGCTGCCGGCGTGAGCATCCCAAAAACTTCCCCTGCTCACCTCCTCTTTGCCCTGCCTCGTCCTTGGATATGACGATCATTTCTCCTTTTTGAGCCTCAGCCAAGTTCTGTTCCGGGCTCTGCTGGGTCCCTGTCCCATCCAGTCCCGTCAGACCCCATCATGGGAAGAGCAAGGGCAGTCCTGATGCGGTGTCACTTCCCGGAGACACCCCCCGTCCGTCACCCCCAGATGAGGTGGCCACTCCCCACACCTCTGCACCTTGGCTGCAGCCCTCCTTAGTCAGCTGCCTATCATGGTCCCTCGCAGACACCTCTTTTCCCTTCAAGGGTCGGGTCTGGCAGGGCAGAGGCTGGACAGCAGGCTGCCTCCCCTCACTGCCTGGCTTTCAGACTGGATTCAGACACTCGCACACTCCGGGGAATCGTGGGGACTAAATTCTCCCTCTGCCCTGCTGCCTTGGCTCTGAGATGTTGTCACCTTACAATCAGAAATCTGCACTCCCAACAGTAATGGAGGTTTATTTCAAGGGGAGGGGAAAAAAGGGACGCTGACGATTTTAAAACGATGTTTTTCTTAACAAACTAAATTAAAAATGTTTTGCCTCGCTGCAGTCCGGCTGTGGTTTGTCACTCCGAGGGGGCAGTTTATACTTGATATTCGAACCGTCTAGCAAAATCCTCCAGGGGAAGACAAAAGCGGCTGCTGGCTACACGTATCCAAGATTTTGAGAGTCTCCAAGGCTGCTCTGCGGACCTCGGGGTCCGAGTCGAGCTGTAGCTCCTGGAGAGCTGAGAGTGAACACAGGAGAGAATCAGAAACCGGTGAGGCTGGGCCACCAAGCTGGTAGAAGCCCCCCCAACCAGACCTCCTGTACAGTATGGGGCTCATGCGGGCTGCAGAAGGGGGACCCCTGTGTTTGCAGCCAGACGACGGCAGGTGGAGCTGTGCCTGCACACATGTCCCCCATCCGAGCCTTCGGCTGCTTCTCCACCAGGGACAGAAAGATCACCCACAGAACCTGGGCGCCCTATGGATTGGTTGAAGGAGTCAGGGTGGAAACATTTTGTAAATATTTGTAATGGGGAGGCTGGCAGAAAGCACGAAAGGACTCCACACCCAACTTGTTGTCTTCCTGGAAAGTCCTCTGCAGGCTCATGCAGCCCTCTGTGCCCTGATTATACAAGGGAAGGGTCGCCTGGCTCTTCCCTGGGCGGATTCTCTAAGCTCCCCAAATGAGGTTAGTGCACTCAGTATGATTAAGTCTCTATTACTTACAATTCCTTAATGCTGGGAAGTCCAGTTTTCTCAGATGGTGTGCAGACATCTGCTTCATAATAATTCCTAAAACGAGAGCCAGCAAAATGCTCATCACACAAATACTGGGTCAGCAAGAGAGTCTATTTTGCCTTTTGAGATAACTGTTTAGGACTCCGCTGAAGATGCTTAATAGAGAAACAGGCAGGTGTGAAGCTACGTGGGAGAGGACACAGAAAAGGGGACTTCCACCAGAGTCTGTCCCCTACCCTGCTCCCTGGCTCAGGTCTGGCCCTCAATGCCCCTCCCACATCAGGAGACACGCTCACCAACCTGCCAGGTTGCAGGCAGCAATTCGGATCCTTGACAAGTTACTATTAATGTAGGTCATTGTTTCTAGTAAGAAGTTAAAGAGCACGGCAGGCTTTTTCTGAGTCTGCAAAAGACGAGGGATGAACAGAACCAGGGAGGATGAGAGCCTAGAGATCATCTGCTCAGAGTGTGTTCCCATCTGTCTGATGTGCAAGGGTCTTCCCAGAGAAGGCAAGTGCCCACCCCAGCATCACACAGCAGACTAGCAGCTGGACGACATAAGGACCTTCAGACCTCTGTTACATTCTGTCTGACCCAGAGAAGAGACGATATTGTCTACAAATGGAGCGGTTGTCCACTACCGTGGCCGCTGGCCACATATGGCCTTTGGGCACTTGAAATGTGCCCAGTCTGAATTAAATATGAAGAGCTTCCTGCATTTTGATGACAGTAACTCAAAAGCGTAAAATGTCACATTAATACTTTATACATTGACTACATGTTGAAATGACAATGGTTTGGATCTGCTGGGTTAAATAAAATCTATTATTCAATTTGGTTTCACCTCTTTCATTTTTTTAACATAGCTACCAGAAAACGTATGGATATGTGGTTTGCATTCAGTCTCTGTTGGACGGTGCTGGTCTTGACGTTTCATATCCGTGAGGTGAGCAAAGGCTCACAGGACAGAAGTCTGCGGCAGCTGCAACCCTAAGCCCCAAGCCCCAGGGCACCCAACCTCCAACAGACCCATGGCCCTCAGCTTCCTCACCAGGATGGAGCACAGCGTTGTCTGGAAAACAGTCAGCCCATCAGCCTCACTGCTGTTCCTTTGGCCCGAGCTGCTTTCCAGGGCCTTCCAGCCCCAGAAGTGCACACACTGAAACATGGTGGCCATACAGGCCTGGAGAGACACCAGGCAGAGGATGGAAGAAGGGTGTCAGGCAGACCAAGGGGACTCCCACGGTCCGGGGGTGGGGCGGTGGATGACAGGGCTGACGTTCCACCCATAGGCCAGTGGGCAGCCCCTGAAAAGCCTCAGGAGGCCACAGAGGGAGACCTGGGACCAGAGCCCTGCCACCCTATACCGTGTCTGGTGTGCATTTAAGGAAACAGCCCTGGAGGCAGATGCAGCCCACTTGCCTTCTCAGCCAGCACCTTCGTGCCCTCAGCAGCCCAGCCTGGGACCTGCCCCTCCAGGACACTGGGGTCAGGAGCCTGGCAGGGACTGGTAGCACCAGCGTGAGCTTTCTCAGCCCCAGACCCTCTCTGAGCACTGCAGCAACCAGGCCCCTCGCCTCTGGCCTCCAGCCTCCAGTGGGGATGGGCCACAGGAGACTGGGGGGCAGGGTGAGGCCGGGCTATCTATTCCCCAGGGACAGGAGTGGCAGCAGTGTGCCTGGGACCAGGCCACGTGGTCCCCCTGCTCCGGCCCTCTTGGCTGTTCCTTCCTTAAACCCTCCGGTCCCCTTCCTAAGTGTGCCTTCCCGGAAGCACGCCCCCCCATAAGACGGTTGCTGCGACAACTTACAACAGTATGAGCCAGTGATGGATTTGTGAGGAAAGCACCTCTGAGAGGTGACAGCAGGTGGCCTGTGTTATCAGTATCCCAGAGGTAGAGCAAGAGTCGGGAGTGATGCCCTCCCCAACCTACGGGTGCCACCGCGCCACCCTGCCCTGCATGGACCCCCACAGGATTCTTGGGACCCCAGAACCTGAGGCCAAGATGCTAGTTGAGCATGAGCAGCTGGGTACACCGCAGCTCACTGGGAGACGGAAGAATGACCCCTCGGCTTAGCCCCCTCCCCGCTCCCCCCAAGTCCACACAGGAAGGTGAGGAGAGAGGACAGAGGTGAGGGTCAGGAGCCTGCAGGGGTGAGGGGCAGCCATCAGACGGGCGGGCGGGAGCTGTGGGAGGAGCTTGAAGCAGCAGGGGAGCTGGGCCTCCATAGGGAGGAGAACCTTGGTGTGCAGGGCCAGGGCAGGCACCCCTCCCCTCACTGCCCCCAGTAGCCCCAGCTCTGGCCTGCCCCACAGGGAGCCACTGAGGAGGGATTTAAGGTGAGTTTTAAGCTTGTGTTTTAAGGGTGTGAGTCATCACAGGATATCAAACTGTAGAATCCACTGGAAGAGAAGGCAGATGGGGCAGAGGATGCTGGCAGGCAGCCACTGGATAAGAAAGCTACGCCATGTGCCCCTACCGAGCGGAGACACCTCCGTAAGCTAGTCTACGGGTCATCTGAACGGCCCCCTCCCCAGCCTGGCATGAGGAAAGGGGTTGATGGAGAGAAGCAAGGGAGAGACGCCCTCGCACATTCTCCTTTGGGGGCCAGAGGTCCCCACACTTTGGGACACAGAGAGGAGGGTGTGTCTGACCTGGGCTGCATCTGAGCAGGGGTCCTGGCAGTGCAGCATGAGGGTGATCCAAGCTTTCTTCACTTCCTCCTTGAAGAAGTGCTTCTTGGAAATCCTGACCACCTTCGCCAGCTTCCCGAACAGGACGAAGGCTTTCAAACGCAACAGCTCGCTCTCCTGTGGCCGAGATGCACAAGCAAGTCCTTAAATTCGGGAAGCAAGGAGCCCAGCAAAGCCCCAGCCGCTCTCTGTGGACCCTTCCAGCCGCCTTGGCCCCTGCAAAGGCTTCTGGGACATTCCACCAGGATGGAGGCTCGCCTGCAGGGCTCTCGGGACCGGGTGCCATTCTGGTGCCTGTGACCTAGTCTTGCCCAGAGGAGGGCTGTGTCAGATGTGAGGGCACACCGCCACCCAGCAGGGGCCCAAAGAACATCTAAAGGCTGCAAGGAATTCTGGGGAGAAGCCCACACCCTAAGAGCAGGGGAGGGGGTCCCATGAATCCTAGAGAAAGGGTTTCTGGTGTCTTTCACAAGATCCCACCATCAGCTAATGGATGCGTGGGCAGACCTCCTCAGCCAGCGCCTTCGTGCCCTCAGCAGCCCAGCCTGGGACCTGTAGGGGCAGACCTGTAGCCCCTTCTGTCCCACAGGAGAAGAAGGGCTCAGATGTTAGCTGAGGAGGCATTTGGGGAACACCCTCCATACCCAGAGGGCAAGGGGCTAGCTAGACTAGACTCACGTTGTCAAAGAAGGCCCTGCACTGCTCGCAGATGATGCCGAACGAGGACCCCAGGTCCCCCTCTCGGAGCTCAGCCAGGATCTTGGCCAGGGCCTCCATGCCCTCGGAGGCCACACTGGAGTTCACGGGCTCCCGCAAGGAGTCCAGACATTTCTCCAGCAAAAGCTTCCGGTACTGCCTCACCTGGGGGAATGGGGGGATGGCGAGGAGCTTCAGTCCCCGCCTGGTTCGCCAACCCCAGACCCTCAGCCCACCAGGCCCTGCACGCCGGGCCCCTGGGCTCAGGGTCAGGAGCAGCACCTTCTTGGGGGCACCAAGGGCCATGTTGCCGAGGGCACGCAGCGAGAGCACCCTCAGAGCCTCGTCCCCCTGGTCCGCGCCCTTCTCTAGCGTCAACACTGTGGGTTTCAGCAGCTTCTCCTGGTACAGAACCGGGTCACTCATGAACTAGAAAAGAGAACTTTGTGACCGCTGTGCCCCTT
Organism: Neogale vison; assembly: GCF_020171115.1. NCBI lineage: Eukaryota > Metazoa > Chordata > Mammalia > Carnivora > Mustelidae > Neogale > Neogale vison. The sequence continues at coordinate 41,542,476 of NC_058093.1, read as the reverse complement.
GTGGGCTCCTTTCTCAGCCACAAGACAGGACGTGGGACTAGATCCAGTGCACAGAGCAGTGTCTGTGAATAGGAGAGGACCCAGAGCCCCAGCTGCCCACGACCAACCCCGGCTCCTCCTGCTGCCAGCGGAGAACCCTGGCCAGTGGCTTAGAACCCCTCTGAGCTCAGCCTCCCCACCGGAGAGAAGGCGCTGACACCAGAGCCTGCCTCAGAGGGCTGTGGCGAGGCTCCCTAAGGAAATATGTGGGGAAAGTCTCAGAAGGGTGACCTATAGGAATACGTTTGCTCGGTTGACCTGACAGAGCAGCTCTCACAAGCTGGAGCCCGGGCCCCTGGGTCCCAGCAGCAGCACAAACTTCATTCCTCGGGGACCCAGAGAGTCACAGCCAGCCCAGGTGTCAGGACCTCGGGCCAAGAGGGACGTCTCTGGCCTGCATGTGTGTGTGTGTGCATGTGCACAAGTATGCACATTGTAAATAAACCTAAAGAAAACTAAACACCAAATTGGTGGCCCCAAAATGGCCCCCTTTACAGAAAATGTTTGCCAACCCCATACTAGGAGGATGTTGGCTCCTAAGCCCTATTGGGAATCATGCAGCCAACACAAGTTTTCCTGAAAGTTTTCTGGCCAATTCCCTCGGGACCCTATAAGAGCCTCAGTTGCTCGGGAGGGCCGCTGGGGCCCAGGGGCTGTCACCCCCGTTCCTGGCTTTCCTGCCTGGCAAAACCTCGTCAAGCCCTTCCTCTAAGACCTTCCCCAGCACCATCGACCCCAGCAAGAGCCAAGGTGCCCTCTCTGGGCCCCTGGGTGATGCCGGCACTCGGCACAGCACTCCTCTCTTCGCTGTGCACCCCAGGTCTCGGGACTCCTTTCCCCACAGTGCACACCCTGACTCACCCATGTCCCTGGTGGGGGATGGACAGTTGCCTGCCCCTTGTCTCAGATGCCCCTCAGAGCCTGGGCTCCTTTCCCTGAGAGGAGCCAGGGTAGGGAGTTGGGGGAATCAGCAGCCCCCACCCCCGCTCGCCCGGCCCTCCATGCCCCGAGCCTCACCTCCACACAGACCGCCGTGCTGCTGACACGACAGCTGAGGACATCCGAGTCCATGCCTCTGAGCACCAGCTCCGCCAGCCGCTGCCTGTACCCCTCCACGCTCCGCAGGCACCCCCTGCAGGGGGAATGCAGCCAAGGGGCGGGGAGGTCCTCTCAGTCGCTGCCCTGCACAGCTGTTCTGGGGGTGCACACCCAGGGACACATCCTTTAACCTCTCCGAGCCTCCCCTCCTCGCCAGGGGAGGTTTGGTCAGGATGTTGCTAGAGTACCAACTTTTCATGATTTTTTTATACAAAGGGACCAGAATCAGGGCCACTCAGGAGTGACCAGGCCCCAGGAAGTCGCTCTCACTCTGGCCCAGCTTGGAAGCCTGGTGTGGCCTTGAGGGAGCTCAACCCTGCCTCTGACCTCACGTCTCCTGTTTTGGAGCAAAGATTCCTTCGCCCTACTTGCTGTCATCCCAGAGTCTGGAACATGGGTCAACTTGGCAATCCCTCAGAAGCCAGCACTCCACTGTAATCTAGACCTTCCAGCAAGAAGGCGGTGGCCCTGTGAGTCCCGCGGCCCAGGCCTGGGAGGAGGGGTGCCCACCTGGCCAGCAGGCCCACGCCTTGTAGGAACGTGGAGCTGCTCTGCAGGAGGGCCCACACACCCTGCTCCTCCAGGCTGTGAACCAGCTGCTCACTGCTGAGTCTTCTGAACAACAACTGCATGCACTTGATCGTGATCCTGGAAGAAGGTGGGACGCTAGCCTGATGAAGCTGCCCCGTGGAGGGCAAACACTGCACCCAGGTCAGAGGAACAGGGGTCCCAGCGCCTATTGGGCCCAGCTCAAGGAGCTAAGGGTAATCACGTGAGAGAGTGGGTCTGCAAACAATGAAAACCACACTGTGTTGGGCTCATGGGAGGGAGGGTTGTAAGATCTGTTTCCAGAAACTTCTCTCCACCAGGAGAAGACCACAAGGCCTCTTGGTAGAGGTGACTCTTGGGATCCTTGACTTCACAGAGGCAGCATCCAGCTCAGGCCCACTGCCCTGCACCCCCCTCCCACTCCCCTCGAGAGCACCTGTGCAGGTTGATCTCTTCGGGCAACGTCCCTGTATGGACCAGTCTCCACGTCTTCAGGACAGGCGATGCAGCCTCTGGCCCCTGGTTGCTGCTGAGCTGCAGCAGGAGGGTGTAGACAAGGTCTGGGAAGAGATCCAGGAGCTTGTCGTCCATGTCCGTCTTCTGGATCAGGAGGTGGATGGCGCACAGGGTCTGTAGGGAGGTCGAGGTGTCAGGGCTCCTCCTCAGAGCCCCCGAGGGGCCCTGGGGTCTGCCCCTGTGACTCACCATCAGCGGATCCACTGCGGCCAGGCGCCAGATGTCCGCCTTGGACGTGGGGGTGGCCCTGGGGGTGAACCTCACCTGCAGCCGGCCCATCAGCCCATGGAGCATCGTCCGGGAGAAGGGCACGTTCTCGGCCACAGCCAGCCACACCTCCGTCAGGTGGCTAACCAAAGATAGGAGAGAAGGACTGTGGGACCCCGCCTTGGGTCCTGGCAGGTTAAGAGCCTTTTACCCCCCCCAGGAAGCCCTCTGCATAGGGGTTAGACTCTGGTGCCTGAACCTCAGACCACTGCAGGCCCAGGTCTGTGACTCCACACTCAGCTCCCTTCCTCTGCCCTGGCACCCCCGGACCCTGCGGCCCCACTGCCGGGTGACCTCAGAGGTCCCCACCCGGCCTCCTATGTGATGCCTTCATATATATATATCCAGCAACAGCTGCCAAATACCCAGTTCGTCCCACTGGTCCTAAGCAGCCCCTCCCCCTCCCAACACACCCTTGAGGAAGGTGTTTTCAGCTCACGTTCAGCCTGGCCCACGGAAGAGGAAGGGGGGCCTGTAGCGGTTAGGGACCAGAGGGCAGTTTGAAGTGGCACCCCCATCCCCAAGCCCAGGCTTGTGGCTCTGCTGAGAAGGGACAGTCCGCGGGACAGTGACCTCATGAGCCCCACGTGCATAGGTACAGGGGAGTGGGAGGCTGGGGGGTCTGAAGGGCCAAAGACCCAAGTCCACTGAGATCAAATCGAGCAAGGACAGGTGTGTCCAGCCTCTGCGAATCCACAAAACCAAATGCACAAGGGCGGGGAGTAGAGTTTTTTCGGGGGGACATGCGGGGGGCACCTGCTGGCAGGAACCAAATGGAAGGTGGGCCCATGAGCTCACCAGCAACCACTTCTCATAAAGAAGCCATCAGGGTGTAAGGAAACAAAAAAGCAGGACCTCAGCCTGCAACAGCAAGAAACAACCACAGGAGCCTGGGGAAGCCAAGGCCCCAGGTCCACCATCCCCAGGGCCCTGGCCATGGACCCCCCGGCCACAGATGCTGTCAGGTGAGGACAGGGCTTGCTCTGAGCCCCCAAGCTCGGGTCAATGTGTTACACCGTGGGAGCTAAACCAACGCAGTGACAGCCAGCGCCACCCGGCCACCAAGACCACCAGCCTGACGGAGGCCACGCAGCACTCTGTCCCCCACCCCAGCGCCGCTCTGAAAGCCACTAACCCCCCCACATCAAGCAATCCACATTGTCCTCCCTTCTGATGAGAAAGCAGAGCCAGGCCTGCGTTTCACATGGGGCAGCCCTTGAGGTTCCTGACCTGCGGCCTCTCTGCTCGTGTCACAGCGCGCTGAGTGAGGTCTGCCGCCTCTCCCTCCCCCAACAGTCTCAAGGCTCTTCCTTTGCTCTGCAGCCTCAGCTGACCTGGGGACAGCTGCCCACCCCTCTCTGTGCCCTCCCTACGGAGTCCTGGCACCATCCCAAACACACTCCCCCAGGCCGGTGAGGTCCCACGGACTGCCTCTGTGACACGGTGACAGAGACCCAGAAACTCAGCAGTCTGCAGATCACCCCAAGAAGCAGGGGGTGGGGTGGGGTGCTTTAACGGGAGGCCACCTGAGGGGCACCTGGACTTCCCCTCTCAGGGCCGCATGTGGAAGGGAAGAGGGACAGAGTGGAGCTCATCCAGAGACCTGCTCAGGTCTTGGTGATCACGTTCTCAGTGTATCCTGAGGAAGCCCAAACTTGGGAGGGGGCCCAGAGATCTGTCCTCTGCAGGGAATGGAAGGGCTGCTCTGGGTAGAGTCCTAAGGGGATGACCAGGACATGTGAGAAGCCACAGGATCTGACTCCAGCTCCAGAGAACGGAAATGTGACACTGGGGCTGCCGGTCCATGGTTCCCCGAGGTCGTACATCCCCAACAGGAGCTGCAGGGAGGGGGTCGGGCCCAGCCCCAGTTTGTTCCCAGCGCTGCTCGAGGGCCCCATCCTCCGGGACATATCCGTGGTGGTGAGGTGAGCCTGGTCTGGGGTGCGAAGGGGAATGTGGCTCCCTGGACAAGGCACCCACCTCTCCATGGGCAGGGGCTGTCTCAAGAGCGCCGTGAGGACGGTCTCCTGGTGGTAGTGTGCCAGCAGGAGGGTGCCCTCGATGAGGGGGCGCCGCACCTCCAGGTGATCCACCACCGGCAGCTGGACCAAGACGGCACCCAGGATCTCGGCCACCTGGGGAGGGGCGGGCATCACCGGCACAGCCTAGACGCCCACGGCCCGCTGCCCTCGCAGCCTGCACACCCCACCTCTGGGGACTCTTGCCCAACTGGGTGATGGTGAGGCCAGATCCCCAGCGCATCCTTTGGTCTGTTCCTAGATTTGATCAGGTTTTCTGTATGGGAGGAAGTATGCTCCAGGAAAATGGCCACGGGCCTCTAGTCCACTGTCCACTTACTAATGGGGCCACCTCCCACGTTTCTTTCTCCTTTTAGAACTCCATTTCCTCCTCCAAACAACCAAGGGTTTAGGAAGCCCTTCTCAGCAAGTGTGCTGAGCCCTTGCTTGTCCCTGTAGCCCGGGTATACTGGGTATACTGGACAGCACCACATCCTAAGTGGCCCAGCCACGGCTCTGCCACCTTGTCCTCCAGCTCCTTGGCCCGCATCTGGAGGAAGGTGCCTATCCAGGTGACGGAGGCCTTATCGTGCTGTAGGTCCATGGCCCCGATGTTCTCACAGAGCTTCTGGATGAGTGAGACCACCTCATCGCAGTTAAATTGCATGCAAGCCACCTAGGACCAGAGCAGACCACAGCTGGGATCCAGCTCTTTGCCCCAGCCCGTCACCACTGACAACCCCCGCTCTTCTGCCTGACACCACGGCCCAGCCCAGGCCTCCATTGTCTCTCAGACCACTGCAGGGGCTTCCTCCCCGCATCCTTGCCCAGCATCTCACCAGCCGAATCGCCAACCTTCTCGGGACGTCACTCCTTTACCTCAAAGACTCAGAGCTCAGCTTGGCTTTCCAAGGCTTCTGACATGTGCCCCCAAACTCTCCTACACCTCTCTCCCCTGGCACCGCCTACCCCACTGAACCCTGCTCAGGAAGCTCCCCCCAAACGTTCCTCATCCTGTCTCTACTGCCCTGCAGCCCTCACTCGGGGTGCACCCTGAGCCAATCACCCTAAAGCATCCTCCCACCGCCCATAAGCCCCCTGCTTCAGAATGCTGTCTCTGCCCCGCCCCCATCCCCAAGGCAGAAGTCATCAGCCCCTCTGCCGAGTTTGTGTGGCTCTGGGCATTCAGCCCTTAGTGTGCCTGTGTGTGGTATCTGTGCAAGGCTCTGTGTTTAATTCCCTCTGGGCCCCTCCTCCCCCAGTGGTAGGCGGGGCCTATTAAGTACCTACTACATGCTAGGCACCACGGTAGGGATCTTTCATATTGTAGGTCCTTTAGGTACAGAGGGCATGAGTTGGACCAAAATCCACGGGGACTGTAACCTCCAGAGGAAGAGGAAGACTGCCTGGCCAGAATGAGCAAAGTCCCATGCCCCAGAGATGGTCCAGGCGCCAGAGTGCAGCCCAGGAGCCCACCCCCCCCTTCCCAGCTCATCACCTTGGCAATCCTAGAAGATGCACTGAAAATCTTCTCCACATCCAAGCTCTGGAGATCCTCCTTACATTTTGCAAGCTCCAGCTCCTTGGAAGGGCCCCATGAGGAGCAGGTCTGGCTTGCTGTTGGGAATATAATTTTAGACACTAGATTTAGACATTAGATCTAAAATATAATTTTAGATCAGAAGGACAAAGGGCCCATCCACAGGCCACATCGGGGTGGCCTCCTGGCCTGGCCCACAGGGCTACCTGGCTCTGCAGGCCTGAACCACACTTCAGTTTTTGGACATTCCATCCCTTCTTGTCTTTGCTCTCATTGTCCTTTCCCTCCAAACCACCTCTACACACAGCTCAGATGCCTGCTTTTCAGGAAGCCACCAGCCACCAAGCCAGAGGCGAGGTCTCCCCCTTTGAAAGTTACCATCCTGCATTCGCCTCTCAGCTCATCTCTGGCCACTTCTGTGTCCTTGGTATCTGTGAGCTGATCTTTTCCCAGTGAGGTCCCTTAGTACACAGGACATGCCCTCAGTGAGCTGTGCCAAACCAGTGAGCCTCTCCTCCTAGAAACTTCCATGGTTTCTGAGCGAGCTCTGCACCCTCTCCACCATCTCTACTGATCACCCTTGTTTGTTTACACAGAGAGGCCATGCTCCCCCCCCAGGATGGTCCCACGGCTGACACCCCTGCTGTCAGACCTCCCCCTCAACCTCAATGTCCTGATTTCTCACCCTCCCCATACCATGAAGATCCAGCAGGCTGGCCAGGACACTCATGGAGGCCATGCGGGTTCTTCTGTGGGAGTCACAGGTACAAGGGGCGATGAGTCCAACCAGCGTGCCAAACTGCCCCAGCTTCAGGGGGATCTGAGGGACAGGAGACTTCAAGGCTCACATCCTGTGTCCACTCACATACACACCTAGTGCTGCCCAGGGGCAGCGTCACTGGCAGCCAGAGAGAGTGAGCCCTGCTGGAAAACTCCCCACTGGGGAGTGGGGCCCCTAGAGACTCAGCAGGCAGGCCAGGACTGGAGGAGTCTGGCTCAGGACTTGGCCCTCTGGCTGCAGGCCCAGGTTCCGTATCAGGACACCTGCCCTGTTTCTGTAACTGAGCCCTGGGTTCAAATCTGGCCTCCCCAGCTCACTAGCTCTGTTACCCGGGCAGGGTTCTGAGTCTCACACCCTCATGCTCCTCATCTGTAAAGGGGAGAAAATCACAGTGCTTCCTCTTCCAGGAGATGTGGAGAATCATTCCAGAGAATCCAGACGATGCCTTCAGCACAGTGTTTTGGCCCCAAACCTAGCATGAGTCTAGGACCTGGCCTCGCTTTGCGGGGCTCAGACCTCCACCTGAATGCTGCCTCCAGACCACCAGGGGTGCACCTCGTCTTGTTCTCACCATGCACCAGTCCCCTGACCTGAGGCTGTCCCCAGACCCCAGACTCCACGCCCCAGGAACCCCATCTTCCCCATGCCATCACTGAAAGCCAAGCCATCAAAGAGCATGAGGCCAAAAAAGGAACCAAGAGATGTCTCATTGAGCCAGGTCAGAGAGTTAATCAACAAAAACACCTCATTGCTTTTCCAAGTTTCGTGATGTTTACAGCACTTGCCAAACTTTGTAGAACTTGTAATTTCATAGTAGTTTACTGAGTAGATAGTCACTTTCGTAACCAATGGGATATTCATAAGTGTGTGTTTTTCTTCTTAAACAGGGCCCTCACTGATGAATGAGCCTCAGGCCCCATCAGACTTGGATCCATGCTGAGCCACCGCCCGCCCCTCTCTTGCAGCCCAGAGCTCAGGGCTAGTTCCTCATGGGGCCTCCTCTGTCATTCCCAAATGAGAGAGCCTCTTTCCAAGGGACTCTTCAGGGAACAGAACTTGATTTCAGAAGTGTTCCCTCTTCTCCTAAATAGAGACAGAAGCTTTTTTTGTGGGTGCCAGAGCCACAGGCTAGGGGATCAGAGGCTCAGGGACTCACACAGACACCGATGCTTTGCACGTAGATCTGCAGGAGATGAAGATGGAGGTTCATGGCCTTCTCCCGCTCCCCTTCTTTCTCTGACAAGATCCACTTTTCCAGAAGCTATGGGTAGAGCCCAGAACACAGAAGGGACAATTAAAACCCCAAGGCCAGCCTTTCCTGGCCAACTATTGGTTGCCTGATCTCTCCACTCAAAGTCTGACTTTCAGGGGTATTGGGTGGCTCTGGACACTTCTGGTTCTCATTCCAGGAACCCTCATGAGGGACATGAAGCTGTGGGCAGAAAGGGTATCCCCACTATCCTCACCAAGATGGCGCCTGGCTGCTGTCTTTGGCCCTACTCCAAATGTTTGCCTGCAGGTCAAAGTCCAAGAGCACAGCCTGCCTTGCACTCCAGGGCCTAGATGTTCTTGTGCATAGTAACAGAGCTTAACAACACATGAAGCAAAACTACTACAACTGAAGAAGAAAGAAACAAATCCACAGCAAGAGTTCGAGATTTCAGTACCTCTTTTTTAGAAACTCACGGAAGAAGACAGAAAATCAGGAAAGACAGGAAAAATTTGAACAGCGCTACCAACCAACTTGGCCTGATACTTATGAACACTCCATCCAACACAGAACACACATGCACACAGAACAGTCTCCAAGATAGACCATACTGTGCCAACAACTAAGTCTGGGTTGATTTAAAAGGATTCAGATTATACAAAGTGTGTCCTCAGACCACACTGGGTTTAAGTTGAGAATCAAAAACAGGAAGATCTCTAGAAAATCTTTAACCATTGGGAAGTTCTAAACCCATGGGTTAAAGAAGAAATCAGAAGAGAAAGTAAAATGTATTTTGAATGGAAACAAAGGGAGAATGCAATTTATGAGTATTTGTAGGATACAGCAGCAAAAAACAATCAGTAAACTCATACTATCTGCTCCTGATCACAAGACTTATTGTAATGTTACAGTAATCAAGATGGGATGACACTGGTGTAAAGATAGACAAATACATCAATGAAACAGAAGAAATGACAGCAATAGACCCACAAGTACATAGTCAGTTGATTTTTGACAAAGACTCAGGGATAATTCAATGAAGAAAAGTCTTTCCATTTTTCTGCACGTGGCTGTCCAATTTTCCCAACACCATTTATTGAAGAGGCTGTCTTTTTTCCATTGGACATTCTTTCCTGCTTTGTCAAAGATTAGTTGACCATAGAGTTGAGGGTCTATTTCTGGGCTCTCTATTCTGTTCCATTGGTCTATGTGTCTGTTTTTGTGCCAGTACCATGCTGTCTTGATGATGACAGCTTTGTAATAAAGCTTGAAGTCCGGAATTGTGATGCCACCAACTTTGGCTTTGTTTTTCAATATCCCTTTGGCTATTTGAGGTCTTTTCTGGTTCCATATAAATTTTAAAATTATTTGTTCCATTTCTTTGAAAAAGATGGATGGTACTTTGATAGGAATTGCATTAAATGTGTAGATTGCTTTAGGTAGCATAGACATTTTCACAATATTTATTCTTCCAATCCAGGAGCATGGAACATTTTTCCATTTCTTTGTGTCTTCCTCAATTTCTTTCATGAGTACTTTATAGTTTTCTGAGTATAGATTCTTAGCCTCTTTGGTTAGGTTTATTCCTAGGTATCTTATGGTTTGGGGTGCAATTGTAAATGGGATTGACTCCTTAATTTCTCTTTCTTCTGTCTTGTTGTTGGTGTAGAGAAGTACAACTGATTTCTGTGCATTGATCTTATATCCTGACACTTTACTGAATTCCTGTATAAGTTCTAGCAGTTTTGGAGTGGAGTCTTTTGGGTTTTCCACATAGAGTATCATATCATCTGCGAAGAGTGATAATTTGACTTCTTCTTTGCCGATTTGGATGCCTTTAATTTCCTTTTGTTGTCTGATTGCTGAGGCTAGGACTTCTAGTACTATGTTGAATAGCAGTGGTGACAATGGACATCCCTGCCGTGTTCCTGACCTTAGTGGAAAAGCTTTCAGTTTTTCTCCATTGAGAATGATATTTGCAGTGGGTTTTTCATAGATGGCTTTGATGATATTGAGGTATGTGCCCTCTATCCCTACACTTTGAAGGGTTTTGATGAGGAAGGGATGCTGTACTTTGTCAAATGCTTTTTCAGCATCTATTGAGAGTATCATGTGGTTCTTGTTCTTTCTTTTATTGATGTGTTGTATCACATTGACTGATTTGCGGATGTTGAACCAACCTTGCAGCCCTGGAAAAAAATCCCACTTGGTCGTGGTGAATAATCCTTTTAATGTACTGTTGAATCCTATTGGCTAGTATTTTGGTGAGAATTTTTGCATCTGTGTTCATAAGGGAGTGGTGATGCAACATGGGGGCTTAAGTGCGTAGGAGAAGAATCCATGAAACAAGATGGGATAGGGAGGGAGACAAACCATAAGTGACTCTTAATCTCATGAAACAAACTGTGGGTTGCTGGGGGGAGGGGGGTTGGGAGAAGGGGGGAAGGTTATGGACATTGGGGAGGGTATGTGCTTTTGGGTAAATTGGAAGGGGAGATGAACCATGAGAGACTATGGACTCTGAAAAACAGTCTGAGGGGTTTGAAGTGGCGGGAGGGTAGGAGGTTGGGGGTACCAGGTGGTGGGTATTATAGAGGGCACAGCTTGCATGGAGCACTGGGTGTGGTGAAAAAATAATGAATACTGTTTTTCTGAAAATAAATAAATTGGAAAAAAAAAGGAGAAAAAAAAAAGTCTTTCCAACAAATGGCACTGGTACAACTGGTTGTCTGTACATAAACAAACAAAGAAACAAACTTTGATCCATACCTCACACCACATACAAAACTTAACTCAAAATATATCCTAGACTTTCTTGTGAAACCTGAAACTACAATCTCTTAAAAAAGAATCTTTGTGACCTTAGGTTAGGCACAGATTTCTTAGGACATCAAAACTATGATCCATAAAAGAAAACAAATGGTAAATTAGACTTTGTCAACATTTTAAAACTTCTGTTCTTCAAAAGACACATGAAGTAAATGGAAACACAAGTCACAGACTGGGGGGAAATATTTGTAAATCACGTATCTGTCAAGGACTTGTATTCAGAATACATAAAACCTCTGAAAACTCAATAATAAGAAAGCAAATGGCCCAATTAAAAAGCAACTAGCCATACCTTTCAAAAATGCTAAGATTTTGAAAAATAAAAGAAAACTGGGGAATTGTTCCAGATTTAAGGAGATTATAGAGACGTGGAAGTAAATGCGCTGTATAACCCAGTTTAGATCCTGGATTGGGAAAAGTCACTATAAAGGATATTACTGGGAAAATTCAGGAAATTTGAATATTAGCCAGAGATTAGAATATAGCATTGTATCAACATTACAATTCCTGATTTCATCATTGTACTGTTGTTATACACGAAGGTGAGGTGTTCTTGTTCTTGATGTCTGCAACTAACTCTCCATGCTTCAAGAAGTGTGTGTGTGTAAAATAAGAAGAAGAAGGGAAGAGGATGAGAGGAAAAGAAAATGGAACAAACTATTAAGAACTGTGACCCTGGATGAAGGGTACATAGGAGTTCTTTATTCTATTCTTGCAACTTTATAGTATATCTGAAATTTTACTAAAATAAAATTATTGAAGCAATCTTAACACATACCCCTGTTTTCCACAGACTCTGGACCTCACGCCAGCTCTCTGAGAGGGGTGGCCATCCCTAGTTCCTGGCCCTCTACCGAGGAACTCACGTGTACCATCTCCTGCAGCCCCTTGGGGTCCAGCTGCCTCTGCATAAGACCCTCCATCAGCTGCTCCAGGGCATGCTTCGCATTCACATACAGGGTCTATGGCCAAGAGAGGGGAGCACCGGGCAGCAATGAGGGGGTGTGCGCAGCCACCCACCACGACTCTGCAATGATCCATGCCACAGTTGAGAAGTATGAGGTGGTCTGAAAATCACCCTTTTACTTCTGCTCAGACTGGGTCATTTATACCTATAGTCTCATGTGACATATGAGACAATCTCTGAAGAAGAACCCATTTTACAAAGGAGGAAACTGAACCCCCAGAGTCCAGTTCTTCTGACTCCTCATCCAGGACCAGGGCCTTAAGGCCGAGATGGCTACCTGTCCACAAAAGGTCTGTCCTCCTTCTCCACATTATTGCTGGGAAACAGCCATCCAGTCAGGAACTGCATTTCCCAGAACCTCTTTCATCTAGACATACCATGTGACTATGTCCTGGCCAATCAAAGTGAGAAGCATGGCTCGTAAATCCTCCATATTCTTTCTCTTCCTCTCCAGGGTGGATATCAGTACCCACAAGGGACCTTGAGCCACGCACTGAAGATAGTCAGGCTTCTTTCAGCCAGGTTCCCCCAAAGAAGCAGCTCCATCTCCACCCCCACTGCCAACTGGACTTTACTTGAGTGAGAAATAAACTTTCTTCTTGTTAGATCATGGAGATTTTCGGGTTTAGCTGTTACAGCAGCTAACATTACCTTACACTAACTAATAAGGCCCACTGCACTTTGCTGCCTTTAACCACTCACAGGTGGTTCAGGAGGGTGGGCTCTCAGCACTGCCCGAGTTATCATAAACTTTCAAGTCCTAACCCAGAAAATGAGGTGGCTCAGAGGGATATACCTGAATGGACTCATTATCCTCTGCTGGGGGTTGGAGAGAAATTACAGAATGAATACTGATATCCATCAGCTCATTGCTTTCCTCGGTGGAGTAGAATGGCTTCAGGTTGCTAAGGAAAGCAGTGACAAGAGGAGAGGTCAGAGGGTAGTTGAGACCGTGCCACCCCCACTGCACAGTCCAGGATGCAGAGGCCTGTCACAGATCGAGGGAGAGGTTAGCCTCCCTGGTTGGGGGTGCAGGCAAGCATCCTTCCCCACTCAATAGGATAGCAGGAGGGGCCCTGGGTCTACCCAGCCACCAGAATCCAGTGACTGTGTCTGTGATTGATGGGGAGACCCAGAGGCCCAAGGCTAGCTCTCCGACTTGATGCCTGCTCTGATCCTGTCCTTCTCCTGCTCAGAAATCTTTCCTTGCTCCTCCCTGGCCATAACCACAGACTCCGCCTCCCAAGCTGGCCCTGGCCCAAGGGTTTTCAAGTGATAACTGCACCAGCCAGACCAGAAGCACCTTGGAGCTTCTTAGAAATGCAAACTCTCTGGCCCTACATCAGAATTACTGAATCAAGAATTTCAAATGGAGCCCAGCCATCTGAGCTTTAGTGAACTTTCAGGGTGGTAGCTGGTTGCTTGAAGCATGCCAACTCATTCTTCTCCTATCCTGTCATCAATAGTTCTCAAGCCTAGGTGCATACTGGGGTCACCTACAGAAGCTCTGAGGTGCCCAAGGGCCACATCTGGGGTTCAGGGATCCTTACTGAAAGGTCCAGGGTGGAGTCAGGGTATTGGTATTTTTCACGGGTCCCCAGTTGGCTCGGTTGTGCCTCCAGGATTGGGAACCACCATTCCACTTAACTTTAAACTCCTGCCCTGCAAGGAGATGCTGTATTTCGCCCTGCCGGGAGCTTCCAGCTCCTACACAAATCCTCCTATTTTGTGGCAGATGCCAGACGTTCTGATCACCCCTGTCATATCGACAAAATTGTCAGTAGCCCCCCCTTTTTCTGGTCTTAGATTTTTGTTCTTTTTATTCACCCAAAACCACTCAGCTCTGGCCTGTAATTCCTTCTGTATACACTCGCCTTACCACTGAGGCCCCAAAGAGATGTTCATGAAATTTACTTAAAATCTGCCTATGTGCTGACTCTTAAGGGCACCGGATGGGGGGGAAGGGTGAGGGGGCCACAACAGATATTTCTGCTATGAGCCTAAATAATGCATCTGCCCCCACAGGTGCAGAATTCCCAGAGACCACCCAGCCCATTCAAATACTAACGCTACGCAACTTCTTCCCCCTTCCTTGCCAGTGGGAAGCACTCAGTGGGAACACTCCAGGAAGGCAAACCTGGGATATTATATCACTTTGTACTGTAGTTTGTATCACTTTGTATTAACTATATCAGTGCTGTATCAATCAATAAATTCCTTGACTCCGCCCGACCCAACTAAAAGGATGCCATCTCCCTGCTATCCTATTGAGTGTCATTATGCGATTTCTTGCTCAAAATACCCCCTAATGGACTAAAGAACAGCCAGTCACCTCCCAACCCAGGAGAAGAGCCCAACTTGAACTACTGCTGAGAATTAGGGAAAAGACCTAATGGAAGCAGACCCCATGTCCTAGGGCAGCCCACTGCCCCAAGTGCTGCCCCCAAAGCCCCTGCTACAGAGGCAGAGAGGCCAAGTAGGGGCGACCCTCCCCCTCAAGGAACACTGAAGGGTGGTCTCAGTCTTTGGCCCCACCCTCCGAGACACCTGGGGCCAGAACAGAGGCCCCGCTCACCTTAGGTGTGAGAGGGCCTCCATTGCCATGGTCCGCACAGGAGACACCAGGCTGTCGGTGGGCTCTGCCTTGATGGTGGCCTGCCGGGCACAGCAGGGCAGTGAATGAAATGTCCAGAGCCCGCCGGTGAGGACAGTGAGCGTGGGGGCAGCGGCACCCCTCAGGCTGGTGCCCGGGGCCTTGCACTGTACAGGGTGCAGACACCCCCTATAATGTTCTCACTTTTAAAGGATCACATGGCTGTTAGCATTTTAGGGGAGGCAGCAAAATCTGGTGTGGGAAGGAGTGGGGCTCTAGACAGGCCTGGGGGCTTCTCGCTCAGACCTGCCGCCTCCTTGCTGTGTGTCCTTGGGCAAAGGGCTTCCCCTGCCTGAGCCATTATGTGTAAAACCAGGTCTGTTTCATGGGGCTGTGGCTGCCTGGTGTGAAGTGGCACAGGGACAGATTCTAGTCCAGAGTGGGAGCAGGAGGTTCCCTCCCTCCTAGGGGCCTCCTGTTCCATCCACACCTCGCTTCTCTCAGGGTTGGCTTCCGACACAGGGGCATACTTTCTAGGAGCTGCAACCTTGGAAGGGAGGGGGGAGGTCTGGGGCTGAAGGGCAATGGCTGCCTGTACCTCCATCGCCTCCACCAAGGCGTCTAGCCCTCAGGCAGCTGACGTTTTCTAGAAATCACTGAAGCTCTGTGCAAAAAGAGCTTTTAAGACCTGTCTGTGGCCGAACCTGCCCCTAAGTCCCTCCTGTGGAGAAACACAGGGGCCACAGAAGGGCAGACCCAGTAGACCTCTGTCCCCCAGCCCTGAACCAGCCACCTTCGGGCACCACCCGATTCCTGGCCATCACACCCTTTGTCAGAGAGACAAATGTCACACTCAGAACCTTACAGGGGGATCGAAGCAGAACGGAGACAGGGAGGGGCTTCAGGAACCCTGTAGACCCCTTGTTCCTCAGATGCCCCAAGGAGCTCTGAAAACCTCTGACCAAGGAGAAGCTGGCCAGCAGTTAGACCCAAAAACCGCCCAACACCAAGGAAGCCCCCTACCCAGCTTACAATTATGATGCCAGTAAGAGTCATCTTCTGGGCAAATTGAAAGTCTTCCAGGTCCTTGATGTTTTTGATGGCGGTGGTGACCTGTACCACACTCTTCATGAAGGCCATTTTGAGACAGATGTCCTGTTCCCAGACCAAGAAGAGGGAAAGGTTGGAGCAGGTTGTGAGTGAGCCTAAAGACCCCAAGCCACAGCCCTCATCGGGGAGGACTCTCCCTCCATGCCAAAGAAGAGACGTCCAGAGATGTCTCAGAGACATCTGAACGATGGCAGGCCTATTCTGTCCTTCAGCTCCCTTAACTGAGCTTCTGCCATACGGCCAGGAGGCCAGCCAGGGGCCAGACAAGGCACAGCACTCTGGTGCCCTCTGAAAACACCACCTCCCTCCGTCCCCCGACACCTGTGCCAAAGGACAGCTATGACCATCCGTGGGCACCTTCCCCAGCCAAGGACCCCGAACCATGTGTGTTGCCACAGAGACAAAAGAAGTTGAGATAAAATTGTTTCTGCTTTTACAACATGAATGAGCTTTGAGGACGTTATGCTAAATGAAACAAGCCAGTCACAAAAAGGCAAATACTGCGTGAGCGCAGTTCCATGAGACTCCTGGGGTGCTGAACTTTTAGAGACAGGGAGTGTGGGTTGCCAGGGGCCGGGGAGGGCGGCATGAGCATATGGTCAACAGGTGCTTTTCCATTCCAACAAGATGAAGAGCTCTGCAGACAGCTGCTGGGGACAGTCACACAGCAACGTGAATGTCCTTAATTCCGCAGAAGCATGATTACCATGGCTTGACCTAGAACCCTTGCCCACCTACGCATACCATGGCAGATTTCATGGTATGCGTATCTGACCACAGTTTTAAAAACAATAATGAAACAATTTTTGCTTTATTCTGTATATCTGCCTCCTTGCCCTTCCAAGAAAGCAGCAAGTCCCTCTGCCTCCCTGAGGACATTCCTCCTTCTTGTCCCTTGTTAAAGGGCTTCGGTCAGATGTCAGGAGGGGAGGGGGCAGAGGGAGTGAGCGAGGCTGGGAAAGGGGGGGGGTCTATCCTGTGACTTCTGGGACCAACACTCACCTGCCCAGCATTGCTGGGGAAGGCTGTCTGCCCCACCCCCAACTTCCCCCCCCCACACCAGAGAACAGCACAGTTTGAGGCAATGGGTTTCCCAAAAGCTGGGAGTTGGGTGGGACTCCTGGCTGTCTGCTGGGTGGGGATGGGGGCTCAGACAGTGAAGCAGGAGACTCTGTCGGCCTGGCTCGGATGTGGGGGTGTGGCACGTGCGGTTACCTGGCAGCTGCTGGAGTAGTGATGAATGATCTTAGCTGTGATGGGGTTGTCCACATGGGTGAGGAGCATCTGGGGGTGACAGTACGAGGCCACGCAGCTGTACATCACCATGAGGGCGCTCTTCACTGTCTCCCGCCTCCAGGGGTGGTCCTTCTGCGAGCCCAGTGAAAAGAGGAAGAACCACTGGCTATGCATGAGGGAAGGGCGGGGGGTCTGCTCAACTTGCCCTTCTGAGAGGGAGCAGGACCACCCTGGCTGCACGCGGATGGCCTCTGGTCACATGGCCAAAGGAGCCGTAGAGTCAGCAGAAATGGCTTTCCGGGTGCCTGAAATGCTCATTCATCTACTCATTCATTCGATGTACCTTTATTGAGCACCTACTATTTGCCAGGCACTGGGGACGCAGTGGGGAACCACTCACACCAGGGCCCACCCCGACAGAGGATTCAGTCCAGCAAGATGCCAGCAGCACCCATTCACTGGGAGCAGGTGGTCTGTGGGGACACGGCTAAACAGAGGCCACCTGTACACTCCTTCGTAGCTTCACCTGCCAGGCTCTTGCTCTGGGCCATGGTCTCTCGTGATATCGGGAATCCAGTGGGAACAAGCCTGGGATGAGGTGTTGTAGGGCCACCAAACCCATCATGGAGGGTGGGCAGGGGTGCCCAGGCCCCGCCAGGCCTTGATTAGAAGTCTACCTCTTGGGTCCTGCTTTGCAGAGAAGCTGGGACAGAAGTCTGAGACGCCCTTGAGTCTCTCCATCCAGAGTTTCAGATCCCCCAGGGCAAGGGTTCTAGGTCAAGGCCAAAGCCTGAGGCATCGATGACAGCCTGGGGCTCTGTGTCCTGTGGCAGAGAGGGGCAGCCTCCAGAGGCCAGCCCACGGCTTCCCCGCTGGCCAGCGGCATGTCCTCCGACAAGCTGCAGCGTCCTCTCCTAAGGACCGTGGGCCTGACAGCCCCTCCACCCCAGTACACTGATTCACTGAGGCGGAGCTCCCAGCATGACCGAAGAGGCCACTGAGCTCTACATGAGCAGCTTCTTCAGCTCCACTGGGGCTGTGTGAGGCCTGGGACCCTGCATCCCCTCCAGCACCCAGAGGGAGACTCTGCTCTGAGGAGCCCACATCGGGCTTCCCTTTGTAGTGTCTGAGTCCTAAAAAGGCCCACCTTGTGTCCTTTAGATTATCCAAGGGCTTTGTGGGAGGGGCTGATTCTGAGGGCAGTTTGGTCTTGAGACCCAGCAAGGACCTCGGCTGAGTGCTGAAGGCACTGGTCTATGAGGCCCCCAGAGACCGGACTAGGGAGCGAGGGTGACTCACCCGCCAAGCGCCGATCTGCCAAGACTGCTCCGACTCCTGGATCCTCTCCTCGAAGTCATGGAGCACGTTCAGCACCGTCTTCACCTGGCCGCGGGCACACAGGCCAAAGCACAGAATCACGCCCTGCAGGGAGACCCGGCTGGCTGGAGTGAGGGCGGGTGGCCGAGGCCACAGGAGGACCCCCCCACCCCGCACGTACCTATACACACGGCACACACACACCAGTAGACACACAGGCATGCGTGCACTCACGCACACTCAAGCATGCCTAGGCCCATAACCCCCTAGGGTCAGAGGAGTCTGCTGCACAGGAAGGGGCTGCAGGGCCCCCTCACCTCCCGGTCAAAGTCATTGCCATAGTCTGTCTTGTACAACAGCTCCAGCAGCAGCACCTCCACCTTGTCGGCCTCCAGGCCTGTGGCCAGCGTGAAGCCCAGGGCCCGATACAGAAAGCCCTGGAAAGGCAAGGGACAAAGGAGGCCTCAGCCCCTCGGCTCTGCCTGCCAGGGGTCACCTCCATGGGGGGCCCCCGACCCGACACTCTAGATGGTCTGTTTCAAGGCGCAGATACCTACGCATTTCATAGAGTCTTTGAAATAAACATTCAGGTGTTCTGGAGTATTTTATATTATAAACAAGCGTTTGTGAGGGTGTGGCACCTGGGGTTACCTGGCAGCTGCTGGAGTAGCGATGAAGGATCTTAGCGGTGTACTATAAACACGAACGTATCCTAAACGCTGGGGGCCAAATTTCCTTCCTATAGAGGCTGAATGAATTTCCCCTCACACTAACACATTCAAGAGCACCTGGGGGCAAGCCGTGCTGAGTGCCCTTGCACATTGTCACCATCCGGTCTGTGAATCCCTGCCCGTGTTCTTTGCCCATTTCCCGTTGGCTTATTCTTCCTGTTTTCCCTTTTGCTCATAAGAGAGCCTCAGGTGTGTATTTGGAGAAACCACAAGAACAAACATGTCTTGTTTCACTTAACCCACATAGAAACTCCAGACGGTAGATACGGTTGCTGTTTTGGAAGATGGAAATGCAAGTGGGAGGTGGTAGAACAGGGATTTTTAAATCAAACATTGTCTGGGGCGCCTGGTGTGGTGCCTCAGTGGGTTGAGCATCTGACCTTCAGTTTCAGCTCAGGTTCTGGTTTTGGGATCATGAGATCGAGCCCCTCATTGGGCTCTGAGCTCAAGCACAGAGTCTGCCTGAGGATTCTCCCTCTCCCTCTGGCCCTCCACCTTCTCCCTCAAAATTAATCAATCAATAAAGTCTTCAAAAAAAAAAAATCACGCATCGTCCCAGGCTCCTTTCTTAAGGATCACATACCAGAAGCCTCAACCAGCAGATCACTCCATTGCTATATTTCTCCCAAGGGTCTCTATTCCTTTTTAATTTTACTTATGCAACTTCTTTTGTCACACAGAAAACATTCATTTTCACAGAGCAAAGTTGTCTTTCTTTTCCCTTGTCTTTCTTGGTTTCCTTTATGTATATGAAGGCCTCCTCTGTGTCAAGATTAAAAGCTATTTGTTGATGTACTCTGGTCATTCACAGTTTTCCTTCATTTGGTACACTTCAATCTTTGATCCATCCCGAGAGAGTAAATCCCTCCTTCGTGAGCTTTATTGTCAATATGTTCTGAGTCATTCTCTTCCACTCGTTCATTCAGGTGAATTTGGAAATAATCTAGTCGAATTCCATAAAATTGTCCAATGTCCACAAAAACTCCTTTTGGGGACGTGACGGGGAAGTACTTTGTACCGCAGGTTAATTTGAACAACGTGGGTGCCTTTCCAACATGGAGACTTCCCATCCCAAAGCAAAAGATGTGTCAATGTCATTTCGTTTCTCTCATTGTTCCTGCACCTCCTTGTCATTTCGTGCTCCTATGCTGCTTCCACATACGTCACTTCATCAATAATGCCTTACATGTTTACGTTGTGTCGCTACTTGGAATGGGATCTTTCTTCACTATATCATATTTTTGTTTTATTTGTTTCTGGGAAAGAGAATGATTTCTGCATATCAGTTGTGGGAGAAGACTGGCTCTGACAACAGGGGCTGCAATTCTGGAAGCTACTGGGGGCCACCTTGCTTCTACAGGGAGGTGCTGGCTGAGCGGTGAAGAGACAGGAGGGTCCTGGTGAAGTTCCCTGAGCCACTGTATCCAACTGTGCCTTCTTGAGTTTTCTAAGCCAGGAAAATCCTGCTTACTGATTTACTTTCCCTAAGCAAGGTGAACGATGGCAATACGGTTGAATTCTGTGCATTTACTTATTAAATACTACATAGTTTTTCTTTTTTCTTTTCATTTTTTTAAAGATTTTATTTATTTATTTGACAGAGAGAGAGGGAGAGAGAGAGAGAAAGAACACAAGTAGGCAGAGAGGCAGGCAGAGAGAGAGGGTGAAGCAGGCTCCCTGCTGAGCAGAGACCCCCCCCCCGATGTGGGACTCGATCCCAGGACCCCGAGATCATGACCTGAGCCGAAGGCAGACGCTTAACCCATGGAGCCACCCAGGCACCCTTTTTCTTTTCTTTTTAAAGGGACCCAGGCCCCCACATGCAGCCCCTCATTGGATGTGTCTGGAGTCTTGGAAGCTTGACTGCCCTAAGGTCTGTTATAAAGGAACCTCGAGAGCTTGTTTGGAGGCTCCAGCAAAGGAGAGCAGCTATTTGCATGCCCTTGACCCAGCAACCTTGTTCCTCCTCTATGGAGCAAGGTCATCTTCTTGGATCAGGCAGGCAGCTTCAGGAGAGACACGCATGGAGCAGTGAGGGAGGACGGGGATAACCAGCTAGCCAGGCGGACAACCTGAATCAACCCCGGTGACCAATGAGGTGACAGAGGTCATAGCCAGATCACCCTCACATCCTATGTACAACTTTCTTCCAAATGGACATCTGTCTTTATATTGACATTGAATAAAATCTTAAACCTACACATGTATGTTTAGCTATAGAAGAGTCTCTATAAAATAGTCTTGCTTTTTGTTATTTTACCTACTCACCTATCCAGGCTATCTTTTGGAACAAACACAATTTTTGGTTGACACCTGTAAGAAGCTTTCCTTAGACATCTCTTTGAGATATAGTTCACATACCATAAAATTAACCCACTTAACGTTGACGAATTCAGTGGTCTATTCACAGAGTTGTGCAACCATCAGCACAATCTAAACCTAGAACATTTGGATCACTACCCTCCCCCCATGAAAGAAATCTCAGACCTCTAACAGTCACTGCACATTTCCTGCAGCCTCTTACACCCACTCATCTTTCTCTCTCTACAAAGATGTCTATTCTGGACATTATAAGTAGACAAAATCATATAGTATGTGGGGTTTGGGTTCCTTTGCATCTGGCTTCTGTCACTTAGCATGATGTCTTCAAGGGTCATCCTTTCTGTACCATAAATCAGTACTTCATTCCTTTTAACGGCTGAGTAATAGTCCATTGTACAGATAAACCACATTTTGTTTATCCTTTTGTCCACTGGTGGGCATCTGGGTTGCTTCTACTTTTTGGCTATGTGAATAACACTACAGTGAATATTTATGTATGAGTTTTTGTATGGATGTATGTTTCCGTTTCCCCTGGGCATATACAACTCAGAGCAGAATTCCTGGGTCATATGGTAACTCTGTATATAACACTTCAAGGAACTGTTTTTCCATTCACACCAGCAGCATATAAGTGTTTGCACTTCTCTACATTCTTACCAACACTTGTTATTATCTTTTGTATTATAGCCATCCTAGTGGGTGTGAGGAAATATGTCCCTGCAGCTTTGATTTACATTTTCCCTAATGGTGATAATCTTGAACACTTTTTCACGTGCTTATTCACCATGTACGTACCTTAATAAAAAAATATCTATTCATATCATTTGCCCATTTCTGAACTGGCTTGTTTTTTTGTTATTGAGTGAGAAGAGCTCTTCATATATTCTAGATACAAGTCCCTTACCAAGGACTTAATTTGCAAATATTTTCTCTCATTCCAAGGGTTGTCTTTTCATTTTCTTGATGGTTTGATTTTCAGCATAAGAGTTTTTATTTCTGATGATGTTCAAGTTATCTATATTTTGTTTCTTCACTCAGCTTGTGGTGTCATATCTAAGGCTTTGCACAAAATCAGCTGACAGCAAATGTGAGGTTTATTTCTGTACTTTCTATTCTTTTTTTTTCCTATTACATCAATCTGTCTGCCCATCCTTATGCCAGTACTATGTTGTCTTGTTTACTACTGTTGTGTGAAAGCAGTCTTGAAATTGCAAAACTTGAGTCCTCCAACTTTGGTCTTTCTCTTAATCATAATTATGTTGGCCATTCTGGGCCCCTTGTATTCCCAAATGGATTATTAGGATCAGCTTGTCAATGTCTAAAAAAAAAGAAAAAGGAAAGAAAGAAAGGAAGGAAGGAGGAAGGGAGTGTGGGTGGGAGCGACAGAGGGAGGGAGGGAAAGGGAAGGGAAGAAGGAAGGAAGGAAGGCAGGCAGACAGGTGGACAGGCAGACAAACCAGCTAGGGTTTATGACAAGGATCACAATGAATCTGTAGAGACATTTGCGGAGTATGCCATCTTGACCATATCGTCTTCCAATCTGAGAACATGGATCCTTTCCATTAACTGAGACCTTCTCTGATTTCTATCAATAATGTTCATAGTATTATAAAGACAATGAATGAAATACACATGTGACCATGAGCCAGTAGCTGGATGGGTCAAGTGTACACAAAGACATCCAGCAATCTACCAGTGGGGTTGGGGACAGCTGAAGGTCGTGCTCCAAGCCTCAGCTTGCTTACTCTTTCTTTGTCCCTTCCTGACCTCATCATCTTCTCTTCCAAGCTAAAACTCAGCAAGCCCTTTAGCCTTCTGTGGTTCAGTGTCATCCCCATCATTTTCACCATTTGTCAAAACCTGTTCAGACATCTCGATTCTTGCCTATTGGACTCCGCTAGGAGACCACATCAGGTGGAGAGCAAAGTGAGAGGATTGGGAATCTGGCTACTGGAGAAGAGATCCCCCAGCTTCAACACAGCAGTTTCTTAAAGAAAAACAAAACAGAACAAGACACAAAAACCCACTGGCCTAGACCACCCATATCTCCTCACAGGACCCTGTAGACAGCCACGGGTGCAGCTGGTCTCACACACAGTGCGAGCCTCCATCCCACCGTCCCTGGAGGCCCTTCCCTGTCTGAACGATCCTGACACTGAGCACAAACCTTCTCCAGGGAGGGGCTGTCGAAGCTTTCGATCTGGTTGTTCAGCTCCTTGCTCAGACGCAAGCTCCAATTGGAACCTCGGGTCTTCTTAAGGGAATTTCTCAGAAACTGAGGAGGCAGAAGATGTCACTGGGCAATGCCATATGTCCCCAGTCCTGTTCTCTCCCAAGCTCCAGGAGCATTGTGTGACCTTGAGCAGTGACTCCCCTTCTCTAACCCTCTTCCCCAATCTCTAGATTGCTCAACCCATCAAACCCTGACCCACTGCTAACATTCTGTGGGCCTGGGGAACAGCTGTGGTTTGGGAGCTGGAAGGAGGAGGTCACCCCTATGCTGCTTTCCTGAACACTTGGTCCCTGAGGATAGAAGGCTCTCTGTTCTCCTTTGCTAATGGATACAGCTATAGACATGCTTGGCACCCTCCGCCCCAAGTTTTCTTGGGGGTGTCCTTTAGGGACTCCTGAACTCTCCACACGTCAGCCCCACAAGGGGCCTGCCATGCCCTCCTCCTCTTTCTCCCGACCCAACCTCAGCAAGCAGGATCAAGTCTTTACCTGAATCAGCTTGTCCTCCCAGGTTTTCTGATTCCAAGTAAACTCAGTATGTTCTGCAGAAAGAAGGTCCACACTTGTGGACTTCTTCAGCTGCTCCCCTCTGGATCAGCCTCCTTAGTCAGGCATTCAAAGCCCTCCATGCATGGTCTCAGCACATGCTGCATTTCCCTCCCTGCTTCCCCAAAGACCCAAATAGGCCTCACGGGTCTACCCTGAGCTTTGGCTCTTGCTGCTCAGTCCATGTGATTAGTACTCCAGCATGCACACTAAGAGAGGAGCTGACTTGGCCTTTGTGCCCTGGATGCCTCACCTTCCAGGTACTTGACCAGCAGTGGGATCTCCAGCTCCCACATGTCAGCCATGGAAGGAGCAATGCTCTGTCTCAGGGTCCTCAGGAGGTTGAGCATGGCTATCCCTCGGCCCTCCCCCTTATACGGGGATGACATCAGCACCTGGGGAGCACCAAGACTCCAGTGGGGGCCTGCCCCAGACTGGGCAGTGCCAGGCATAGCATTTTGTTCCCAGAAAGAAAAAGAGGAGTAAGATAGTGGGCTTTCTCCCCACCCCAGGCTTCCACGGAGTGTGGATTTGCGCCCATAGTCAACATAAGGAGGAAAACTGGGGCACCTGCGTGGCTCAGTCATTTAAGCGTTTGACTCTTAGGTCATGACCTCAGGGTCATGAGATCGAGCCCCACGTCAGGTTTTGTGCTGGGCATGGAGTCTGCTTGGGATTCTCTCTCTTCCTCTCCCTTTGACCCTCTCCCCACTCTCTCTCTCCCCCTAATAAAAAAGAAAAAAAAAAAAAGAGGAGGATGAGAAGACACAGGTAAATGCCTATGAAGGACCCTGGGGGTAGGCAGGCCATTGGCAGTGTCCTGGAGTTGCTTAAGGGCTGCTCAAAGAATGAGTAGAGGAATCCAGGAGCATGTCCTTACCAGGTCCCAGGGCATCCTAACACACTGCCCCTGCCACGTCTACCCAAGAGGAATGAAAGGGACCCAGAAAGCTCTGTCCTCCCAAGTGTCTAGCTCCCTCCTCCCACTGGAGGCTTCAGGAATTAGGAGCTCAAGGGAGAGGGGCCACAGGCAATGGCCTCAGTCATGCCAGGGCATAGCCTGGGGGAGCCACTCACCAGGAGACGGGCCAAGAGTTTCTGGGGTGCAGGCAGGTCCACTGAGGAAGAAAGAGACGCGAACCTACGCCAGTTGCCCAGTTCATACCAGGATGGGCCCCCAGACCCCTAGGGCCCGTGCCCCTGAGAAGGGCTCTGCCCTGGAAGGTACTTCCCCAACATCATCCCATTGCCCCCAGAACAGAAAATGGGTTAGCACAGGGACCAGTGATATGTCCATAAAGAACCTCATTTTCATTGGTTTAGCCTGGGAAGAGGAGAGAATCAATGACATCATTAGAAGATGTCAGGGGGCGGCCTAGCCCAGAGTCCAGGTAAGGTCATGAAGAAGACCTCCCCCCCATTTGCCATCCCTGGGTCCTGAAGGGCTCCTAAAATCACACCCACCACCAGCAAAGCCCATCCAGCAAAGCTCCAGGCCCATGTGAACAGCTCCCTTGGAAGAGCAGTGTCACCCCTCTGTTGGGGGAGGGGAACTCGGGGAATGAACCGCCAAAGCAGGTTTGCACAATTTTAACACATCCTCAGACACAGTAAGGGTGGGCCTTCGGCCTGGCTGGCTGGGATCCCGGCGGCTTCCTGGAAATAGCAGAGCGGCTACTTCCCGGGACACCAGTAGTCCACCGGCCCTATCTCACAGGCTATGGCGGGGAGGCTGCCCACCGTGCCTGCTCTTGCCGGCCACGCTGGCCTCCACGTCCTTGGTGTGGAGCTGGCGTTCTGCCAGGTTTGTGAGGCTGATGCAGATGGGGGTCAAGGCCTCCGTGTAATCCGTCTCCATGATATAGCACAGGAGCCTCAGCCAAAACTCCTGGGTTGAGGAGCAGGGAGGAGGAAGCGTTAGCTGGGGCGCCCATGGCCGTGTAGGAGACCCATCTCGCCGCTGCACAGCTCGCCTGCTCTAAGCAGCGGCTCGATAGATTGGAATTCCCATTACCCTCCTCGGTACTTCTGGTCTTAAGATAGGCTGCCCCCCGGACAGGGAGCATCTAGCCCAAGGCCTCACTTAAAGGACAGTGATCCCCTCCTTGTGCTATGATGGCAATTTTTTTCTACTTTTCTTTGCTACATCACACTGCGTTGCCATGAAAAGTTGGCACATTTGTTCCTCCTTCAACCTGTGTCTTCCTTGGGGTTATACTGAGCTCTTCGAGCATATGGCCTTCGTGTCTTCATAGTAGGAACTCACTGGATGCTTGTGGAATTAATCCACTAAAATCATCTCTGCACACACACACACACACACACACACACACACAAACACACACACACCTGGACTGGAGGGGCTTTAAGGAAATTGACACATTTCCTGCTCTAAGTCAATGGATACATACTGAGACCCACTGTGTGCCAGGCACTGACTTAGTCTCTGGTACACTAGGTTCCCACCAAGGACCCAGCTCTGGAACCAGATCTTCAAGAACAAGAGCTCAGGCAATAGGAAGATGAGGGGCCCCTCCAGACATCCCAGACAGTGGGAACAGGAGAAGCAAGAGCGCAGAACCCTGGGCATGCCCCATCCTCCCTGGAGCCCCAGGGTACAGGGAGCATGCAAGCCAAGCTGTCAGCTGCAGGGGCCCCACCCAGGGGGCAGCCCCACACAGGGGGCTGGCTGCGGGGCTGTGGGTCACACTCACATTGGTCATCCCACTGACGGAAGAGGTTATGATCTTCACGGTGTCCATGGTGACTTTGTGGACCATCTTCTCCTCCAGGTCCCTCTGATAAAAGCTCTCTCGGTGATTTGTCTGGAAACCAGAACCAAGGGGGTCTCAGCTCATGGGCCGGCAAGGGCTTGCTGCAATCTCGGGCATGGTCTCCTCACGCCTTTGAGGCTCAATGCCCAGATACTGGGTCTCCAGGGTTTTCTAGATGTACTGCCCACACCTCTACCTACAGCTCGCTGTGAGCCCAGGCACTGGTGTCCTGAACGTAGAGATGGGAGCAGAATCAAGCATGGGGGCAGCAAGGAGATTCTTCCCTGAGGCTCTGGAAACTACTTCCCAAGACCAGCTGCACCATGGTCTGCCTATCAGGGCCACTCACCAGCTTGTAGGTGGACAGAGTCAGCTGCACGGACACGTACTTCAGGCCCCAGCCTTTGATCCTGTCCTGGTAGCCAGACAGAGCCAACTGGCCGATGATGCGGAGAATAGCCATCCTCACCTGAGGGGACAGGGCGGTGGACATACGGGAATTGGGGCGGGCTCCATGGTGGGGAGGCTCTGCACCTAACTCCCAATGTTGGCCCATGAGGCAGCTAGGAATTCGGAGTACTCTGGGTGGGAAGAGGCCTCAGAGGCAGTAGCCCGCTCCATCCACCACCCCCTGCCCCATCCAGAGAATCCCACTGGGCAGCATGACCAGCCAGGAGCCTTATCTCCGATCTCAGGCAGCCCTGGTGGGGACAGCCCGACTCTTACCCAGGGCTCCCCAGGCTTGGGCTCAGGCTTGCTATGTGGGCTGGCTGTCCTCTCTTGACAGCCTGCACATTTTTGAGAACAGCTCTGCCTAAATCTCCAGTCCAAACCCCTCCCCCACCCCATCTCACGCCCTCTCCCATCACTGCAGACCCTCCCCTTCCTGGACCTCCCCTGCCCAGGGGCCGTGCAGGGCCTACAACCAGAACTGAAGCTACATTGCAAGGTGGCCGTGGCTCCAGCAGAGTCTGGACTGTGGGGTTTTTTAGCCTTTATTTGGAGGGTACAGGGTGTCTCCCTCTGCTGCCTTGTTCAAATGCAATAAAGGTTTTACAAAACCCTTGGGCAACCCCGCAGCGCTGGATAAAACCAGATTCACTCCGCCTCTCCTCTGTCCAGGCACTGACTTAGTGGTGTCTGAGCTCCTTCATTGGGAAACTCCAGGTCCTCGATGCGAGCAAGTGTCTCAGGAGCAGGACCACAGCTCAGGGGGCACCTGTCCTCAGCCCTGCTCAGTGCTGGCCGGGAAGCTAGGCTTCCCATCAGAGGGCCTGCGGCAGGTGGCCCCTGCCCACAGAGCGGGAGAGGAGTGAAGGCCACACACAGGACCTCCCTCTGCTTCCCCGCAGAGTGTCCCAAACACCAGCCCCTTCCAGGTCTCTGCCCTGTTACCTTGAAGCGGGTGTCAGAGAGGGTGTTCTTGACAACCCGGATGGCCAGGTAGATGGTCCTGATATTCATTCTGGGCTCTGAAAGAGGAAAACCAGCCTGGAGGGCCACCAGCCTCAGAGCTGGGCTCTCAGGAGATGCCTGGGAGTAGTGAGACTCCCAGAGCACCAGGCCCACCGGCCACCTTCCCCCCAGAGCCAGGTGTCAGGTGGCTTGGGCCTCCTGAGAGCCTCTGACTGCCACCACGGCTCAGGGACACCTCCCTCAGAAGCCTCACAGCCACCTTCTCATCCTCTCAACCTGTCCCACCCCACCTGGCCGGGGAGGGCTTTGTTTCTGTGCCTCAGTCCCTTGGCCTCTGCTTTGTGATCCTCTTCAGAACCCAGGTGGACTGTCCTAGAGAGCAGGTCTCCACCTGCAAGTCCTTTGGGGGGCACCCAGGGCCAGGCACGCACAGGCATGGGCACAGGCTGCAAAGCACCGCAGGGCAGAGGCTGCTGTGTTCAAAACTTGTGTCGGCCACATCCTAGTCATGTGACCTCAGGTGAATGCCTCAGCCCCTGCTGCCTCAGTTTCCCTACCTTTAAAGTATGGATAATATGAGGGTGCCTGGGTGGCTCAGTCGGCTAAGCGTCTGCCTTCAACTCAGGTCATGATCCTGGGGTCCTGGGATCAAGTCCCAGGTGGGGCTCCCTGTCAGCGGGGAGTCTGCTTCTTCCTCTGCCCCTCCCCCCCTCTCATGCTCGCTCTCATGTGCGTACACGTATAGGCACAAAAGTAAATGAAATCTTTTTTAAAAATGTGGCCCATAATAGTACTTCTCTCACAGAGCTTCTGTAAGCAATAATGAGCCAACACAGTGCTTGGCACACAAGAAAGTACTTTCTTTGTAAGTGCTTGTGACTCATAGAACCAACGACGGCCAATTCAGGGAGGAGGAAGATTAAGAGAGGTAAGAAAGAGCCGTGAGAAGGTTTTGGAGAGGTCCAGTAGGGACAGAATTACAGTCAGATGCTCAACTTGACACTAGACTCCAGGCTAGATATTTCTACAGGTCAACGGTGGTGGAAGAAAGAGAGGGAAGGAGGCCAAGGGGAAGGTAGCAAGTCATCGCGCACTAAGGGACCGTGATACAGTCTTGAGTTTTTTAATCTGCAAAGTAGAAACTTGCTTCTGATCTTAAAAAGAGTATATGCTCATTGAAAAATTAAAATAAAAGATAACATCTCTAAGCTCATTTATGCAAAAATAACCACAGATTCCTTGCAAGTAACCAAGGTCATGCTCCATACACTGTTCCCAAACCGTGCTGATGTGCTCAACAGGGAGGCCATCCTGTCCACGAAAAAGTACAGATCGACTATACCCTTTATGGTTGAGTCATAGTCCACTCTGTGGATAAGCTATCATTTGTTCCAGAAATTCCTGTAGAAAAACCTGTAGGTTGTTTCCAATGTTCTGCTTTTATGCACAATGTGCTAACGAACATCATTGTCTAGTTACCTTTGGGCATCGATTTCCTTCAGACAATGGTCAAAAAGTTAGATTGTTTAGCCCAGGTTTCGGTCCCTATGGAAGTGAGCACTCAGAATGCTTTATCAATTTACACCCTTGTCAGTGAAGTGCAAGGAGCTAGTTTCCTTTTATTCTAGCACAGGGATTAGCTGTACGCCTATTTTTATAAATAAAGTTTTATTAGAACACAGCCACACTCTGCAGGTTATGACTTCTTTGGCACAGCTGAGTCTTTTTTTTTTTTTTAAGATTTTATGTATTTATTTGACGGAGAGAGAGAGATCACAAGTAGGCAGAGCAAGAGGAGGGGGGAAGCAGGCTCCCCGTTGAGCAGAGAGCCCAATGCGGGGCTCAAACCCAGGACCCTGAGATCATGACCCAAGCCAAAGGCAGAGGCTTAACCCACTGAGCCACCCAAGGGCCCCAGCCCAGTTGAATCTTAACTATCACAGAGACCAGATAGCCTGTAAAGCCAAAAGTATTTTTACTATCAGGTCTCTTACAGAAAAATGGCTAGGCCAACTCTAGTCATTATCATCTCTTTCCACCAGACAGAGAAAAATGGTCTCATTGTTGCTTAAATTTGGGCTTTTTTTTTTTTTTCAGAGAAGTCTTTACTATTAGCAGAATGTGCTTCATATACAGTTGCCCAGATTGTGCACTGCACAAGGACACTCAGTTGAAAGACTGAACAGGAGTGGTCCATGCTCTTCTAAGCAAATCATGTTCCTGCAGGGCCACCTGCTGCCAGCAAGGGATACCTTGTTCCAGTTCACACAAAAGTGCTGTCTGAGCTGGTGCCATCCTTGGGGACAGGATTTCCCTTCTGACTGCAAGGCCAGGTTTAGAGTTTGGCCTTAGGAATTTAGAATCAGGAGTTTTGACTACGATTGGGCATTGGAGCTTTAGGACTAAACCTACACAATGTAACTAGGTGTTATTTAAGGTCTTTGATTTCATTTAGGGGGTGGGGTTTGTTCTAGGATTCGGGTTAACAGTTTGGAGAAGCTGCGATTCAGAGTTTGAGGAGAGGGTTGAGGGTGGGGTGTAGGGGACACAGTGCTGGTTAGGTTCAAGGGTAGAAAATATAAAACAACCTCGGTCCACCCAGTAGGGTCTAATAAAAGAGGAAATGATGACGGTCCAGACACCGGTGAGACCTGCCTCCCCAGCCTCCCGCCTGACTTCCCACTCTCGCTCACCATCTGCGCTCACCACTGCCCTAATCAGGGTCAGGGTCCCCACACGGATGGCCTCCTTGCTCGTCTCCATCTGACTGAGGAAGAACTTCATCAGCTCCTTGGGGTAGGACCGGGCTGCAACGGGAAGGACACCTTCAGTTCTGCCCATGGAGCCAGAAGGAGGTGGAGGAGGCAGCCCAGGGCCAGGCCTCCCAGAGGCTGGGGCTCCCATAGGCTCACCTGGGGCGGGGCGGGGCAGGGAGGGAGGGAGCCTCACCGAGAGCTATGAAGCAGTGCACAATCTCCGCCAGGTTTTGGCTGCTGTATTGCTGCTGGGCAGGGGCCTTGGTGCACACCTGGGAAGTGAGGGTGCAGGGCAGGTGGTGAGATCACAACCAGAGAGCAGACACAAGTGTAGGGGCAGCCTGGGGCGGCCAAACCAGAGGGCACAAGGGCATCACCGCCTTGCATCCCTGTGGGATACGGGAGCCAGATGAGCGAGACGGGGGCTCCGCCACCCTCACACCCTTTCCCCTGGCCAGCCATGCCACCTGCCACAGCCCACTTCCCGCTGATCCACCCTGAGGATGCCAGCACCCAGCCAAGCCTGCCGGCCTCACCTGGATGTGGAGTTCGGTGAAAATGGTGTGTAGTTGCATTTGCGGGACGGGGGTGTTGGTGATGACCGACATTTCCAGGATCTGCCTCAAGACCTACAATGGAGAGGCAAATGATTGCAGATGATCTTCTGCCGATTCAGAGTCAGTTCACTCTAGACTCTTGCTTCTTAGCATGGCCCGTCTGCTGGTGGTATCATCATCCTCCCCGACCCCCACCCCGGGAGCTGGTTAGAATGCAGGCTCTCAGGCCTGGCTCCAGACCTGCTGAATGCAACCCTGCATTTTGGCCAGCCTCCCGGCAATGCCTACACGCAGTTAAGCTTGCAAAGGGCATGTGAGGCCACTGAGCATGGCATTCTTCCCCCTTTCTCTTCTATCCACCTGGAAATGAATCCCATTCTTTCACCAGGCCGATCTACGGCGGCCCTGTAGATCTACCACATGAATTTCTGTTCCTTGCTTTTAGAGTTGAGCACCACACCACACCAGCAAATCAGTGATCCCCTTATAATATATCAGCCTGGGTCATACCTCCACGTGGAATCCTACCAAGAAACTCCACCTTTTGTGGGTTAAGAGCTGTCTTGGGTTAAAGGGTCCCACGAAATGCATGAGGCTTTCCAGATGTAGTTAGTTAAGGGTCTCAGATGACACCATACTGGACTTAAGGTGGGCCTTAAGTCCATGGTGTCTTTATAAGAAAAGGAGAGGACACGGGCAGGCACAGAGAAGAGACCACATGAAGAGGAAGGGGTCACACTGGAACGATCCAGCCACCAGCCATGCAGTGCCTGGGGACATCAGAAGCTGGAAGAGGCAAGAAAGCATTCTTCCCCAGGGCCCCCGGAGGGATCACTGCCTCCCAACCCTTCGATCCCTGGAACTATGCGAGAATCTGTTTCTGCTCTTTTAGGCCACCCACCCTGTGGTTCTCTGTTATGGCAGCCCTGGAAACAAACACACAGCCTCACTGTGGCCTCTGAGACCGTTTGGGTCCTCATCCCTTCCACCTGGAACAGCAGCGTTCATTTCTCAAGAATCCAACTGCTGGGCCCAACTCCTGCCCGGGGGACAGCCCCCTGGGAGTCCCAGGAACCGAAGCTCCATCAGGCGGCTGGCCAGCGGCCTCTCACCTGCGTGACGAAGAGTGCCTCCAGGCCGCCTCGGTACTCCGCCAGCAGCAGGGGGATGTAGTCGTACAGCTGTTCCCGCAGGTCGTCATTGGGCAGGAGGAGGTTCAGCATCGGCTTCAGGGACTTGATGACCCCCAGCTTCACCTGCCCCAGGAGCCCGGGCCCCGAGGCAAGGCCCAGTGACGTCACACCAACCAGAGTGCCAAGCTCGCGCGACAGAGGGGACCTAGGAAGTAGTTGAGGCCCCGCCCGAGACCCCACAGGCAGGCAACGAGGCCGGATTGTCCCTGTGAGTCCCAGCTCAGTCACTTAGGAAAACCTGAGTGCCTCAGTTTCCTTATCTGTAAAATGGTCCCATAGCACAGAGTTGATGTGGAAATAGCTCCCCATGGTAAAAGGTGCTATAACAGGGACCCTCATCCAGCAAGCCCCGGCCCTTCTCAAGACGGCCTCCTGAGGCTCCAGGCCCCACGTGGCTCAGCAACTCTGTTTATCAGGTCACTGTCTCTCCAGGGTTCCGGGAATGAGGCCGGACCCAGCGGTCTCTCTGTGTTCCTAGCCACACAGGCCGGGGAGCTGTGATCTGCGGGACCACGGGACCCTTCCCCGCACCCGAGAAAGGTGCTTCTCACCTCGGGGTTGTGGCTCCTCAGCCACACGGTCACAAAATAGCGGTACATGGGGAAGAGCTTCATGGCAAACTGATCCTCAGTCATCACAGGGTACACGCTGTCCTCCAGATGCTTCAGGTAAAACTGCACCATCTCACAGAAGGTCTCCATGGCTGCCGAGGGGGGAAAGCAGTGAGCCCTAAGGGACAGGAGCCGGACTAGGCCTCCCCTGGACTAGCCGGACTAGACCTCCTCCAGGACGGTGTGCTTGCACACTTCCGGAACCAGCAGGTGACCCAGATGGCCTCAGCCATCCAGGAAAACCCTGTCTTTGGCCTGACTTGAGCAGGCCCACTATAGGGCCATTTTCCCCGGTCCCTGTTCCAGGGCTCCCGTCGTCCTTCCCCGGCCTCCTCCTGAAATGCTTGGAACCGAGCCTGCTTAGCTGAGTCCCAGTGTTGACCTCCTCCCGCTAAGCCACCTTCTCCTGAAAGCACATAGCACCCCTACCCCCAAGAGTGAATCAGAGGCCACACGACGCAGGAGATTGGGTCACCGTTTGGGAAGAAACATCTTCTGTTCAACAGACCACCCACCAGCTTGTCCCAGTCCCACTTCGGGCACCCTGACCGGGCCAGACAGGCAGACCAAGCAGACACCTACCACCGCAGATCACCTGCCGCATCTTGGCTTCGTTGGCAAGTCTCAGCATCGTGAATATAGTGGCCAGGGTGATGCCCATGTATGGCATAAACTCGAACACTGTGTAGGGCGCGAGAGAGGACAGGGAGCAGGGCCAGGTCAGCAGGGGTGAGGCAGAGAGGACCAGCCCACGGTCTGCCGCCTCCAGTCCCCACGGGGGCAGAGCATGCCACCAGGGCCACGGGAAACAGCACAAGTCAGTGCTACAGGGAAGGAGGGCGCTAGCAACAGGTATAGGGGGAAGGAGACAGAAGAAACCCAGACGGGGCTGCAGGGAAGAGTGGGCAGAGCAGGAAGTTGGGGAGGGGAGACTTAGTGGGGCTCTGCAGGTAGATGCCTGGCTCTTTAGGTGTCCCACAAATGTCCTTGGATGAAGGAAGAAACAAGGAAACAGCCAGTGAGAAAGAGGGACCAGAAGAAGAGAGAGAGGAAGGAAACCAAGAGTTGGACGGGGAGAGAGGAGGGATTATGGAGGGACAGAACCACCCTTCCCCACTTCCCCCAGGCCTAGCCCATCCAGCTGTCCCCTCGGAGTGGCTAGTCCACTCAGCCCCACTGCCTCTCTGCCATCTCTCTCCATCTGCCCGGCCCCATGTGACCAGAGCCAGTGCAAAATGCGACATGCTGGCCCCTGGCCCCTTCCTGAGTCGCTGTCCTCACAATCTCCATGCCCCCACACTGTCCCCAAGCCCCTGCCAGCTCTCTCCCTGGGCTGGGCTTCCCTGGGCCAGGTGCTGGCCTCTCCTCTCCTCTCTCTGCGTCCGCTCTGCGGGCATGGGTGGCTTGGGCGCTACCTGCACGCTAAGGACCCTGCAAAGAAGATCCCTCTACCTGCCCTCTAGCTCTGCATCCACACACCAACTGGACGCTGTCCTCATTCTTTGGAGGTCCCCTGTGCATGTGAACTCCATGCACCCACTATAGAGGCAGCTGCTCAAACCTGAGGCCCGGGAGACATCCGCGGCTCCTCCCACTTATTCCTTCACCTCGGGCACATAATTCATCATCCCATCGATTGGAGTCTTGTTTATGTCTCCCCTCTGTCCACCACTCCCCAAATTCACCCCAGCCTGAGCCACCAATGCCTCTCAGATACACACCTCTTATCCCTTCTCTCTCCACTCAACAGCAAGAAAGGTCTTCCCAGAACCTCTGTTCCACAAGGCAATTGCCGCTTTGATGCCCTCAACAGCTTTCCAGGGCCCTCGAATGAAGTCCAGACTTACACCAGGCCCTACAGCCTCTCCAACCCCTCTTTACCCCATCTCCCCCTCACCCTAACTATAACCACAGTTTCCCTCAGTTCCGCAGAGAAACCAAGCCTTTTCCTGCCTCAGGGCCTTTGCACATGATGCATATCTGGTTCTTCACACAGTTACCATCCTCTCATCCCTTCAGGTCACAGCTGAAATGTTGCTACCTCAGGGAGACCCCCACAGAGGTGAGGTCCTTTCCCTCCTCCTGATCTCAAAGACCCACCAGACTGTTCTCTTCCCATCCGTCATCTCATATGATAATCATCGATTTTCTTGTTGACTTGTTTACAGTCCTTTATAGGGCGGGACACAGCCCCTCATCCTCACTGTGTGGCCCAGCACTGGCCACAGCCCTGCCTGGAGCAGGAGCTCAGCACCTGCTTGTGGAATGAAGGGGGAGCCCAAGAGGGAGAAAGCTTTGAAGAAAGAATGACAGAGGAATAAAGAGACAGAAACAAGAGGCAGGGACACAGAGAATCTTAACAGCGGAGGGAGACACAGGGAAAGGGAAAAAAGGAATGCAGGTGAAAGATAAGAAAAGAGGGAGGGGCTGTGGAATTGGTGATGGGGAGTAAGGAGTGCTCCTGTCGGGACAAGCACCACGACATGTGTGCAATTGCTAAACCGCTCTCTTGTACACCTGAAACTAGTATAACGCTGTGTGTTAACTAACCAGAATTAAAAAGAGAAATTTAAAAAGTAGAAAAGAGAGGAAGGGATTGGTCAGAGAAGAGAGGTGGAGACCAGCAGGGGGCGCCGGGCCACCACGGGGCTGAGGACGCACTGCACCTACCGTTGCCATTGGCCAGCTTGGCCAAGGTGATGATGACAAATTCATCCGTGAGGTTGAGGGGCTTCAGGTGGTGCTGCAGCTCGTACATGACCATGCTGAAGTGGTTTCGGGACAGAGCCACCAGCGTGTCACTGGCCACCTCTGCCTTCACGTCGCCATCCTCCTGCCAGGGACGGGAGAGGGACATGGGGCTCCACAAAAACCCTCCCGCTCCACAACTGCTCCAGCCCCATGCGCTCCTCGGTCTCAGCCTCCTCTTGACCCCTGAGGTCCCTGGACAAGGGCCTTGCATGTCCCAGGCCCTACCTACCAGCGGCCCACCTCCTGGGTGGGTTGGGGATGGGGGGTGGGGGAGGGCATTGTGGGCGGGCTCTCCTACCTCCAGGATCTCTCTCATTTCCTTGGAGGCGATGGTGACCAGCCTCTGGACTCCCTGTTCCTCCAGCTCCCCCTCCTGCTGAATGATCTCCTGGAGGATGTTGTAAATGTTGACTTTGCGCTGAGTAGAAATCTGGGAAGCAAGTACAGCAAGTGGCAAGATCCCAGACTTGGGCTACGGAGCCAGGGACAGACCCAGCACAGTCCTCCATCGGCTCCCTCCACCGGCCCTCCTCCCATGTACCCATGATTTATAAGATACGTGTATTTGATCTTTGTTCCATTTCTGGCACAGGCCTCCTAAAACTTAGCATTTTCTGAGTTGAGAGTTTTAAAGTGTCCTTTGTTATGCTAATGAGGTGGCTCCAGAAGCCTCTAAGGTTGAGGGCTGGCTCGCAAGAGATCTAGCCTTTGTTGAGAGGACTGGACCTTTTAGTCTTTGGGAGGGAAGAGGGGCTGGAATTTGAGGACAAACCACAGGTGCTGTTTGGATCCACGTGCCTCTGTAATGAGGCCTCTGTAGGATGGGGCTCAGAACACATGGAGATACCGGGAGGGGTCCCCAAAAGTCCAAGAAAGCATCTGCCCTACCGTTTGCCCTCCTGAGGGAGCACCAGAGGCCAGGAAGTGTGCCTCTTACTCTACTTTGATTCCTAGATAGCCTTATCACCATGTTAAACCACCTGGCTTAGTACAACCCAGGCCACCCCTGCAGATCTGCCTTGGAGAATAACTCGTACTTAATCAAGTGTGATGAGCCGCACTTGAAGGATGAATGTGGGCCACAGCCTGCAAAGCCCTTGGAGGACGGCCCCGGCTCTCGGGTGGGAGAATGGCCACTTCCCAACAGCCCAGAGGCCTTGGAAAATGTGGGCACCTCAAGAAGAAAGGAATTCACCCAAATGGATATGTTGTCCTAGTGAAATCTGCTCCAGAGAGTTTGGCCTTGTTTGCCCGGTCTTGGCATAGAAAATAACCAACGATCCTACAGCCCGATCAGAGATTCCTCACAAAAGCCACTGGAAGGGAGAAAGTTGTAAGGCCTTGCCTATCCAGTACCGCCTGGCCCTGGATGGGTGTCCTGCAATCTTTTTTTTTTTTTTAACTGCTCCCTAAAGATCCTTCTTAGACATATTTTCCTAATTCCCCCCTCCCCACCATGAAACCTTAATACCACCAATATATTATGTATCTGTTTACAGGCCATATACAACTCCATGCTTTATACATAAGAAGGTAAGGTTTTCTTCCTGCCTCCTCCGACCCAGAACCAATTTCATCCACTTCAGGATAGTATCATCCCCGTTGAGAACATGTGCTCTTGGTTTTCTTTTTTTTTTTTTTTTTTTAAGATTTTATTTATTTATTTGTCAGAGAGAGAGGGAGAGCGAGCGAGCACAGGCAGACAGAGAGGCAGGCAGAGGCAGAGGGAGAAGCAGGCTCCCTGCCGAGCAAGGAGCCCGATGTGGGACTCGATCCCAGGACGCTGAGATCATGACCTGAGCCGAAGGCAGCTGCTTAACCAACTGAGCCACCCAGGCGCCCCTGTGCTCCAGGTTTTCAAAGAGAACTCAGGGAGGCCTGAGTTCGTTCGTTCGTTCGTTCTTTCTTTTAAGATTTTTATTTATTGGAGCGCCTGGGTGGCTCAGTGGGTTAAAGCCTCTGCCTTCAGCTCAGGTCATGATCCCAGGGTCCTGGGATCGAGCCTCGCATCAGGCTCTCTGCTCCGCAGGGAGTCTGCTTCCTCCTCTCTCTGCCTGCCTCTCTGCCTCCTTGTGATCTTTCTCTGTCAAATAAATAAATAAAATCTTAAAAAAAAAAAAAAGATTTTTATTTATTTATTTGACAGAGAGATCACAAGTAGACAGAGAGACAGAAAGAGAGTGGGGTGGAAGGGAAGCAGGCTCCCTGCTGAGCAGAAAGCCCAATGCGGGGATCCATCCCAGGACCCTGGGATCATGACCTGAGCAGAAGGCAGGGGCTTAACCCACTGAGC
Source organism: Neogale vison (assembly GCF_020171115.1). Lineage (NCBI taxonomy): Eukaryota > Metazoa > Chordata > Mammalia > Carnivora > Mustelidae > Neogale > Neogale vison. The sequence goes on along the minus strand of NC_058093.1, from coordinate 41,504,224 downwards.
CACCCAGGTGCCCGAGGCCTGAGTTCTTAATTAACACTCCTGCAGCCCCTACATAAACAGCCAGATCAGTTACAAGACCAGCCTTATCTGTGATCAAGAGGACTCTCTGGAGAACATTTATGGTCCACAAGACAAAAATTGTCCAAGACTTAGAAGCTAGTGTCAAACAGGCCCCCAAGGAGGTCTGGGTTATGGGGCCTCAAGGAGAACATGTCCTTGATCTCCCATGATCCTCTAGGTTAGGTTAGGGCTCCATGGGGCTAGAAGCTCAGTCACAGGAAACTGATAACGATGCAAATGTTTCCTCCATAATAACAAAAATTATTCCTGTTCATGGCAACATAAATGAGTTTTGTCTGGCAAAGAATATAAATCTCTGTAAGTAAAATGCTCTTCTTACCAGATTTTAACATTTTGCTCGTGCCTTCACTAGTTAATGAATAACAAATCTCTGAAACGTGTTCACTTTTAAAACATGCATACCTGTTTGTATGCTCTTTATTGGCTATTTATTGCCACTTATCACCGATGACAGCCTGGGTATTAATCCTGTACTTACATTTTTTTATATCTCCTGACATCTTGGGGCCTTGCAGGTCCTGGAGAGACAGCCCTTCCCAGGTTGAGCCAATTACTACAGAGAGCAAAGAACTCAGCCCGGGAGCCTGCTTTTCTACTGCAAACCTTTGCCTGTGGACCACGGCTCCCAAACCCAAACCCACTGTGTCAGAATAGATTCAGAGAAAAAAACTGAGGGTTGCAGAGGGGTAGGGGTGGGGATGGGGGTGGGGGGATGTGTGAGCCTATCATGGGTATTAAGGAGGGCACAGATTGCATGGAGCACTGGGTGTTATACGTAAACGATGAATCTTGGAACACAACATCAAAAACTAATGACACACTGCATGGTAACTAATATAATAATAATTTTAAAAAAGAATAAGGCAGCTTTTAAACATTATGACAGCACCTGCTGGTCCTCCAAGTGAGAACCTCATAGTCTCTCCCACCTCTGAGCCCCAGCTCCTGGCCCCACACCCGCCGTGGTCAGTAAGGTGTGCTGAGTGGTGGCTGTCTGTGCAGGCAGCCACAGGTAGGGCGGAGCTCTGAGGGGCAGGTGTCGGGGGGCAGGCAGGCCTTACCTCTGGCACCTGCAGGCAGCGGATGAGAGCATTCATCACCACAGATGGCTCTGTGGTGGCCTTGTCTGTGATGATCACTGAGGCCAGCATCTTCCGCATGTCAGGACCTGTCCCGGTGGTGTCCGTCTTTGCTGACCCACTGTCCATGATGTTGAGGAGGTTCATGACTTGCTGGAAAGTCCCTGAGACAAGGTAGCACAGCTGGGGTGCTGAGAGGGCCATCCCAGGAGGGCTCCATGCCCAGGCCTTCCCAACACTGCCCAGCTGCAGCTCCAGCTGCCCCCGCAATGGAGCCGGGCCTCCCTGTCCACCGTGCAGAAGGAGAAACTGAGACTGAGGCTAGGACCCGCTCCCAGAGAGTTGGTGGCCAGGACTGAGCGGTGGGCATGGGGAAGAGGCAGGAATGCAGGGGTGGGGCCAACTTTCTTGCCTCTGTCATCTGGTTCCAGAGGTTCCAGGTCTTCTGTTTCCTCTGATGGGTCCTCAGTTGAGTCTATGGCTGCTTCTGTCATCTCTTCCTCAAGCTCCTCTAAGACCAAATTTGTAAAATAGTCTGTGTATCAACACACACCCTGAGATGACCCCCAGTGAGTCACGCCCTGTATAAGACTCTCCCCTTGAGTGTGGGCAGAACCATGACTTGGTTAGACCCATGTTCTAAGCAGTGGACAGTGGCATAGGCAACAGGAAACCACTCCCATGGTCACATGATCTTATACAAGCCTGGAGAGGATTCTCACACTAGCCTCGAAATGGAAACAGTGTGACAAATTGCCAAAGGAAGGAGCCATGTGGCAAGAAAGTGAGGGACTCAGTCCTACAACCACAAGGAACTGGATTCTGCAACAACCACAAAAACTTGGAAGAGAACCGAGCTCCAGAAAGGATGTGGTCCTATCCACACCTTGAATGCAGCTTGTGAGACTGTCTCCACCCTGAATCCTGACCCACAGAAACTGTGTGGTAATAGATGGGTGTTGTTTTAAGCCACTAAATCGGTGTCATTTGTTACACTGCAGTAGCTAACAAATACACTTGTTAAGAAGGACCCTTCCTCTCTCTTCTCTTGAACTTAAACTAATGATTAATGAGAAATCCACCTCAGCTGCCCCCATTGCTCCTTTCAAGGGGCTCTTGCAACATCAGCAGCTTCTTAAGGATTGGCAAACAACACAGATGTCCAAATGGAGAGCTGAACACTCCCAGATCAGTCCTGTGCTCTTTCCCTCCTGGGAATCCTTTTAAGAGCTACACAGGGACCCAAATACTGACCTTTCCTCAGAGACCTCTCCTGGATGGAACAAAAATATACCACAAGAAAAATCCTCGTTCTTTGCCTAATACACATCAATGGTAATGGGGATAATAGGAAGGGTTGCCGAAGAAGTGCGGGTAGTTGGCTTCTCAGCCGTGCTGTGGATGAGGAATGGGTCCCCTGGCGGGGTGGGAGGGTTTCATTAGAATCATCACCGTTAGGTAGCATACCCTTGGAACTTTGAGATCTAACTGCCTTCCTGAGTCTTTATCAAGTGAGGGCTTTGAGAAGTGCACAGGGCCCAGTGATTAAAGTGCCACATTATGTTGTCACTAAATGATTTTCTTACTCGTGTGTGGTAAAGTATGGTGGCCTGTTTGGGAAAGGGGCATGGTGACAGTGGGGGTGATTCGCCACCATGTCTCCTGGGGATGCACTGATGGTTTGCAAGCTCCATGGGAGCTTCTTGGCCACTGTGCTCAGAAGGCAGGGGGAGGCCCAAGAAAGGCCACTCCAGGTTGGTAGATGGCAGTTTTAATAAGCAAGAAACTCACATGCGGTGATTCTCTTGGGCAGCATCAAGACTGTAGATCCTTGCACCTGCCAACTGCATCTGAAGAGTTTATTCCGAGGCCTTAGTGGGTTCAGTCACATATACCATCAAGGTGGCCTCAACACCATATCAGTACCTCAGGGCTGTGTCCTTGGAACAGGCTCTGGGAGTGGGAAAGGCAAGCAGAACCCTCATTCCAAGGACAGGAGAGGGAATGGGGAGCCTTCAATTTCCCAGGCCCAGCTCATGGGTCAACCGGCAGTCACATCTTCTAGGTGACTTCTTCCAACATGTGGTCATAGGACCTCGGGGTGGGAAGATGTGGTCAGGGCAGATGGGGTGGGGTGGGTCACAGAGGAGTCCTGGGAAAAGGACTCTTCCTCCCCAGGGACTGGACAGATTACCAGATGGGGAATGGGGTTCCCATTGACAGAATACTTAGAAGATGAAGCACCTCTAGGACAGGTGAGAGGGCAAAGACCCTGTTTCCCTGAACCAAAAGTAGGGCCCAAGGATTCCCCTGTCAGTTGTAGCTGTGAGTTAGGTCAGATCGAGAGTCTGAGCAATGAAATATTGGCCTTTGGAAACCTTTCTACGCATTACAGGGCAACAGAACAAGACTCAGAGCCACGTAGGTCCAAGACTGCTTAGTTAAAATTCCCAAAGTCTGTCCACCCTCCTGAGAGGAAGTTCCTCTGCCTCTGCTTGGACACCTCTGATACCAGGGTCCTCATTACCCTTCCTAGCCCATTTCTACTTCACTGAAACTGGATGTTTAGAAGATGAGCTTCCCCGGCATAATGCCAACCTCTTCTTCCCCATAAAATCCCTGTGTTGTTCCTCCCTCTGCCCTTTGGTGACAAAATGACCAGCCTGGAACAGGCGCAAGAAGACAGTTATCACCCACCCCTCTTTCGTAGCTACCTCTGCCCTACCTCCTCCCACCACCCTCTGGGCCAGCTCTTCTCCTCCAAGATCACTTAAGTGGTATGGTTGCCATTCCATTCCACAGACCCTACCTGCCTACCTGTTGTGTACAGCTGACATGGCTCTCCATGTAGTGGTGAATATGGAGGTGGGTAGGACACCTGTGTCCTCTGACAGGCTAAAGGCCCAACACATGAAAGACTGTGGATTAAGAGATAGGACGAAATGTATCGGTTAGCTATTGTTGTGTAAAAAACCACCTCAGAGCTTAATGACTAAAAACAACTCTTAATTATTGTTCATAAATCTACCAGCCAGTTCTGTTGATCTGGGGCATATCCATCCATGGATTCACTCATGCACCTGCAGTTAGCTGGTGGGCTGGGTGAGGGCTGGCTGGTGATGGATGGTCCCCCAAGGTTGGCAGGCCAGCAATTGGCTAGCTGTTGGCTGAAGTGGCTAGGCTGATTGGGTCCCATGTCTATCCCACAGCAGGGCTAGCCCAGGCTGTTCTCACAGCAAGGAGATGGGCTTCTAAAAGAGTGAGCAGGAACAGGAAGGCCTCCTGGGGCCTCCATTTGGGACTGGCCCCTGATCCCTCTACCACATGCTGCTAGCCAAATGCAGGTCACAGGCCAGCTAGGTCCCGAGGGAGTGGGGAAATGGATCCCTCCCATGCCCAGTCGCATAGGGAAGGGTAGCCATCAGGAAGGGAGGAGAAAGGAGCCATTTTTGGTTGCATACCTAAGGAGTGTGTAAGCCATGGCAAAAAGTGAGAAGCCCCCCAACACAGTATCTAGAGAAGACACTGAGACCACAAGATCGAGTAGAAAGAAGTGGGTTCTGCTTGGTTTTTTGGACATAAAAATACTTTTCAGGGTTTTTTTTTTTCCTTCAGATTAGGACAGTAATATTTGACTCCCATATAATCCATCCACGAAATCAGTCACTCGAAGCTGCTGTCACTCAACTGAGCTTCCCACCTTCTACGGGAACTACCTTGAAAATTGGAAAAAACTGAATTGTAAAAACCCGTGGGTTTAAATGCATGAAAGCGCCAAGGCAGGAAGTGAAAAAAAAAAAAAATGGACGCAACGTACATATATAGTGGACACATTTGGGAAATCTCCCCAACTCACTAAGCTCCCTCTTCCCTGACCCTTGGGGTCAGTTAGGGCTCCCTGTGGCCATGTTTTCCCTGTGTAATCCTTCCCTCAACATTCCTGATTGGATGGCCGGGAGTAGACGCCTGATCTGGACCAATCAGATTCTTCCCTTCTGGGTAAGAGAGACTCTGATCAGTCTTCCATGGTCCTGTGCTATCTTGAAGACTGAAGAACAGTCAAGACCAAGAGGAGAAGGAAGAGTAGGGCAGGCACCCAGAGTGTTTGGGGACCGGGCCAGGCAAGAGAGGCTCTTGGCACCATTGAGGCCTGGCCATGAGTCCCACGTCCTTAGGAAGTCTGCCTCCTTACAAAAAGTCCCCCTTTTTGCTTAGGATATTCCAAAAAGAAGACATAGGGACCAGAGAAATCAAAGTGTGAAGAAGCACAGGCTGGTAGAGCCCCAAGCAGCTCAGGTCCAGAGAAGTGGGGGCGGCAGGGAGCCTGGGAGCTGGTCCCTGGGTGGACCAAGAATGGCCTTGCGGGATGGTGGATGTAGTCTTCGAGTCCCAGTAGGGCTCAAAGATGTGGGGAGGGATCTGGCAAGAACAGCTTCCCAAAAGCAGCCAAGGGAGGGAATAAATGGGGCTGGGTTCAGAGAACTACCTATCCATGGGACCACAGCTCCAGTTTGAAGTCTGCACATTTAAAATTGTTACGTGTGACACAAACCACAAAGCAACAAACACACAGAAGTGTGAGCAAAATTAAAGGCACAGAACAAGTGGAGAAAATATGGTACAGGTCGGAACGATATTCTCATTAACGCAGTAAACTCTCTGAACAAACCCTCGGGGTAATACAGCCCATAGGAAGATAGGCCAAGTACAGTCTCCAAAAAAGAAACACAAATTACTCCTAAAATTAAAAAAAATAAACAAACAAACAAAAACCTTTGATGTAACAATAGTAATAAAAGCACATTTAAAACAAGACCCCAGGGTGCCTGGGTGGCACAGTCAATTGAGTGTCCAACTCTTGGTTTCAGCTCAGGTCATGATCTCAGGGTTGTGAGATTGAGTCCCGTGTTGGGCTCTGTGCTCTGTGCTCTGTGTTCCGTGCTCTGTGCTCAGTGGGGAGTCCATTAGAGATTCTCTTTCCCGCTCCCTTGCCCCCTCCTTCAGCTGGTCGTCTTTCTCTCTCTTTCCTGCCCCCTCTCTCTCTAATATAAATAAATCTTTTTAAAAAAAATTTAAAACCAGATCCCATGGCTCATCTCCCAACTGATACTTTCCTTCAAGATATTACTTTACACCAAAAAGGGTGCAGGAAACTGGCTCTCCCACACACGGATAGCCCCACTCTGCGTGCAGTTTGCAAATAACTCAAGCTATCTATCTGCTCAGGGCAGCAAGGCTGCAGTGCCCCACCGAGATCCCTGTGTCCTTCTGCCTTAGGGCCCAAGGGGCTGCCTCCAACGCCACACCTCACTTTCTCTCCTGGGGGCTCTTTCTGGCTTTTAGGGTCCCCTTGCCCACACTTGGGGCCGACTGGAAGTGAAGGGAAATTAACACAACCTGGGAGCCGCCAGTCACAGACACGACGAGTGCTCAGAGGGCCCAGGACTTGGCTTTGCGCTAAGGTGGGATAAGTCTGACATCTTACATTGGCCCCCAGCATCGACAGAGGGATTCGGCTCCAGCCACCCACAGCAGATCAGCTTCTTGGAGTCCCTCACTGCTAATCCCATTCCCCACTCCAATATCAGGGTTTCCTTCACTTACCAAATAAGCTACTTTCCCTGGAATCCTTGCCTCAAGGGAACCTAGGCATACCATAGCCATAGACTTGATGGAGACAGTCATGAAGATGTACAAAGACCTAACCACTGGGCTGTTCAAAGAGGGCTCTTTTATAGCAGAAAATACAAGTGAATCCACCCAGAGGTCTTGGTTAAATAAATCCTGCCATATGCATGCAATAATTAACTTCTTGGCCATGAAAAATGCAATAAATGTTATAGAAAAGTGTGGGGAGGGCATTCCCAGTAGAGTGAAGTGAGAAAGAGGGTTGAAAGTGCCAGATAGGCTTGGTGTAGCTGCAGTATTTTGTAAGTAAACACATTTGCCAAAATAGCAACTGAAGTTATTGCTGGGGAACACGATTACCAGATTTTCATTTTCTTGTGTATGCGTGCACCTCTGTTTTCTAATTTGTCATAATCATGGTTTATTTTTACAATCAGTACATGTAGCTCCCCGAGAAATGCAACAAAAATTAAGAGAAGAACACCTAAGAGATATAATTTATAAGAATTTATTACCATTTTAAATTGTTCAAAACATCAGAGAAAATACACTTGTGAGACACTCTGCTTCGGGTTTTTCTCAAATGAGATCCATTTGCCACAAGCATTGATTAACCTCTTGAACACACCATTCATCAATTTCACACATCATTCTTTCCCCTAAAGTCAGAAATCAGACAGGGTTCTCAAAAGATCCCAGGTCATTCATTTATTTCAAGTGCTAGGCCCTATGCCCTGGGAATAAACAAACATATCCTTCTTTAAATACGCCAAGTGCCATCTGCGAAGCACAAGCTTAAGTTAGGACCTTAAGTTAGGATGGCAACATTCACAAAATTTCCAGAAGCCAAACGATAATGTTAGAACCGTCTTCCCGGGTTGCAGGTTGGGGATGTGGGAACCTCTGAAACCTGTACCCCCCAAACAGTCCTCACTCCTAAGTAAGAACATGAATGCAGGAAGGACCTGTCCAACCCTCTGGCAAGTCATTTGAATGAGGACAAGGGTAGTCCAGATTGAAAATACTAAAGGGGGCAGAAACCGTTCAAGATCTCTACCTGTAGGTGTGACTACCAATTAGATTGCTTTTATTTTGAAAAACCACTCAGGAGTATCTCACTCCGGGCTAAGCATTTGTTTAATAAGCAGAATATGAATTTAACATTGTGTCTGGTTGCAGCTTCGGGTCATCTCACTCCCCACCCGCTTCTCAGTGTGCCTTGGATTTGTGAGATTTCTTAACTCGTCCTTTCTTTCCAAAGCACTTCCGGCAGCCCCAGGCGCAACATTTATAAGCAATGAAGACAACACCCAGCACAATGGCCAGGAGGAAGCCGATCACGTCCAATGAGTGGTACTGGTACCAGGTGAGATCATGGGCTGCTGGGCGCAGGTGTGGGGCCCCCTTGTGCCTCATCACGAACTCCACCCAGAACACAGCCAGGTCCAGGGGCTCGATGGGGCGGTCCTTGTGCAGCCTGGACAGATGCATGATGTTCTCCTTATAGCTAAACATAGAGACAGTTATGTGAGTGTCTGGAACATTGGCCTCAATGAACCATCCTCCCTTTAGGCTCGCTATGTTTGGGAAGGCTAACCTTGGCAGAGGAAATGAGTTTCCATTGAAAGACTCCGCATATAGACACCCCCCCCCCAGCCATTGATTAACTAACTGCTTCTTGGCTTTTCTGTAATCGTTTGGCTTCGCCCTTCCCCTGTTAGACCCTTCCCCCAGTTAATTGTTTAACCGCTCTCTTGCCTTTCTGTAACCGCTTGGCTTTTAGGGGGTGATACTGGTCTCCTGTTTAAACAGGATACCTTATGTGCATAGGTATGTGGGCAAGGGGGGTCGCCTAAGTATGTGGGCCTAGTCACGTAGGCAGGATGTTTCTCTGCTAAGTAATAAGGTCCACTCCCCCTCCTCACTCCCCCTCCCCACCTTTCTCTTCGCGCGCCGGGGTCCTTCAAAGCCAATCTACAAACACCGAGTATGCCTTACATTCAAACCAGCCAATAAGAACCTTGTAACTATGTTTCTGCTTCTGTACGAACCCCATAAAAAGGCCCTAAACAAAGGGCTGGCGCGCGAGTCTTCCTAAGACTTGATCGCCTGCAGGTACCTGTGTCAACTCAATAAACCTCGTGCTGTTTGCATCTGATCAGTGGACTCGGCTTGGTTTTGGGGTCCGGGGGTCTCCTCCTGAGAAGGGGTCCATTCCGGGGTGCTTGGAGCCCCGGGGGGATCTTTCACCATTATAGACAGAAAATGCAAACACACACACACACACACACACACACACACACACACACTGGTCTTTATCTCTGAAATTTAAAAAAAAAATGTAGAAAGAAAACTGGAGGCCAAAATTATGATATGAAATTATCTGAATCTTGCTTCCTACTTTCTTTTTTTCTTTTTCTTGGTATTTTTGTAGGAAATTAGATACTTTTTTACAATAAGAGAAAGAAATAAAAGGGCGTGTCAGAAATTATGAGCGGTTCTCCTTTTCACAGAGTTAAACAATCCCATCTAGTCAAAGCAGAAGCGGTTTGGAAGTGCCTTCTGCAAGGAGGTGGCATACTTCCGCATTGGTGACACATCACACCATCCAAGTCTAGCGTTAGCACAAGGCTGCATCTATGCAGCTTGCTCAACAAAACAGATTTTTGTTGATTTTGGGCAGTGTGGCTAGCTGAATCCGAACATCTAAATCCAAACTGGGTTCAATGCTTTGACCCTTAGTGTGGATGCTCTAGAAGAAGAAAGAGACTGAGGAGGAGGGCGGACAAAAGGAAAAGGAGAAGAAAGACCAGAGTAAGACACTCTTCCTCAGGAGCAATTATGATAACAGGTCTGTCATTATATTTGGACACATTACTGTACTGTGTAATCATATTTGGCCATAAGTCTTATTAAACATCTTCCTTTTATGTGTATCTTTTCTTAAAAGATAGATTTTCTGGAACTTTCCTTCATTCATCCACCATTTATTGAGTGCCTGTTATGGCCTGGTTGCATCATCTGGTGTTCAAAATGTTTCCATTTGTCTTTATTTTATGTCCCAGCTTGGCATGCTGGGAACATGTTAGGCAGAGATGACTCCCAAGCAAATGGATGAAGTTCACTGGTAACTCAAGCTTATTGATGAAGGATTTAAAAATAAATAAGAGAACTTCTACCAAGTCATTTGTAGGTTCCAGGTAGTTTCCTGTACCACTCAACAGAAGATCAAAATTGTACTACTAATGCACATCTCAGGAACGAGTTTTTTCGACACGGGGAGAGAAGTCAGGTTTTCCCTGCATTCAACGTGGCAGTAGCGTGGCTGCTGGGCTGTCAGAAGAGGCCCATCAGAATGGAGGGATGCCCACTATAATACCCACCACCTGGTACCCCAACACGGATTGCATGGAGCACTGGATGTGGTGAAAAAATAATGAATACTATTTTTCTGAAAATAAATAAATTGGAAAAAAAAAAGAATGGAGGGATGCCACCTGCTGCTCTGGGCATGCTGGGCATTTACCCATGGGGGAGTGGGTTTCGTTGACTTTTCTTTTTCATCCATTGGCACCACACATGGGAGCGTCCCATTTTCCCCTTTTTCCTTGCCCAGGCTCACCATGTCACCCTGCACAGTGTTCCATCCCGTCTGAACACATTCCAGTCTTTTCACATCTGTCCCTCCAACTGACATATCTTTCAAAATGAAGCAACTACGGGTCAAGACTCCTGACATTCTCACAGACACACACACGCATGTACAGGCACTCACACGCACATGTTAATTGTTGGATCAAGTCCACCCCTGGCCGTCACTTCTTCCCATAAGGTTTTGGCCAGCCTGTTACTAAGGAATGTGACAGCAATACAATAAATTTCATGCAGAGATCATTTGATTTGATAGCTTTTGCCTCTCGAATTGTATTCAGAGCCACATTTAAACAGACTTATCTTTGCTTTTATTATAAGCCTTTGTCTGTGATATCACATGACCCCATCCCATTTATAAATCCCCATGAACAAAGTTTCTTCGGGCTTTGGTGCTGGAGAGAGCTGTCCTTCTAAGGACAGCTGTCCTGGTTTATTTTTATCTTATGGACACTATGCTTCTTATAATGGAATATTTCTCTTTGCAGGAACTCACAGATTAGATGTCTACTTGGTGACTGTATTTTTTAATAAATTGAAGTTTTAGTCCTACTGAGGGAAATAATATTTAAAATCATTTCAAAGATAATGGAATTACCTTTGAAATAATGGGAATTAAATAATAGGAATTAAAGCATTCTTTTATAAAATGAATAATAATAATCCCCAAATCATCTTACTTATAAATTGAGTTTTTATGTGTTTATTTTCACATTTGGATATTGCTGTGAATGAGATGGCCAAAATACAGGTAGTATCCCTCTGTACCTTTTCTCTTACCTTTTGTCACTGATGACAGTTTTTAAGGCATTTGTTAAATCTTCGGAAGTCATTTCCAGGACGTTCAAGGTAACTCCAGCCCCCCGGGTCTCCATGCGCTTTGCATTGTCCATTTGATCACCAAACAAGGGAAGCATCACCATTGGAACTCCGTTGCAGATCCCCTCATATATGCCATGGGAGCCAGAATGTGTGATAAAAGCACGAGTCTTCGGGTGACCTGAGAGGCAAAGCAGGGAGGGATGTTAGGAGTCGAGTCAGCGAGTTTCTCCGTCTAACACTGTCTAGGTTCTGAAAGCCTCAGTGCCATCCACATGGGGCTCCTGCAGAAGTCTGCTGAGGAAAATGTGGGTTGAGATGTCCCACTGGATAAAAGGCAATGTGGAATACTCTGGCCATAATATTTTCCAGCTAAATAATCCTTTAAAACAGCCCTGCACAAGCCACTTTGTTCATTTCACTTGGGTTTGACCTACACACCACATCCTGCCTATTGGGTCTGATGAGGGAGCAGGAGGCTGGCTGAGGAGGGAGCAAGGGCTGGCGCCTTGCACCCCCTCTCCACCCACTCCCCTTAGTAACATGTATGACATTCCTCAGGCAACCCTGACTGCCCTAAAAGAAGAACAAATGCTTATATTGCAGAGATCACAATCCTGTAAGGCAGGAGTCTCCCTTTGTTTGCAAATGTCCTTGAGATTTACAAACAAAGAAGCTACCTTATCAGTAGCCCAATTTCCAAGGACACATAACTCAGTTCCTCAAGCCCTAATGCCACCCTCCCCTCCATAAGAAACCAAAGGAGGCTAAAAAGAAATGTAAATAAAGTTAAATTTCTTCTAAACCCAAATCTCACTAACTAGGACACTTGATAGGAGAAATGTGAAGCTTTATCTCTAGATCTCCAAGATAATGTCGAGAATCATTCCCAAGCATATGGCCCATTGATACATATCTAAAGGGACTCACAAGAAGGTTTTTATTACTAGTAATAAATAACCTTTCTCCCAACAATAACTAGCCCCTCAAGGTCCTGGAGACCTTGCTTCCAAAATTCCTTAGAGACTAACATCACCCCCTTTGTCCTCACCTACCCAACTCCTGTGTATATAACCAGACACTCCTCACAGGCCCTGGGCAGCCGCATCTCTGCCTGCCCACGGGTCCTGTCCCCGTGCTTTAATAAACCACCTTTTTGCACCAGAGACGTCTTAAGAATTCTTTCTTTAGCCGTCGGCTCTGAACCTCACCCCACTGAACCTCACCTAGGTTCTAGAACTTCATCAGGTCCATGGTCAAAGGAGCAAGACTGATACAAAGCGAAGGTCAAGCAAAGCTTTATTTTGCACCAAGCATCAAGAATCAAACTGACCGGCCAGGGCCATCGCTTGCAAAGAGGCGACATCTCTCTGCCTTACAGACTAGCTTTTAAGGGCAAAGGCCGTGTGGTTGGACCTGGCCACACACAGGTGGCAAATGAGATTGTAACACACAGAGAAAGCTGCACAATCATGCTAGGTCACACAAAAGTGACTAACTGAATCAACTGAATTACAATGTACCCTGTAGTAGGTATTTGAACTAGCCTATCACCTTGGTCAGAACTGACACCCAAAAGGCAGGGCCCACTCTCCTTGGTAGCTAGCGAGGCAATATGCACCCCCACTGATTGGATACCTCCACCTGGCCTGACCCACCCTTGTATTTGGGCTTTGTTACCTGGGACTGGTTTCTGGGACTTGTTTTTAAGTAAGTCCCCTCGGGGGAGAGGGACAGTTTAAGTTTTACTGTATAAACAACAAAGTCACTCAAGGTCATAGTTTAATGGATGGAGTCGCTCTGGTTCAATAGGCCCTTACATTGCCCACATACCAAGCAGATCATTTTGGGGCAGCCACTTGACAAGTATTGTATTCTTCGCAAGATTTGGTGGTGGAGTGCCAGTATACCGCCACAGGACCTTGCAGAGACAAGAACAGAGTTTAAGGAACACAACAATTCAGAAACATCCGTGTAGTAGCTGGAAGGTGGTGTCCTCTGAATGAACATAACCTTGGTGAGGCTGGGAGGTGTTGTGACTAGGAAGGCTTTGGGGACCGGTAACACTCTGTGTATTTGTGCAAATTCATCAAGCTGTACAGTTATGATTTTTGCACTTTTCTGCACTTCAAGGGGAAGTTTACTTAACAAAGTGAGTGAATGTAGAATTAGAGAAGCAAAAATATAAGAAATGAATCCAGCTTTTTGTGGAAATACTCCTACGTAATATGAAGAAACACTATCCCGTACATTATCCTGTTTACTTTATCTTTAAAATAAATCCTCCTTGGAGCATGTGACACTTGATCTTGGGGTTGTGAGTTTGATACCCAGGTTGGATATAGAGATTACTTTAAAAAATAAAATCTTTACAAATTAATTAGTTAATAAAATAAAATAAATTCTCCTTAGTACACTTTTGAGTTTCTTAGAGAAAACGAGACCTCCAAGTGAAGTAGACCACAGTTTAAGAATAGTTGAGAGTGTAACAAATATCATGGAAGACAAGGGGTGTTAGAGAGGAGAAGGGAGTTGGGGTAAATTGGAAGGGGAGGTGAATCACAAGAGACTATGGACTCTGAAAAACAATCTGAGGGGTTTGAAGTGGTGGGGGGGTGGGAGGTTGGGGTACCAGGTGGTGGGTATTATAGAGGGCACGGCTTGCATGGAGCACTGGGTGTGGTGAAAAAATAATGAATACTGTTTTTCTGAAAATAAATAAATTGAAAAAAATTTTTTTAAAAAGCACATACACACACAAAAAAGAATAGTTGAGAGTGACATGGCAAAAAGACCTTGGGATTAATAATTGAGAAGTGGCAGGGAAGCCCAAACCAGAAGTCCAACTGATAGGATTAACATCAATACTCAGAAGTCTGGGGTTCCAACCTTTGGGAAAATAGAATTGTATGGAATCTTCTTACTGTCTGAGGTATTTTGCCCAAGGCATCAGCAATTTCCATAGCTTTCTTCTCGGGAATCTCTGAGACCATGGAGCCCAAAGAGAAAACCACAATTCCATGTTCTCCAGAAGCATTAACATAGGCTTCAAATTCCTAGAACCATAAGAGAAATTTCCAGTTAATTTTTTTCTCACCTTCTTTGGGAACTGCACACATTCAACTATGAATCAGATGTCTTCACCTTACGAATGTGATGAAATGTGTGTGTGTTTGTGTGTGTGTGTGTGTGTGTGTGTGTGTTAGAGATACAAAGTATTAGTGCACATTACAGCCTTCCCTCCCCCACCTACTCCCTTCCAAAGGAGGAAGGCTTCTTGCAGATTGGGTTGTCTCCTGGGTTCTCCTCTTCTTCTTTGAGTTGCAGAATCCAGGTAGTATGCTAATTTTCCAAAGAAAAAGCAACCAGAGATAAGACCAGATCCACTTCCCAGGGGCTTCAAGAAGCTGGGAGTGTCTTGGAAGAAAGCAGGCTTTCAGGAAGGGGACTAAAGGAAAGAGCAGAAGGCAATAGGAAGGGGGGAAAGGTAAATGCGCATCACAGAGAAGGGAGAGAGCTGTTTAGCAGATCAGTGAAGGGAGATCTTCGGAGAGAGGAAAGCTGTCCAAGGAGGATTTCAGAAAGCTTTCTGCAGACTCTAAAAGTCCTGTACCACACCTTTAAGAAAAGCTACGGTAAAGATGTGTATTATTTTCTAAGGCTTCTGCAATATTCCTTTTACGTTGAAAGAATGAATGAAGCCCAAGCAGAAAGGCAAATAGTGTTGAAGATAAGACTCATGGTTAAGAAAAACCTCAAATAGCCAAGACAGCCTGTAACAATACTTGCTTCCCCACAGCCCACAACAGAGTCTTCCACATGCCAGACAATACGCTGGGGTGAATAGGGATTATACTCATGTCATCTCAGTGCTGAAACTTAATCAATCAACCTGGCATTTTCCCACCTTTCCTGGAGAAGAGCTTTCTGAAGAGTGTTAGTCAACTTTCCTGCCTCAGCAAGAACATACAGAAGGATACCTGAATCTTTCTTTGCCAGCTTCGTAGTGGACAGTAAAAAGCAAAATATTTCTCCCTAGGTATGAGAGATACAAAATAGGACTGAAAACCTTGCACCAGGATCTGAGCCCCTTCTGCAGAGTTCAGAGAGGGTCACGGGCATGCGAGCAAACCCTGAGTACCAAAATCACCTGTGGGAAGGATAAACAAGAACCCACCCAGCACGTGACCCCCACAGAGTGTTCCTGTCCCATTCCAGAAACTGATCCCTTCTAGCAATATATCTATCCCCATCATTTAAGGAAGATTGCAAGTAAGGCTGTTCTGATGCCTCCAAACAAGATCACTATTGTGCATTTCGGTCTTGGCCATGTAAGGATGAAACTCAAGACAAAGCAATGGGTCTTGTTTCTGAAGAAACTTCTGGGCCAGATGACTCAAGGAATAAGGAATGAACTGTGAGTGGTTTTCTAGTCAATAATGAACCTTACAACTACTAGAAAGTGGACAACCCATGGTTCTTTTGGATGAAGCAGAGGGATAGGATCTTCAGAAATGTCTGCATGTATAAGGGTGAGAGACTATGATGGCTGGGACCCCACTAGTAAGCACAGTTCACAGATTATAACCTATCAAGCCTCTGCCCCTAAAGTCAATAGACCATAGAGATGGATGTCAGACAGAAGTTCTGAGAGGAAGCAACAAAAAGATGATCCAACCAGAACAGCAGCATTACCTTCAGTGTGGAACCAGAGGAACCTGGAGTCAAGAGTGGTGGCTGTGTCCCCAGGAAGAGAGGAAGGATGTACCCAGATTCAACCCTCAGCAATAATTTCAGCCCAGCCTGATCTGGCCCCAACCTTCAAAGCCAACTCCAGGGTACTGTGGTCTTCAGAAAACATACATACACACTCGGGTATACACACAGGCACACACCTGCATGCACACATGTGTGAGGACACACACACGGAGTGGCAATTCCACGTAGAGGAAACAGAGGAGGTGTGAGTGTGTCAATTTCCCCCCAACTGTAGGTTACTCATCATCTAATGAACTCCCCTAGAGTCTTCCAAATGGTTTTATATGTTTCCCAAGAATGCGAAGGACATTAAAGAGACTGTGTGATGTGCTGGGTTTTGCTCAGAATTGAGGGGTTTCCTGAGATATGGGACTTTCAGTCCTGTTCAAGCCAGAATGCTGGGCACTCTGGGTATCACATGGAGAGGACTTCCCACAAGGCTCACCACACATGATTTATTTCAGGTTTGGTTCAAAGCATGACCGATAAAGCCCAAACACTGCCAAGCCCTCCTCAGGTGTGAGCCCCAGACTGGTCCACCCCCTCCAGCTCTCTCCAAGGCCTCTGGCTCCTAGTGGCTGTGTCCTAGCCTTCTCCACTGGGCTCATCTGAGAGGCCAAGGAGGCCAGCATCATCCCCTCCACCACCATGCTACATTTCTGGCCTATGACAAAAACATCCTAAAGATGGTTTTCCTGAAGTCCCTCCTCCCCAGGATTACACCACATCCTTCTTTCCTCAGAAAGACAGCTCATCTCCAAGTACCTTTTGAACTCTTTCTTCTGAGTGAAAGTAAGCAGCTCACCTCACTTCCTGGGACCTTCCTTCTTCTGTGAAACCCATTCTTACTTTAAGCCTAACTACAAAGGTCCACATCTGGTTTCCCCTCCTTGTACACTGTCCCACACCCACTCAGTACCCAGTGGGGTGTGATTATCATAAAATGGAACCCACAGGTCCATAAACACCCAAAGGTACACAGCAAGACTAAAGTTTAAATATCACGGAAGTTCATGTACAGATCACAGAAGGGCAAACTGCAGAGATTGTGTTGTCACACCCAAAGCCTCGCCTGGGCCAGGTCTTCCAGAATTCAGCCATGGTGAGGTCCACACCCTGCTTGGCAAAACTTCCCCAAACATGGCCCTGACTTCACAGACTGTAGAGTGGCCAAAGAGTGATGCAACAGGTTAAGGAAAATAACCCTCAATTCCCCCACCTGTTATCCCTTCCAAAAAGGATGAGGCCCCCTCTGAAGTGAGAGCACTTGCCTACCTTTGAAGTCTTTAACCCAGGTTCTAACTTTTGCTGAGAGTTCAGTATTTTGAGTTCTAGGCTTTTATTAGATTTTCTCTTCCCATATGTCATCTGTTTCTCCAAATCCTTGGTAAGTACTTAGCATGTTGGAAAACTTGCTTTATCACTATGCATTCAGAACCATGGACAAAGACTGCTGGCTTCCGGGCTCACCAGTCCTTCTTCTCGCCATCATCAAGTCTCTGTTTTCACTGACCTTCTGTTTGGCTGTTTCCCTCAGACTCAAAATATCTGGATGGATATCATCTCTGAATACCCACACATTCACAAATACGGTCTCTCACCCTGAGCAGGGAAAGACATCTTGGAATCCTTGAGCTTTGCTCTCAGTGTTGTCCTACTATCTTTTATCTGCCAGGTATCCCAGATATGCCCAACACCAGGTGTGCCTTCCATTTGGACTCTCTTTATCAGCTAAAGATTGTATCTCTATTCTTGAAGTTCAGGACTTTGACCAAGAGCACTGGGACAGGGACCATCTCCACACGAGTAATGGAAGCATAGAAAAGCATTCTTTAATTACCCAAGGGGAGAAAAGAAAATAAATAACAACTTGTCAAACCGCCAAAAATCAGGAAAAGGGAAAATGACCAAGTAAAATAAAAATAAACTGGTATAATTAGAATCAAATCTAGCAATTGTTAAATTAAGTGCAAACAGGCAAAAGTCTCCTGACCAGGTTACAAATATCAGCTCTGTGTTTAAAAAGAAGAAGAAGAATTAAAAAAAGCTTGAAGACAAAGGGTACAAAAGAGGCACTAAGGAAATGTAAACAAGATAGTGAAGGAACGATAATATTAACATCAAAAAAGTGGAATTTCAAATTAAAAATATTAAGTAGGACAGAGAGTGTTGCTGTCCAGTACAGGTTACAAAGACATTCTCACACAAGGCTTGCTTGCACCAAATGAGGCAGCAACCAAGACATAGTCATTACAACTCAGCACTTAGACAAATTTCTGACAAAGAAAATATATTGATAAATGATACCAAAGCTGTGATATTGAGAAAGACGGTAGACAAAGTTCTGTAGCCCCTCTTAGTATACATCCTAAAGTAAAGAAGGAAATCATTTAAATAAATAAAGACTATTTGCCAAAAAACAATGGCAAACGTGACACAAAATGATGAAATGAAAATCAACCTTCATTACAATCAGGAGCAAGACAAGAATCCTTGCGATTGTCAAAATTATTCAATTGTTTTTAAGGATTCTAGTGAATTCAGTAAGATCAATGCCGGGCATAGAATTCAGAACAGGAGAATCCATATTTTCTTGATTGATGAAAGTCTGCATACTGTTTTTTTTTAAACTATGAAATCAATATCTTGATTAGGCTGAATTTTGATTTGGGCCTGATCAGTGAGTAGATAACCAGGTACAAACAGAAATGGAAAAACTATCATATTCACAAGAGTGATCAAAAAGAAGTGTAAAATACTTAAGAAAAGCTGAACAAGAAAGGAACAGAAAAATATGAAGGAAACTACAAAGTGTCCTTGATCTTTGGTAAGGTAACATTAGAAGTAACTACAAGAAGGGCAAGGCCCTGGAATATAAACTTCAGTTTTCTTCCTAGGAAACAAGATTACATGGTTAACAGAATAACCTATGGCACGTAATACCATGAAACATGGTGCAGCTCAAAAAAATAGATAGAATATTTAGAACTGAAATGGTACCCATGACATATTTATAAGGCATCCATGGGGGTATATTATTACCCTTTTCATAAAACAAGCAAAAAAAATCAACACAAATACATGTTTCTCTTTGTGTATGCTATAAGAGAATGGTCCAGTTTCATTCTTCTGCATGTGGCTGTCCAATTTTCCCAACACCATTTGTTGAAGGGTCTGTCTTTTTCCATTGGATATTCTTTCCTGCTTTGTTGAAGATTATTTGACCATAGAGTTGAAGGTCCATTTCTGGGCTCTATTCTGTTCCATAGATCTTTGTATCTGTTTTTGTGCCAGTACCATGCTGTTTTGGTAATCACAGCTTTGTAATATGGCCAAAGGACACATGAAAAAATTCTCCAGACAACTTGCCATCAGGGAAATACAAATCAAAACCACAGTGAGAATGGCTAAAATTAACAAGACAGGGAACAACAAATGTTGGCGAGGTTGTGGAGAAAGGGGAACCCTCTTGCACTACTGGTGGGAATGCAAGCTGGTGCAGCCACTCTGGAAAACAGTATGGAGGTTCCTCAAGAAGTTGAAAACAGAGCTACCTTATGACCTGGCAATTGCCCTACAGGGTATTTACCCCCAAAATACAGATGTAGTGAAAAGAAGGGGCACCTGCACTCCAATGTTCATAGCAGCGATGTCCACAATAGCTAATCTGTGGAAGGAACAGAGATATCTTTCGACGGATGAATGGATAAAGATGTGGTCCATATATATAAAATGGAATATTACTCAGCCATCAGAAAGGATGAATACCCACCATTTACATAGACATGGATGGAGCTGGAGGGGATTATGTTGAGTGAAATAAGTCAGGCAGAGAAAGACAATTGTCATATGGTTTCAGTCATATGTGGAACATAAGAAATAATGCAGGATTATAGGGGAAGGGAGGAAAAGCTGAATGGAAAGAGACCATAGAGGGAGACAAACCATCAAAGACTATGGACTACGGAGGGCACCTGGGTAGCTCAGTGGGTTAAAGCCTCTGCCTTCGGCTCAGGTCATGATCCCAGGGTCCTGGGATCGAGCCCCGCATCGGGCTCTCTGCTCAGTAGGGAGCCTGCTTCTCTCTCTCTCTCTGTGCCTGCCTCTCTGCCTACTTGTGATCTCTGTCAAGTAAATAAATAAAATCTTAAAAAAAAAAAGAGAGACTATGGACTACGGGAAGCAAACTGAGGGTTGTGAAAGGGAGAAGGGTGGGAGGGTGGGGTAACGGTGATGGGCATGAAGGAGGGCATGTGATCTGATGAGCACTGGGTGTTATACATGAATCATTGAACACTATCTCAAAAAGTAATGATGTACCATATGCTAATTGAATTTAAATTTTAAAAATCACCCAAGAAAAAGGGGGAAAAATACATATGTTTGTATGTAATTGTAGGAGTATAAAGAACTGGGGGAAGTTACTGCCTATCTGGTGACTAGTCCTCAGTTCACACCCTTTTGTGGTTTTCATTCATTCCTTTAAAAAACATTTGGCAAGTGCTAATTATATGCCCAAGATGCTCATATTTACCCAACGCCAATCATGTGCAGACCCACTGCCAGGTGTTGTGGGTACAGAAATGGGCAGCAGTGGTCCCTGTCCCCACATATATGGAAGAGACGGTCAATAAACAAATATTTAAATGAGATGATCACGGTACTTGATGTGCTATGAAGGAAAGAGCATAGGATCCTATCTTCTTCAGGACTTCTTCAGGACTCCCTGAAGAAGTGACATTACAGCTGAGCTGAAAGCAATCCAGAAGGACAGGACAACATGCTCAAGGGTCCTGAGCTGAGAAAGATTTTGGAATGTCCCAGAAATAGAAAGAAGGTCAGTGTAACCGAGGATACCCATGCAGATTTACAAGAAAGTCCTTCCATTTGGAGTGGAATTTCTACTATGCATGCACATATCCAAAGTTTTACATTTAAAAAGTAAATGTGAAACACAATTGTTTTCACTTGGATCCTATATAATGATACCAAAAATATTCCTCTTTATTTCCACTCTAACTTAGACATGCTGACTAGGTCTCTTCTTTGATCTATGATGTGACCACTGGTTTGGTAATATTTCACCTTTTCCTATATATAAAGAGAATTATTACTGATTTTTTATAACATGAGGTTTTCTCATTTTTTTCCCAAAAAATTAACACCATCTCCTTTTTTCTTTACCAGACCTCCCCATCAGACATATACTTCTCCAACAGGCCTCGGGGTGTCAGAATCTTACTGGTGGGAGATCTGAGAGGGGTCACCAGATCTCTCTTCACATTATGGGGGAGGAATAAGAGCCCCACAGAGGGGATCTGGTCATGCAGCAATGGTCTGGAGGCTCCGGATTTCTCAAGTGGTGTTTTTTTCTGCTGTCCAAAGTTTCTCCTTGCCGTGACAATGACATGATCATTAAGAGGTGAGTCACATCGGAGTCACTCTGGGAATAAGATTCAGTGCTCTCCATTGGTGATAATAGTCCCTTGATAGGAACCAGACTTAGCACCTGCAAAGTACCTAGGCTACCAGTGAATCCTCAACCGATACTTGAAAAATAAATGAATGCCCACTGAAATGTCACCTCCTTGAAGAATCCTTCCCAATCCCTCATCTGACAGAGATTCTCCTGTTATTCTGTGTCACCTCCACTAAGATTTGGAAGAGGATGTAAATGCTACTTTTTTGCATACCTCAAATTCCGCATGGGAAAAAATTCATCATCAGCATTGCAAAGAATGAAACTCAGGACCTTTCTGCCCAGTGCCAGAATCTGATTGTCTGATATTTACTCATTAGAAGAGAAGGGATCACAGAAGCCAGCTTTCTATCAGAATATCTAGCAACTGGATCTTTAACCAGAAACAAAAAGGCAACTTTTGCCGTGAGGATCCATAGACATCAAAGAATTATTTCAGCAGTCTCAACCCTTGTGTGTCTGACCCAATCAAGGGCAAGGTGCACACTGCAGATTTGTGTTCTCTGTAAGAGCCCTACACCCATTGTTCTGTGCTTATATCGATTAGCCTTTGTCATATCTAATTGATTACCATTCGTTGGAGCACAAAGGAGAAAACGCCCAAAGTATACTTTCCTAAATTGTCCTATACAAAGAAACAACCCAGAAGAAGATGCCTAAGACTGATGTAAATTACAAGCCAGACCTGGGAGATTTGTAAGGCAGAAACTAACAAAAGGGGGCATTTGAGACTATGTCAGCATGCTCACTGGGCATATATCAGGGGCAAGTTCATCCATCCAAAGTCCTTGCAAGGATATAGACTTGTAAAGTTCCCCCTCAAATACACACCTTGGACAGTGGGTTTTTGCCGGCACAGTTGATCCCACCAACAAAAACCATGTTGGGCATGATGGGCCTGGAGTAGTCCTTGACAAAGTCACTTCTGAGAATCCAGACAGATGCGGAGCTCATCAGGTCCTGGACAGTCACATCTTTCTGAAGGACTTCTG
Source organism: Neogale vison (assembly GCF_020171115.1). Classification (NCBI taxonomy): domain Eukaryota; kingdom Metazoa; phylum Chordata; class Mammalia; order Carnivora; family Mustelidae; genus Neogale; species Neogale vison. The sequence continues at coordinate 41,481,737 of NC_058093.1, read as the reverse complement.
AGGCAAGTGCTCCATATGGGGAATAAACCACATTGCACAGAAAGCTCTCTGACAAGAAAATGAGCATGTTCTTCACCCGTGGTAAAAAGGTCATGTGATCTGAGTTAAGGGACAGAGCCCTGGGCACATAAGATGGTGGGCTGGGGCACTGAGTACCTTGAAAATCTAGGCCACACGGCAGCGCGTTCAAGAAGAACACAGCAGGCAGACCCAGGTACAGCGCCACGATGGGGCCACAAGGGAGGAAAGGGTCTGCCAACACGGCATCGAAGCGGCTTTCCACCAGGAAGGCCATAAGTTCCTTGTTGTGCAATAAGTGGGAGCAGGCAGAAAAAATCAGGGCAGAGTCCTCCTTGACTTTCTTGTACGTTTTGACCACACGCTGCAGCAAAGGCTCATTCTCAAAGACACCATGCCCGAGTTCGATAAAAGCTTCTTCCACGTCCTCCCTTCGGAATGGCACAGGGTACCTCTTCAAGGTGTAGAACGCTCCTTCTTTGATGTGCATTGAAGCCTCAGAAGCTAGGACTACCATGTCATGTCCCCTCTGGTGCAGCTGCTCAATAACCCCAAGCCCGCTCAGCCAATGGCTGCCATCCACGGGGACCAGCAACAGCTTCCCAGCCTGGGACACAGTGGGGTTCAGAGCACACAGCAGCAGGCCCAGGACAAGCGGAGATGGATCGCGGGACCTTGCTGCCATGGTTCCCCTGCCTTTGCTACCAAGACTCTCTCTTGCCAAAAGTTTGCCCTCTCCTACTTTCCTGTCACAAGAACCAATCTATACTCAGAGTTAATGGTTGATTGTATCACATGACTATAGCCGGTCAGTCAGCTGAAAATAACAGGAAGTTCACCTTTAGAGGTAACAAGGACAGACTTTGTCGGGTTTCTTTTTTCTTTTTTCCAAGTATTCTTGTTTTTTATTTATTTGCTCTTAAGTTTTTATTTTAATTCCAGTTAAGTTAACATACAGTGTCATATTAGTTTTAGGTGTACAATATAGTGATTCAGCACTTCCGTACATCACCCAATGCCCATCCCAGCCAGTGAACTAGCTTTCTTGGTCGGCAGCAACAGTTTCACCGCTGGAATTCTTTACCAACCACTCGAATCACATTCTTGAGGGGCCAGAGAAAGGAAAGCAGCCCCAGCATCGCTGAATGCATTAAACGAGTATTTCCATGGACCAAGAGGGGAAGAAAAAAGGCTATGTGGTGACAAATTAGACTTTCTTTTCAGGAATGAAACAGAAAGCAGAATGTGCCTTTTAGAAAGAGGAGAACATGATGCTGCAAGCCTGCTTTTGGCCCGTTGCAGCCTTGCGGGATGTCCTTCCTCGTGGGTCACTCAGGGTCTTGCCCAACGCGGTACCATTTTGATGCATTCATCCAACAAAATGCTTATTTTGTCCCACACGGCACAGAGCCTCGGGGTGCCAGCAGAGACCACCACAGACGAGTGTCCTGCCTCACCAGAACTCGGGCTCCATCAGAAGAGACAGACCGGCAATATGAGCAGATAAACAGGCGCGTCAGGGGCTGTGAAGCATGTCAAGAAGGAGATGAACGTTGCTGACTAGTGAATGGCGGGAGGGAGGCCCACTCGAGTGCACATGCGCAGAGGGCCTCTCTCAGGAGGGATGCGCGTTCGCTAGGACAGACAGCCGCGAGGGCAGACACTGAGAAAATCTGATGACCCAGTTGCAGCAAAGGGGAAAGGTGAACAAAACCAATAAGAACATGGATGTGTGGAGTATGTGCCAGGTATCAAATAAGGTGTTAAGCATGTCACAAGCATCTTACATAATCCCCTAAAATATCCCTTAAAGGCAGATAGTATTGTTCCCACTTTAGGAAGGAAGACCCTGAGGTTCAGAGAGAGAAAAAGGGCTGCCAGAGTTCTGCGCTTACTAAATGACAGAGCTGAGATGCAGGCCCTGAGTGTCAGAGCATGGAGACTCCGCCCTAATCCCAACTCCCCATGGCCTCTAGCACTATCCGGATCTTAGGGCCAGGTTTGAAATTTATAGCAGGTTAGGAGCTAGAAGTAAAGCCGTGATCCCCACAGTCATTACCCAATCAAAATAAATGGGGAGAAGGCAGATGTGCTCACCCAGTAATACCCAGCACTAGCTGGTGCCCCCAAAAGAGCAAGGGAAGGGTCAGGGAGCGAGTATGGTAGTCCCAAATAGAAATTCCCCTCCAGAAGAAAAGGCAAATCTGAGTGCAGACAGAACTGATCATCCCACCCTGTTCTTTGGGGATCCGTTGCTGTACACTACAGTCCCAGGATGGGAGCACAGATCTCAATAATTTGACCATGGACGTCACTGACCACCCATATTCGGGGACTTGATAAGAAGGTCATGGAGAAACTGCTAAGTCTAAAGTTTTGATGTCCTGTGGGGCATATTCACAGGGCCCCCTTCATTCTGGTACTTAGAACAGGTACTTAGAGTCCCTCCTTCCCTGTACCACTATCCTTCCTCCACAGACCTCCAGTGTCACATGTGCTTATACATGGGTGCACACATACACACATGCTTAAACATACATGTACTCAGAAGCTTCCCACTTACACACAGCCTATGCCACCCCAAGCACTTTCCGTTCTCCTGGGCTAAGGTTCTGGGTGGGTAGAGGGGCAGCAATGCTATTCACTGGTGTGCCCCTATCTGCAATTCTGAAATTCACAGTCCAGTTTAAATATTAAGAGCAATAATTCATCTGAACTCTCAGTGTCATAAGAGTTCATTCATAAATTACCCAGAGCAAAAGGGCTGTAAACACACACAGTCACCACTGTGATGATTTTATGACTTTACTAAATCACGCAGAGCCTCAGGACTTTTTGAGGCTTCTGTGTTCCTGGATGCTTTGGGGACATGACTCTGCCCTTATAAGCAGGGTTTCAGCTTTGGAATCCCTCGCTCGGGGGCCAGTCCATGGTTTTGCAGACAGTAAGCACTCAGTAAATGTTTTTGTATAGATGTGACTCATCCCTTCTCCTTTGCTCTAGGCCCCATATCCAAGCAAGCAAGTGCTGAATGCTCTGTCTCTGAAACCCAGCTTCCACAGTCCTCCAGGGCCCCCAAACCATATCTACTCATTCTGGTCCCAGCATCAGCTTTCCCCCTGCACTGCCCCACCCCGCCACCATCCCTGAAACCTTGATCAACAGCTTCCTAGGACCCAGAATAAAATTTAGACTTCAGCCTTTCCCTCAAAATTCCCTGGAATGGGTCTTCAGCTACCTGTCCAAGCTCATTACTCCTTGACACTCCTTTCACCTGACCCCTCACCCTCTGCCCCTTTCCCTCCACTCATTCTGGATCACTTGACCTTCCCCAAACAGACTTTTCCCATATGGCTTTTATCACACTAGACTCTACTATGAATCCACTTTCTACTACTGTTTATTGCATGATTACAAAGTGCCAGCTCCAGGATTGTACTTGGCCCCTCAGGGTGACATGAAGTTTGTCCTAGAGACATAGAGTGCCTCGTTGGATCTACTGCCCTTTATGATGAAATATTAGAGTTCACTGGTTAATCATTTTCCTCTTAGAACTAAGTGACCTTTATTGGTATTACCTTGCCATTTATCAAAGCAAAAAATAAAGTATCAGAGAATAAGAACAAGGCAGAGAGAGGTCAGATGTCCAAAAATGCCAAAAAGAAAGTTATGGTCATTGTATAGCAGTTTTACTGGAAATAATTACGGTACCAAGATTGACCCACACCACCACAAGCATGACCGGCAAGTTTTAATCATTTTGATACACTAGACTAGGAGTTCTCAAGCTATGGGCCAAGACACTCTGGGGATACCCAAAAATTTTTTAGGGGAATTTTGCAAAGTGAAACTATTTCCATAATGATATTTGGCTTTTTCACTCACATGCTCTTTTTCTTTTCTTTTAAGATTTTATTTATTTATTTGACAGAGAGAGAGATCACAAGTAAGCAGAGAGACAGGAAGAGAGAGAGGGGGAAGCAGGCTCCCTGCTGAGCAGAGAGCCGGATGTGGGGCTCGATCCCAGGACCCTGAGATCATGACCTGAGCTGAAGGCAGAGGCTTAACCTACTGAGCCACCCAGGTGCCCCTCACATGCTCTCTTAAGGGTACAGTGGTTTCTCAGTGGCCACATAACCTGTGGTATAGCAATAGATTGACTGTAGAAGCAGGCAGAAGAATCCCGTTCTCTTCTTTTCAACCAGAGAGATGTGGAAAGTGTAGGATGTGCCACTCTTCACTAATTTTTTTGCTTTGAAGAAGTTATTTTGGGGCTCCTGGGTGACTCAGTCAGTTAAGCACAGGACTCTTGATTTAGGCTGGGGGTCATGATCTCCAGGTCCTGAGATCCAGCCACATGTAGGCTCTAGGATGAAACTGTGGAGTCAGCTTGGGATTCTTTCCCTCTTCCTCGCCCTCTGCCCCTCCCCCACATCCGCACGCGCACATCTGGGAGCACTATCATTCTCTCTGTTTCGCTCTCTCAAATAAATAATAAAAATATGATTTATGTTAGCATGTAATGGCTTCATTGCTATTAAATTGGCTAACGAATTTTTTTCATTGCTTTAACTTCTAATGGAGTAAGTATTGATAGATACAACCTACATTAAAAGAGCAAAAGGGTCCTAGAAACAAAACCGGAGAACTCCTGTTCTGGACCAATGATATGGCTATCCTTGAGCACAGGCTCAGACAAAACATACACCCCTCACTCTAACCCCACGGGCGGAGGGAGAACCTGACAGAAGGCCTATTCTAGCAAAGCCATAGCCCCAGACCCCCCTTACTCCCACTAACTTCCTCTTTTTCCTTCGGAGAGATTAGGAGAGCACAGCTTGCCTGGGCGGGGCCAGGGGTGGGCGGGGCGTCCACCCCCCCTACCTCCGTGCGAAACACGCCACAGAGACCCTCGTCGTCGGAAGCGCGGCAAGGCCCCCGCAGTGCATTCTGGGATGCGGTCTCCACCAATGAGATGTGGCCTACGTCACAAGGGCGCCCTTTCCGGGTGGCCTGGGCTCGCAGGGCACTCGGGCCCGTGCCCCGGGGGCAGCCACCCGCATCTCTTGTCGTGCCGGTGGCCTGTGGACCGTGCCTGGCCTTCCGACATGGTGGACTACTACGAGGTGCTGGGCGTGCCCCGCCAGGCGTCGTCAGAGGCCATCAAGAAGGCATACCGCAAGCTGGCGCTCAGGTGGCACCCCGACAAAAACCCTGAGAACAAGGAGGAGGCGGAGAGGCGGTTCAAGCAAGTGGCCCAGGCCTACGAGGTCTTGTCAGACACCAAGAAGAGGGACGTTTACGACCGGTATGGCGAGGCTGGAGTAGAGGGCGGCGGTGGCGGCAGTGGTGGCGGCGGGGGCAGCGGACCCTGCCGCGACCCCTTCGAGTATGTCTTCACCTTCCGCGACCCGGCCGAGGTCTTCAGGGAGTTTTTTGGGGGCCGCGACCCATTTTCGTTCGACTTCTTCGGAGACCCACTAGAGAACATCATGGGCGGTCGGAGGAGTTCCCGGGGAAGCAGAAGCAGAGGAACCGCTCCCTTCTTCTCCGCCTTCAGTGAATTTCCAGCCTTTGGAGGTGGTTTTTCTTCTTTTGATACGGGATTTAGTTCCTTTGGTTCCCTGGGGAACGGAGGCCTTTCTTCCTTCTCCATGTGTTGTGGTAGTGGTGGGACCGGCAACTTCAAATCCATGTCGACTTCCACCGAAATCGTTAATGGCAAAAAAATCACCACCAAGAGAATCATTGAGAATGGCCAAGAAAGGGTGGAAGTGGAAGAAGACGGAGAGTTGAAGTCCCTGATAATAAATGGCAAAGAGCAGCTGCTGCGCATTGACACCAAGTAATTCCAGTCCACGTTCAACTTAGAGCACATGGTGAGGAATAGCAGGACTTTTTTTTTTTTTTTTTTTTTTTAACTTGCAAGGGAACTCTACTTTCAGAACAACTGTACTGAAGAATTTATAAACAGTCATGCCAATGCCTATTTGTTGTTATTGTTGGGACCACATGAATAGGACCTCTGATTCTCTTTAAAACTTGTAAATATCTGTATGCACTTTGCTATTCATTAAACATAATCCCCAGGCAGACGGTGATTATTTCCTAGTACTAGGACACAGTGTTACAGCACCTTGAACCTTGCCTTTCCATTTTGTTTGAAATGTGAGCCAGGTAGTTTTCTCTGAAGTTAACCTTGCCAAGATAAATCGTTTTACTTCCATTTTTTTCACCACATTATAGTAAAAGATGTGTACACACTAATACTTCTGGCTTAAGGATGGTTTTTAGTTCCATATAGACGCTGGTGACTAGTAAGAGTTTTCCGTTTAAATATAATAAACCTAGGCTTTTTAAGAAACAGGTAAACCTGGCAAAGTGGGTGTATTCATTTCCTACGGCTACTGTAACAAATTACCACAGATTTGGTAGCTTAAAACAATGTAGATTTATTCTCTTATAGATATGGAGGTCGGAAGTCTGAAATCCATTTCAGGAGACTGAAGTCAGTGTAAGCAGGAACGTGTTCCTTCCAAAGGCTTGAGCAAAATACAGAGGTGAAATCCTCACAGTTAAATGATTATTTAATAGCATCAGATGGACTTTATTCAGGTCACTTAAGCAATTAAAAAAAAAACTGGTAGTGATGACTCAAACAGAAATCTGATTGCTAGCCTCTACCCACCCGACCTGGTTCTACAACTATGGTTGATGGAAATGTGGAAAGTTACTTCTCTAAGGCTACACAAAACTACCCTATTGCTGTGTGCAGGATGTATCTTGTTTCAAATTAGGTTGACAAAGCCAAGACTATTGGAAAGCTTGGAGTAGTAATTGGGTGAGGCAGCATACATCTGAGAGTACATTTCTGTTGGCACAGTTTATACCCGCAGTGGAAACCACTTCGGGCATGGTTGCGTTGGGATTGTCCATCACAAGTGTGCCATCCCCTTTGGTCATGACTAAGGGAAAGTTTGCATGAGGCATTGGAGCAAAAAGGCAACTGAACTAGACAGACTAAAAATGCAGCACATTCCTTCCTTACAGGAAGGTCATGTGACTTGAGCACACTGTTTAGGAATATATGAAACCGAATTTGGTATCTGTAAAGGCCAATCCCTGTGGAATGGCATGTGAACAATATGCAGCAGGAACATAGGATTCAGCCAGTACTGTCCCACGAGGGCACAGACTCTGTTAAAACTACCTCACATGGTCACTGAGGTACCCAGGCAGTGCTTTTCACCCACTAATTGTACAAGAATTGTACAGAATAAAACAGACTACTGGGGCTTTAAAAAAATATATGAGTTTATTTGCTTGCCAGGCTAGGGAACAACACACCAGTGAAGATATTCATAGTTGTTGGTGGGGAGGGAAGAAGGAGCAAGGAGGGAAGGGATGTTGAGTTTTGAAGTGATAGAAATTAAAAATCACCACTCTGTATAGGACAGAATAAGTGCATTTATGTCTATACAGTTGGTTAACATAAGTCTCCGTTGGTCAGGAAAGTCTTCAGTTGGGTCCAGTAAGACTGGCATGGGGGCAGGGAGGGTCATTCAGAGGTCATGTATTTTTTTTTTTTTTAAAGATTTTGTTTATTTACAGAGACAGTGAAGAGGGAACCCAAGTAGTGGGAGAGGGAGCAGCACACCTCCTGCTGAGCAGGGAGCCTGATGTGGGGCTCAATCCCAAGACCCTGGGATCATGGCCTCAGTCTAAGGCAGACCCTTAAAGACAGAGCTACCCAGGCGCCCCAGAGGTCATGGATCTTAATGGCTCTAGTGGAAGCAACAAACAAGTCAATGGATGAATATATAAGCAAGTTTGTAAGCAAAGTAAGTCAATCCATACAAAAGGATATTATTCAGCCTTAAAAAGTAAGGAAACTGACATACGCTGCAACATGAGTGAGTCTTAAGGACATAAGCTAAGTGAAATAAGTCAAAAAAAGGCAAATACTCTATGATTTCATTTATATAAGGTACCTAGAGTGGTCAAGTTAGTAAAGACAGAAAGTAGATTGGGGGATGCCAGGGGTTTTAACAGCATTTGTTGCAGCAAACAGCATTCAGTTAGAGATCTGGTGGAGAGTTTCCCTTTTGCAGAATAGAAAGCATTTTATGTAAAGAATTTTCAAAACTGAAAACCGCTTTTTAAAAATAGCTCTAAAATCACAGTCCTGTATGTCAGTACTTGTTGTTTATGGAAAGGCTTGAGTAGGCTTTCAGAGTAGAGAAAACATTTCCTCTGGTGCAAAGATGAGCATCTGCAGGACCCCGCCGTGGACTCTCTCCAGGGAGAGAGAGCACTTTCCCATGGAGTGCACCAGTTAATAAGGAAGTAGTTTAAGACATCATTTTAAGAATTGGGCATATTGGGGCGCCTGGGTGGCTCAGTGGGTTAAAGCCTCTGCCTTCGATTCAGGTCATGGTCCCAGGGTCCTGGGATCGAACCCCGCATCGGGCTCTCTGCTCAGCAGGGAGCCTGCTTCCTCCTCTCTCTCTGCCTGCTTCTCTGCCTACTTGTGATCTCTGTCAAATAAATAAATAAAATCTTTCAAAAAAAAAAAGAATTGGGCATATTGAAGTTTTTTAAATAAAATTCTTTAAAGCTTCTTTTTTTTTTTTTTAAGATTTTTATTTATGTGACACAGAGAGAGAGGCTTAACCCACTGAGCCACCCAGGCACCCTAAATAAAAAATTTAAATAAGCATTTTTTTAGGTGTATCTATGCAACATCTACAAATGTTAATCATATCTTATGCAATATAGGAGCCACTAGCTACACGTGACTGACTACTGAGCACTTGAAATGTGACCAGTCCAAATTGAGATATGCTGTAAGTGTAAAATAAATAGCAGATTTTGAAGACTTAGTATGGAAGCAAAAGAATGTAAAATAGCTCATTAAAATTTTATGTTGAGTATGTATTGAAAGTTTAACATTTTAGATATATTTGATTGAATAAGATATAATTTTAGCCCTCTTTTTGCCTTTTTTGGTAACCTGTCTACTAATTTTTAATAAATTATATTTATAGCCTGCATTATAGGTCAATTGGGCAATTCTATACTAGACCACAATGAAAACCTACTAAATTATTTAATATAGGGACTTCAAAAGAAACATTCTCTGATTAAAATCTAAAATAATTAGAAAAAAATAAGAGATAGCTATGGGAGGGAATAAACAACTTTGAATATAACCATGGACTTAGAGAGGAAATCCAAACCAGAAAATTAAATGACCAAAAACAGAACGAAGGAAAGAAAAAGAAAATACAAACAATTTATGCCAAAACCTAGGAGACATAAAAAATGTTCTATGAACTTCAATGCTTCATTGATTTTTTGTTTTTTGTTTTTTTTTTAAATATTTATTTATTTGAAAGACAGAGATCACAAGTAGGCAGAGAGGCGGGCAGAGAAAGAGGGGGGAAGCAGGCTCCCCGCTAAGCAGAGAGCCCGATGCGGGGCTCGATCCCAGAACCCTGAGATCATGACCTGAGCCGAAGGCAGCGGCTTAACCCACTGAGCCACCCAGGCACCCCTCAATGCTTCATTGTTAAGAAAACTCTAACAGAAAGGAACTTAATGTTTAGCTAAGGAAAATTAGAAAAATAGCTATAAAATAAACCAAAGGACACAAGAATGACAATCATTACTAAAAAGCAAGCTGGGATTAATGAAATAGAAAACAAAACTAGTAAAAAGAATAAGCAATTCCCAAAATTATTTCTTTGAGAAAACCAATAAAACAATTTCACCCATCATAATTTTTTTATTATTATTAAGTAGACTCCAGGCCCAGCTGGAGCCCAGTGTGAGGCTTGTTTGAACCCATGACCCTGAGATCAAGACCTTAGCTGAGATCAAGAGTCAGATGCTTAACGACTGAGCCTCCCAGATGCCCCTCATCCATCATAAATCTTAAGAAAAGGGACAAAAATATGAAAGACTTCGACTCTGATCTTTCATACTTGGAGAAAATTTCCATGACTACTTAAAGAAGTAACATTTAAGGATAAACCAAACCAAATAAGTAAGAGTGACAAGATCTCAAAGTAAAAAAGAATTTAGTGGAACAAAAGTGATAATGGTGTGCCTATCACATATAATACTTGAGAATTTCGGTATAAATGATCCCTTATGTACCCAGAAAATCAGCACAAACATATCTAAAGGTCTTCAGATGACATACCTTGTTCTGCCAGGTACTTTATAAATAACGGTAAGAGAAAATATTTGTTGTGTACTCATTGTGACAATAATGAGGCCAGAATATTTAGGTAATACCTGCCCACCTGCACATTCAGCCAGAAAAATGGGAGTGAGAATTTGAACCAGTGCAGTTAACTCCAGAGAATATTTTCACAAAGGAAAACTAAAAGATGCAGCCACTCCGGCAAACAGTATGGAGTTTCCTCAAAATTTAAAAATAGAACAACCTTACTACCTGACAATCCAGCAATCACACTACTAGATAATTACCTAAAGAATACAAAAGTACTAAGTTGAAGGGATACATGCACCCTGATATTTACAGCAGCAGCATCTACAATAGCCAAATTATGGAAAAAGCCCAAATGTCCATCAGTAGAATGGATGATTAAAAAAATAAAATAAAATAGGTGAGTGGATAAAGACATGGTACAGGGGCACCTGGGTGGCTCAGTAGGTCAAATGTCCAACTCTTGATTTCTCCTAACATCCCCTTCCCTTTTAGATCCTATTCTGTTCATCACTTCACCCCCCTTTCACTGGGTTCATAGGCTCATAGTCTGACCTCCCTCCCACTGTCTCCTTTGAGGACTTCAACATCCCAAGTAGGAGACCTTTCCAACCTGCAATCCAACTCTGATCGTCCCCATGTCATACCCCAGTCATAACTCCTGGTCAGAAACCTTCCCAGCACAGCTCCATCTCTGAAAAGTTGAACTCATTTACTTCTTTCTTGGATCACCCAGACCCCTTTTTGTCTCTTGCACATTGTCTCACTTCCACTTAATTTATTCAAGTTTCCTGACACTGCTGCTTCCTTTTTGTGTTTAGGTCTCTTGTGATCAGATCACACTCTAGCCCCTTCCAAGACAGGGCCACTAAAAATATCATGTCAACAAACACAATTTGCTGGTTCCTTTGTCCCTCCACTGAACAAGCAAACACCCACAAGCAAAGACTCCTGATGGATCAGCTCACAACTCAGCATCTCTGTTCCTACACAGTTGGAGAAAATTGCACAGCCCCATGAAGATGGTGCCTTTGCAAAAGGATGGTCCTAGCTGACCCACACCCGTGCTTGTCAATCCTCTCACAGACCCATGCCCCTGCCTCTCATTTCTTTTGGTGACCACTGCAAACCTTTACTACACCAGTGGAGTCGCTTCAACATTTATCTCACTGAACTTTTAGGAGAATGAGAGGTAGAAGTCTTAGAAAAACTGGTAGATAAGTAAGCACCTGGAAATAAAAAAGAAAAAACAAACGACAACAACAAAAGTGTTCCACCTGGAATGTTGATTGGACATAAGCACCAATACAGACCTGAGACAATGGCTTCCTGTGGCCACAATTTATGCCCCCAATGAAGACCATGTTGGGCATGACTGGCCTAGGGTAGTCCAGGACGAAGTCTCCTCTGAAGAGCCACACAGATGCAGAGCTGAAAATGTCCACCACCGACACCTCTCTCTGAAGAAGCTCAGAAGCAAGGCTTGCATAAGGGGTGAAAGAAATGTGGCAAATGTACTTCAGGGCCAGAGGATAGAGCATATTCTTGACCCTTTGCAAGAACGTCATGTGGTCTGAATTCATTGTTAACAACCTGGGAATATAAGAGGAAGGGTTTGGGCACTGTGTACCCTCAAAATCTAAGTCACATGGAATGGCACGCAAAAAAAAAACAGCTGGAAGTGACAGGTACTTAGCCAGTACGGCCCCACAGGGGTAAACGGGATCAGTTAAAACCACATCAAATGAACTGGCATTCAGGTGCCTGACCAGGTCCTTGTTACGCAGCAGGGCCTCACAAGACCTTTGAAAAACCAAAGCAGCACTTTTCAAACTTTTCATAGTTTCCAAAAACATTGTTAGAAAAGGCATTCTTTTAAAAATCAGGTAACTCTGGCCCAGCAGGAGGTAATTAAACTCATCCTTGGTGTACGGAACTGCATAGCTCGTCATGTTGAAAAAGTCCTCCTCTTTGATGTGCAGGTTCAACTCTGGCGAAACCACCACCATTTGGTGGCCTCTGGCATGGAGCTCCTGCACGGCTTCCTTCATGCTGAGCCAGTGGCTGCCATCCATGGGCACCACCAGTACCTTCCCGCCTTCAGCCCAGGGTCCGACACACACGAAGAGCAACAGCCCCGTGAGCGCAGGCAGGGGAACCAGGAATCTGGCAGCCATGTCCATAGAAGCCCAAAGCAGCTGACTTTTCAGATCAGGCTCTGCCTCCTACCTTTATTTCCTTTGTCTTTATCTTATCATTGAGCCACTTAAAATAGCGGGTAACTGGCAGGCAGCATGTCCTCCTTGTGTTAATCATTACAAACTACATCTATCCCTCGCTTTCACCATCGCCCCCCTCCCTTCTCCTTCCACGCAGGGAAAGATCAATCTCCCTTATCACGGAAAAACTCATCTACTTGACGACTCTCTCCAGGGAACACTCTAATTCATTCTGTTGCTTTTTATTCAGTTCCCAAAACAGGGCTGTGGATGCCCGTTTCATTTGATCTCCTATTTCTCTGTTAACTGTGTCCTAAAGCGCTGTGACTGGGCTCTGAAGAGTCACCGATGCCCGGGTCTCGAAGCATAACCTCTCTGTTGGATGTGACCTCAGCTGAAATCTCTCAAAGCTCTCTCCTCCCATTGGTGGGGACCATGGTGCACAAATGAATATATAACATTGCTAAGAGAGCTTTCTCTGAACAGGGAAGGGGGTACTAGCTCTTTGGTTTTGTTCCTTTTCCACACCAGGACATCTCTTGCAATGGTCAGGGAAGAAGAATCTTGAAGCAGCTGTCAAATATGGAAATATCTCAAAGAATCCTGCACTGGAGATGCGAGGACAGCCTAAGGGTTTGTTGAGCATTCTATATTTACTCCGCAGAATGTGAGTTGCTGTTACCTAAAGCGTAAATGGGCAAGACAACAACCCTTATCAGTGACATGGTGGGACCAGACAGCCACCCCCCCACAGGGCCTGCTTGCTTCTGAACAGGAGGTAGCGGTCACCCACTCTCAGATCAGCCTCTAACTCCACTCCTCTTCTCCAGTCTTCTCTGTTTAGGGACTGGGGTCTTTCACCGATAACTTCCTTGCCACACCCTCCTTCCATGAAACCCCTCATTTCATACAATGCCTCAGAGCTCCCCTATACTTCCTAGATGGGATGATGCATGATTCATGAATCCTTAATAAAGACAATTAGATCTGCAAATTTACTCAGATTTTTGTTCTTTAACGACTCTAAGATATAAATCTAGATAAAATAAATAAGGAGACATACAACATGATGGATGGGAAGATTGAACATGGTAATGCTCCAGATTTTGTCCCCAGTTAAGCTATAGATTTAATGCAAACCCAAACTAAATCTCACTGGGATTTTTAACATGACCAAATAATATTTTAAAATTCACCTGGAAGCATTACTGGTTTAGGGTGATAGAGGAGTAGCTCTTATCAGACCAATGGTCCCACAGATAATGATTATAAACTCTTGCAAAATGGTCTGTTTGTTGTTTTTTTTTAATGCTGTCCGAAGGCACTGGGAAGCAACAAAAGCAAGCAGAAACTTAAGGGGAAGATGAAGACAGGATGGCACAGGAGCCCGAGAGTGGCCAAGTGCCAGGGTAAACATTCCTTACTCTTATTAACACCTACCTCTCATCCTTCTGCCCTCAACCACTGTGCCCTGTTAACAGGGAGATTATCTTAATGCCATTTGTACCCACACAGCCAGAAAATGGCCAGCCCCTCAGTCAACCCACTACCCATCATGGGGTTTCTGCCTCCTTCCAGAGCTCAGACCAAAGCTCTCCCTTTCTGTTGTCTCTGTCACAGTGCCCAACCCTTGTCTGCCAGCCCTGAAGCCAACAGAGCAGTGGGCACCACACACTCTTCTCCAACCTCAGCCCTTCCAACCTTCTGACTCAAGCTTCAGCCTCTTCAGCCTCTAGCTGAGCTTCGGTGGCCCACCAACCTGCCCACGGTAGCAGCCCACCGAGCGGATAGCCATCCATTTCCCCTCCTCCAGTGTGCACTCTGGGCACTGCCTCCAACATGTACATTGAACCAGCCAGTGTTTTCATGTGTCCCCATACTCAACATGGCGGTTCATAGCATCTGACATACGTGCCACTCTCCCCGCAAAAAGGTCAACAGCCTACTTGGGATTTCCCCCATGATACTCTTTCTCAAGGCCCATTTCTTCAGTTTCCTGGCTGTTTCTCCCAACTGTTGGCTCACGAGCTGACCACCCTACATGGAGGGCAAGGAGAGACTGAAGAAAGAGGCAGGCCACTCCAGAGGGTGGGTGGCAGGGATAATAAGCAAGAGAACTTACTCACAAGGCTTGTCTTGGGTGGCTACAAGACCAGTAGATCTCTGCCCCTGCCTGCCAAACCTTAAAAGTTTACATAGAGGCCTTAACTGGGTTCAGTCATGTGTATGATTCAGATAGTATACCATCAATAACACTGAGTCTCTCAAGGCTACATCCTTGGAAACAGCTCCCACTGGAGAATGGTGGGCAGAACACACATCCCAAGGACAGTGAAGGAGCTGAGAAGCCTCCAATTGCCTGAGCCCAGCCCCCAGGTAAACCAGCATGAGCATCCTCCCAATGACTCCCTCCAACACTCAACAACACTAACAAAAACAAAATTTCTAATTACACAAAGGATTTAAATAGATTATCATCCAAACAGGATATAAGAACACTCAACAAGCATAGGAAAATATGCTCAACATCAATAGTCATTAGGGAAATGCCAATAAAAATGAGATTTTACCTCTTGCCTACTAGGTTATCTATAATTAAAAAAATTTTAATGCAAAATAGTAAGTGTTGGCAAAGATGTAGAAAAACTGGAATATCCACACATTACTGGTACAAATATAAAAGGGTGTGGCCACTGTGGAAAATAGTTTGTCAGTTCCTCCATAAATTATACATAGGATTACCATCTGACCCAGCAATCCTACTCCTGGGTTTTTACTCAAAAGAACTGAAAAAAACTGTTAAAAACTTGTCCATGAATGCTCATAGCAGCACTACTGACAGTGGTAAAGAGTAGAAACCCATCAGCTGATGACATAAAGTCCAGCAGCAGAGGCACCTGGCAAGCATGTGACTCTTGATTTCAGGATGGTGAGTTCAAAGTTCCACGTATGGTGCAGAGATTACCTAAATAAATAAAACTTTTTTTAAAATGCCCATCAATTGATAAAAGTACAAAGAGTGGTCCATCCACACAGTGGAATATTATTCAGCCATAAAAAGAAATGAAGTGCCAGGGCACCGTGGTGACTCAGTCCATTAAGTGTCCAACTCTTGTTTTGGGTTCAAGTCATGGTCTCAGAGTCCTAGAATGGAGCCCCACATCAGGCTCCACACTCATCAGGGAGTATGCTCAAGGATTCTCTCACTCCCTCTCTCTCTCTGTCTCTCTCTGACCCTCCTACCAAATAAATATATAATCTTAAAAAAAAAAAAAGGAATGGAGTACCAACACATGCTACAAATGGATAAGCCTTGAAACATGAAGCTAAGTAAAGAAGCCAGATATAAAAGGCCACCTATTGTACGATTTCATTTCTATAAAACATCCAGAATAGGCAAATCTACAGACAGAAAGTGGATTGGTGATCACTAGGGTTTGGGGAGGGCAGAATGCAGAGTGAGTACTTAAAAGATAGATAGGTATGTGTCCTTTTGGGGTGACAAGAATATTCTGGAACTAGGTAGTGGTGATAGCGTACATCCCAGGTGTACTGCACACTTTTATGTGTATCTTGCCACAAAAAAGCAAATGGAGCAGGCACTTTGAAAATCAATCTGGCAGTTCCTCAAAGATAAAACATAGAGTCATCGCACAACCCAGCAATTCTACTCCTCGATACGTACCCAAGAGAATTGAAAACTTAGTCCACACCAAACTTGAATATGAATGTTCATGTATTCATAATGGCCAAGAAGTAGAAACAACCCAAAAGTCCATCAGCTGATGGGTAGATATATGGAGTGTGGTATATCCATAGAAGGAAATATTATTCAGCAATAAAAAGTAATGCTACAACATGAATGAACCCAGAAAACATCACGTTAAAAAAGCCAATCACATATTCTGTTATCCCCTTTATATGAGATGATCAGAATAGGCAAATCCATAGAGACAGAAGAGTAGATCAGTGGTTACCAGGAGCTGAAGAGTAACGGCTAATAGGGTGGGAATTTATTTTAGGGGTGATTGCAAAATTCCAAAACCAATTGTGGTGATGGTTGGTAGAAATACACTAGAAACCACCAAACTACAAACTTTCTGTGAATGAATTGTATGATCCATAACTTGTATCTCACGAAAGTTATTTGTTTGTTTAAACCCATTTGATCTCATCCTCTTAGAATTATGTCAATTATTAATCAACCAAGGTTCAAGTTTTTCAGATATTCATGTTGAATATATATATTTTTTAAATGCTGACTCCTACTAGCATTTAGCTACTCTGGATAATTACTTATTAACAGAAACAATACTTCAAAATGTCCTGCGTGCCCAATCAGTCATAAAAATAAACACATTTCAAAACCCTTTTTGAAAGAAAAGCAAACCACAAAAGGCATTGCAGACATTGGCCCAAGTCGTGTACTTTAAAAAGTACCTATTAAGAATGACTTGGCATTTTGGGGTTTTGTGCCCCTGACTTGCCTCGAATTCAATCCTCAGCTTAACCAACAAATGTAGAGGCTGCAACCTGCATGACTATTACTTGCAGAGACCCCTGAAGGGAGACCAGATGGCTCAGGGAGTGAACAAAGGGTCTTTGTGGCCCCTCACCATCCAGCTGGGGCCCTGCTGGTAGAAGTCACTGAAAGTCACATGGCATTGATTTAGATCAGCATTTCTCAGCTTCAGCACTATTGGGGTACAGATAATTCTTTGTTGGGAGTGGGTGGGTGGGTATATCTTGTGCTTTATAAAGGATTTTTTTAAAAAGATTTTTATTTATTTACTTGATAGACAGAGAGAGATCACAAGTAGGCAGAGAGGCAGGCAGAGAGAGAGGGGGAAGCAGGCTCCCCGCTGAGCAGAGAGCCTGATATGGGGCTTGATCCCAGGACCCTGAGATCATGACCTGAGCTGAAGGCAGAGGCTTAAACCATTGAGCCACCCAGGCGCCCCTTTATAAAGGATTTTTAACAGCATCCCTGGCCTCTAAAATTAGACTGTATCATCCCCTAACTGCAATACCTAACATGTCTCCAGATGTTGCCTCCAAGGGTTGCAAAATTACCCCTGTTTGAGAACCACTATCTAGATGACTCCAGAATGCAAGACAAGCTGGGATAGAAGAGCTAGTCCTGAGGAGCTGGGATCTGATTTTCTGAGAAAATGCTCCCCAAAGAACAATGCAAGAAAGCCATGTTGTTTGGATCACCTCATAGAGAGAATGTTCCAGCTTGCTGAGTGAAGGTCCAGAGAAGAGAGGGACGGGGCCTTGGCTTCCCCTGATAGTCTTCCAAGCCCCTTCACACACTGCCCACCTGACCCTCAAACAGCCCTGTGAGGAGTGAGGCACATGCTGTCAGCCCCATTCTGAGATGAGAAGACCCAAGCCCATGGCCAGGAGGCCAGGAGGAAATGCCTCAGATCTGCTGAGTCATCCTTCCGCCTCCTTTCTTCCCTTCATGGAGCTGCTACCCT
Source organism: Neogale vison (assembly GCF_020171115.1). NCBI lineage: Eukaryota > Metazoa > Chordata > Mammalia > Carnivora > Mustelidae > Neogale > Neogale vison. Next base: position 41,463,780 of record NC_058093.1, on the reverse strand, counting down.
CCAGGTGTTGTATAGTTGGAGAAAGAGTACCGGGCAAACATGGGGTCTCCAGGTGGGTTCTTACCCTGCTTCTGCCCCTTGCTGCAGCTGGTGGCCTAAAGAAACTCATTTGGCTTGCCTGGAAACAGGTTTGTTCCTGTATGGGAAAACTGGACTTTTTCCTGTCTGAGGGGCCTCCATCCTGTCACTCCAGCCTAAAGCAGCCTGTCCTGCGTGTATTGCATTTACAGTCTTCAAAGTTCTCCCATGAACTCTATCTTCCCTGCCCCCAGCCCTGACCTCTAGAGTGTTCCCATTTCACAGATGGAGGAAAGAACACTAGAGATAAACCACCCACCCTGACCACACAGCTAGACTTGAATCCAGGTCTTATAGTTCTTACTCTTCTAATGTAATGGGGACAAAGGAGGGATCCCTGGAGCCAGCAGGGGAGGGAAAGCTGGTCCTTTCCCACCCCGGCTCAAGCTAGGGCTGGGGTCTGGTGCATTCCCTCCCACAGCAGGCTAGGCAGAGAGGATGTGCACGTCCGGAGCCTGAGCTCCCCAGGTCCGTATGGCCCCTAAAAGGGAGAGTAAAAACCTATCCCTGAACCTCTGAGCAGTTCTCTGCTTTGCAACTGGAAGAGACTAGAATTTATCTCTGAATTCCTTTATTCTAAGAAAAATGCTTCAAGAACCCTTCTAATTCTGAAATGTAACGTCAAACTCTCTTCTAAACTGGCTCAGTTGGTAGATTATCTGACTCTTGATATCAGGGTTGTGAGTTCAAGCTCCTCGATGGGTGTGGAGATCGCTCAAATAAATAAAACTTTTAAAAATGGAAATATTGGAAACCTAAGGAAAAGAGATTAGCCATGGGACAGATGGAGACAGTGTGCCAGCATCTGGCCTGGACTGAAGCCCCTTTGGGCAGAGGGAAAATCCCCTGTGAGCAGAGGGAAAGGGAGAGGGACCAGGTGACAGGGCGCACGGGGTTGGGGAGGAGACCCTCAATGGGGACAGGGAAAAGCGGCTTCAGGACTCTGGGATCTCCCCGTGGGAACCACTGGCCAGGTGCCTGAGCAGCTTCTCTGGGAGCATCTTGAGCGAAACCAACAAGGAAGCCTTCTGAGGTGGTTGAGTCCCGCCCAGGGTCAAGGAGGCAGGAAGAGCTATAGTCAGTCACGCTACGGTGGGTGTTGCAGAGTGATCTCATCCTTTGTTAGACACGCAAGCCTACCAGCACCCAGTTATCGGGCCAGAGTGTGAATCAGAGCATTACTGCAAGGTGTGTTCACCAAGCTCTGGTTTTCAAAAGGCTCTGCACATTAGCCAAAGCATAATAAGAAACTTAATTATATTTGTTTTGTAGGTAGGCCAACAAGTTACCTATAAAATATGCTTGCTGATTTGATGAGCAAAATTGAATTTCCTTGTTTATTAATTTGAGTTTCTTGGATTATTTCTGAAGCCACATATGTTTCCAAACTTTCAGTGGCCCCTTGTATGGTGGCTATGTGTTGACTGATCAAGTTATTTGCCTACTGAGGAGTATTTGTGCGGTTTTTTGTTGTTGCTGTTGTTGGTTTGTTTCCAGCTATGAATCGGGTCTTTAGTTTTCCTAATTTATGATGTATCTTCTTTTTTAAGTAATATTTTTAGGTGAAGTCACATAACACAATTAACAATTTTAAAGGGAACAGTTCAGAGGCATTGAGTACCTTCATCACGTTTGCAACGACCACCTCTGTAGGATTCCAGAACATTGTCATCACTACCAAGGACACATTTTTCTCCTGAGTGTTGAAATGGTTTGATCATCTAACAAAAAAAACCTCTGATTTTGGTCACTTGAATTCTTAATATAAAAATACAAGCTGATGATTACATATGGTCTAATGCAGAAGATTCTCTATGGTGGACATTTGGGTTACAGCTGAGATGCCAATATAAGTTCATGGTGCTCCAAAAAAGCCACATTCACCATAGTCTGTTTTGCAATATGACTAAATCAAATTCTTTTTGCAAAAATAAGAGGGTGGGGATAAAAGGTACCAAAAACCTGATTTTTTTCCTTCTTAATGCCAAATGTTTCTTATGACATTTTTGCTTATTAATTACTTGGTTAAATTTTCCAGGCATGTGGGATTTGTATTCCATGCCCCATGCTTCCTGGAACCAGTCCGATTATGCTCATGGGCCCTGATCCTGCCCATTCTCAGAGGTATGGCCAACTGTCCGATGTGCCAACCAAGAAATTGTCATATGTGAGAGAAGAGGGATGAGAGTCTCTGGGACCTATCTGAGGCCTTCTTTCGGATGAAAAATGCTTTGAGAAAGAGAATTCTGCTGGGAAACAAGTGACCTGAAGCCTTTCAAAGGTATAAATATTAAAACAAAAACAAAGAACTCGTAAGTTTTTAACTGTCCAAAGTAGCTCTGGGCTCTCTCCCCATATGTCAGGAAGGCTTCTAAGAACATTTGCCTCAGCTCAGAGGTCAATGTACTTTTTCTGCCAAGGGTCAGGTAGTAAATACGTAGGCTTAGCGGGCCACATACATCTCTGCCATGTATTCTTTGTGGTTGCTGTTTTTAACATCCTCTTAAAAACATAAAAACTGAGCACCTGGGTGTCTCGGTTAAGTGTCTGCCTTTGGCTCAGGTCATGTTCCCAGATTCCTGATATCAAGCCCCACGTTGGGTTCCCCGCTCACCAGGGAGCCTGTTTCTCCATCTCCCTCTGCCACTTCCCACTCCCCCACCCCCGACACCTGTTCTCTCCCTCTCTCTCTCCCTCTCTCAAATAAAATAAAAAAATTTAAAAATAAGATCAACATATAAAAACCATTCTTAGCTCTGGGCCATATAAAAAAATGGGCCTCTGGGCAGATTTGGTCGGCTGGCTGCTATTTGATGATCTCTGCTTTGGGGTCCCAGAAAAAAAAGCATGGATTTCCACATAGATGGTCCTCTCAGCAATGCATCCGCTTGGTCAAGCCTTCCCCTGTTTCCTCAACAGGTGGATGTAGGATTTAGACTTAAAATTTCCAAGGCTTCTTCTATGTTCTGTGACTGCCCCCCAGATGACCTAGCTAAGGATCCCTCTTCTTGTTTACCTCATCTAAAGCCTCAGCATCTTTTAGAACCTCAGCATCAGACTCCATCCATACCCCTCTACTCCAAGCCTGGCAGCCCCTTCCTCAGGAAGCCTTCCCAGCTGACAGATGCTTAAGAGCCAAATGAGTGAGGGAAGATTGAGCGTGTGAGAACAGCATCTGCCCATAAAGACACAGAGCAATCAAAAAGAAAGAAAACCACCCACCTGAGACAGGACCCCCGTCTTCTTGCAATTGGTCCCTCCAATGAAAACCATGGTAGGCATGACCGGTCTGGGATATTCAAACACAAAGTCATATCTTAAGAGCCAGATGGAGCCCTTCTGATACAAGGTGGGTAGGTGCACATCCCTCTTGAGGATATTGGAGGCGAGGTCTTCGTACTTCGAGTACAGACAGTGGAACAGATAGGTCTCCAAGTAATTAACGAGGTAATTGGCCACCCGTTGGGGAAACGTCATCTGGTCTGAGAACTGAGTGTAGCATCTGGGAATGTGGGACACAGGGTTTGGGCTTCTGCTCATGGTATGCTCCAGGGAGCATGGGAAGCCTCTGAAAAGGTACACAGAGGGCAGGCCCAGGTACTCAGCCAGGATCACCCCACAGGGTAGGGCTGGGTCTGTGAAAAGGGCATCGAACTTGCTCTCCCTGAGGACACTCAGGGTGGCCGAGTCCTCCAGGAGGCTCTGGCAGGTGGTGAAATACATGTCAATAACGATCATGCTATTCCTGTATTCCGTCTGAGCAGCGTTCAGGAGCCATCTCTCAGCAAAGTGATTGTTTCCAAAAGAGCGGTACCGATTCTCCAGCTCCTCCTGGTCGAACGGCACTGGATAGGTTTTTCTTGTGTAGTGCTTGGACTCCTTCAGAAGCAAATTGACTTCTGGCACCAGCACCACAATGTCATGCCCCTTCTCACTGAGGAGCTCAACTATGTCCTTCATACTGAGCCAATGGCTTCCATCCTGAGGGACCACCAGCAGCCTGTCACCTACAACCTCCCCCCAGAGCACTAAGAAGAAAACTTTCCGAAACAACTGGAGGAGGCAGTTCATCTGGGGGAGAGGACAGGTAGCGACAAGAATAAACAGTTCACGTTCTCTAAACCTCAGGGCTCCCTGGCTCTTTTCCCCTGAAAGAACCAGTGCTCTTTACAACCCCTACCTACCTCTCCTTGCTCTGAATTTTGCCCTGTTTTAAAAGAACATAAATTAATATTTAACCATTTTTATGCACACAGCGAACTTGACCCAATGAGGTTTCTTATCGGCTTTCACCTGAGCTTCTGGGTTTATTTTTCTCTTTCTCTCCATTCTGCCTCTCCTTCCCGAGCTTAGTCATGCTTGGAGGACAGCTTGGGAGGCTCCTGGAGGCTGGTGGCAATCCTCTGTCCTGAGCTTTCTGGATTCCCCCGCGTGGTGATGATGTTCATAGACAAACACTCTAAGAGCTCTTAGAGCTTCTCCTTTTCCTCAATGTTGTTCAGAAAGGAAGGGTTAACAGAAGCCAAATTCAAGATTTGAAACAACACAGCAGAGCTGCCCATTCCACCTCCTGGTGACCTTGTGGCCACAGCCATCGCTGGATTTAAAAGTGGGCTGCTGGAAGCTGAATGGACATAGAGAAGTCTGATCTAGGCCCCTCCCCACCCCTTGGGTTCTTTGGGGTAAACCACTATTATTGCGAGTTTCCTGTTCTATCAGAAGACAGAATCTAATCCTTAAGATACATGCTCTAAAACCAGAATTCCCACTTTGACTGTGGTTAAAAGCAAAAGTTCTGGAGTCAAACTACCTCTTCCAAGCTGTGCAGCCCCACTGTTCTGTGCCTGAATTCCCCATCTCTCGAAAGGGAGTGGCATCTCTACCACCTCCTGGGGTGGGGGGGAAGAGCCGTGAAAATTAGTAAGTCGATCCATAATCTGTGGGTGCCCAGGACAGGTCCCACGGAGGGGCTCCCTCTGGTTGTCATCAGGCAGCTGGGTTCTATGTGATATGAACTAAGGAGCACCCCAGTGGTCAGAAAGTAACACCTAAAACGTCTCAGCAAGGGAAAGATCCAGTTTTGCCTTCTGTCAACCCCAGAGTATAGAAGGAATTAAAGGAGACAGAAGAGGAGGTGGGAAGATTAAAAGGGAAGAAAATGTAGAAGTATAAAACAATGGGAAGGCATCAGGTAACAAGACATTTGACAGGAACAACTGACGAGCCAGCGGTCAAAACAAAAAAAAAAGTGCTAGCATCGGGACCCCTGATGCCTGCACAACACTTTGCAAGACAGTTTCCCAGGGTCTTAGCATCCAAGGGTCTCTGCAATAAAGTATCACACAGTGGCTTGCCCAAACAACAGAAATGTATTCCCATAGTTCTGGAGTCCAGAAGTCTGAGATTAAAGCATCCGTGGGCTTGAGTCCTTCTGGAGGCTTCGAGACAGAACCCGTTCCTCTCTCCTAGCTCCTGGTGAGCTAGGTGGATTGCTGGAAATCTTTGGCAGTACTAGGCAGATGCAGACATCACTTCATCTCTACCTTCCTGTTCACCCTTCTCCCTGTGTACGTCTGTGTCCAAATCTCCCCTTTTCATTAGGACACCAGTCATCCTGGATTAGCGCCCACCGCCAATGATCTCTTCTTAACTAACATATTTCCAAAAAGAGTCCCATTCTGAGGGACTAGGTATTAGGACTTCAGCGTATCTTTCCAGGGACACAAGCTAACCAATAGCGCTCATCTATCATCTCACACAATTCAAACCCCAAAGTCCTAGTCTGAGAAAACTGAGGCTTGCCACTTTAAGAAGGGGCACTTTTGGGGGACGTCTGCACCTCAGAAGGGAATACAGAACTGCCCCCCTCTAGATCCCCCATTCTCAAACCTTTCTATCTCAGGATACCTTTACACTCTTAGTAACAATGGGAGATCCCGCCCCAAAATTTGTTTATGTGGGTCATGTTTTTCCAGATGAACCATTTTAGAAACTAAAACTGGTGTGTATAAAATAGACTTCCTCACTCATTTATGATACCAAGAATAAGCCCAAGAGAAGTTAGCATGACTGACATCTTTAATGAAAAAAATACTCTATTTCCCCAAACAAGCAAAAAATTGAGCGCGACATTGTTTTACATGTTCTGCAAGCAAGTCCCTATGATATGAACGTCTGTCTGACTTGGTAGACAATGGTGGGACTCTGCCCCCCGCCTCTGCACTCATCCTAGGCAATACCACATGTCGCGGAGCCTATGGAAAACTCCACGGTGCCATGCTGAGAAGATGAAGTGGAAAAAGCAAGTAACGTCTTAACATTATTATGAAATCATTTGACCTCAGGGACTCCCGGGAAGGGTCTCAGGGATCCCTCAGTTTTTGTATTTTGAGAATCACTGTTCTAGATCAGAGGATGGCAATTTTTTTTTCTGGAAATGCCTAATAGTACATATTTGAATTTTTATAAGCCATTGGCCTAGATACTGATACAAGCCAAGATGTCACCTCTTCCCCACCCCCCATGTCCACATGGCTTGCTCCCTCCCTGCCTCCCTGCTTCAGTCAGTGTCATGTCCAGGAGACTTCTCTGGTGAGCTTATTATTAAATAACCCAGTCCATCACTGGGAAACCTTCAACCTCCTTATATTTCTCTGTTTCATTCATCACTACCCACCCTATTGCTCATTTATGTGTCTCCCCCCGACTAGAATGGGGAAACCCTGAGGGCAGGAACAATATTTGTTTTGTACTCTGCTTTATGCCCAATATCTAGAAGAATGCCGAGCATACAGTAAGCTCTCCATAAATGTTTGCTGATTAAAGAACGACACTTTGGTTTGTCCGTTTTATTCCTACATTTCCTTTTTCTTCATGGAGCCCATCATGGGGCTTGAACTCACCACCTGAGATCAAGACCTGAGCTGAAACTGAGAGTCGGACACTTAACCGACTGAGCCACCCAGGCACCCTCCCCAACCTACATTTTTTTTTTTAAGATTTTTATTTATTTGACAGAGATTACACGTAGGGAGAGAGGCAGGCAGATAGAGAAAGGGAAGCAGGCTCCCTGCTGAGCAGAGAGCCCGATGTGGGGCTCGATCCCAGGACTCTGGGATCATGACCTGAGCCCAGGCAGAGGCTTAACCCACTGAGCCACCCAGGCGCCCCCCAACCTACATTTTCATGTCACTTTCCAAGTTGTGAGAATTCATATATGAAATTTAAAGAACGATGTGCTCTTTTTTTGAGAAGAAACTGGTAAATGGCATTATAAGCATGTGATGGGTCACTTGCCTTTTAGGAAACTGAGACTTGAGAAGTCTGAATGTAGCCAGCAGGTGGTGAGGGCCCCGGAGCAGGAGCTGGACAGCATTGAGCCCACTCCCAGTACCCCTGTACCCCTACTCACCCCCCCATCTGCCTGGGGCATGACTCATCTCCTGATTGTTGGGTTTCTCAACTGAGACTCAGAGTGAGAGGGTCAGGATTATCCTGCCATATATATCTACCACATGACCAAGGGAGGTCCAAGAGGATGAGGGTTGAAACCAGGCTAAATGAAAGGTAGTTCCTGGCATGACTAGAACAGACTCGCCCACAGCTACTCAGGCACAACCGAACTCTCACACAAGGTCTTGTCATAATCCATGCCTGTGGGCTCATGAGGCATGCTGAGACCTAGGAAAGGAGAAGAAGCCTGAGGAATGGCACGGAATGGCATGGAATCACCATCCCAAGCACAGGGCTGGTCCCAGGAATGCAGCCAAGATTGCAAGATTGCAGCCAATTGCAAATTCATTGCAATCTCCTCCAGGCAGGGACGCCAGCAGGATTTTCCATTTACAATCATCAGAGCCTGGAGGGGGGCAACATCCTGGTTTGGGTCCATCTAGACAGCAGTAAGACCCCAAGATATTTACAGAGTGAGCACAGTGCAGGTCTATCCCTCCAGGGCAGGCAGGAGCTAAGCAGATCCTTTCTAAGAGCAGTACATCAGGAGGCAGAAAGGCTTAAGCGAGTGTGTGGAGGGAGGAGAAACAAGATAGGCTACAGATCTCAGCTGCTTCACACCAGACCCCCATTCTGCTGAGGACCTTGGCCTGGGCCCTTCCTAGTTGGACCTAGCTCTGATATTGTTGTTCAACAAGAAGGCTGGGGAAAGCACATGACTTGGCTGGGGGCCCCATTCTCATTCCTAGCAGGCCCAAACTTAAACACTGAAGATAGGAGATGAAGGAAAGGAACCAATCCCACTTTGCAAAACATCACCAAAGACATGTCTTGCAAATTAAGAAAGCTTTAGAAAACAGTTCTCTTCCTCCTCCTGAGATTTGACTGTTTCTAAAAATGGTGTGTGTGCACACACACAGGGCAACAGGAAGAAGGATCTAGCATGTATGCCAATCCCAGGGGTTGCGGAGACCCTAAAGGTGATCTACCCCAAAGGCCAGACCCACCCTGGGCAGTGCTGTAGAGCTTGATAGGTCTTCAGGCATCATGGAGTGTCTGGGAGAAGGCCAGTGTTTTCTTAGGGATTCTTGCAGATCCAAAAACTAAGCTTAGGACATGTATCAGTGGGGAGAAGGAGGTAGATCCTGAGAGTTTCCAAAAAGTCAGAGGAGGACACGTGTCATTTGGCATAGAGGGGAGTTGTAAAGGTGTGCATGGAAGTGATGACAACCTCAGAGAGGTTGACCCTCAAATCACCCACAACCTATGAGTAACGGAGCCTGGACCTACAAGATTTAAAAGCACCTGCAAAGTGCTTGAGACCTGAGAAAAATTGCTAACTGCAGAGCACAAAAATGCAAAATCAAATTAATATTTTATTAAATAACTACACAAGTATGCCTGTGTGTGAAGAGTCTGCTGTGGTTCAGAGCATCGAGTAACGTGGACAGTGTTTGAGATGTGGGATCCTGGGGCAGCTTAATCCATTGGCTAGGCCATGGGGTATGGGCTGCAAAAATTAGCATTCTGGGTCCAGGTCTTGGTGCGGGTCCGAAATGGTCAAGTCTGAATCACCCATGGCTGGGACGGAGCGTCCAGAGAAGTGTGGCTTGTCTGGCCAGACAGCTCCCAGTGGGCACTTGTCCTACTGTAAGATCTGTGTCTATCACTACCCAGGGAGGTTTGCACCGACATGGGTGATGGTTCCAGAAGCTGGGAGCAGTGGGGAGGGGCACAGGCCACTGATTAGCCCTGACCAAGGGACTACTTAGAGGTCACAGACAGTAGGATTTCCACTTGCCTATTTTTACTAGAGCAGTCCATCCCAAAAGATCATTGACTAACACTGCCCAATCTAATCCAGGCTTGGTCACTGAGTCTTGGATCCCTCAGGACTGCAGGGAGCCAAAGCAGGCACAGAACAATGTGACTCTCCACTCAGATATCCTGGTACGGGGTGCCGTCTGGTGTGACTGAATGGTGTGGATGACGTATGCCTGTGGAACAGTGGAACCCGGGTCGATCAAGCCCATACCAACTTCCAGTTTCCAGGAACAGCTTACACTCCACCACCAGAAAGCAAGGAGACTGGAAGAGGTCAGAATAACTGACCCAGTTACTACAAAAAGTCACAGCTGTTTTGAAAAGGCAAGGAAGTATTACAGATTAATAGTGTGTTAGAAGAAATGATGCAACATGGAAAGTGCGTTTGTGTCCTGCTCAAACAAACCAGCTGTTGAAAGATGTGGTTTCTCTTTTTAAGAAAATTTTGGTCAAATTCACATGATGTGAAATTCATCATAATCATTTCTAAGAGGGCAATTTGGTAGCATTTAGCAGAGTCACGGTGCCATGCCTCCATCACCACCATCTAGTTCCAAGACATTTTCTTCATCCCAAAAGGAAACCTCTTCCTCATTAAGCAGCCGTTCCCGACTCCCTCCTCCCCTGAGCCTTTGGCAACCCCTCACCCGCTTTTTTATCTCTATAGATCTACCTATTCTGGCTATTTCACAAAAATGGAATCACAGCACATTATGGCCTTTTGTGCCTGGGTTCCTTCACTCGGCATTACCTTTTCAGTGCTTACCCACATCATATAGCAGGTGTCAGGTCTTTATCATTGTTATGGCTGAATAATATTCCCCTGTATGAAGAGACCACATTATGTTCATCCATTCACCAGCTGAAAGACATTTGGGTTGTTCCTACCTTTTGGCTATTATGAACGTGCTGCTATGAACATGCCTATAGAAACTTTGGTTTCAAGATTTGTTTTCAATTCCTTAGATACATAACCAGGAGCAGAATTGCCGAATCATATGGCACTTCTATGTTTCACTTACGCAGGAACGGCTAGAATGCTTTCTATACTGGCTATACCAGCAATGGACAAGGGTTCCAGGTTCTCCACATTCTTACCAATGCTTATTTTCCTTTTGTTTTTTTAAGTTTAGTCATCATATCAGGTGTGAATTGGTATCTCATTGTGATACTGATTTGCATTTCTCTAGTACCTAATGGTGAGCATCTTTTCATGTACTTGTTGGCCATTTATATATCTACTTGGGAGAAATGTCTGTTCCAATTCTTTGTCCATTTTTAATGGAGTCATTTAAGTTCTTTATATATTTTGGATACCAGAATCTTATGAAATACATGACTTACAAATATTTTCTCCCATTCTTTGGGTTGTCTTTTTATGCTCTTAATAGTGTCCTTTTTTTTTTTTTTTTTTTGACAGACAGAGATCACAAGTAGGCAGAGAAGCAGGGAGAGAGAGAGGGGGAAAAGGCCCCCTGCTGAGCAGAGAGCCCCATGTGGGGCTCGATCCCAGAACCCTGAGATCATGACCTGAGCCGAAGGCCAGAGGCTTTAACCCACTGAGCCACCCAGGCGCCCCTTCATAATGTCCTTTAATGCATGAAAGTTTCTCATCTTAATGAAGTTCAGTTTATCAATTTCCTTGTTTGTTTCTTGTACTTTTGGTGTTATACTTAAGAAACCATTGTCAAATCTAAGGTCAGGGAAGATTTAGTACAATATTTTCCTCTCAAAGTTTGATAGTTTTCCAGCTGGACCCCATAATCATTCTGTTGGAACTCACGAAAAAATTGAAAAACACTAGACGTCATTTCTTTTCCCGTTAAAACTATTTTAGTGTTCTCCTGAATGAGGATCTGCTGCCCTTGTTAAAGTATTTAATTACATCCTTTAATATAATTCCCCTGGACAGACTAAGGGAGATTTTGTTATAGGAGACTCTCAGGAAAATCCCCTCCATGGCACTTGAGACACGGCACACAAGCAAACACGTGCATTCACCCAAAGACACACATTCATGAATGACCCACATTGCCTTCAGGCTATGTTTTCTTCCAGCAGATGAGATTCAGACTGTGACTCCTGTTCTCAAATTCATAAAATCATCTTATGTCATATAAACAGAACATTAATGTTTTACTTCTCCATTTGCAACTAGACAAGAGAATTTTTAATTTTGTGAAGGAGAGTAAATAACAAGAATCACCAAGAAGATTTAGAAAAATACTGAGTATGGGGTTTGCCTTACCACATATTAAAACTTACTACAAAGCTACTACAATCAAAAATGACACTGGTATGTGAGTAAATAAATAAATGCATGGAACAAAACTGAGAGTTCAAAAGTAGAGAATTCAAAAGTAGAGTTCAAAAGAGTAAATAAATATGTAAATTTAAATTTGATAAAGACACATTTCAATTCAACAAAGAATGAATTATTTTATTAAATGAGGTTGGTACAACGGGACTATCCATTTAGGAAAATAATAAAAGGTAGATCCTTACACCATGTAAAGTCTTCACTGTAAAAATGTAACTGTTAACACCAGAGGAATTAAAAATATTAGGACATAGTATGGAAAAAAAGTTTATGTATCTCAGGCTTGGAAAGACCTAAACAAGTTGAAATCCAGAGACCACTAGAAAAAAGTGAAGACGTGTGACCATCCAAAATGAAAACATTCTATGACTAAAGATGAAGAGTAGCCAAGGGAAAAAATATTAGCGTTTCATAAAAAATATTAATATTCCTAATACTCAAGAGGCTTAGAGTCATAAGCTATAAAAAGAAAAATGACCCTAGAAAAATAGTTAAAGAGTCTGAATACATACTTCCCAAAAGTTGAAATCAAGTGGCCAACATATCTATGAAAATTGAAGCAGCTATTAGAATTTTTATTTGTTTATTTTTGCCAAAAGAGTTTTAGAAGTTTGACAACATCTGAAGATGGAGAAGGTATGGAAACCCTGGAACATTCATACACTGTTGACCAAAGTGTGAGATTGTTCAATCTTTTGAAAGCAACCTGTCAAATGTATTAAAATGCAATGTGTGGGGGCACCTGGGTGGTTCAGATGGTTATAATCCCAGGGGTTTTAGAGTTGAGTCCTGCGTCTGGCTCCTTCCTAGGTGAGTAGCTTGTTTCTCCCTCTGCCTACTTCTCCCTCTGCTGGTGCGCTCTCTCTCTCTCTCTCTCACACACACACATGAATAAAAATCATAAAAGAATAAAATAAAATATGTGCATAGCAATGTGTGCCCTACTCCTAAGGACATCCAGCCTACAGAGATAAGAACAGGAAAATGGAAATGTGGGAAAGCAAAGAAATTACTTAAGAATGGTTAGTACAAAAAACAAAATGGTTAGAACAGTCTTGTTTATAACAAAAACAGTGGGAAAAGCTTAAATATCTATTAGTATTGTTTAGTTGAATGAACTACAGTACATCCAAAGTAAAGAGTTTTATATAACTGTTACAAAGAATGTGACAATCTGTAGGGATTGACTGTAAAGATGTTAATGATTTATTAGTAAGTGAAAAAAGAAAGGTAAAGAACAATATATCCAATCCATTACTAGATTTTTCTTTCAGTAAAACAGGTGTGAGAATTTACGTTAGATATATCTATACATATATAAAATAATTTCAGAAAAAATGGAAAAACAGCATACAAAACTGCTTGGAATATTTTCCTATAAGGGTTGGCATTAGATTAACAAAAAAGGAAGTTTCAGGGCAGCTGGGTGGCTCAGTGGGTTAAGGCTCTGCCTTTGGCTTGGGTCATGATCCCAGGGTCCTGGTATTGAACCCTGAATCAGGCTCTCTACTCAGTAGGGATCCTGCTTCCCCCTCTCTGCTTGCCTCTCTGCCAGCTTGTGATCTCTCTCTGTCAAATAAATAAATAAAATCTTTAAAAAAAAAAAAAGAAAGTTTCATTTCTTACTGTGTTTTCTAGTAGTTTCCCAAGGAGAGTATTACAAAACACAGCCTGGAAATTGTATACAATTATTTCAATTATATATGTATGCATATCAAAGACAGCAGCTTTATAAAAATTTGTTAATGCACAATTCAGTGAATTAGCACAAAACAATTCATTCAACCAGGAAAAGATTTCCGAATGTGACGAAATGTAAATGACAAACCACAGTTCAGTAAGGAATGTTTCGTTCGTTTGTTTGTTTAATGTCTGAAGCCAGGTTATTCTTATTATGCAAAAGAAGAGGTCACTTACCTTTGGCAATGGCTTTCTCTCATGGCAGTTGATGCCTCCGATGAAGACCATGTTGGGCATCACAGGTCTGGGATATTCCAAAACAAAGTCAGTTCTTAACAACCAAATTGATGTTTGGCTGTAGAGATCATAGGGTGTGACAGTCGTTTGGAGAATCTCAGATGCAACTTCTATAGCATTTTTTAAAAAATGCGGACAAAATAAATGTTCCTCCAAGTGGAAGATGTAATTCCACACTCTCTCTCTGAAAGTCATGGCATCCGAGAACGCTAAGAAAAGTCTAGGAACATAAGAAAGGGGACTGGGGCACTGTGCTCCTTCTTCAAGATAATGACAAAATACTCCCCTGGTGAAGACCACCGATGGGAGTGAAAAATACTTGGCTACAATTAAGCCGCACATATCAAAAGGATCCAGAAATATTGCATCAAAAGAACTCTCCTTTATGTACTCTATTAATTTTGTGTCTTTAAACAAATTCCTACAATGTAAAAAAAGCTGTCCAAACATGTCATTGGATGGACTCATTACCATGGAAAGTAAATTTTGTTGCCGAGTTTTCCATTGAAAGTCAGAGAAAGTCTTGAAGTGCTGATTCAGCTCCTCCAGAGTGTAATCTGTGGAATAAGTCTTCACTGTAAAATTAGAGGATTTCCCCAGTTGCCAGCTCACCTCTGGCACGATTATAACTACCTCATGCCCCCTGTGGATGAGTTCCTTCACCACCAACTGCATGGTAAACCAGTGGCTACCATCCATGGGTACCACCAGCAGCTTGCCTGCCATGGCAAAGCCAGAAGTCAGCAGGAGACACACACAGAGAGGAGGGAAGCCAGTTAAAATCGCCGGAGCCATTTGGGAAACTGTAGCCCAGAGCTATCCAGCTGCTTGGATTCTGAGGGGGCATAATACAGTCCGAGGAAGAAATACAGGCACAAAGCCCGCCCCAGGAAAGGGCGTGTATTTGTATGTTCATTAAAAAAAAAAAAAAATTACACTCATTGCCCACGGTGCACTCATCAGAACAATAAGAATGAGTCTCATTAGCTGAGACACGTGCTTCTGTGTTTTCCAGATAAGGATACCTTTTGATCTTTGCCTTGTCAGAGTTCATGGGCTGTATCGCACGCAACACTCATTTGGAAACAGAATTATTAAGCAATGCTTTTGAGGACTCGGAGTGACAAAAAGGAATGTAATGTCAATGAACATGATACTTTTTTTAAAAAGATTTTTATTTATTTATTTACTTGACAGAGAAAGAGAGGGATCACAAGTAGGCAGAGAGGCAGGCAGAGAGAGAGGCAGGGAAGCAGGCTCCCCTGCTGAGCAGGGAGCCCGATGTGAGGCTTGATCCCAGGACTCTGAGATCATGACCTGAGCCAAAGGCAGAGGCTTAACCACTGAGCCACCCAGGTGCCCCAACTGATAATTTTGCAATCAGTTCTAAAGAAGGTTTGGCTGCATCCTCGGACTCCATAAGACAATTGGGTCAGAAAGAGATTGGCATCCCAGTTTACAAGGAAAGACTCGAAGTCACTTCGCACTACTTTCCTCATGGGCAGTGGAACTGTGTTCACAAGAGTCTCTGAAATGCTGGCCATTGCCACTTGTTTGTTCCATATCCAAACCCTCTGAGCCTCCAAAATGTTAAGAGGGACAATTCTGCTCCCAAGGACCATTCCAGGGATGTGATTGATGGCAGACAATGTCCTTTATTTTACATCACTTTCCCTAGATCCGTCACATGCCATGGGTGGTCACCTGCCCTATGCTTGCCAGAAGCACTCTGCTAAGTGACCACTCTCTTTCCTCCCTGCTTCTGCATTCCTCTGTCCAGACCTCTCTGCTGTGGGCTGGCCCCAAGCAGCCTGCTACCCTACTTCAGGAGTCTCTGTATCTGTCTCCTACACTATACAAGCACCCGCTGAGGCCAGAGGATGTACCCTCTCCATATTTGCACCCCCCCCATGGGACCCATACTGTGCCTCACACAGAGAAAGCACACAAGGATATTGGTTGCATTGGACTGAATGGCACTATGCAAGGTTTCTAGACACCTTTGTGGGTGAGCTCAGGAGCGTACATCAGATAAGACCCTGAGAAACATTTAGTGAGGGATTCTAGAGCCAACCTGGGGGCATAATCATTGTTGGGACCCAACATGGCTCCTTCTAGGATGCCCTGAACTATTATCAGACATTTGCTTGGTCACCGTTTACCTCGGTGACTGGGGGACTTTCAGATGAATATCTGAAAAATAAAAATGGGGCAAATTGTCTACCTTCCCGTGAAGCTTACTTCAGAATAGATATTAATAAAATAGAAAATAGAAGAACAATAGAGATAATCAGTGAACCCAAAATCTGGTTGTTTGAGAAGATGAATTAACCTGATAAAGCTCTAACCAAAATTATTAAAAAGAGAGAGAGAGAAGAAAAAATTACCAATATCAGGAATAAGAAAGGTGGCATCACGACACATTCCACAGATGTTGAAAGAATAATAATAAAGAATATCAAGAACAAACATATGCAAATATATTCTACAACTTAGATGAAATGGGCAAATTCCTCAAAAGATGCAAACTACTAGAGTTTAATCAAGAAGAAATAAATAAGTTGAATAAAAATAAATAAGTTGTATGTTTTAAGTTGAATTAAGTTTGAATTCAAACTTTCCCACAAAGAAAACTTCAAGCCCAGATGGTTTGACCTATAAAAGCTACCAAACATTGGAGAAGAAATAAAACCAATCATTCCAGAATATATTCTGAAATGAGGGAAGATATATTCTAGAGAACAGGTGCACAGAAAACTTCCAAATCTTTCTTAGAGACCACAGAATTGGCCTATGAGCACTGTCACATATGAAAACTAGATAGACATCATAAGAAAGGAAAATGTATAGACCAAGAGGGGGTGAGGGGAAGGGGTTGTCAGATGATACATATTAAGGAGGACATGGGTTATGATGAGCACTGGGTGTTATATGCAACTAATGAATGGTTGAACACTACACAAAAACTACTGTTTTCCTATATGCTGGCTAATTGAACATAATAATAAAAAATTAATTAATTTTAAAAAAGAAAAATGTATAGAACATACTCCTCATAAGTATAATGGAAAAATTCTAAACAAAATTTTAGCAAATCAAATTAAATAATATACATGTATATAAAAATATAAAAGATACATAATAGTAATATACAAAATGATTGGGGGACTTATCGTGGGAAGACAAGATTGTTTTAACATTAGAAAATCTATCAAGGTAATTCACCATATAAATAAATTGAAAAAAATACAACCATATCATCCTCTCCATAGGCACAGAACAGGTATTTGACAAAATCCAACAATCATTCCTGATAAAAATAATCACAAAACTAGGACAAGAAGGGAAGGTTCTCTACCTAATAAAGAACATCTATGAAAAACCCTTAACTCACATCATACTTAGTGATGAATGACTGAATGCTTTACTCCTAATCAGACACAAGTCAAGGATGACTGTCTTACCACTTCTATTCTATAGTGTTCCAGCCAGTCAAGAAAAATAAAAGACATCCAGGTTGGAAAGAAAAAGTCTAACTGCCTTATTCACAGACAACAAGTTCATCTCTAAGGAAATTCCAATGGAATCTTTAGAATACCCTAGAGCAATTAAGTAAGTTTAGCACAGTTGCAGGATACAAGATCAATACTCAAAAATCAGTCCTTCAGCAGACGAGTGGACAAAGAAGATGTGGTGCATATATACAATGGAATATTATGCAGTCATCAGAAAGGATGAATACCCAACTTTTGTATCAACATGGACGGGACTGGAGGAGATTATACTGAGTGAAATAAGTCAACCCAAGAGTCAGTTATCATATGGTTTCACTTACTTGTGGAGCATAGCGAATAACATGGAGGACATTGGGAGATGGAGAGGAGAAGTGAATTGGGGGAAGTCAGTGAGGGAGATGAACCATGAGATACTGTGGACTCTGAGAAACAAACTGAGGGTTTGGGAGGAGCATGGGGGAGATGGGTGAGCCTGGTGGTGGGTATTATTTTCTTTTTTTTTTTTTTAAGATTTTATTTATTTATTTGACAGAGAGAGACCACAAGTAGGCAGAGAGGCAGGTAGAGAGAGGAGGGGAAGCAGGCTCCCTGCTAAGCAGAGAGCCTGAGGAGGGGCTGGATCCCAGCACCCTAAGATCATGACCTCAGCCAAAGGCAGAGGTTTAACCCACTGAGCCACCCAGGCGCCCCCTGGTGGTGGGCATTATGGAGGGCACGTATTGCATGGAGCACTAGCTGTGGTGCATAAACAATGAATCTTGAAACACTGAAAAAAAGTAAAATAAATTAAAATAAAATAAAACAAAAATGTTTTTTAAAAGTAAAAAAAATCAGTTGTACTTTGGAGCACCTGGGAGGCTCATTCAGTTAGGTGGTCAGGTCTAGATTTCTGCTCAAGTCATGACCTCAGTGTCCTGGAATCTAGCCCCCAGTCAGGCTCTGTGCTCAGTGGGGCGTTGGCTTCAGGATTCTTGCTCTTCCTCTGTCCCTCTTCCCATTCCCACTTGCTCCTACGCTCTCTCTAAAATAAATAAATAAAATCTTATAAACAAGTAAGCAAATAAATAAAAAGAAATCGATTTTAAAAATAGAAAAAAAAAATAGGGGCACCTGGGTGGCTTAGTCAGTTAAGCAACTGCCTTCAGCTCAGGTCATGATCTTAGGATCCTGGGCTGGAGCCCCATGTCAGGCTCTCCACTCAGCAGGGAGCCTGTTTCTCGCTCTCTCTCTCTCTCTCTCTCTCTCTCTGTCTCTGGTCTCTACCACTTTCCCTGTCTCTCAAAAAATAAAAAATATTTTTAAAATTAAATAAATGAATAAAATCTTATAAATAAATAGATAAATAAACCAGAAGGAGCATCCATAGACTGGGAGAAAATATTTGCAGAGATTAGACCTGGTAGAGAATTTATGTACAAAATATATAAAGAACTCTTGAAATGCTCTAATGGGGGAAAAATACTTTTAAATAAGCAAAGACTTGAACAGACATTCCATCAAAGATATACAGAAGGGAAAGAAGCACATGAAAAGATGCTCCACATCATCAGTCATTACAGAAGTCAAGTTAAAAAAAAATACAACTTAATGGGGCACCTGCGTGGCTCAGTCGCTGAAGTATTTCCCTTCCACTCTGGCCATGACCCTGGACTTCTGGAATAGAGCCCCTTGGGCGTCCTGCTCAGTGGGGAGTCTGCTTCTCTCTGTGCCCTTTACCCAGCTCATGCTCTCTCCCACTCTCCCAAATAAATAAATAAAATCTTTTATTAAAAAAACCTACAATTTCATTTTCATGCCTCTTAGAATGGCTGAAATGTGGAAGACTGACTACTTCAGTTGTTGGTAACTCTGTGGAGGAGCTGGACCTGTCATATGTTGCTGGTGAGACCCTACAATGGTTTGGCAGTTTCTTAGAAAGATAAGCCTAGGGGCGTCTGGATGGCTCAGTAGTTAGGCAGCTGTCTTCAGCTCAGGTCAGGATCCCAAGGTGCTTAGATAGACCTCAGAATCCGGCTCCCTGATCAGCACAAAGTCTGGTCCTCCCTCTCTTACTCTCCTTCCTTGTTTTTCCTCTCTCGCTGTGTCTCTCTCTGTTAAATAAATAAATTTTTAAAAAATCTTTTAATTAATTTAGTTAATTAATTAGTTAATCGATTAACTAGTTAATTAATCAACTAGTTAATTAATTATTTAATTAAAAGGTAAGCCTCCTCCTGTCATAGAACAAGTCAAAGACCAAGGCTTTCCATTCCTAGGTATTTATCCATGAGACAAGGAAGTATCCTTCTTGAACTGCTTATATTTTTCATTTTCTTATGAAGTTTGGACATCCTTATAAAAACCCTCTGGCTGGAGAGACTACACTCACTCCTTCCCTAGCCTTAATTCTTGAAGCTAGAGAAGGGCCCAGTCCAGGACATGTCTTTGATATGCAAACTAACCAATCCAGAGCCCTAGGAGACACTATTCCTCTGTCTTAATCATCCCAGTGTAGCCCCCCCCAATAAGGACACCCCTATAGCTTAGAGCCTACCAAAATTATTCCAACCAGCCAGTTCTACGCTGTTTGCCTTCCCTGCCTTGCCATTCCATGAAAACACAAAAAAGTCAGTGGCCAAGGTCCTCACCTGGCTCTTCCTTCTTCGGTCTCCTGACCAAGCCTGGCGCTTCTCCATGTAGCCCTGAATGGCACGCGCCTTCCTCTAGGACTTATGAGTGTAATAAAATTTGTTTTCCTGAGCCTCTCCTGTGTCTCCTCTTATGGCCACACCTAAGGGACCATCATATAAAAGGACACAGACTGCTTCCAGGTAAAAACTGGAGCCGAATGCAAGCCTTGAACTCATGACCCTGAGGATCAAGACCCAAGCAGAGATCAAGAGTTGGACACTTAACCAACAGAATCACCCAGGCACCCCTGAAAGGATTACCTTTTAAAATATCCCTTGCAAATACTAGCAGCCATCAAAAGAAATGAAATCTTGCCATTTGCGACGACGTGGATGGAACTAGAGGGTATTATGCTTAGCGGAATAAGTTAATTGGAGAAAGACAACTATCATATGATCTCCCTGATATGAGGAAGTGGAGAAGCAACACTGGGAGTTTGGGGGGTAGGAAAAGAATAAACGAAACAAGATGGGATCGGGAGGGAGACAAACCATAAGAGACTCTTAATTTCACAAAACAAACTGAGGGTGGCCAGGGGAAGAGGGGTATGGAGAGGGTAGTTGGGTGATGGACATTGGGGAGGGTATGTACTATGGTGAGTGCTGTGAAGTGTATAAACCTGGCGATTCACAGACCTGTACGCCTGGGGCTAATAGTACATTATGTTTATTTAAAAAATTTAAAAATTATTTTTTAAAAATCCCCTGCAACTATTTAAACCCTTAATGAAAAAAAAGATTTTAGATGACTACTTGAAAACAAGTACATGGCTTTGTAGCCCCATCTATCGCTTGGACCTCCAGCCAACAAACATACTCTTCAACCCACCCTGGAGGCAGCCTATGCCATCTGTAGTCATCCCAGACTTTAGGAAAGCTTTCTTTCTTTCTTTCTTTCTTTCTTTCTTTTTTTTTTTTTTTAAGATTTTGTTTATTTGTTTGACAGAGATCACAATTAGGCAGTGAGGCAGGCAGCGAGAGGGGGGAAGCAGGCTCCCTGCCGAGGAGAGAGCCCCATGCAGAGTTTGATCCCAGGACCCTGGGATCATGACCTGAGCTGAAGGCAGAGGCTTTAACCCACTGAGCCATCCAGGCACCCCAGGAAAGCTCTTTCTTATATAAACAACTCAACAACTTCTCCCTGGTCCTGATTTACTTATTGTGACCATAAAGGGTGGACTCTAATGGCATTCAGTACCTACCTCACTAGCTTCTAAAATTTGGTATATCTTGACACAGCTTTGGTTTCCCTCCATGAGCTCTTCCTTCTCTTCCAGTCTTCTGGATGGTAAAGATATTTTCATCTACCTAGTATTTCAGGTCACAGAGGGTACAAGGCATCACTCTCCCACAGCCCCACCATTCACCATTCAGGGTTCAATCAGACAAATGAAGCCACCAAAGATACATATGGTCAAGTATTCATTACAGGGATTTGATCCTACACTATGTGGGAGCTGATTGAACAATTCCTGTAAACAGTCTGTTGCTGGAGCCTAAGGACAACAGAGTGAGTCTTCAGAAAGTGTGCATGGGTGTGAAATGGGGGAGAGAAAGGACAAATTGGGACCCACGAGGACGAGCTGAGACTCATGAGAAGGAACTAGAACCCTGCAGTGTGCTCAGTGCCTCCAACGTTGATGATGTGGGTGTCCTGAAGAGGAAGCTGGTGCTCGTCCTCACAGAGCTAAACACACCTGTGGGAAAAGCTGAAGGAGGAGCCAGAGAAAAGCAGAGCAGTTGCAGGTCTAGCTTCTACTTCATGCAAATGAAGCGAGCCCACAGATAGGTAACAATGCATGTGAGCCACAAAAGCGCCTGTCCCGAACATCTGCGTGTGAGAAAACACTAATGGCTTGTGCTTCATATCCAGCCTATCATGTCAGACAAAACTATCTGAGACCTACGCTAATTAGAAACATCCACAGAAAGGAAGTCTGGGAAAAGAATTCCAGTCTCGTCTACCTGACACATTATAAAGCCACCGCATAGCCCATCCCCACATCCTGTCTTAGTTCCAGAAGAGCTCTCCAATCTGCCCTCTGGCAACCTCCACTGACCCCATCCCATCACCATCTCCTGCTTGGATTCCAGAAGCAGCCTCCTAACTGAAATTGCTGCTGTCATTCTTGCCCTGTAGATGGAAGCCAGAGGGGTCTTTCTGGCTTCCAGAAAGATGTAAACATAAATCACTAAGCTATGTCTTGCATAACACCATTGAATGCCTTCCCATTGCACTTAGAAAATACACCAACCTGTCTTGGCCAAAAGGTCTTGCATGAGTCCAGCTCCCTTCCACCTTTTTAACCGACACTGCTTGCTTCCTCTACCCAGTCTTCTTCATGCATTGGGAACATGACAATTTCCCAGCCACTTGAGGACCTTAGTATTTGCTGTCCTCTCTGCCTGGAGTGGTCTTTCCTGGGCTCTTCATGTACCCTCTCATTTGTTAGCTCTCCTCCAAGAAGTCTGCTCTGAGGGCGACATCAGAAACAGCCCCCATGCTCTTCCCAGCTACTTAGTCTGTCACATCCCTCTATTCTTTCCCTTGAGCCACTTATCACTATGTACACCTATCAAATAGTCACTTCTTAGTTTCCTCTCCTAGAAAGTGAGCTGCAGGGTTGCCTGGGTGACTCAGTGGGTTAAGCGTCCAACTCTTGATTTCAGCTCAGGTCAAGGTTGTGAGATAGAGTCCCACATAGGGCTCTGAACTCAGTGGGGAGTCTGCTTGTTCCTCTCCCTCTGCTCCTCCCCCCTTTTCTCTAGATCTCATAAATAAATAAATAAATAAATAAATAAAATCTTTTCCCCCCTTAGCTAACTTTTATTATTTTTTAAAATATTATTTTATTTTTTCAGTGTTCCAAGATTCAGTAAAATCTTTTTTAAAAAAGTCAGTTCCATGAATTTAGGCACCTCAATACATTAATTTTATTAATAGTGTATCTTAGACATCTAGACCTGTGCCTGCCACTTATTAGATGCTTCTTAAATATAGTTGATGCTTAGCAAATATTCATTAAAGAATGAGTGAATAAAGGAAGGAAGGATGGAAGGAAGGAAGGAAGGAAGAAGGGAAAAAAGTAGAGCAACTCATCTCTCCTTGCCAGGACACTACCAAACCCGAGACCAGGTGACTGCTCCAACTCTTCTCCAGGTCTTCTCATTCTAAGGAGCAGGTTCAGCATCACTCACTGACCCATCTAGCCTGTTGTGATCCATTCCATGATCATTAACCAGGCATTAACCAGGGCTGCGGCACCCATCTCATTCTTTCTTCCGATACCAGTTGAAATCCTTTGAAATCTGCAAGAGCAACTGTTCCTGACTCTGCATATCGATGTCCTGTGAATGCCTCTAAGACCAATTAGGATGCAGGAATGCTGCAGTGGGAAGGTTTTATAGACTTGAATTTTCTTAAAAATGAGTTTTGTTGAGTATTCATCAGGCATATTAGCTTGTAATTTTTTTTCTTTTAGTCTTCTTTTGTCTGGCTTTTGTATCTGGCTTTGGTATTTAATTCTAACCTCATAAAATGGGTTTGGAAGTGTTCCTTCCTCCTCTATTTTTTAGAAGAGTTTGAGAAGGAGCAGTATTAATTTTTCTTTCAATATTTGGTAGACTTTGTCAGTGAAACCGTTTAGTCCTGGGCTTTTCTCTGTTAGGAGATTTTTCAAGTAGGCCCCATGCCCAGCATGAAGCCCTACACTGGGCTGGAACTCACCCCGAGATCAAAACTTGAGCTGAGATCAGGAGTCGGGCGTTCAACAAGCTGTCATCCAGGTATTGGGAGATTTTTGGTTAATGATTCAGTATCCTTACTCATTACTGGTTTGTTTAGATTTTCTATTTCTTCATAACTCAGTTGTAACAGGTTGCATGCTCCTAGGAATTTATCAATTCCTTCCAGGTTGTCCAATGTGTTGGTATGTACTTGTTCATAGTAGTCTCTTATAGTCTGCTGTATTTCTGTGATATCAAATGCAATATCTCCTCTTTCATTTTTTATATTGTTCATTTGAGCCTTCTCTGTTTTTCTTTTTCCTTAGTCTGGGTGAAAGCTTATCAATTTTGTTTATCTTTAAAAAAAAAAAAAGCAACTCCAGTTTCAAAATTTTCAATTGCCTCTCTAGTCTCTATTTCCCCTATTTCTGGTCTGATCTCTGTTATTTCCTTCCTTCTACTAATTTTGGGCTCCTAGTTTTTGGCTCCTTGCTCCTAGTTTTGGGCTCCTAGTTTTGGGTTCCTTGCTTTCCTCCTAGTTCCTTGAGGTGTAAGTTAAATTGTTTACCTAAATCTTTTATTTTCTTAATGTAGGTGTGTATTGCTATGAACTTCCCTCTCAAGACAGCCTTTCCTGCAACCCATATATTTAGGCAGTTTGCACTTCCATTCTCATTTGTCTCTGATACTTTCTTTAAAGATATTTATTTATTTATTTTATATAGAGAGAGAGCAGTTGGAGGGGCAGAGAGTCAAGCAGATTCCAGACCCAGAGCAGAACCCAATATGGGGCTCAATCTCACAGCCCTGAGATCATGACCTGAGCTGAAATCTAGAGTTGGACACTTAATTGAGCCACCCAGATGCCCCTCTCTGACACTTTTTGATTTCTTTTTTTATTTCTTCTTTGTCCATATGGTTGTTCAGGATTTTTTGTTTGTTTCTTTAACCTCTGCACATTTGTGGATTTTCCAGTTTTGCTCCTGTTCTTGAATTCTAGATTCATATCATTGAGTTCAGAAAAGATTCTTGGTATGATTTCAATCTTCTTATGCTTGTTAAACCTTGTTTTATGGTCTGAGATATTGGAGGCCTGTACTTCTGCTTATTTCTTCCTACAGATCTGTTAATATCTTCTTTGTATATCCAGACATTCTAATGTTGAGTGTGCATGTATTTACAATTTCATATCCTCTTGTTGAACTGGCTCCTTTATAATTATATGATGACCTTTTTATATTTTTTTATATAATGACCTTTTTTATATCTTGTTATAGTTTTAGGCTTACAGTCCATCTTGTCTGATATAAGGATAGCTACCCATGCTCTCTTTTGGCTGCCATTTGCATGGCTATCTTGTTCATCTCTTCACCTTCCATCTATGTGTGTCCTTAAGATGAAGAGGGTCTGTTGTAGGCAACATATAGTTACATCTTATTTTTATATCCATCCAGCTACTGTATGTCTTTTGATTAGAGATTTAGTCCATTTACATTTAAAGTTTTATTGATAGGTAAGGACTTACTGTTGTCACTTTTTTATTGTTTTCTGAATGTTTTACAAATCCTTTGTTCCTTCCTTCCTCTTTTGCTGTCTTCTTTTGTGATTTGATGATGTTCTTCTTTGAGCCCTTTCTCTTTGTCTTTTGTGTATCTACTATAGCAAACCAAATTCAACACCATATTAAAAAGACCATATATCTTTTTTGGGGTGCCTGGCTGGTTTTACACCCACATTGGGTGTAAAGCTTAATTAATAAAAAAAAGTTTAGGAGGATCATATATCTGGGTGCCTGGGTGGTGTTTGGGCATCCAATTCTTGGCTTTGAGTCAGGTCGTGATTTCAGGGTCTTGAGAATGAACCCCAACTCAGGCTCTGCTCTCAATGAGGAGACTGCTTAACATTCCCTTTCCTTCTCCCTTTGCCCCTCCCCTGCTCTCTCTCTCTCTCTCTCTCTCAAATAAATAAATAAATAAATCTTTTTTTTTTTTTTTTTTTTTAAGGATAATATACCATGATCAAGTGGAACTTATCTCTGGACTGTAAGGAATGTTTAACATCTACAAATCAACAAATGTAATACATAAACAAAATGAAGGATAAAAATCACAGGATTGGGGCGCCTGGGTGGCTCAGTGGGTTCAAGCCTCTGCCTTCAGCTCAGTTCATGATCTCAGGGTCCTGGGATCAAGCCCCACATCAGGCTCTCTGCTCAGCAGGGACCCTGCTTCCTCCTCTCTCTCTGCCTACTTGTGATCTCTGCCTGTCAAACAAATAAATAAAATCTTTTTTTTAAAAAATCACAGGATTGTCTCAATAGATGCAGTAAAAGCATTTGACAAAATTCAATATCTCCTTGGTAAAAACTCTCAACAAATTCAGTTTAGAAGGGATGTAACTCAACATGATAAAGGCTATATATGAAAATTCCACAGCTAACTTCATAGTCAATGATGAAAGACTGAAAGCTTTTCCTCTAAGATCAGAAACAAGGGAAAGGGACCCACTCTCACCATTTTCATTCAGCATTATAGTAGAAGTCCTAGCCGGCAAGAAAAAGAAATAAAAGGCATTCAGATCAGAAAATAAGAAGTAAAATTATCTCTATTTGCAGATTACATGATCTTACAGAGAGCAAACCCAAAGATTCCACCAAAAAACTATTAGCACTGATAAATTCAGTAAGCTTGCAGGATACAAAATCAATACACAAAAATCA